>NC_140954.1:98817651-99417651 GCF_014529385.1 Adiantum capillus-veneris | reverse complement strand
AGATGCCAGAGCTGTGGCCTTTCACCAATGCAGCTGGTCAAACAAAACTTCCAAGAGCGCCATGGGTATTGCTAAAAAATGAAGAGCGACAAGTGAAAAAGGTGATTTCATAGTTCAGGACGCCAATAGGATATATGCGATGTCTCAAGACAGCATTCACCCGTGACGATCAACTGTCAGGGTTGAAATCGCACGACTGGCATAAGTTCTTGCAATTCATTCTTCCAATTGCGATCAAGGGGTGTTTAACGGAGGAAGTACGGACCTGCATATACAAGATTTCAGAGCTGGTGCGATGGATCTCTTCCAAGGAGATACGGGAGGAATCTATTGCAGTCGCAAGGGCTAACTCCATTGAGGCAGTTTGCATGATTGAGAAGTATCTACCCACGAGCTGCCTAACTATCCAAATGCACTTGCTCGTCCATGTAGTAGATGAGGTTGTAGTGGCAGGTACAGTCCACAGCCGTTGGATGTTCTTTCTAGAGCGGTTCATGAAAACACTTAAGGGTTTTGTTCGCCAAAAAGCACGTCCAGAGGGGAGCATGGCAGAAGGATGGCTGGTGCAAGAGTCTCTTGTATACATACATGGCACTGTGGTCGCATGGAAAGCATTTCAGAACACAACAAATTGACAGCAGAAGAAACACATTTGACAGTGGGGTAATGGTTAGTTTCATGCAAAAGAGCAGGGCCAGTGCTAGAGACACGAATGAGAGCACTAGCAACCTGGATTACTGTGGTCTGGTGTTAGATATCCTGAAAGTAAGCTTCAGGCGGTTTGAGATGTTTTGTTGGATGTGAAGTGGTTCAAGGTGATTACTTCTGGTCGCAATGCAACGGTACGCAGAGATGGAAACAAACTTGTGCAAATAGATTCTACAAAGACTTGGACAGATGCGAGCGACACATTTGCTCTCCCCGAACATTGCAAGCAAGTGGTCTTTGTACCGGACCCTCGAGAGCGACAATGGTGGTTTGTGGTTCAGGTTGCTCCAAGAAATAAACAAGTATTTGAAGAGCAAGATCTCCTGGAGGAAAGTCAGTCAGACGACGTCCATACTACTGTGACATTAGATGAGATGGACGAAGGTATGGCAGAGGAAGCTAACAGATATACGAGGGATGACGCAGACGAGCCAGAATTGACACTTGTAGATGAAGATGCAATGGATGAAGACAATCTGCCAGAACAAGTTGGGACAGAGTTATGTTTGCAATTAGAGATAGACGATGATACGGTGCAAGATCTTATCGATGATGCCTCACTCGTCGAGGCCTAGGCCTGTAAATGTTTGTGTGAAGACTTTGATTTAAAATCAAGCTTAAAGTTAATTTAAACAACTGTGTTCTGACGCTTTATTTTAGTTTCTTTGTACAGGACTTTAGTATGGCAGACGAGATTCCAGATCTCGCTTCCATGAGTGCAGATGCATTCATGGGCTTCGTTACACGGATGACGCCTGCTCAGATGGCAGAGGCTTCTCAGTACTGGGTAGCCAGAGGCACGGGTACTACGCCTCCGGGCTTCACACCCGAGGGTCCGACGCCTAGGGGGGGGACGCCTACGGGGTTCAGGACGCCTATGGGTATGACGCCTTCTTCTCCCATCATGGCCACTTCGACACCTAGGGGTGGGGTAGAGGCGGGTACGTCCTCATCTCCGCAGCATAGGCGCACTCGCCGATCTTGGAGATCGTCAGGTGGAGGTGGTGGTTGCTGTGGAGGAGGGTCCACAGATGCTTCGACCCCTCCTCGCTCACGACCCTCTGACGTCTTGGGATCAGCAAGAAAAGGAAAAAGTCACTTACATAGTGGAGACCATTCTGAGAGAGTACCAGCCTGCTCCGGGTTCTTCCGTTGTTTCGGCGCGGTGGATCAAGGGTGTTGCACGGGACACCATCAAACATCGACGAGATGCAGCTCGGAAGGCTTTCAGGACCGGCTCGCCGAAGCCTTCGGGCATCCCACACGAGACGTGGCTGCAGATTAGGGAGGATGAGTGGACAGCGGCCACACGATTCAGACAGCAGCGTGAGGCCGCGCAGGTACGACAGATGACTAGGGGGACATCTCATCTTGGCAGCGGAGGCTTCGACACCTTTCGCTATGAGTTTGTGAGTTTCTAATCCAATCTTAACTATGGCATTTTTTAAAACGCGATGAATCATGTATTCTTATTACTTTGATTTTTGTATAAACGTAGAATCTTGTGATGCATCGAGCTCCATCATGCGAGGAGGAGTCAGATGGATATCGCAGAGGTATCTATGAAGTACTAAATGATCTTGAAGCTTCAGGAGAGCCTATAGACTGGGAGGCCTTACAGTCTCGCTGATCGCTTGAGGTGAGACGTTAATATGTGTGAGTTGATTTAATTAAGTCAGTATATGTGAAGTAATATCAATACTAATTTTGTGAGTTGTCCTATGTGCAGGTTGCGACGCCTAGTCATTAGTGGACCAGATTTCATATATATGCTTTGTGAGACACAGACACGCTTCTGTGTCTCTTTTTTGTACAAACAGTTAGTTTTCAGACAGTTATTGTTTCCCTTATGGTTATGATTATTGTCATTGTCATTGTATAGACAGTTATTGTTTCTCTTTCTGGTTATGCTTATGGTTATTGTTAATTTTGTTTATGGTTATTGTTATCTGCATTATGGTTTTGATCAAAGCGGTTATAGCCGGTTATGGTTTTAAGTTATGGTTATGGTTCGTTATGGTTATGCTTTTAAGTTATGGCTATGCTTTTCAGTTGGTACGGTTGTCTTTCATTGGCCTTAAATCTCATGTGAGATCCTACATGGATAGCATGTAGGAGACGTATACATGATATGGTTTTTTTTTAAAAGTTTATGTAAAAACAAAGGGAACTCTGCCGAAATTTCTGCACGCCGGAGCATGGTTGATATTTTGGTGCTGCTCGCTTTCTTGGGCAGAGGGCAGGAAGTCTGGCTGTGGCTGTGTCCATCTTTTAACTGGGCACAGGCCAGGCTACCTGCCCTCTGCCCAAGAAAAAAATTTTCTGCTATCCGCGTCGCTAATAGCGACTGGTTTCACAGCGACGCGGATAGCGACGGACCGCGTCGATATCTGCGTCGATAACACGTTTTTTTGTTGTAGTGTAAACTGTCGCACATGTCTGCAACCATTAGTGAAACTACGGCAAGAAAACCTAAGAGAAATTTGATAGAGTCTCCCCTGTAAACTGAGTAGAAAGCTCAAGCAAAATCTCAACCACATTCCATGCCACGGCAACAAAGTGGGAGATCACTTGACCACTACACAATCATGAAAAACCATGATCAAATGCATCAAAACCAATGCTTGCATGTGCATAAAATCATCTCCACAATATGCTATATCTGTAAGCATACAATCTGGGACAAACAACTCAATTGAGCATAAAGTGCATAACCATATACGCAAGAAGTTGTAAACTAAATCAAAATGCATCCCACAAGAGAAACTGCCTACAAAAATATGCAAAAACCTGTGAGTGGAAAAGTTTATGGCCACACAATCATATGCAACTCTCACTCATGTGAGAGTGTGTACAAGGGTGCTAGAACCTG
Organism: Adiantum capillus-veneris; assembly: GCF_014529385.1. Lineage (NCBI taxonomy): Eukaryota > Viridiplantae > Streptophyta > Polypodiopsida > Polypodiales > Pteridaceae > Adiantum > Adiantum capillus-veneris. The sequence continues at coordinate 99,414,071 of NC_140954.1, read as the reverse complement.
TCAAAATGGGAGTCAAACACTCGACCACTAAACCATCAGAGAGCAAAACTGCAGATTTGCATAAAACATGGCGAGAATTTGGAAAAAATCCGACAGAGTTTCCCTTGTAAACTTTGTAAAAACTCAAAACATCTCACACATAAACAATCGGCAACACAAACAATGCGTAAAATGCATCAATGGAGTTGTTTTGGTAATGCGCAAAATAGAGACTTGGTCTCTCATCCACAGATGTCATATACCAAGTCAAAAGTGACTAAGAGACCAATCCGTCCCAATCACAAATCCACATATGGACTCCACCTATCAAAAACACCTGTATACCTGTGAATTTGGTACCTGCAAGCTATACCTAGCTCAATCTTTATCCGCAAATGCATATATAGCATAAATTGCACAAAATTGTACTAAGACCACTCTCTGGAATGCCTACATAGTCGTACAATGCGTACAAAATCGCATCTTGATGTGTAAACATTTGAAAGTCACATCCGAAAGCATCACTTGTATACACAAAAGCAAGGTGAGTTCCCTCTCAAATAGCACCACAGTGTGCCATACATAGCCATAGATGCAAACCGCACAATGCTCTGCAATGTACGAATCAAATTGCCAAGCTTTGGTATGTCGAGGTTACTGCAAAAAAATTAGCGCTTGAAATTTTAAATTTTTGATATGGCTAGTACATTTGGAACGTACCAAAACCTGAGGAAAGACTCCTGGATTACATATATCCGAGTCCGCGTGTGAGAGATATGCCAAAAACATCCGTTTTTGGCTCCAAAACGTAGAACAAATTTGTTGTTGTTGCACTTGCTGTAATTATGATCATAATTTTAGAAAATCAACATCACCATAGTGTCCAGAATGTGCCAAAATCCCAACCTAGATTCTTGGATCATATCTATCCGACTCCGTATGACGGAGATATGCAAAAAACATTGTTTTGGGAAAAACAGTAAGCCGAAAACAATAAAAACGAGCTGCAACACTTCTTGCTCCTGCTTCTTCTTAAAAAAATTTAGCAATGGCTTGCTACACATGATCTAAATAAGCTGAATATACATGACTAAGCTCATATATGCAATCTGGGCTTGTCTTGTTCTGCAATCTGTGTGGACACAATGCCGACGTAGAAGCTTCTATGTACACAAGCAAAACCGCTTGCAAACCTCTGATGCACACACCTTGCCAAGTTTCTCCCTTGTCCCTTCTCTTGAATCTACTGCCATCAATACGCTTGTCATTGCAAAGCTGTTGACTTGACTGTCACACTACACCTATGCAAAACCAAAGCTCTAATACCACTTGTAAGAGCGCTAGTGCGGAAGCAGTGCACGGTGCGTGCAAAGTGCGAGAGAGGAGAAGAGTAGAAGACACACTAGGTGGGTGGATCAACCTCCAACAATGTGGTGAGGTACTTCTTATTCTTTGTGTATATGAAGAATAAGGAATGTGTATGCAAATGCAGTGGGTGGTCGACATCAGACGTTCGACCCCGGGTAGAGGCTCAATACCTTTACCCCAACATCGGCCAAGGGCCCAGACCATGGACAGGCTCAGGTTACTTCCACCTCTATTGGGGGTGGACCTGGTCTATTTGGAGCACCATTACAAGGTAGCAATGATGAACGACCATGACGCCGAAGGGTATAACACGTCCTTGGATTTCCAACTATGAATATGGAGCGAATGGATGTGGTACTTGGGAGAGAATGGTTGCATAGCCTAGGATTATACCTTAAATGTAGCTACAAGCACAAACCTAATGTTTGAATCCCATGGTGCACATGTTTTGTTATTAGGAGAGAAGGATGTGCCTTCCTCACCACTCATATGTACAGAAGAGCTTATGAAGCTCACTTTTGATAATGAAATAGAAGAAGTTTTCTTATGTTACTCTTTGTGTCATTTTCTTTCAAATGTTGATTCTATTTCAATTAAAAATTCCTCGCCGTTGCATGCTTCTCTCTCTTCTCTTCCTGCAATGGCTACTACTCTCTCTCCTCAACAAGAAAATATTGCTAATCAATTACAAAATTTGTTAATAAAGTATTCCCCAATGATTAACCACCAAGATTACCATTAGCACAGTCTATGCAACATGGCATAGACGTGGTTGCAGGCAGTAAACCGGTTAGTAAACTATCCTACCGAATGAGCCATTCTGAGGCTGCTGAGGTGGGGCTGCTATCAATTAACGAGAAATGAAAAACGAGCAAGGGACAAAAGACAAGCAAAGACCAACAATGGATAAGCAGGCTAGTCATATTTTTATGCGATTCTTGAGATGTTTTTCATTACCTATACATGGTTGCTATGTGCAAATTTTATCCTTATACATGAACCCCCATTGACAATTTGAAGAAGATCATACTGCATGGAATTTAATGTTTGTGTATGTATTACATGGGGTTGTTATCTTTGGTAGCATAATCATAACCAAACTTGATCATGCATAAAAAGAATGAACTTTATTATCACTATCATAACCAAAATGATAACTTTGGTATTTACTATCATAAAAGAAATTGAAACTTGCTCATGCCTAAATAATCATGTTTGCTGCGACACACTTAGGATTATAGTAGCTAAAAGCAAGGCCAAGAAATCTAAATCTTTAGAGTAACTATATTTCTTAGATCGAATGTCAAGTCTACCAATCAATGATAAATGTATTGAAGATTATAAGTATGTAAATGTATTCAAGATGATAAAATTATGTATTAGAGGTCACTAATGGTCATAACAAAGACTAGACAAACCCATGGTAAAGGCATTCACTAAAATCTAATACAATAGCAAAGTAAAACAAGAAATTTAATGAAAAACCGAGAGTTTGTAACAAGGTTCACTTCATCACAAACATTCATTATAGGTCTAGAGAGTTCACACCAATTCCTTGGGAAAGGGAGCGAAAGAGATGAAGAAAGCACAGGTTTTTGCATGGGGAACAATTCCTTAGGGAAGGATGAAAACAAAGCAATCACTTTCTACATACAAAACTATATATATATTTACTTTCTCTCATTTAAATCTATCTAGAAATGAAAAACACTCTTTGATAGATAAGGAAAGATAGAGAACTCTGATAGGGTTTTATAAAAATTGCTCCTTTACAAGATAATGGGGGTGCTCATAAGTATGCTGGCTATTGACTTGTACTTAAATTGTATGAAATGATTGATAAACCACTCTATTATGAGGCTTTTCTAGTAAGAAAAAATGGATGGCAAGTAAGCTAGCTATTTATTGAGCATCCTAACACACCTGCAACTCTTTAGCAATGCATGATGGGAAATGGATCCCCTTCGAGGTGTAGCATGTGTCTAAAATTACATGAAATTATTCAAACTTTTATTAAAAAATGGCTCATGATATCAACATGATGAGAATGTTCAACTCTCTAGTAGTTCATTCAATTGGTCTTATGAGCTTGTTGTTCATAGAGTTAATCATTTTGAGGTCATCTCTGTCTAAGGAATTTTGAAGTGTCTCTCCATAGATCTCTAGATGTGCAACAAGATCATGGGCACCAAACTAGTAGCATATGTGACATACTCTACCGATCTAATACCATACAAAATCTTTTATCAATATGCAAATGTATCAAGCACTCAAGAATTATCATAAAAATATCAGGTTGTCCTTGATTAGCCTTGCTTAACCTCTACACACGGTTTCTGTAACCTTTATAATTCTCTTTCTCTCTCTCTCTCTCTCTCTCTCTCTCTCTCTCTCTCTCTCTCTCTCTCTCTCTCTCTCTCTCTCTCTCTCTCTCTCTCTCTCTCTCTCCAACATAGAGGGAACCAGAAGGGTCCTTTATGTGCCAGATTAAGTATCCCCTTCCTTTATAAGAAGTTTTGTTTCAAATGCGGTAGATTAATTATCCCAGTTTGCTTGAGTATGCTTAGGTCTTGAGTCTAGCTAGATTGGTTGGAACGAGCTTTAGGGTCTCTTGACATTGTTCCTACCATGTTAAAATTTCTTTTCTTCTTCTTAATCTATGTGATAGCTCTCTCTCTCTCTCTCTCTCTCTCTCTCTCTCTCTCTCTCTCTCTCTCTCTCTCTCTCTCTCTCTCTCTCTCTCTCTCTCTCTCTCTCTCTCTCTCTCTCTCTCTCTCTCCCCCGCCCACATGCATATTTCAAATAGCATTTAAAAAAAAAAGGCTTGCGACACAATAATACACCGTTAGATAGAGCCATCCATGTCATTTGAGAATTGTAATAACTCATGAGGGTGCTCATCAGGGTGGTGCTTTTCCCCTTCTTTCACCATTTATGGTTTTCACCGTTTACCCCGCATTGTTGTCCCAACTAGCAGTCAAGATTATAGGGTGGTTCTCGTGAGGGTGTCGTTCTTTCACCATTCATGTCTTTCATAGTTTACCTTGAACCATTGTCACAACTAGGTGTAGTCGAGATCATATTATATAGCTTATTTTCTTGGAGAAGGTCCATCAAGGGCATTGGATGGAGCTTGTGAAGGGGCCCTAGGCTCAAGTTGTAAACACTACAAAAAGCCTAGCGGAGAAGCAATTTGGTGGACAAACTGGCATTGCGGATGGGGGGAGCTCGAGCAACATCAATTATACAGATATGGAGGTGCAAGAGCTGCTGATAATCATCATCACTTTGCACATTGCCTTCGTGCTCTATCTCCCCCACGCCTCTGCGTGCATTTCTCAAAACTACCTTCTCTCTCTCTCTCTCTCTCTCTCTCTCTCTCTCTCTCTCTCTCTCTCTCTCTCTCTCTCTCTCTCTCTCTCTCTCTCTCTCTCTCTCTCTCTCTCTCTCTCTCTCTCGTGTGGGGTCTCTTCTCTCATAGGTAGCTTCCTCTCTCTCACTGCATGGTATCGTCGCAACACCCTACTGATCTTAGCTAATCCCCTGTGAGGAGTCACCCATGCCTCCTACGCATCACATGCACATAGATCAACATCATTGTCGGCTCTGATCCTCAATGCCCTTTTGTAGTCCCGCCATGCCTCCTGCGCCGCAATCCCTATTGTGGCAAAGCATCCAACACCAGGGAGACTTCTCTCACAGAGGCCTGGCATGCAGGCCTTGAGGGACTCGGAGGTGGTGAAGGAGAGACCAAGCATGTAGCTACTGAAGCAAAGGCAGCTCGGCCACAAGGGAGATAGCCCTATATACCTTGACTTGGATCATCTCCTACAAGCTACTGATATTCCCTTGTCAGACAACCACACTAAATTGTAACTACCTTCTTTTGCTACTGCAACCAAATTATCAACCCACTAGCAAAACCTATTGTCGTCACTAGGCATTTTCAACTTGCGTTTCCAAACGCAAGTTCAAAGAGCCTGGTGAGTGCTTCTACCTCCTGCTCCCTTCGCCACTCTTATATAGCCTTATACCTTGGCTTGGATGATCTCTTGCAAGCCGCTGATCTTCCCTTGTTAGACCACACCAAATTGTAACTGCCTCGTGTGCTGCGACCAAATTTTCAACCCAGTGGAAAAACCTATTGTTGTCACTAGGCATTTTCAACTTGCATTTCCAAACGCAAGTTCAAAGGGCCTGGTGAGTGCTTCTACCTCCTGCTCTCTCTGCCACTCTTATATTATAAGCTATCTCAGTTTCCTCCACAAAGTATAGTTGACAATGCCCACCTTGATCGCTCACTCCAGTTTCTCAAATATTCTCACATCCTTTATGTATAGCAAGCACAATCTACTACCGCTCCTTCACACACCATCAGGTTCATCACTCAGTCAAGCTCTTCGCTCTTCATTCGTCACTCAGTCAAGCACAAGCAGCCTCGTGGAGATGAGATGCAGCTACTGCATCTTGCATAATGACACACGATAGGTGGTTGAAGAGGGAGCAAGCCCTCGACGCTCATTCTTTGAGAAGAACTACGAGCATCCAAGCAAACTGCAAACAATTATAATAGGGATTCAAATGCTCACTTTGATAAGTCTTATATCCTTGCAAACGAAATCTTCCTAATGATCGATGTCGCGATGGCGTTTGGGTAACGTAGCTACTACATAAGATGTGGCTCTTCTGTGTTTTGTTCTTGTTATCAGCGATGGCATCCCCTCCAAGTTCTACAACGATCCAACGTGTTTGTAGACTATGAAAATCACCTTTTTCCATTTATCTTCACCATCCCCATTTAGGTTGTGTTTCAAAATGCAAGTTGGATGGGCCCTGTGTTGAAAAAATCCTCTTTGTGTTCACCATTCCCTTTTAGGTTGCGTTTTGAAATGCAATCTGGAAGGACCCCGTTTCCCCGTTTTGAACTTGATGTGGTAGTGTGGTTGTTGAACTAGTGAGAGGGGACATGTAGGAATTTATCCCAGTCTATGTCAAGTATCGGTTAGTCGTCACACTATATGATATAAAATTTACTTTGTTTTCTCAAGATGAACGTGAAATCTAGCCAGGAATCGTTTTTGGTGAGCTAATTGGAATAAAATACTTTGCTTTTGGGTTTTGTTCTAAACTCAATAGAACCCAAAGGTCATGAAAACTCGCATGAAAAGTACTTGACTTGCTAACATCCTCGAAGTGCACAAGTGTTTATACTTCGAGTTGAGAAAATGTGAGGAAGTACCTAGCCTAACCAATTTGTAGAGGATTGAGTTCATGTTTGGTTGGCATATGGCATTTGGCATACGACAAGCAACTACCATTCAGTTAGGCCTTTCCAACTTCTATCCTTAAAACTATCCAACAAGGCCATGTCCAACTAAACACAAAATCAATATCCACCCTCATCATGTCATGACACTTTGTAAGAGAGTTGAGTGAGTCATCAAGAAAAAAAGACATTTTAGAAAAAGTCATTTTTTGGCACTCAAATCATAAAGAATAGCAGTATGTACAAGCAAGCATTCACTCCAATAGACACTTATTTATAGCCATATTGTCATCCTTTTTTTTAGTCTTAACCATCTTGCCATATTTTCTAAAAAACATGCCAGGATATTCACAACTAGATATCAACATTCCCTCTGCAATAAAATATTTTGAAATTACCACACTTAAAACATTCCATTCATAGATTTTTACAAGTTTCAACCATCTTTTCGTTATCTTTATCCTTTCCACTTTCCTTATTGCAACTTGAGAAGTTAAGACAAAATTTTCAAGGATGGTGCCAATAGGGGGTCTCAAAACTCTCGATCTTCGGTAAAAATCTTTTTAATGTTCTTAACGTCCACTCAAAATAAAAAATATATAAAACTCCAAGAATTACAAAAGGCATCCATGTAAACAATGATGGACCTTTTTGTTACTTGGAGTTTGAAGACCGTGGTCAATATGGTGCAGAGGACAACTTTGCACCAAACTAGGAGAGACTTTACATTAATACTAATGAAAAGTGGGCTCAAATAGATTTCTTGTTGGGTGTATATGGTCTTACAACCAACTAAACATTGGATACGGGCATATAAGCCTGTCACAACAAACATGATTCTTTAGGCAGCACGAGCAAGTTTCATTTTGTTTTATGATAGTAAATACCAAAGTTTCATTCTGCTTATGATAGTGAATAACAAAGTTCATTCTCTTTATGCATGAGCAAGTTTGGTTATGTTTATGGTACCAAAGATAGCAACCCCATGTAATACATACACAAACATTAAATTCCATGCAGTATGAGTTCAAATTGTCCACTGGGGGTTCATGTATAAGGATAAAATTTGCACATGGTGGCCATGTATAGGTAATGAAAAACATCTCAAGAATCATTTAAAAATATGGCTAGCCTACTTATCCGTTGTTTTTGTTTGCTCGTCTTTTATCCCTCGCTCGTTTTCATTGCTCGTTAATTGATAGCACCCCTGAGGTGGAACGTCAGCTTGCTGACTACCTCACTAGAGGGTTATTCAACCTAGTTCTTCACCATGGGCTTCTCCCATCTTGATGAAGAAGAAAAAGGATAGTAGCATGTGCATGTGCGTTGACTACCGTGGTTTGAATGCGGTAACTATTTAGAACATTTTCCCATTACCACGAGGGATGAATTGTTTAACAAGCTCACCCATGCTCATAATTTTACCAAGATTGAGTTGTGGTAGGGATATCACCAAGTATGTATTCAACTTGCTGATATACCCAAAACCACGTTCTAAACAAGGTTTGGACATTATGAGTCCATGGTTACCCTTTGGGTGGATGCAATTTGAAGGTGGCCTTCTCCCAGAAATCTAGAAGAGTTACAGGTTTTCTTGGGATTTACAGGTCAACCTAGGTCACCAGTTAGGTGGGATTGGCAACTGAAAAGCTTGAGCAGGTCAAGGATTTTATCCAAGACCACATATATATGTTGAAACTTGCTCGTTAAAATTTTTCACAAGCGCAAGATTGGTATAAGAAGTACACTGATGGGGAATGTCGACAAATTAACTTCACAGAAGGGGAAGAGGTATTTTCGTGTGTACCAGAGCATTTAGAAAGTCTGAAGACTGGACCAACACCTAAATTATCTTCGAGATACTGTGGACCATTCAAGATACTCAAGCAAGTTGGTGATTGAGCCTACAAACTCTCGTCAGCTGCAAAATCCCGAATTCATCCGGTATTTCATGTAAGTCATTTACAAAAACGCTTGCATGGGGTGTGTGTTGTGCCATTATAATCATTCCTAGGTGTGAAGCTTTTGATAGCTCGTTGAAACTACCTTGGAAGCCTTAGATTTTGTAGCTTATGAAGTTGAAAAAGCTATAAAATCCTTTTTGTTGATTTTCTCTTGCTGTTTCCTGCTACTACCTAAGGGCACTATCTCTTGATAGAGGGCTCAATTTTTAGGTGAGAACTTGCCCCTTTTAAGCCAAGGAATAGGCTTTGGAATCCTTGGTGGCCGTGGGAATGAGCCTTAGGCTGGGGAAATGGTGGAGTGGGAGCGACTGCCTACGACCCCAAAAATGGTTGCCTCACGTCCGTGGATACACCAATGCGCGGCATAGGAACCTGCCATATGGACCCAAAAGCACTTTATATTATAATTTGGATTCTATATTTTGCATCCGTTCAGCTTTCCCAGCCTAAAAGTAGATTGAGTTGAACCCACAACCTCGTGACACACCAAGAATAGTGTTGGGAAGGAGATGGGGAGAACGGATGCTTCCAATTTCCAATCTTGCTTTCACACCTCCCTGTCAACCTTTCACCATCCCTTCCAATTTCCAAGTACACACACCTAGACGATGACATCACACACACACACACACACACACACAAGCTTGATAATGAAAGAGTGTTAGAGAGTAAAAGAGAAGATGTAGACTTAAGAAAGGAGTACACAACATAGCGTAAGAGAGAGGGAAGGGAAAATTGAGAGCATCTACACAAGAAAAGCCTAAAATCATAGCCCCAAACTCCATGGCACCCCTTCTTGTGAAGTTTGGTATTTAATTTATTCTTTGTTTTTTTTGGGTGCCAAAATTGGAGGGCCCCCTTTTACATTTAATCCACTTTAGTACTTGAGTGGAACACATCACTTATTGCATGTCCCATAAGGGTGAGTTCTCACTAGAGCTATTTACAAGCAGTCATAGTGGCTTATATAATAAAAAGACTAAAATACTGTGCAAGAGTAAAATGGCCGAGAGGGCTATTATTTGCCAATGCTTCTTTTTCAGCTCCCACAATTCCAATCTACAAATCATCATCAAGTCACTATTAGTAAAAGCAAATAGACAACATAAAGTTAACCATTAAGCCAGCTATCCCAATTACAGTTAACCACAAACAACAGGAGGATGCCTAGTCTTGTAACATCCCTCCCACCAGAAATTGAAAAATAGTTTCTCAATAGAGAATCAACTAGACCGTGAGTGATGTAAAGTGTAGAGAAGGTCTGGAAAGTTGCGGAATGATCTATTGGCAAACCAGACAATTGAAACATACTATCTAATATCACTTTTCATAGCAAGCCAATAGAAATCACAACATAAGTTTTGAAAAGTAGTAGAAAATCCTCTATGTCAAGCATAGGGTGGCTTGTGCAATTCCTTAATGATCAATGTACGAAAAGGTTTAGTTACACAAAATTTTTGTTTGAAATAATGAAAGTTTTCTTGAATAGTGTATTCCAAAAATGCGTGCACAGAATTGTTAAACATATGCAACCATGTGGTTTTGAAATCATTATCTTGTGCATAAGTGTCAGGTATAGAATCAAATGAAGTACTTGTAATGGTTGATAGATTATTAAGAGAGGGTATTCAACTCAAAGCATTAGCTACAATATTTTCCTTACAAGGTTGGTATTGAATGTTGGGTTGAAAACTTTGAACGAAGACAGTCCGCTTATATGTCTATCATCTATTAAGGGCTGAGACATAAGTACTTGATACTTTGTTGATCAATTTTTATGATTAAATTAGCACCCATTAAATAGTGTTTCCAAATTTTCAAGGCATGTACAACAACAATCAACTCTTTGTCATATGTACTAAATTTTTCTTCAGATGGTTTAAACTTACGACTTTCAAATGCAGGTGGATGATTATCTTACATAAGGAGTGTATCGATACCTTTTTCACTAGCATCAGTGACTACAACAAAGAATGGTCTATCAAAATCAAGCAATTGCAGTACAAGTGCATTGATCAAAGCATTCTTGAGTGCATTAAAGGAACTTCCTTGCAAGTCAGACCATATATAAGGATAATTTTTCTTTAACAAGAGAGTGAGGTAATGAGATTTGTAAGCAAAGTTACGTACAAACTTCCTTTAATAACTGCATAACCAATAAAAGAACGAAGTTCATGAAACTTTTTGGGTCTAGGCCATGACTGAATGGCTTCAATTTTCTTGGGGTCTACATGTATTCCCTTGCCTGATACAATGTGTCTCGAATGCTCAGTCTTAGATTGAAAAAATGAACTCTTTTCAGGATTTAGATACAAGTGGTTGTGTGCAAGCAGATCAAATACACGTGTTAAGTGCTCTTTATGCTCTTTGTTTGATTTACTGGATACAATAATATCATCAAAGAATACAATCACAAAGTCTTGATGGTCAATGAAAATTATGTTCATCATGCGTGTGAATGTGGCAGGTGCATTTGTTAGACCAAATGGCATGACAAGAAATTCATAGTGTCCCTTTTGCGTTTTGAAAGCAGTTTTGTCGACATCTTGGTCAAACATTTTGACTTGATAATACCTTGATTTGAGGTCGATTTTGCTAAAGATGTTTGCCCCTTTTAGTTTGTCTAACAGATAATCCACTCTACGAATAGGGAACCTATTCTTGACGGTGATCTTGTTTAAAGCCCTGTAGTCAATACACGTACACACAGTTCCATTTTTCTTCGTCATAAGAAGTATTGGAGCTTCGTATGGTGAACTACTAGGTCTTATAATTCCTTGATCAAGCAAGTCAGTGATTTGAGTTTGTATCTCCTTGTTTGTGAGGGCCATACCCAGACTCAACCCTACTCACCTCCCTCAGTCCTCCAGACCGTTCTAGGGAATGACGTAGATCTATCTGCAGGTATCCCTCCCACTTGGGGCCGACACTCAGACAGGACTCCAACCTATCTCGAATGCCAACCCAAGGGGGTCCACTTATGAGGGCCATAAACAGACTCAACCCTACTCACCTCCCTCAGTCCTCCAGACCGTTCCAAGGAATGACGTAGATCTATTTGCAGGTATCCCTCCCACTTGGGACCGATACTCAGACACGACTCCAACCTATCTCGAATGCCAACCCAAGGGGGTACATCCCTTCATTCAATGATTCTATCCGCTTCTCATAATCAATCTATCTTTGACAGCTTTCCACACCCAAAATCGTGGTCCTTAGTTGCTTTCTTGTTCTCCCTTGGTTCATGGCGATAACCCCTTTTTCCTGACAAGCAGGCACGACAGTTATCACTTTCCCCTAAGAAGAGGGATCTTGCAATCCTACCTGGTCTCGCTTGTCTCCAATTACCCATTTTTATCCCACGTAGTCCTAACGTTTAACATAAAATTTTTAAATCAACATTCGGCCATCTGACCCTCCGGCTCCGCCCACACTCCGAACCATTTCATGAAAATCCCTTCCCGAGGTAGTACTTCAATACTACAAAATCAGGAAGACAGTAGTCTATCAGACATCATCAAACAACAAGCAGCATGCAATCTGTTGCATACCCCCCTTCAGGGAAATTCATCTGGTTGTTCCCACCAGATCTTTATTTAGAAACTTTTAATTCATTTCCTTTCCTTTATCTGCTATAATTAACTTGTAACTAGTTTCCTAACTAATCATGCAACACATTAGTTTCAACCAATTCATCTTCCCTCCCCATTCAGGCCAAGATAATTGGTTACAAGCCATCAAAATGGCATCACCTTCACAATATTTCCCGGAATTAAGTGTTTGGGAAAGGCTCATCAAGTAATTAATGTTGGAATTAGGGTTGCAAAGAAACACACACAGCTTGGAGAAGACGAAGGAAGCTCAAGGCACACAATAGAGAGTGTGTTACTTAGTGTGCAATGGAAAGATAGATAGCCCTAGAGTGATGGGCGTATATACAATGCAAGGGGGAAAAAACCTCCTAAAGAGGGAAAAAATGCCCCGGTGGTCCTAGTGTGTTCACACACATCACTACCACATGTATATGGTAACAAATCCCCCCCTGGAGTGATGCGGTGAACGAGAGCTGGCACATGAGTAAAGGGAAGTGCCATGCCCTGAGGACACGATCAGTCCACAAAGGGGATTAAGCCCAAAGCTTTGCGGAAAGCTTCAAGCTTCTCACGAGACCATGCCTTTGTGAAAAGATCTGCAAGGTTGTCCTGTGTTGGCACATAAGCCAAGATGATCTCTCCTGCTGAGAGCCTCGATCTCCCTGACATAGTGGTAATGCACCTCAATGTGCTTTGTGCGAGCATGAAAAACTTGGTTCCTCGCAACTACCAATGCGCTTTGACTATCAGTGTAGATAGTGTTGGCAGTGTCCTGTCCAACACCCAAATCAGCCATAAGGCGTCTGAGCCATACACACTCAACCGTAGCTGTGAAGACTGCCCTGTACTCAGCCTCACAACTCGAAGTGGCCACAGTAGGTTGCTTCTTGCTCAACCATGATATACATGAACTGCCAAGCATGAAACAAAAACCACTTGTGGACGAGTACTCGCGTGTCAAAACAACCAGCCCAATCTGAGTCCGAAAAAGCATGTAAGTCTGGCGGCAATGATCCCCCCTTGGGATAAAACAAGCCAAGATGTAAAGTGCCACTAAGGTAGCGAAAAACCCTCTTGACAGCCTGCCAATGCTTAGACCCTGGGCTAGGCATAAATCTACTGACCTGTGAGGCTGCAAACTGAATATCCGACCTCGTGTTGCATACATAAATGAGGCAGCCAACAACAGTTTGGTAAAGAGTGACATCAGCAGGATCGCCAGCATCATGTAGACTCAACTTCAAACCTGTTTCCATGGGAGTGGCAATAGGTTTGCAATCCTCAAGTCCAAACTTACATAGCAATGTCTCTATGTAACTTTTTTGACACAAGGCAATACCACCATCACACTGCTTAAACTGTATACCCAAGTAATGATGCAGCAGCCCCAAATCTTTCATCTTGAAAGTAGCATTCAAATCAGCCTTAAATTCAACATGTGTCTCTCATTTGGTCCAGTGATCAGCAAATCATCAACATAAATAACCACAATGAGAAGTACATCACCCTCACACTTTACATACAATGTGCTTTCTGTTGGACTGTTACGAAAGCCTTGTTTGACCAAATGAGTGTCAGCTTTCTCATACCAAGCATGCGGAGATTGCTTCAACCCATACAAAGCCTTGTTACATTTGCACACTTTGTCCTCTTGTCCTTTTATGACAAAACCGCAAGGCTACGTTACATAAACTTCCTCAAATATGTCACCATTCAAGAAAGCAATAACAATGTCTGATTGATGTACATCCCAACCAAAATGAGCTGCCAATGCACATAGAAAATGCACAGTAGTCGTACGACAAGTGGGAGCAAAAGTCTCTTCATAATCTATGCCTTTTTGTTGTGCATAACCCTTTGCAACAAGTCGAGCCTTATGGCAATCGATCTCACCATCCGGCTTGCGTTTCAACTTCTAAACCCACTTCGTACCAATGGCCTTTTTGCGAGGAGGCAAATCACATAAAGTCCATGTGTCATTCTCTATAAGTGCATCATATTCTGATTTCATGGCAGCAATCCAATTTTTTGAATTCTGTGCTTCATCAAAAGACAGAGGCTCCTCAACATCATGTAAACTAGACACAGCCAAAGCATAACAATCTGATGCATAAGATGCATGGCGAGAGCCTGAACGAGTATGACTAGACAAAGGTGCATCCAATTTACTGTCACGCAAAGTGTGCACCAACCATTTTGGCATACCTCTAGCCTGCTCATTTTCAGCCCTTTCCTCATCAAGTACATCATGTACATCTACATCAGTAAATAGGCTGATCTAAAACATTTTCGGAAACCCCCATAGGCTATACATTTGCCTCATTGAAACTTACATTCGTATTTCCACCACTGAAAAGAGGCAACAAAGTGTCATAAATGTCCTGTTAGCTTACATTACTGTCTCTAGTACATGACAGCAAGGGCTGAACAGAATCTTCCACAAACACTACATCCCGAGAAACCAGAATACATTTTGTTTGCGGATGATACAACTTGTAACCTTTGCTTTCAGCACTATAACCAACAAAAATACATTTGACAGCCTTATCATCCAATTTTCTACGCTGCACTTGTGGCACCAAAGCATATGCCAAACAACCAAAAACACGCATGTGCTCAATAGAAGGTTTTCTATCATGCCATGCTTCATATGGAGTAATAGACTGCAAAGCTTTCGTAGGACACCTGTTAAGTACATAAGTGGCACACATAATGGCCTCAAGCCAAAAAGAATGCGGCAAAGCTTGACTTTTGACCATACATCGTGCCATTTCCTTTAGTGACCTGTTTTTCCTCTCAGCAACACCATTTTGCTGAGGTGTATAAGGCACTGTACATTGCTGTTTTATCCCACGACTAGCCAGAAATGCATTAAATTCATGAGACATATACTCCCCCCCTCGATCGCAACGGAGGGTGCCCATAGTACATTTCGAGACATTTTCAGCCATAGCCAGAAATTGTTTGAAGCACATAAAAACATCGGACTTCGCTTTAAGCGGAAATACCCATGCATGCCTGGAGAAATCATCAATGAAAGTCACGAAGTACAGGTAATTGCCCAAGGACGGAGTTTGCATGGGCCCACAAACATCACTATGCACAAGCTGCAACCTGCATGTGGCCCGAACGGAACCATCCTTTGGAAATTTAGAACGTTGGATCTTACCCAAAATACAGCCTTCACAAACATGTTTGACAGGTGCTTCAAGAGGCGGCAAAGAAGCAACCATATCAGATTTCTGCAAACGCAGCAAACTGGCAAAATTCAGATGACCAAAACGTGCATGCCAAAGTTTTGCATCTGAAATAGCCCTTGAATCTGCAACAACATTTGCAAAATTTTGTCCACACTTGTCATACAAAGTGAGCTTATACAACCCACGGCACAAAAGGCTAGATGCAACAATTTCATCACCAAAACTGAGATCATGAACTGTACATCTGTCATCCACAAATTTGACTACAAGTCTAAGTCTAGCAAGTGTGGATACAGACAAGAGATTCTTCTTGATCCCAGGTACATAAAGTGCATCAACAAGTGTGAAGGAACTGCCATTAGCAGCAGTGAGCACAATCTTTCCAACTCCTTGAACTGGATAAGAGGCGTTGTTGGCACAAGTGACTGAATTCCCATGAGGGACAGACTCAAGAGAGGTAAACAATTCATGATGTGAGGTAATGTGCTTTGTAGCACCACTGTCAAAATACCACACATGTGAATCTGCAGCAACTGACAAGTATGCATCATGGACAACAGGATTGTAAGTGCACTCTGCGCTAAAAGCCCATTCTGCATCAACATCATCAACACAGTCGAAGACTCAACAATGGCTGCATTTGTAGTGGAACCAACATTTGCAGTGGAACCACCCTCTTTCTTCTTAGCCTCTTTGGCCTTCAACTTAGGACACGACTTGATCAAGTGATCATTGGCTTTACAAAAATGGCAACACATCTTCTTTTTGCCCTTATCACCAGAATTTCCAGACAAATTGTTGCCAGCAGAAGCATTAGGAACATGATTTTTGCCACTCGCAGCAGAACCATAAGAAGTGGCTGCATTGCTGTTACCACCCTTTCTTTGAGAAGCAATAAAAGCCTGTTCAACTGCACGCTGTCTAGTCCTGTTTTTTCTAGACAGTGACTCTTGCAACAGCAATGTGCATAATGCATCAAAATTGACAACTTCTGGATTTCCTTTGGTCATAAGTCTCCAAGTACTAGCAAAAGTCAGGTAAGAATCTAGTAAGGCATCAAGAACAGTCTGCACAAGGGAACTGTCTGAAATAACTTCACCTGCAGAAATAAGTTGCTCATTGATATCCTTGACACTAGTAAGGAAAGTGTCCATATCATTGATATCCTTGACACTAGCAAGGAAAGTGTCCATATCATCTTCCTCATGCATAATCTTCGACTCCAGCTCTTTACGCAGCAACGCAATTTTAGCCTCAAGCGGCTTGCATAAAGACCTGCTAGAATATCCTAAGCCTGTTTTGTAGATTTTGCTGAACGGATGTGAGGAACAATGGTGCGCTTCACAGACAACGCAATTAATGCATGATCCTGCGCATCCTTAACATCCCAACGAGCTTGTTCTACCATAGGCAAAACAACTCTAACAGATGCAATCCTTGCAGCAAGACCTGCAACATCCTCAACATCGCCTACATCCTCAGAACCAAGACGTACATCAATGCCCTGCACAATGTTCCAGACACCCTTTGACACAAGAACATGTTGCATCATATAAGCCCACATAGGGTAGTTGTCCCCATCCAACCTGTCCTCAGCAGCAAACATCTTGAACACATCTGTGTTGTTGTTGTCAGCCATGGTAAATGCTGCACCTGATGTGAAAACTGCCCGAAAATAGGAGAAATGGAGCGGGAACAACCTGTGCTATATAGCACAAACCGTAGAAGACTATAAGGCACTGGTTATGCAGAAAACAACACTGACAAAAATTCTACACAAAATGACGAAATAGCCTCTGCAGTACTGCATGTAGTGGAAACGGAGGCCAAAATGAGCCCAAATCAAAATTCTGAGCAGACCAAGCTCTTAGAGCTTACTCAAAATATTTTTCGACCTGCGAACGCTCGCCAAAGCTCACTGAAATCGGAAAAAGTGAGCAGGCATGTGCTGGAGCAGCTGGCGACTAAGCCCGGGAGGACGTGACCTACTCTAATACCAATTGTTGGAATTAGGGTTGCACAGAAACACACACAACTTGGAGAAGACGAAGGAAGCTCAAGGCACACAATAGAGAGTGTGTTACTTAGTGTGCAATGGAAAGATAGATAGCCCTAGAGTGATGGGCGTATATACAATGCACGGGGGAAAAAACCTCCTAAAGAGGGAAAAAATGCCCCGGCGGTCCTACTGTGTTCACACACATCACTACCACATGTATATGGTAACAATTAATCATTCCTTCCTAAGCATTTTAATTCGAGAGGTATAGCACCATTTGGTGACAGATACACAGGATAGCCCCTATATTCCTAGCCTTTCCAGTTCCTTTTTAAGCAACCAAGTCAAACAAATTTTCTTAATTAAATTCACATCATCCTCCCTGAGTATAACCTTCTCATCCAACTATTGGCATCAGGACATACCCGGATTATGGCCGATTTCCAATAAGATACCACGGGTACTTCACCCGGACGGGCAAAAATAAAACAAACCCATTCATCCCTTATCCCTCGCGCATGAATGACCTAGGTATAACAACTTGCCGGTTACGCTACCCTAGCCGAAAAGGACCAATCTCCGACCGGCCTTTCAATCAAATTGACCCCAAGAAGATCCATCTTGGTTCCCGATCATTTCCAGACAATCTTCAAAACTCCTAATTAAATCTATGTTTTGCAATGGGCTATCCCTATCACCTCTCGAGATTCCTTTTAACTCCTAGTTGGTAATTTCCAGGTTCATTCATTTATCAACCTTAATTCCTACTTCCATTAATTATCTACCAGCCAAGTTTATTTAGAAAATACAAGCAAGTTTTTGCCATAGGCATTTGATGGTTAATGTCTCTTCGGAAATGCCAACTTTTTAAGTTCAATCCCCGTTTTTGTCGATTCCCATGTTTTTTTGCAATCCTTTGCCATCCATGGGGCATCTCCATGGAAGCTTGTAGAGTTTTCGATTCAAACAACACGGAGATCAATTTCGTGAAGTTATCCCCTATCTCCCCCATCCCGTATTTACAAACAAACTTGAAATTGAAAACTTCAGAAATACTCTTCAATACCAAAAATTGAACTACTTCTATCGAGCTTAGACAACTACTCTTTTCTTATGGTACCTAGCTTTCCATTTTTAGGAAGCTAGAAGGTCATCCTATAATTTATGAGTTTTCGAGCTTTCCATTAAAGCTTAAATCTAAAATACAAGGTAGTCACTAAGGCTTACACCTAAGTGGAAAGTTACCATTAATGCTTAGCTTAAGAGAGCAAATCTACCTTTGAAGCTTAACTTTATGATGCATAGATACTCTTATCACTTAGCCCTAATTGTTGGAATTAGGGTTGCAGAGAAACACACACAGCTTGGAGAAGACGAAGGAAGCTCAAGGCACACAATAGAGAGTATGTTACTTAGTGTGCAATGGAAAGATAGATAGCCCTGGAGTGATGGGCGTATATACAATGCACGGGGGAAAAAACCTCCTAAAGAGGGAAAAAATGCCCCGGCGGTCCTAGTGTGTTCACACACACCACTACCACATGTATATGGTAACAAATCCCCCCTGGAGTGATGCGGTGAACGAGAGCTGGCACATGAGTAAAGGGAAGTGCCATGCCCTGAGGACAGGATCAGTCCACAAAGGGGAGTAAGCCCAAAGCTTTGCGGAAAGCTTCAAGCTTCTCACGAGACAATGCCTTTGTGAAAAGATCTGCAAGGTTGTCCTGTGTTGGCACGTAAGCCAAGCTGATCTCTCCTGCTGAGAGCCTCTCCCTGACATAGTGGTAATGCACCTCAATGTGCTTTGTGCGAGCATGAAAAATTGGGTTCCTCGCAACTGCCAATGCGCTCTGACTGTCAGTGTAGATAGTGTTGGCAGTGTCCTGTCCAACACCCAAGTCAGCCATAAGGCGTCTGAGCCATACACACTCAACCGTAGCTGTGAAGACTGCCCTGTACTCAGCCTCACAACTCAAAGTGGCCACAGTAGGTTGCTTCTTGCTCAACCATGATATACATGAACTACCAAGCATGAAACAAAAACCACTTGTGGACACTCGCGTGTCAAAACAACCAGCCCAATCTGAGTCCGAAAAAGCATGTAAGTCTGCGGCAGTCCGAAAAAGCATGTAAGTCTGACGGCAATGATCCCCCCTTGGGATAAAACAAGCCAAGATGTAAAGTGCCACTAAGGTAGCAGAAAATCCTCTTGACAGCCTGCCAATGCTTAGACCTTGGGCTATGCATAAATCTGCTGACCTGCGAGACTGCAAACTGAATATCTGGCCTCGTGTTGCATACATAAATGAGGCAGCCAACAGCAGTTTGGTAAAGAGTGACATCAGCAGGATCGCCAGCATCATGTAGACTCAACTTCAAACCTGTTTCCATGGGAGTGGCAATAGGTTTGCAATCCTCAAGTCCAAACTTACATAGCAATGTCTCTATGTAACTTTTCTGACACAAGGCAATGCCACCATCACACTGCTTAAACTGTATACCCAAGTAATGATGCAACAACCCCAAATCTTTCATCTTGAAAGTAGCATTCAAATCAGCCTTAAATTCAGCAATATGTCTCTCATTTGGTCCAGTGATCAGCAAATCATCAACATAAAGAACCACAATGAGAAATACATCATCCTCACGCTTTACATACAATGTGCTTTCTGTTGGACTGTTACGAAAGCCTCGTTTAACCAAATGAGTGTCAGCTTTCTCATACCAAGCACGAGGAGATTGCTTCAACCCATACAAAGCCTTCTTACATTTGCACACTTTGTCCTCTTGTCCTTTTATGACAAAACCGCGAGGCTGCGTTACATAAACTTCCTCAAATATGTCACCATTCAAGAAAGCAATAACAATGTCTGATTGATGTACATCCCAACCAAAATGAGCTACCAATGCACATAGAAAACGCACAGTAGTCATACGACAAGTGGGAGCAAAAGTCTCTTCATAATCTATGCCTTTTTGTTGTGCATAACCCTTTGCAACAAGTCGAGCCTTATGGCAATCGATCTCACCATCCGGCTTGCGTTTCAACTTCTAAACCCACTTCGTACCAATGGCCTTTTTGCGAGGAGGCAAATCACATAAAGTCCATGTGTCATTCTCTATAAGTGCATCATATTCTGATTTCATGGCAGCAATCCAATTTTTTGAATTTTGTGCTTCATCAAAAGACAGAGGCTCCTCAACATCATGTAAACTAGACACAGCCAAAGCATAACAATCTGATGCATAAGATGCATGGCGAGAGCCTGAACGAGTATGACTAGACAAAGGTGCATCCAATTTACTGTCACGCAAAGTGTGCACCAGCCATTTTGGCATACCTCTAGCCTGCTCATTTTCAGCCCTTTCCTCATCAAGTACATCATGTACATCTGCATCAGTAATAGGCTGTTCTAAAACATGTTCAGAAACCCCCATAGGCTGTACATTTGCCTCATTGGAACTTACATTCGTATTTCCACCACTGAAAAGAGGCAACAAAGTGTCATAAATGTCCTGTGAGCTTACATTATTGTCTCTAGTACATGACAGCAAGGGCTGAACAGAATCTTCCACAAACACTACATCCCGTGAAACCAGAATACGTTTTGTTTGCGGATGATACAACCTGTAACCTTTGCTTTCAGCACTATAACCAACAAAAATACATTTGACAGCCTTATCATCCAATTTTCTGCGTTGCACTTGTGGCACCAAAGCATATGCCAAACAGCCAAAAACACGCATGTGCTCAATAGAAGGCTTTCTATCATGCCATGCTTCATATGGAGTAATAGACTGCAAAGCTTTCTTAGGACACCAGTTAAGTACATAAGTGGCACACATGATGGCCTCAAGCCAAAAAGAATGCGGCAAAGCTTGAGTTTTGACCTTACATCGTGCCATTTCCGTTAGTGACCTGTTTTTCCTCTCAGCAACACCATTTTGTTGAGGTGTATAAGGAACTGTACATTGGTGTTTTATCCCACGACTAGCCAGAAATGCATTAAATTCATGAGACATATACTCCCCCCCTCGATCGCAACGGAGGGTGCCCATAGTACATTTTGAGACATTTTCAGCCATAGCCAAAAATTGTTTGAAGCACATAAAAACTTCGAACTTCGCTTTAAGCGGAAATACCCATGCATGCCTGGAGTAATCATCAATGAAAGTCACGAAGTACAGGTAATTGCCCAAGGACGGAGTTTGCATGGGCCCACAAACATCACTATGCACAAGCTGCAACCTGCATGTGGCCCTAACTGAACCATCCTTTGGAAACTTAGAACGCTGCATTTTACCCAGAATACAGCCTTCACAAACATGTTTGACAGGTGCTTCAAGAGGCGGCAAAGAAGCAACCATATCAGATTTCTGCAAACGCAGCAAACTGGCAAAATTCAGATGACCAAAACGTGCATGCCAAAGTTTTGCATCTGAAATAGCCCTTGAATCTGCAACAACATTTGCAAAATTTTGTCCACACTTGTCATACAAAGTGAGCTTATACAGCCCACGGCACAAAAGTCCAGATGCAACAATTTTATCACCAAAACTGAGATCATGAACTGTACATCTGTCATCCACAAATTTGACTACAAGTCCAAGTCTAGCAAGTGCGGATACAGACAAGAGATTCTTCTTGATCCCAGGTACATAAAGTGCATCAACAAGTGTGAAGGAACTGCCATTAACAGCAGTGAGCACAATCTTTCCAACTCCCTGAATTCCTATGAGGGACAGACTCGAGATAGGTAAACAATTCACGATGTGAGGTAATGTGCTTTGTAGCACCACTGTCGAAATACCACACATGTGAATCTGCAGCAACTGACAAGCATGCATCATGGACAGCAGGATTGTAAGTGCACTCTGCGCTAAAAGCCCATTCTGCATCAACATCAGCATCACAATCTCCTTTCACAGAAGACTCAACAATGGCTGCATTTGTAGTGGAACCAGCATTTGCAGTGGAACCACCCTCTTTCTTCTTAGCCTCTTTGGCCTTCAACTTAGGATACGACTTGATCAAGTGATCATTGGCTTTACAATAATGGCAATGCATCTTCTTTTTGCCCTTATCACCAGAATTGCCAGACGAAGTGCTGCCACCAAAAGCATTAGGAACAGAATTTTTGCCACTCGCAGCAAAACCATAAGAAGTGGCTGCATTACTGTTACCACCCTTTCTTTGAGAAGCAATAAAAGCCTGTTCAACTGCACGCTGCCTAATCCTGTTTTTTCTAGAAAGTGACTCTTGCAACAGCAATGTGCATAATGCATCAAACTTGACAACTTGAGGATTTCCTTGGGTCATGAGTCTCCAAGTACTAGCAAAATTCTGGTAGGAATCTGGTAAGGCATCAAGAACAGTCTGCACAAGGGAACTGTCCGAAATGACTTCAGCTGCAGAAATGAGTTGCTCATTGATATCCTTGACACTAGCAAGGAAAGTGTCCATATCATCTTCCTCATGCATAATCTTCGACTCTATCTCTTTACGCAGCAAAGCAATTTTAGCCTCATTGCGGCTTGCATAAAGACCTGCTAGAATATCCCAAGCCTGTTTTGCAGATTTTGTTGAACGGATGTGAGGAATAATGGTGCGCTTCACAGACAACGCAATCAATGCATGAGCCTGTGCATCCTTAACATCCCAACGAGCTTGTTCTGCCGTAGGCAAAACAACTCTAACAGCTGCAATCCTTGCAGCAAGACCTGCAACATCCTCAACATCGCCTACATCTTCAGAACCAGGACGTACATCAATGCCCTGCACAATGTTCCAGACACCTTTTGACACAAGAACATGTTGCATCATATAAGCCCACATAGGGTAGTTGTCCCCATCCAACCTGTCCTCAGCAGCAAACATCTTGAACACATCTGTGTTGTTGTTGTCAGCCATGGTAAATGCTGCACATGATGTGAAAACTGCCCGAAAATAGGAGAAATGGAGCGGGAACAAGTTGTGCTATATATCACAAACCGTAGAAGACTATAAGGCACCTGTTATGCAGAAAACGGCACTGACAGAAAATCTGCACAAAATGACGAAATAGCCTGTACAGTACTGCCCGTAGTGGAAACGGAGGCCGAAATGAGCCCAAATCAAAATTCTGAGCAGACCCAGCTCTTCGAGTTCTCCCAAAATATTTGTCGACCTGCGAACGCTCGCCAAAGCTCACTGAAATCGGAGAAAGTGAGCAGGCGTGTGCTGGAGCAGCTGGCGACTAAGCCCGGGAGGACGTGACCTGCTCTGATACCAATTGTTGGAATTAGGGTTGCAAAGAAACACACACAGCTTGGAGAAGACGAAGGAAGCTCAAGGCACACAATAGAGAGTATGTTACTTAGTGTGCAATGGAAAGATAGATAGCCCTAAAGTGATGGGCGTATATACAATGCACGGGGGAAAAAACCTCCTAAAGAGGGAAAAAATGCCCCGGCGGTCCTAGTGTGTTCACACACATCACTACCACATGTATATGGTAACACTAATTGCAAGGTTTCCATTAAAGCTTAAAACCTAAAAATGCAAGGTAATCACTAATTGCAAAGTTACCATTAAAGCTTAGCTTACGAGTGCAAATCTACCTTTGAAGCTTAGCTTTATGATGCATAGATACTCTTATGACTTACCCTAATTGCAAGGTTTTCATTAAAGCTTAAAACCTAAAATGCAAGGTAATCACTAAAGCTTACTTCTAAGTACAAAGTTACCATTAAATCTTAGCTTACGAGTGAAAATCTACCTTTGAATCTTAACTTTATGATGCGTAGAGACTCTTATCACTTACTCTAATTGCAAGGTTTCCATTAAAGCTTAAAACCTAAAAATGCAAGGTAATCGCTAAAGTTTACATCTAAGTGCAAAGTTACCATTAAAGCTTAGCTTACAAGTGCAAATCTACCTTTGAAGCTTAGCTTTATGATGCATAGATACTCTTATCACTTACCCTAATTGCAAGGTTTCCATTAAAGCTTAAAACCTAAAAATACAAGGTAATCACTAAAGCTTACTTCTAAGTGCAAAGTTACCATTAAAGCTTAGCTTACGAGTGCAAATCTACCTTTGAAGCTTAACTTTATGATGCGTAGATACTCTTATCACTTACCCTAATTGCAAGGTTTCCATTAAAGCTTAAACCTAAAATGATGCACATAAACCTTCCTAGTATTAAAACACATTTAATTAAACCTACTAGAAATGAAGATTACCTCCTCTAAGCAAGAGGGATGTGGGGTTGAAGTCCTTCTTGAAGAGATGTGAGGCTCAAGGAGGAAGGAAAGGGATTTATGGTGAAGAGGAAGGAGAGAGGAGCTTCTTCACAAAACCCTCAAGGGTTTGGCCTTCAAGAGAGGAAGAGAGTTGAGGGTTTGGCCTTCAAGAGAGGGAGAGAGCAAGAGCAAGGTTTAATGGAAACCTTGAGTTACTTAAGCATAGTTTTGAGCATGGCAAGTATGCAAGTAGCTTAGCAATATGTGTGTAAATACAAAGGAGAGGGGGGTGTTTATATAGGAAATGGTGGGTGGAATTCTCTTTTCAATTCCTATTGGACCCCAAATTCTCTTCTCAAATGCTATTGGACCCTATTTCTCTTCTCAAATGCTATTGGACCCTATTTCTCTTCTCAAATGCTATTGGATCCCAATTCTCTTCTTAATTCCTATTGCACCCCAATTTTCTTCTTAGTTCTTATCCCTTAACTTTATCTTTCAATTAAGTTAGTCCCTTTTTCTCCTAGTTCTCAATCTAGATCAGTTCCCACGCGGCTTTTGACGAAGAAGTATAAAAATAATTTTAATCTTAAAGAAAAAATATAGGGATGAAGTAATTTCTTTTCTGAAATATCCTTGTATTTTCATTCTGGAGTAAAGTTCCGTTGTCCGTATAACTTCTTTGTCGGTCTTACTTTTTCTAAATTATTTTCTAGGCCAAAAAATTTCTGATTGGCTCTAGGGTTTAGGGAGGGACCTTACACTGTTTGCAGTTGAATTTACACGGTAAGGTGCTCTATAAGGAGGTTCACTAGCCGGTATAATATCTATTTTGTGGTCTTCTGTGTGTGAAGGTGGAATTTTAGGTGGCAAATCATGTATGAAACAATTCTTCAATCGTGAGAGAAAATCATCATGTGACGAGTTATGTAAAGTTTTAGTTTCAACAAAAAATTGATTTACCAGCACCATATATGTTTTCCTTTGTTTTCAAATTGCTCTTTAGGTTGAGTGTGAGAGAGAAGTGGAAATTTTTATGTGCTAAGTGCTGCTCGGATGGAGAAATTTTGATTATTATGAGTGAGGGACATGGTACAAGTTTTATTATTAATCAACGAATCAAATTCATGACAGGATGGCATTCCCAAAATCATGTCAAGACCATGCAATGGTGCTACCAGAATGTACGTGCTTGTGTGAATTCACCACTGCAAACTTCGACAATGACTTGGGTTTTGCAATGAAAACATTGATTATTAAAAATAGTTTTGACTTTGTGAGGTGAAGAAATTTTAGAGAGAGAGAGTTGTGCCAATCATGCATAAATAAAATCATGGCTACTGCCATCATCTAAAATAATGGTGACACTTTCACCCTTGATTGTACCTTGCACTTTAAACAAAGTGTGAGGAGATATAGGAGTACCTGAAGATGGGTTCTCATCGTGATCATATTGAGGATCATATTCCTCAATGTAATTGGCTTTCACTTCGTTGTCACTAGGATTGGCATCTTTGATGAGGTTAATTGTAGCACAATTGGGGCAGTTGTTCTTGTAAGGTCTTTGGTTTGGATTTTGGGTGACTCCATTAGATTGGCCATTGATCTTAGCATGACCATTTAAGCACTTATCTGCATAGTGGCCATACTAGAAACATTTAAAACACTTCACCTTTTCGGTATCATTAGAGTTTTGAGAAGAATGTTTGTTGGAAGAATCTTGGTTGCCTTGCTGCTGTGTCTTGTTGTTGTTGTTGCCATAGGGTTGAGAAGTTGTAGCAGAGTTGTCAAATCTGCATCTCTTGAAAAAGGTAGCGCTTTGATTTTTGTTCTTGTCAAATTAGGAGAGAAAGAAGCTCTGTTACGATTAGTGTTAGTGTTAGCATTGTGTTCAGTGTGAGAAGGTTGTCCACCTTTCTTCTTCTAGCCAAATTAATAGCCTTTGACGGTGAATCTGATTCAAACATATCTACCTCAATACCAATTTGTAGTGCCAAGCCAAATATATATTTACGCTTTAATTTCCTGCAGCTGACATATTCAATAGCTTGCAATTAAATTAAACAGTTCCAAAAAGGATCAGTGTAGCCTTGTACATCTTCATTTTGACCCTGTCAAATTAAATTCCAATGGCGTCGTGCTTTAGCTTTATACTATGTAGGAAAAAATTGAGAAAAAAACAACTTTTTGAATACATGCTAGGTGTGTGGTCTTCTATCATGTTGTTTGGTGACATTCCATAACAATGCAGTGCTACTGGTGAGATGATTTGATGCACACTTTATCATTTCATGTTTGGAAAAATCTTCATCATGAAAATAGTCATCTAACTGACTAACCCATGCTAGAACCATGCCAGCATCCTTAGTGCTATCAAAATCCTTGAAAGTGAAGGCTTTTCTGCTAGTTTTTTTTTGCTTTGGAGCAGGTGCAGATTTGATGTGTGCAGAATGCAATAATTTATCCTCAATTTATTGCCTTTGCATGTGTTCATACGTGAGGGATTGTTGCAGATTAGCGAGCTGCTCAAAAATCGTGGGCGGTTGTGGAAGATGCACCACGATTGCGTGCTTTTCTTTCTTTCTTTCTCTTTTTTTTAAAATTTTTTTGTTTGTTTTTTGTTTTTTTTTAAATAAAAGAAAATGACTATGTAGTAATAGATATATGCTCTCCATGTAGAATCAATAAGAAAATAACCGGTACTTAGCTCGATGGTTGATGACGGCTTCCAGTCCAACCTGTGGAGTATCTAGACGTGGTTGAGAAGTGGCATCCAGTTGAACAGGCCCGCGTGCGAGAAGTTGGAAATTTTCACTTTCGAGCTCCCTTTCTCCGTAGATGGCAACCGTTAATGATGTTCGCCCTTTGATGGTTGCCAATTATTTATCGCCCGCTCAAGCTCTCGATATAAGTCCTCATACGCTCTGAAATATGAGCAACCAAAATTTTAAGAGTTTGGCGACGTTGGTCATGGGGATTAAAGTGGAACAATCAAAGTTTGTGGAGATTGGGTTGCCGTGAGTTGTTGGTGGTAATGAAATTATTAATCTAGATCAATTTTATTCCTCTTTCTTTCTTGTGCTCAGTGGTCGACCTAGGGGGGTTATGACCACCCTCTTAAAGTGTAAGGCCCTTGAGGCTTGGACAGTTAACTTGTGGCCACACTTTTAAAAGCTAAAAAAATAGGTTTGAAAAGAGCTCTCAAAATAGTGAAGGCAGCGACCTACAGCAGAGGGCGACAGCATGAGGGAGAGGAATGGTGATGGTGACTTTTGCAAGGTTTTTTGGCCTGCGTGCATGAAGGATAAAATATCACCAACGCCAAGCGAACAGTTTGGTAGCGTTTTTGCTGCAATTTGTGCAGGTCGACAGTGTCGACTTCTTGTGGATTAGAAAGGACTCCCACACACGCCAGCCCCCTTGTCGGCTTCTCAAATCTGTTTTTCTTGGAGTATCTTTGATTTTGGAGGTAAAAAAACAAAAACATTGTAGTTTGGACCGTTGTCTTAGTTTTGGATTTGGTTTTTTCCTCGAAGGTTTTCAATGTTTCCAATCTCAAACTTTGGAGATTCTAATTCGCTTCTTTCTCCTCTCCTCAATTCTCCGCCTCTCCTTCTTGATTAACCGCCTCTCTCACACCACCAACTTTGTCTCTTCTTATCTCTTTCTGATGCCGAGTCGGAATCACTTCTTCTCAATTACTCACCTGTATATCTTCATAAACCCATAAATTTAGTAATTGACTAAATTATATGATGCACATACCCGAGTTACGATTGTTGATAGAAAAAATTATTGAATAATAACTTTGATGTGAAAATATGATGCTGTCCATTCAAAAATCCTTCGTAAGAATTGAAAACCAATTGCTAATTTTCCTCAAACTAGATGCTTTGATACCTCTCTGGGGAGAACAGATGCTTCCAATTTCCAATCTTGGTTGCACACCTCCCTGTCAACCTTTCACCATCCCTTCCAATTTCCAAGTACACCACACCTAGACACACACACACACACACACACACACACACACACACACTTCACCATCCCTTCCAATTTCCAAGTACACACACACACCTAGACTATGACAGCACACACACACACACACAAGCTTGATAATGAAAGGGTGTAAATGTGTAAGAGAGTAAAAGAGAAGATGTAGACTTGATTAGGGAGTACACATCATAGCATAAGAGAGAGGGAAGGAAAATTTGAGAGCATCTACATAAGAAAGGCCTAAAATCATAGCCCCAAACTCCATTGCACCCCTTCTTGTGGAGTTTGGTGTTTAATTTATTATTTGAGTTTTTGGGTGCCAAAATTGGACATCTAGTGCACTTTAGTACTTGAGTGGAGCACATCACTTATTGCATGTCCCATAAGGGTGAGTTCTCTTTACAAGTAGCCATAGTGGCTTATTGAATAAAAAATCTAAAATATTGTGCAAGGATAAAATGGCCAAGATGTTTATTATTTTTCAGCACTTCCTTTTCAACTCCCACAATTCTAATCTACAAATCATCATCAACTCACTATTAGTAAAATCAAATAGACAACACATAATTAACCATTAAGCGAGCTATCCCAATTGTTGTTAACCACATGCAATAGGAGAGTGCCTAGTCTTGTAACAAATAGAGTGTTTTCCTTTAGACCATGCCACTAACTCCTCTTGCTTGTCAGAGGTGTGTCTTCTGCAGTACTTCTTCTTTGTAGAGCAATTAGCGAAGGGCACAAAAGCCTCAAAAGAGCTTGAAATTGAGCTTAAGAGTGATCAATGAAGAGCCTTTTTTGAGGCCTTGATGAATACAATTGTGGAATTAATGTTTGACAAGGGCTTGAAAGGATCACACACACAATTGCTTACACACACCTACACATTACACAACGGGCTATGGGGTTGAGAAGGTTCTTGATTTTGAAATGCAAAGGTTAGAGGCTTAATGGAAAGATCTTGAGCAGCACTTCTACGACACACAAGTTACACTTCAAATGATGGCTTGCACAAAGAGTAATTGGAGAATTAAGACATGCAAAATGTAGGCAAAATGCAACGGCTAAATGGAATGAAGCTGATTAGTCAATTAATTGGGTAAGGAGAGGGATTCCCCATTTAATCTAGCATGGAAATGATGCACATCAAATGAAAAACTTCACATGTATGCACAATTATTAGAAGGTCATTAATCACAAATCACTTCATTAAGAAGGGTAGTGGCTCATTGGTATTGCAAAGAACATGCCCAAGCTTAATTAGCGATGCTAGTGTGATTAGGGAGAGGGATTATAAGGAGAGTGAATTTATTTGGCCTAGGTATGAATCGTTGGCTCTGATACCAAATAATCGGTTAGTAGATGCAAAAGCATACTTCCTAATCAACAATGATTAGCATGTAATGGAATTGGCCTATTTAATTTGAGAGTAAGGAAAATTAATGAGAGTACTTTTGAGAAATGACTTTGTGAGCATAGCGGGTGAACATACTTGAAGATAGCAACATAATCATAGCAATTAGTTAACTTGGCATGAACAATACTTTTGCAAGAGAGAGAATTTAGAGAACATGACAACAGTTGAGGACCGGATTTATGTGGATCCGGTCCCCCCTCCAATAGGCATTTGTATTATGATTTCTCCCATCAAGCGAGACTTGTTACAATACAATCTTTGTGTTCCTTGTAACCTGGGTGATGCAATGAAGATGGAAATCTTCATGCATCACAAGCATAACATAAACTTGAGGAAAGCTTTAACTATCCTAAGCCTCATTCCCAAGACCTCAAACACCTTCGAAGGTGGAGAGAGCTAGCAGGGAATGAGGGTAGGGAAGCGGAAGAAGAAACATTTCATAGGAGAAAGAATTAGTTCCTCACTTATCATAACTCTTCTTGCTAGCATACATGATAGCATAGTAATGAAGAAGAAGGAGATGGCAAGCTTAAGCATTGAAGCATGGCTCTTGGTTGGATTTGCACTCCATATCCAAGAGTGTTGGCGTAGGCTCTCAACCTCTACTTTCTTGGAGAAGGAGAGGGAGCTCTTGCACTTTGCATAGCACACCATGAGAGTGTTTGTGAGTGTGTGTGGGTGAGTATACCCCCTAAGCAACCCCCTAGATTTCTTGGGTCGACCCCCCCGCCCCGCCCCCCCCCCCCCCCCCCCCCCCCCCCCCCTTGTAGCTCATGCTTGAATCTCATTGGACCCCTCCAGGCCTAGCCAATCATAAGCAGGAGGCATTACAAGCAGCAAGGGTAGCCAACCAATAGGCTTCAGGCACACCATGAGGGCAACATGAGGAGGAACTTGACAAGTGTCCCTTTTGCTTTCTTTGTACCATGCATGCCTTGTGTGAGTGTGTGGGTGTTCTCTCTCATCCCCCCTCAGGTAGGGCTCGCCCCCTCCTTGTAGGGATTGAATATTTGACTTTTTGACACATCAAGCCCCTCATGCATAGGCCCAGTTCCCACCACAAGCTTGGCCCTTAAGCACTTTAAGCTTGGGTTGGGTTCTCACCTCAAGTGCAACCCTAGCATCTCAAGCGTGTTAAGCACCTCAAGCATCTCAAGCACCTCAAGCACCTTAGTCATCAAGCATGTTAAGCAGGACAAGCACCTCGAGCTGGGTCGGGTTCCTGCGCCTCAAGGTCAGCCCTAGCTTACCTAAGTTCAAAGGACTTTTACACACATTATTGGAGATCTTCAATGAAGCTAACTCTAAGGTCTTATGCTCCATTGGTTAGCCTTGCTCTTTGATAGACCATCTCTCATTTGATCTTAACCCTTGTTCCCGTTTATTCTCCCACATTAAGTGATCAGTTTAATATGAGCGAATCATTTGGGTTGGTTAGATATTAGATATTAGATTTTATGACATTACCTCTCTCTTGAAATCATAGTCATCCTAGACTATGAGGTAGAAGAGATAAAGCCTTAGTCATTAGTCAATTTTACTAATCCATTTGGTGCTTGGGAGACATAGCTTCCGCAAGCATGTCTGCTCTTTAGTCCATTTCATTCTCCCAAAGTAGAGTGACAAATTCTACTTGGTGTTTGAGAGACGTCGTCATCACAAACATGATTCTAAGCATGCATACTAGTTAAATTTGTGCACAATTAAAAAGAGGACTAGTCTTATAAGACAAAAACATGAGTCATTTAAAAGAAATTTGTACATTTTCTTACTCTAATGTAGCATTGTAAGCATTGACAAGGTTCATACTATCCTTAAGCTGTATTCCTTGCATCCATCTAACATCTTCAAAAGGATAATTTTTGAACTTAATAAGATATCGTCGGATAATCTTACCATGTTGTAGTACCTTGTCTTCATGCCGAAGGATAGCTTCGGGTTGTAGCACCTCTTCTTGGTCTTCAACTTCGGGAGGGTCTTCAATAATTGGTTCAGTTGGTGGCTCTCCTTTGTAGGGATTAAGTAGGCTTACATGAAAGGCATTGTGTATGAGCCAATGGTTGGGCAACTTGAGTTGATAAGCCGTCTCATTGATGGGCTTCAAGATTTGGAAAGGACCATAGTATCTTTTTTCTAGTTTAGCATAATACTTTTGATTGCCCGTAGGTTTTTGCCCGTCGTTTGCCTTAATAGAGCCTTAGTAAACTTGAGTAAGACCCAATCATTTTCTTTGAACATTAAAGCTCTTCTATGGTTATCAGCAGTAGCTTTTTGCCTTTGTTGAGAGATGGATATAGCCTCCTTAACCTTTTGAAAAGATTCTTGTAGGTCACGGATATACTCATCGTCGACGGCGAAGATCTTCCCATGTACTTTGAGTAGCAAGGGACTTTTAGGTCTTCCCTCAATGATCTCAAAAGGTGTTTTTCCCATAGAAGTATGTATAGTATTATTGTAGGCATACTCTACAAGAGGTAAGTACTTTTCCCAATGTGAGCGTTGATCTACTTTGGGAACATAAGTCTTGAGTAGATCGAGTATCGCAAGATTGGCCTAAGAGAAATTCAATCTTGTTCCTATATTTTCAAAGAGACCTTTCCAAAAATTACTGGTCATTCTAGGATCTCTATCTGACACGATGGATGTGGGTAATCCATGGTGCTTGAAAATCTGAGATATGAAGAGAGTTACCATTTGATGTGCCTTAATAGTCTTTTTGACAGAAATAAAATGTGCTTGCTTGCTAAACCTGTCAACTATTGCCCATATTCCTGTATTCCCATGGATAGACTTGGGTAATCCAAAGATGAAATCAATGGATATACTCTCCCATGGTGAATTTGGGATAGGCAATGGCTGTAGTAATCCTGGTTGCTTCCCTCTATAATACTTGGTCTTTTGGCATACTACACATGTTGAAACATACTCTTGTATGTCCACTTTCATGGTAGGCCAATAGAAGTATGTCTCTACTCCTCAGAGAGTAGTTTGAATACCTCTATGCCCCGCATATGGAGGAGCATGGGATTCATACATAAATTTATCATGAAGGGAATGTGTAACACATAGCCTATTGCCGTGGAGAAGATAACCATTTTGCAAGGTGAATGGTTCCTCCTTCTTCCCCAAAGCAAGGGCTGACATTATGTCTCTATAGTCAGGGTCAGTAGCATACTCATCTATCATAGAAGATAGATCATTGTGAGTAGCTATAGATATCGCATTAACTTTTGGTCGTCGTGAAAGTGCATCGGCCACTTGATTGTGCTTACTAGCTATGTGAGCAATATGGAAATTAAATTGCGAAAGAAAATTTGCCCACCTCATTTGTTTGCGTTGAGGCGGTCCGGGGCGGGCAACAAGAAGAGCGGCCTCTAAACACCCTTCGAGGCTCCCGTGCTACTCAATTTGGGCTGGGGCAAGCACAATGAGAGACAACAACAACCCACAGCTAGAAACCAAACAAGAAAAGGGGCACCACCTAGTTGTAGATGCGAACTAGGACGCACGTGATATCTCCTTATACTCAAACGCACAAAGAGAGGGGAATGCAAGATAGCCACACACACCAAACACAAACATTCACCACGCTAGAGAGAGGTAAGAGCACAAATCAACTTGAGCAACTCAGTCTTAGCCTTAAAGGCTAGATGCACACAAAGCTTGATGAGAAATAGAGAGACAACACAAAACTTGACCTTGTTGTGCCAATACACAAATTGTCTTAGGGTCACGGGAGCCCTCTCACCGAGCACCCTCTTACAATTGACTTTTTAGGCAAACAATTCAACAAGCCCTCAAACCATCAAGCATGAAATAGCACAATAGACTTCAAGGACAATATACCTTCAACCACCTGATAAGCCAACTTATCAAGTCAATTTGGAGAGAAGAGTCGTAGTTGCAGCATACAATTGCACCCAAAACTATGAATCTTATTTATGGACAAGAGTAGGTTACAAGTGTGATGTAGAGTATGGTATCACTCCACTCCTCTAGATGGCATAACTAACTTCAAGCTTCTCCATGCACCTATGTGTAGTGATGGAATAGAGCACTCACAATGCACACACTTTACACAACTAGGCTTGAAGAGTGGTGTGTTATGTGTTGAGAATGGTGTGGTGTAGTGTGATCATGTGATGATTTACAAGGAGAGAAGGGCTCTATTTATAGGTTTTAGAAGCCCCAATTAGGATTAGACCTAATCAAGTTTATTTGAAGAAATCAAAGATTATGCATATTTTACTTTTTTTAAATGAGGGTGGGTCTCTCTTATCCTTTGAGTCACATGGATGTGGGCTCAAGGGAAGAGAATTATTGAGGATGAAATGAGAGAGGATTGAGTGAATAATTTGGGAGTGCCTACTCTAGTAGAGGGTGCATTTTACAATAAGGCTAGTGGTTAGTAGTTAGTAATTATCACTACAAAATATTTACAAAATCATTCACCAAATGGTGAGATATATGATGGGAAAAGTTAGAGAAGGGATGAGCTTGTAAAGAGAGGTTGAAGCTTTGGAGAAGTTGACATTCACCTCTTTACAACACCGGAAGAAGAAGCGGTCAGCATGGCAAAGTAGCGAATGTCGATGAAGCTATGTTATCCTGAAACCTTGGAAATTTCATGATAAAAGCCTTCATTTGCAGAGGTTAACCGTGGATTTTTGCTGATTTTTTGAAGTTCTTTACAAAGCTAAAGAGGGTATGGTAATATCGACATATATGTAGAGAGAAAGGGGAGCACCTAGGGGTGTAGAAATGGAGGATGAAGGCTATGGAGGTGTGAGAGAAGTGGAAATGGTGAAGAGGGTGAATTAGGACATGGGAGTTGCAGGTTTGGGAGTGGGAAGGAGAGGGAGGTCTCTCTCTCTCTCTCTCTCTCTCTCTCTCTCTCTCTCTCTCTCTCTCTCTCTCTCTCTCTCTCTCTCTCTCTCTCTCTCTCTCTCTCTCTCTCTCTCTCTATGCTCTGATGAAAAATCTATTTGTGTCATGGAGATTTGGGAGGTGACCTAGGACCTAGCAGGTGTCTGTGCACTATGTGTGGTCATCACTACAAGATCTTGGCCATGCCATGGAGAATAGGGAAATCCAATAATCAAGGAATATCATGTACTATATGTGTCCCTATAAATCATATCATGAGGATCTCCAATAAGATGTACCATAATGGACATGGCTAGCTCAAAACATCCTATGGCTTGCTCTCGTCCATATTTACATCCACAATTATTAACATAGGTCAATGTGTGTTTCAATATACGTAACTGCATTATCCTAGTATGTACCTGGGTGTCTAAACAATCATCAAGATGTGCTCTATCCACAACATCATATTGGTTGATCGGCAGGGACATGTATGTGCCCTTCAACTCATCAATAAAGAACTCAATTGAACTGTAATGACGTCTTTGAAATCTTACTACCTACCATATCAAAGGGTCAATGTCATTTGAGAAGGTGTCTGTGGTGTAAGAATGTCCATCAAGGTCAATAAACCAAGGCATGACTCTTGTATACCTAATAAATGTAGCACAAGCTCATTACGGTACTCACTGCTCATCGTGAAAACTCTATCCTCAAGTGGTGTCTGTGTGGTGCTCTATGTCTCATCATCATGTCTGATCCATGTATTCCAAGTAAACTCAGTGGTCTGTGGTGCAGTCTCTACAACCTCCCTAGCATGTGTACTAGTAGCGGTCAAAGAATGTGATGTGGTTGTCTCCATGCATGGTAACTCTAGCTGTGTAGCGGTAAGGCTCTCGCTCCTACGCTCTATATCTGCTCTCACCTCTTCCATGATCTCAATAGATGTCTAACTCCTAGATGGTTTGGATGATGTGAATCATGGAGGTGATCTAAGGTGTGTCGGCTGTGTAGATAGTGTGATCATTGAATCTATTGTATGCTCAACTATACTTCACGGAGTACAAAAATAGGATCATCCACATAACAACATATATGTAGCCCCATTCTTAATGCTCCTATAGGTACCTCGTAAGGAATTTGGTTGGAAATCACTGACTATATTGAAGGTAGGGTACTCTCCAAATCTGGCTCGATCACCCATGTACATCCTCCGATGCTCATCAACATAAAGGGTTCCACCATCAAACAAGTACAAGGACAAAGTCTCTAGTAGCTCAAGGGTGTCCAATTGATCCTCACGAAGGGCTAGCAAGAAACTCCCTGGAATATCCTCCGTCATAGGTCTATATAATGTACCAAAACCATCAAGAATGTGATCCGGCAACGTCATGTGTCCTCGGGCTCTAAGCATCTGAAATCTAGGTGTCTGACGGTTTGTGGACTGAATCTGGATATACCTTTAAAAAATAGAAAACATTGCAAAAAGTTTAAAAAAAGAACTCTAGATTCAAAAATTAGACCAAAAAATACCAAAAATAGCTAGAAAATTAGAGAAAATTCATGGATTTGCAAAGCAACTTCTGGATCAATAGCTTGCATCACGTTTTTCCCATTTTTATCATTTTTTGGATAAAAACTAGGAATTCTATATAATAAATTAACAAAAAAATACCAAAAACATTTTTGAAAATTATGCCACCAAATCAACTCAATTTTTAGCCAATGTAATCACACCATCCAATTAATTATGCATCAAATTATTAATCAAATTTGAACTATTTTGAATTGTTTTTTATTGTTGACCCAAAAATTCACCTAATTAATTATTTAATTAGAAATTTTTTGCACATTGGCCCAATACTCACAATCAAATCAGCATTTGCAACATCTCATTTGCACATTAACTTAATCATTGAAACCAATTTGAAAGTGTGTACATATGCACAATTAACACACTTACAAGCTTACACACATAATTTTGGTGCAATTTTGGCGTCATAACATCGAAATTTACATTCTCAAAACCATTCACCATAATCAATTGAGCAACCAAAAATATCCGATTGCTTCAAATCAATTGATTGGCATCAAAATTGCCACACACTGGCACTCAATGTTGTGCACTTTGCCTACACATAGGCACACACCAATGCACACAAAATTGCACCAATTTGTCTACACCTAATCTTCAATTAAAATGTACACACAAATCAACAATTAAGTGGGTTAATGTGCTCACATTCGCATCAAGAATTGCGTTTAATTCCAACTCCAATGACGCATACAAACATGTGTGTGTACATAGCAACCACTTCATCGCAATTCACCTACAAATAACCCATCACCAAAAAACTTATGTGTAGCATCAAATTCATGGAAATTACACACATTTTATCAATTTGCACACATCCAATGCTTGATTTGTCAATGTACAACATTCAAATCACAAGAAATTAATGAGAAAATTCCTTAATTACACACTAAAAATCACTCAAATCCACACAAAATTCTTGCGATTTCCTTTCAAAACAGTGATGAACAAGCCTCTAATTAGGCATACACACATGTTTAGCACACAAATTGTTAGTAAATTAGTCACAAATTTGTGGATCTATTAGTGAAGAAGAGGAAAAAACATGAAGATTACACACAATTTCTGAACAAAATCGCATCACAAATAAACCATTTACCATCAACAACACCTAATCTAAAACTTAAACTACTTTGATTGATGGTTAATGACACTTCTACACACTAATGAATCCGCTAGCTTAGGCAATCAATCCCCAACAATGGAGCCAATGTTGGTGGGTCGTAGCATAGCTCAATCCACCGACATAATGTCAAAGCGATTGATTGAAACCCATCTAGTGCATGGAGGCATAGAGTCAAAGAATGTGCAAGAAGCGGATCCTTATCAAGAGAGAGAAGAAGAAGGGAATATAATGCTAATAGTTGCTACTCAATGCCTAATGTCTAATCTCACAATTAACAGGAGAATGGTGCACACTCTCATCAATCACTTACACACATAGATCAAAACCTCAAAGAGCTCACACATCAAGCAAAGGAGAAGAGAAATGAGGGCGGGAAGTAAAAATTAGAGACTAATTAACACTGAGGAAATCCATATGCCGAGAAAAAAAAAACCGAGCATGGCATTTTTCCGAGCGAAAGTTGTAAAAATGTAGCACAAAATGATTACTTGAATAAGTTACACAAGCTAACAAAATGAAGGAAGTATAAAAGGAAACCCTAGTGTATTAGAAATTGCAAGCAAACTATCAATCCATAAAGGACTAAAAACTTCAGCTTAGGAAGCCAATGATACACTAAAAATGCTTACTTAAGCTAGCTAACAAAATGAATCTAGTATAACAGGTAGCCGTAATGTAATGGCAATTGCATGCAATTCAACAAAACTATCAATCCATAAAGATTGAAAATCGCTATGCCAAAACTCTAGCCCCACCTAGTCCTTGGAACAACTGTACTTTTGCTAGTGTAATGTGATTCTCATAGATGATGAGCTATAGAGTCCAACTCAAGAACACAAAAGAGGACAAGGGCAGGAGCCTCGAGCCACTTACACCCTATGAGGTTCATTGTCTTGGCTCTCCATGCTCGTGAGGTTGACTCAGCTCTCATGACACTTCCTATGTCATGTTGGACACAAAAGTTAACAGCCACACCCTTCATCCCCAAGGTCCTTGCCCCTTGCTTGAAACCGTTCCGTGTCGACACGGTACCGTTTCAAGAAAGGGCACCGTTCCGTGTCGACAAGGTACCGTTTCAAGAAAGGGCTGAAGTTTGGAAGTGCAGGAGAGATGAAATGAGTTTTATTTTTAATGACGTAAACTACAAAGTGTCGGGTTTTGATGGCACTATAGATTGAATTTCTGTCACTTTGGCTTTTGCCACGTCTCTCTCCTTTTATCCTCGTTTGTATATCTCTTAGTATGTCATGAGATCCCTATGAAGCTAGTGGTTGTTGCTTTGCATGCCTACCAAAGGCCTTGGCACCATCTCTACATTTTTGCATATAAAGTCCCGCTGGTTACCCCTCTGCATGCCTACACAAGGCTCTCGATGTCATCTATGTTGTTCTTATAAGTTGTCATGGTAAGAAACCTGAGAAAGAAATCCCAACCAGAGAATCTTCAAATTTTTTAAAGGTGAGCTATAGGTGTTCTAGAATAAATATCGACGGGACACTCCATGAAATGGTCCCGCGCCGGAGAAAGCATTCCCAGTCAGAGAATCTTCAAATTTTTTTAAGGTGAGCCATAGGTGTTCTAAAATTAATATCAATGGGACACTCCATGAAATGGTCCTGCGCCTGTGCAAGACCATTTCATGGAGTGTCCCATGCTTATAGAGCATGAAGAGCATCACCCATACTGCACTTACGTTCTTCTGATTTCGAGGCATGTGCCAAGAGAAATGGAGAAATGAAGGAGCCTTTGGAGGACTGCGACGTTAAGGTGACAATAGCAACTCGTGCAACAACTATATGAGAAGCTGATGTTTGTTGTCATGCCGCGAGCTCCACCCTTCTCTCACAGGTCCCCTTCTTTACAGCACGCTTGAGGTAGCCATGCCAACACTCCAACTGTAGGAACATTTACGACGCTTGCTTGAAGCTCTTGATAAACCCATGAATCCCTATCTTCAAGTCAGTTTCTACCACATCATAAATCATGTGATCTGAAGACCACCCTCTTCACGGATCAGTGTGTGGAGTTGTGCATGGATTACGACATGGTAGTAGCCCATGGTTTGAGGAGGAGGAGAGGATCATACGAGTGACAGTTTCTAGCATGGGCTTGAAACTCTATAGTGCAACACATCACGGGGCTTCAACAACGATCAACAACGATCGAGCATGAGGAGGAGCAGCAGCAGGTGGAGGAGCAGGACCAGCGCAGTAAAAGTATTTTAACGTAGTAGGAAACTATCCCAAGAGACCTTAAAGATCTAGCTGACAAGGAGTTGAGCACTAGCCCTCGGTTGGTTGTGTGTGTGTGTGTGTGTGTGTGTGTGTGTGTGTGTGTGTGTGTGTGTGTGTGTGTGTGTGTGTGTGTGTGTGTGTGTGTGTGTGTGTGTGTGTGTGTGTGTGTGTGTGTGTGTGTGTGAGAGAGAGAGAGAGAGAGAGAGAGAGCGATATATATATGAAATTAATGAAATGCTATATTAAACGTTTTCAAAAGGAAAACTGATACAATCTTGGTGGATCTGATCGAATGTTTGGATACAAAAATAAAAATAAAAATGAAGTAAGGTGAAAGACTAAATTCATTATCATCATCAATGCCCGAGATGCCCGGCATCGAACGTTCTCCGATAAAGTATTGCATCAGTCATTGAAGAGCGTTATTAATGTCCACCTCTGTAATTATTGTATTGGGCATCTCCCATGTCATTCTAGAATAGTCCTAATCCTCTAATGGAGCCTCCGTCGATGTCCAGGTCGCCCTCATAGACATGGGCGTTTAGCTTGCCCGAGCTCAATGGCTCTGTCAACTAATATACCTTTGGTATGGGTGGCCTATGAAGTCTGCTGTGAAGCATGCTCATCTGGCTCCCAAGTCTATGCTCTAAAGAAGTGAGTGATCTCCCTCTGTGAATGTCTCCCATTGCCTAATCATTCGTTGTGAACACACACTCACACACACACACACAAAGATGAAATGAAATGAAATATTAACTTCTACAAAAGGCCAATCCGTTACAAATTGGTGAGTTGGATACCATGTCTCAGTACAAGAAAGAGATACTAAAGTGAATCTAGAAGTGCTACTATCTGGAACTATGTGGGGTATATGTGACCATTGATATAATGGGTGCCCAATATAAGAGGGTGATATAATGTGTGTGTGTGTGTGTGTGTGTGTGTGTGTGTGTGTGTGTGTGTGTGTGTGTGTGTGTGTGTGTGTGTGTGTGTGTGTGTGTGTGTGTGTGTGTGTGTTCACTCGGTTTTTGTGTTTGCTCAATAAAGTTTGCTCGGTGCTTGGTAAGACTCATTAACACTTAACCACACACCATTAATACAAATAACAAAGAGATAGAAAAAGAAGAACACTTAGCTTTCAATTGTATGCCATTGAAAGAGTGGAAGCACAAGAGAAAGCTCCACTACATGCATCACCATCTCCACGTTCCTCACAAGCTTTCCATGAAAGTTCTAGCCTCAAAAGGATAAGTAAAAAATGACCTAATTTTCACTTTTATACATAAGGCATAAAAAATATATATTGATGTCCATGAGATGCATAAAATTATGTGCATCTTTATAGATTCTACGCATCATGGTAGTGTCAAATATACAATCTGGAACTCATGTAGAACCTGTAAATACATCAAACTTGCATATACAAATGACACATCTATCAAAAAATAAGCATTGTATGCTAAAAAAAGCGTCACTGAAGGTCGTCCAGTGCATGCTGCAAACAAGCTTGTATGATGAGGATAAGAGTTGTTGGTCACTCTTGGAAGGAGTATCTCTTCAAAGATATGTAGTGATGCCAATTCCAAATGAGGCTTGGTCAAAGGTAAAGAAATTAACTATGCATGAAGATGCGTTTATTTCTTGCTTTTGGAAGAGGTTTAATGATGTACGAATGCAAGTGAGGACTCTATCTTTACTTAGGATCTTTTTTGCTAAGTTGATGTCCATCACTGCTGAACCTTGCCTCTTTCAATTCAAACTAAGTTGATGTCCATCACTGTTGAACCTTGCCTCTTTCAATTCAGACTAAGTTGTTATTGACTATCTTATGTACAAAACACTAGAATAATACCTCATTCTCACTATGATGCACAAAAATGAATCAAAGACTGAGTTTTTTTTGTGCTAATCGTTGTCCTTTGTTTAAAGCCAACTATCTTTTGAATTGCTATGTTCTTTTGTGTATAAGTCTAAAAACAATAACATACACAAACACACTGGCTTTGTGAACTTTTATTATGCAGGGATTTCAAAAAATAAAAGGCACTAATCTTACAAATTTAATCGAGCAATTAGGTGCTTGTATGGAACCTTATTAGAGAAAGTGCGCAATCAATGGATTGCTCTCGACAAGGTCTTCCCCCTCACACACAAATGATGCAATAATTTGAGCTCAAGAGAAATCAATTCAAGATTGAGATTGTGCAAAACCGACACTAGAATGCAAAGCCTAACAAAAAATTATGCAAAAGACATGTGGAATTAACTTCCTCTCACCTAATCATCATGGGTAGTGGAGCATGCTCATATCCCAAGTGATGATTAGGGAGTGAAATCTATTTATAATGCAACATATTAATTAAGCTACTGATGACAATCAAATGAAAAGGTTGATTGGCCTATGTGTGATACCGTCAGATTTGATACCACTTGTTGGGAAGCCCGTGCTACCCTAGTCGCCTATGATTAGCATTAAGCTATGGAGAGTGAAGCCTTAGCTTAACCATGGTGTTAGGGTTAGGGTTAGGGTTAGAAAGATGGTGACTAGGGATAGATTATGCCAAGAGTAAGAGCATAGAGAGAGAGAGAGAGTATAGACACAATGATTAGCTCAAAGTGCAATTGTTATAAGCTTGATGCTTTACAATCATTGGCTAGATGTGTTGCGTCCTTTTGCTATTGGACCAAGTCAACAATTATCTCTTCCTAGGTGGCTAGAGGGCTTTCCCATATGGAGCCACAAGTTGGGCTTGCCCTAAAAATTTGTATGCATGAGATGGTGTCACATAAAGATTACGTGTCCACATTTGGCTTATTGGATGAGGTAAAGAATGTTTCTAAATGATGTTGAGCAGAGAAATAAAGAGCGTACATTCCTTGAGATTTCTGATATGTTGATTGGTGATATGTCTCTTATGAAGGAATTTGTGATGCAGACAAATAAAGAAGACACTATGAGGGATGATGTTG
Organism: Adiantum capillus-veneris; assembly: GCF_014529385.1. Classification (NCBI taxonomy): domain Eukaryota; kingdom Viridiplantae; phylum Streptophyta; class Polypodiopsida; order Polypodiales; family Pteridaceae; genus Adiantum; species Adiantum capillus-veneris. The sequence continues at coordinate 99,371,278 of NC_140954.1, read as the reverse complement.
TTGTGGATGGTGAAAAACAATGGTTTGATATTTTGCATCTAGTTATGCCAAGAAAGAATGATATGTATTGTGTCATGAGTGAGAGATACCTTGATGTTTATGTATGAAGATATTGGGTACCCTTGAAGAATATTTTGATGCATTATTATCATGTGTTTATGACTGTTAGGCCAATAGCTTGTGGGAGTTGAATTGCTTTCACTGGCATTGTCATCAACATGGTAGAAAATTCATTGTATGGTCTCTCTTTTATATAACGAATTATATGATAGATTTTGGAAGGTATCATGGTGATATTCATAATTTTAAGAATTTTTTTTTTTCAAATGATGGCATGCAATGTTGTGTTTGATAGAGGTAAGTTGCATATGTTTGATATCACAAGTGAATGGGTTGTTGCTTCCAAAGAGGTAGCTCTTGGTATACCATGTGTATGGTTATTAAATGAAGTATGGAAATGGATGGTGAGAGAAGTGATATTATTTTGGTGTTTATCATTAGCATTGATGTCTTTTTTGGATGCAAACTCAAGAGAGTGACTACTTGAGGTTAAAATGTGTAGATGGAACACTTGAAAGTGTTCCATGCTTGTCAGGGGGCAATATGTGACGTGTTTTTGAGGAATGATGTGAACCACCCCAAAGGCTTTGAGGAATGTTTTTTGGTTCTTTTGGACCCCTTGGATGTAAATAAATCATGCTTGTACAAAGTGTACAAAGGTGATGTGTGCCAGTTGTCTGTATGCTTGCGAGCCAGTTATGCGGGGTACATAGTTTTATTGTTTTTATGCATAGAAGTGTCGAGAGTTCAAAGAGTGAGTAAATGAAATAAAAATATGAAGAAAAACTGAAATTTCTATCAGCTTGGAGTCATTTTCATCTATGAAGATGGAGGGCCCATCAGCTGCATTGACAACCTTCCTAGCCATTGCACGTCCTCCTGCAAGTCCTTGGTGCTCTTTAGTGGTCAAATTTCCTTTTCAAATGTCTTGGTGATTTAGTTGAACTTAAAAATTTGAGAAACTACATTGGCTTTTACTGATAGACGTTTGAATGTGCTATCTAGCAATGTACTTTGCTAAGCTATGTTTTGGGCCTACAATTCCTTTGTAAGAGGGTTGAAGATGGTTGAATCCATCTTGAATAACCTTGTCATAAAGACCTCCTCAAAAGTTTGCATGTGATGAGAGGGAAGGAACATCAGCCTAGCATACATCCCCATGAGTATGTTCCTTGAGGGGGCTTTGGTTTCCAAGTTCCAATTGATGCCCTATGTGCCTTCAAGGAACACCTACCATGGTTGTCATCCCTCATCGATATCTTCAAATGCTTTTAGGCAGGTAATGATCATCTTTGCAATCTTTGTGAGAATTCTGCATGTGAGATCTAGTACATCTTTCATCAAAGTGGGTACTACCTTCATTGTGTGGACTATATATACTTCTATGGGTTTGTTGTTGTTGGCAGACTTGCAAATCAATGTCATAAAACTAATTTCTCATTCTCCCAAATGATTTTTCATGTTAAATTGATCATTTAATATGGGGAGGTACCAAGGGAGTAAAAGCTAGAATATTGGTAAGGCTGCCAAACTGGTCTCACCAAGGATCCAAAGGAGGGAAAATAGGGATCCAAAGGGGGAAATTCTGCAAATGATCAATGTGTATCAATGGAGCTTAAAAGACGTAAGGTTCAGGTCCATTAAGACTTCCATAGGCTAAAGTTCCTAAATTTAATTAATTTGTCCAATGGCCAAAAGTGGGGAAGATATGATGGTTATGGGAAGACTAAAAAGTCTTCCCACATACCTAGGAAGGAGGGGGTGAGCCCTAATGGTAGGGGAAGAGAGAGAAACACACACACACACTCCCAAGATCTCCCCAAAGGGAAAAAAAGAACACATGGCAGGATCCTAGCCCAGTTGCCCCCAATCTCCCCTCAAATCCTATTGGATGGCCATAGAGGTGGACCAATGAGAATTAGGCTAGAGTAAAATTAGTTTTATCAATTTAAAAATGCTTGATAAAAGAATCAATAGAAATTAAGCTCCCTAGAAGACTAGTGGACAGTCTACCAAGGGGTCCAATGAGCATCCAATGAGCATCCAACAGCCCAATGGCTAGCTTGATTCCTATTGGCCAGAAGACTAAAAGGTCCAATAAGAGTTTAAATAAATTATTTGATTACCTTAAGCTCTCACAAAAGGGGAAAGGAGGACACATGTCACAAGGCTATGAATTATGCTTCTAAATTGTTATTAGACAATTTAGAAGCATAATTGTTATGCTTCTAAATTGTTATTAGACAAGCTCTATAGGAGCCATTGGGAAGCCAGCAAGAGCTTTTGGGAAGAGGGGTCAACCAAGTAGAGAGAGAGTTGGCATTTTTTATCTAAATCACTTTGCTACTCACACACACAACTCATGTGTTGAGCAAGAACTCCATCTCCTTCTCCAAGCATTGAGAAGTAGAGGCCTACACCAACAACTCTTGGCTATGGAATGCAAATCCAACCAAGAGCTAAGCTTCGATGGCATTCTCATCTCCTCTACCATGCTAATTACTAATCTAAGCTATGATATTAGAGTGATTATGTGAAGAGAATACTTCTTTCTTGTAAGATACATCTTCTTCCTCTCAATCTTTCCTCATTCCCTACTAGCTCTCACCATCTTTGAAGGTGTATGAGGTCTTGGGGCTGAAGCTAGGCCCACTATGTTGGATTTAGGGTTGCAGAGAAACGCACACATCTTGGAGAAGACGAAGGAATCTCAAGGCATACAATAGAGCGTGTGTTACTTAGTGTGCAATGGAAAGATAGATAGCCCTAGAGTGATGGGCGTATATACAATGCACGGGGGGAAAAACCTCCTAAAGATGGAAAAAATGGCCCGGCGGTCCTAGTGTGTTCACACACATCACTACCACATGTATATGGTAACAAATCCCCCCTGGAGTGATGCGGTGAACAAGAGCTAGCACATGAGTAAAGGGAAGTGCCATGCCCTGAGGACATGATAAGTCCACAAAGGGGAGTAATGCGAAAGCTTTGCGAAAAGCTTCAAGCTTCTCACGAGACAATGCCTTTGTGAAAAGATCTGCAAGGTTGTCTTGTGTTGGCACATAAGCTAAGCTGACCTCTCCTACTGAGAGCATCTCCCTGACATAGTGGTAGTGCACCTCAATTTGCTTTATGCAAGCATGAAAAATTGGGTTCCTCGCAACTGCCAATGCACTCTGACTGTCAGTGTACATAGTGTTGGTAGTGTCCTGTCCAACACCCAAATCAGCCACCATAAGCCATTTGAGCCATACACACTCAACCGCAGTTGTGAAGACGGCAAGTGGCCACAGTAGGTTGCTTCTTGCTCAACCATGATATACACGAACTGCCAAGCATGAAACAAAAACCACTTGTGGACACTCGCGTGTCAAAAAAACCAGCCCACTCTGAGTCCGAAAAAGCAAGTCTGGCAGCAATGATCCCCCCTTGGGATAAAATAAGCCAAGATGTAAACTGCCACTAAGGTAGCGAAAAATCCTCTTGACATCTTGCCAATGCTTAGACCCTCGGCTATGCATAAATCTATTGACTTGTGAGACACAAACTGAATATTTGGCCTCGTGTTGCATACATAAATGAGGCAGCCAATAGTATTTTGGTAAAGAGTGACATCAGCAGGATCGCCAACATCATGTAGACTCAACTTCAAACCTGTTTTCATGGGAATGGCAATAGGTTTGCAATCCTCAAGTCCAAATTTACATAGCAATGTCTCTATGTAACTTTTTTGACACAAGGCAATACCACCATCACACTGCTTAAACTGTATACCCAAGTAATGATGCAACAACCCCAAATATTTCATCTTGAAAGTAGCATTCAAATCAGCCTTAAATTCAGCAATATGTCTCTCATTTGGTCCAGTGATGAGCAAATCATCTACATAAAGAACCACAATGAGAAGTACATCACCCTCACGCTTTACAGACAATGTGCTTTATGTTGGACTATTACGAAGGGCCTTGTGACCAAATGAGTGTCAGCTTTCTCTTACCAAGCACGAGGAGATTGCTTCAACCCATACAAAGCCTTGTTAGATTTGCACACTTTGTCCTCTTGTCCTTTCTTGACAAAACCGTGAGGTTGCGTTCCATAAACTTCCTCAAATATGTCACCATTCAAGAAAGTAGTAACAATATCTGATTGATGTACATCCCAACCAAAATGAGCTACCAATGCATATAGAAAATGCACAGGAATCATATGACAAGTGGGAGCAAAAGTCTCTTCATAATCTATCCTTTTTGTTGTGCATAACCCTTTGCAACAAGTCGAGCCTTATGGCGATCGATCTCACCATCCGGCTTGCATTTCAACTTGTAAACACACTTTGTACAATGGCCTTTTTTCCAGGAGGCAAATCACATAAAGTCCATGTGTCATTTTCTATAAGTGCATCATATTCTGATTGCATGGCAGCCATCCATTTTTTTGAATTCTGTGCTTCATCAAAAGACAGAGGCTCCTCAACATCATGTAAGATACACACAACCAAAGCATAACAATCTGATGCATGGCAAGAGCCTGAACGAGTACAACTAGACAAAAGGTGCATCCAATTTACTGTCACGCAATGTATGCACCAGCCATTTTGGCATACCTCTAGCCTGCTCATTTTCAGCCCTTTCCTCATCAAGTACATCATGTACATCTGCATCAGTAATAGGCTAATCTGTAACATTTTCAAAAACCCCCATAGGCTGTACTTTGCCTCATTGGCACTTACATTCGTATTTCCACCACTGAAAAGAGGCAACAAAGTCTCATAAATGTCCTGTGCGCTTACATTATTGTCTCTAGTACATGATAGCAAGGGCTGAACAGAATCTTCCACAAACACTACATCCTATGAAACCATTGTCCAGAAAACCAGAGCACTATCACCAACAAAATTAACATTTGACAGCCTTATCATCCAATTTTTTGTGTTGTGTTTGCGGCACCAAAGCATATGCCAAACAACCAAAAACACGCATGTGCTCAATAGAAGGCTTTCTATCATGCCATGCTTCATATGGAGTAATAGACTGCAAAGCTGTCATAGGACACCTGTTTAGTACATAAGTGGCACACATGATGGACTCAAGCCAAAAAGAATGCGGCAAAGCTTGACTTTTGACCATACATTGGCCATTTCCATAAGTGGCCTGTTTTTCCTCTCAGCAACACCATTTTGTTGGGGTGTATAAGGCACTGTAAATTGGTGTTTTATCCCATAACTAGCCAAAAATGCATTAAATTCATGAGACATATACTCCCCCCCTCGATCGGAACGGAGAGTGCCCATAGTACATTTCGAGACATTTTCAGCCATAGCCAGAAATTCTTTGAAGCACATAAAAACTTCAGACTTCGCTTTAAGCGGAAATACCCATGCATGCTTAGAGTAATCATCAATGAAAGTCACAAAGTACAGGTAATTTCCCAAGGACGGAGTTTGCATGGGCCCATAAACATCACTATGCACAAGCTGCAACCTGCATGTGGCCCTAACTGAACCATCCTTTGGAAACTTAGAACGCTATATTTTACCTAGAATAAAGCCTTCACAAACATGTTTGACAGGTGCTTCAAGAGGCGGCAAAGAAGCAACCATATCAGATTTCTGCAAACGCAGCAAACTGGCAAAATTTAGTTGACCAAAACGTGCATGCCAAAGTTTTGCATATGAAATAGCCCTTAAATCTGCAACTACATTTGCAAAATTTTGTCCACACTTGTCATACAAAGTGAGCTTATACATCCCACGCCACAAAAGGCCAGATGCAACAATTTCATCACCAAAATTGAGATCATGAACTGTACATCTGTCATCCACAATTTTGACTACAATTCCAAGTCTAGCAAGTGTGGATACAGACAAGAGATTCTTCTTGATCCCAGGTACATAAAGTGCATCAAAAAGTGTGAAGGAACTGCCATTTGCAGCAGTAAGCACAATCTTTCCAACTCCCTGAACTGGATAAGAGGCATTGTTGGCACAAGTGACTGAATTCCCGTGAGGGACAGACTCAAGAGAGGTGAACAATTCACGATGTGAGGTAATGTGCTTTGTAGCACCACTGTCAAAATACCACACATGTGAATCTGCAGCAACTGACATTCATGCATTATGGACAACAGGATTGTAAGTGCACTCTCCACTAAAAGCCCATTCTGCATCAACATCAGCATCATGATCTCCTTTCACAGAATACTCAGCAATGGTTGCATTTGTAGTGGAACCACCCTCTTTCTTCTTAGCCTCTTTGTCCTTCAACTTAGGACATTGCTTGATCAAGTGATCATTACCTTTACAATAATGGGAACGCATCTTCTTTTTTCCCTTATCACCAGAATTTCCAAACGAATTGCTGTCAGCAGAAGCATTAGGAACAGAAGTTTTTCCAGTCGCGGCAGAACCATAAGAAGTGGATACATTGGTGTTACCAACCTTTCTTTGAGAAGCAATAAAAGCTTGTTCAACTGCACGTTGCCTAGTCCTTTTTTTTTTGGAAGGTGACTCTTGCAACAGCAATGTGCATAATGCATCAAACTTGACAAATTCAGGATTTCCTTGGGTCATAAGTCTCCAAGTACTAGCAAAAGTCTGGTAAGAATCTGGTAAGGCATCAAGGACAGTCTGCACAAGGGAACTGTCTGAAATGACTTCACCTGCAAAAATAAGTTTCTCATTGATATCATTGACACCATCAAGGAAAGTGTCCATATCATCCTCCTCATGCTTTATCTTCGACTCCGGCTCATTACGCAACCTACAAAGCAATTTTAGCCTCATTGCGGCTTGCATAAAGACCTGCTAGAATATCCCAAGCCTGTTTTGCAAATTTTGCTGAACAAATGTGAGGAACAATGGTGCACTTCATAGACAACACAATCAATGCATGAGCCTGTGCATCCTTTACATCCCAATGAGCTTGTTCTGTCGTAGGCAAAACAACTCTAATAGCAGCAATCCTTGCGGCAAGACCTGCAAGACCAGGACGTACATCAATACCCTGCAAATATTCCAGACGCTCTTTGACACAAGAACGTGTTGCATCATATAAGCCCACGTAAGCTAATTGTCCCCATCCAACCTGTCCTCAGTAGCAAACAACTTGAACACATCTGTGTTGTTGTCAGCCATGGTAAATGTTGCACCTGATGTGAAAACTGCCCGAAAAGAGGAGAAATGAAGCGGAAACAACACGTGCTATATAGCTCAAACCGTAGAAGACTATAAGGCACCTATTATGCAGAAATTCTACACAAAATGACAAAATTGCATGTGCAGACCTGCTTATAGTAGAAATGGAGGCCAAAATGAGCCCGAATCAAAAATCTGAGCAGACTAAGCTCTTTGAGCCAACCCAAAATATTTGTTTGCCTGCGAACGCTCGCCAAACCTCACTGTAATCGGAGAAAGTGAGCAATTGTGAGTTGGAGCAGCTGGCGACTAAGCCCGGGAGGACGCAACCTGCTCTGATACCAATTGTTGGAATTAGGGTCACAGAGAAACACACAGCTTGGAGAATACGAAGGAAGCTCAAGGCACACAATAGAGAGTGTGTTACTTAGTGTGCAATGGAAAGATAGACAGCCCTAGAGTGATGGGCGTATATATAATGCACGGGCAAAAAAACCTCCTAAAGAGGGAAAAAATGCCCCAGCGGTCCTAGTGTGTTCACACACATCACCACCGCATGTATATGGTAACACACTAGGTGATTTTTTCAAGCATTGCACCAACTATTTTGGTCATGGAACACAAAGATTGTATTGTACAAAAGCCTCCTTTGATAGGGGAAGCTATAATACAAAGCTTTATTGGAGGGGGGACCGGCTCCAAGTAAATTCGATCCTCAACCGTTGTCTATTGTTCTATTTCTCTCTCTTTTCAAGTATTGTCTATGCCAAACTAGTTAGGTGTAAATTGCTATGTTTCTTTCTCCAATGAAGTACTCTTTCTATGCTCATTAGGAACTTGTTCTTAATGAAATGCTCACTATGTTATTATTTTCCACTACACACAAGTTACTAGTGCATATAATGTTACATTGGTATTAGAGCTATTGGTTTCTCTTTTCTTGCTCAAGAAGAGAGGTCCTCAAGCTTGCTACAAATGGTTGGTGTTATTAATTTCAAAAGAGTAAGTAGAATAGGGATTTTTCATCCTTGAAGCACGCCTGCTTTATGCAGTTAACAGGAATACCGTCAAGAGCTATCGTCTTAATAATGGATTTCTACGCGGCTTGCCTATGGCTTAACCATTATTGAGCTATTAGAAGCTTGACAGGGACCGGTGTTGTCTCGGCTCTGGGGAACCCTCTCTTTTATTCCTTGTAATTAATAATATTTGAGCCACGGGTATAGATGCTTGAGTGCTTATCTTTGAAGGTAAAGAGGAGTAGCAACTAGGGCTTGAAGTGCCAAAGTACAAGTAAAAATTTACACCTAAAATTTGCTAGTATGGCTGACAAGGATAAAGAGATTGAAATGAATGTTGACTAATGATAGAGCAACCAATGATGCCACCTATCTTGTTTCTAGGCTTCAACAAGCCCTAGGAAATACATCCCTCCAAGGTGAAGTGCTACAGCAATTGCACACCCATGGTATTCTCCAAACTCATCCTCACCAAGAAGAGAGAGTACCTAGGAAGGCTCCTAGTGATACTTCCAAAAGATGACTCTCTCCAATAAGGGAAGAAGAGGAGGATCCGTACAAAGGGCTCAAAAACTTACTATTTGATGAGGCATCTCCCTCCCAAAGGAGAACCTAAGTTTCAACAGTAGAGCCCCACCAAAAGAACAAGAAAGAAGCGAGTCTCCTGCCACCTTGGCGGAGATGTCTCCATGAAGATGGCGGGCAAAAAGCTCTCCAACACCCCATAAACGGAGAAGACCATCTAATACTCCTCTTCACCATAATTCAAAGAGGGAAGAGAGAAAACAAGAGAAGAAAAAGGTGAGAAAGAGGTCACCCTCTTCTCCATATTCCTCATCCGCTTCCTCTTCTAAAGAAAGTGATGGTGCAGAAATGGAGGAACAAGGGAAGAAAAAGGCGAGAAAGAGGTCACCCTCTTCTCCATCCTCCTCATCCTCTTCCTCTTCTGAAGAAAGTGATGGTGCATCTCTCAAACCGCCCAACAGAAAAGGCCACCCAAGCTCGAAAAGTTCAAAGAGGGAGGAAAGAACATCTCTTTCCTTAACTACGATGGCACCTTTGGTGCTACGGACAAAATCTTGGCCTTTATGCAACAATTCAATGTGGTGTTTAGATATGAAGGCTTCACGGAGTCCTCTAAGGTGCTACGTCATGTAGCTATGCATTTTCAAAAGTCCGCCAAGCAACGGTGGTCTAGCCTATGAGCAAACAGTGAAGCTCCATGAACATGGAAAGCTTTAAGAGCTTCCATCATGAAGCAGTTTTTGGCTAGAGATGCCAAAGACAAAGTACTCACCGAATGGAAAAGCTTGAATCTCTCTCCCTATGAATCTATTCACAAATATGTAGACAAGTTTTGGGATTTATATCTCAAAGCCACTATCTACAAAAAGATGGATTTTCGAGAGCAAAAACAACAATTTTGTGCGGGTTTATCTGAGGATATGGTGGAGTATGTTAACTCCCACAGGTCTCGCACCATATCTATGGTCATACACCATACCATGGTGGCTTCAAGAATCCACTTGGCTTAGGAAGTTTGTTGACTTGAAGATGAAAGAAGGGACACCTATGTCCAATCATCTGAATGAATTCAACACAATCTATAGTCAGTTGTCAGCTCAAGGTGTCAAGTTTGATGAACCTGTTAGAGCTATGTTCCTGTTGATCACATTGCCGAAAAGTTGGGACACTTTTCGCACAGCTTTGAGTAATTCTGCACCTCCAGATGGTTTGAACATAGCAGGTGTAGAAGGAAGTCTGCTTACTGAAGAAACCAATAGAAAGACAATGGACAAAGGCAAAGGAACAGCCTTAGTTGTCAGGGGAAGGACCAAAGAAAAGTAAAAAGGTGGAAAGAGGAATCAGTCTCGTAGCAAGTCCCGCAGTGCTAAAGGCAGGAGTGACATAGCTACCATTGTGGCAAGAAGGGTCACATGAAAAGAGACTGCAGAGAATGGAAAGCAAAAAAAGGCAAAGAGAAAGCTGAAGACCATGGTGAGAAGAACAAGTCCTCAGTGAAGATTCAAGAAATAAATGTGACAAACACTGTTGCAGAGGATGACAGTTTAGTGTCAGGAGACATCTACTTCTTGAAGAATACAATGGACTCATCTCTTCTTACAGCATCTGATGGAAATGCACTGAGTGATTGGATTATAGACTCAGGGGCATCACTTCATGTGTCTCCAAACAAGGAGTGGTTTACTTCTTATGTGACCACTAAAGATCATGTTCGGCTAGGCAATGGGCAGACATGTGAGATCTTAGGTGTTGGAGATGTTCAATTGAAGTTTCAGAATGGCTCTTCTTTCACGCTGAAGAATGTGAGACATGTTCCCGCAATTACAAAGAGCTTGATCAGCACAGGTTTACTTGATGATGTTGGCTACATCACCACTTTTGGACAGAACATGTGGAAGATATCCAAGGGTTCTATGATAGTAGCACATGGAGTAAAGTCTGGAGGACTTTACATGATTTATGTATCAAATGTCTCTAAAAATGTAATCAATGTAACCGAGCAGCCGAACGTTTCTTTGTGGCATAGCCGGTTAGGACATATGTCCAAGAAGGGAATGGAAATCTTGTCTCGTTCTGGTTATTTTCCTAGCTTTTCATTTAATGATTTTGAATTCTGTGAACATTGTCTATATGGTAAGCAAACACAGCAGCCACATAAGCATAGAAGCAGTAGAAGAGTTACACAGTTGGCACTTGTTCATAGTGATTTGTGTGGACCTATGCCTAACCTATCTCTAGGGGGAGCTTCTTACTTTATGACATTTATAGATGATTACTCAAGGAAAGTATGGGTTTACTTTCTCAAGCACAAGGATGAAGCGTTTAGTGTTTTCAAAACGTTTGTGACACTTGTGGAGAATCAGAATGACAAGAAGCTTAAATGCTTATGCACTGACAATGGTGGAGAGTATGTTTCAAAGGCCTTTCAGGACTTTTGTAAGTCAAAAGGTATAAAACGTGAACTTACTGCTCCTTACAATCCTCCTCAAAATGGTGTTGCTGAGAGGATGAATAGGACCATACAAGAGAAGGTCAGAAGTATGTTGTCTAATGCACAGCTGCCAAATGGGTTTTGGGCTGAAGCTGTATCAACAGCTGTTCATCTTGTAAATAGATCTCCTAGCAAGGTTTTGCATAAGGATTCAGTGCCAGAGATGGTATGGTCAGGCAAAATGCCCTCATACAAGCATCTCAAAGTCTTTGGTTGTGAGGCATATACTCACGTTCCAAAAGAATTTCGGAACAAACTTGAGCCAAAGAGTAGAAAGTGCATCTTTCTAGGCTATGGTAATTCTGGTGAGATGGGGTACAGACTTTGGGATCCCGAATCCAGAAAGGTTGTCCGCAGCAATGATGTTCACTTTAATGAATCCAAATATCATTCTAAACCAGAGAGGGTTGAGGAGATTAGAAGAGTTGTCTTCCAAGAAGATGGACCTGCACGTGCAAGACAAAATGTCAGGGCTCAAGAGGAGCAAGGACAGGATAGAGTGGAACCACAGGTTGTGGTTGAGCCTGAGCCACCTATTGTGCGTAGATCTGGACGTGTCACGCGACCTCCTGATAGGTTTGTTCCATCTATGAACTATGTCATGTTGACTGATTGCAATGAGCCTTCTTGTTACAAGGAAGCAGTGCAAATGAAGGACTCCGGGAATTGGCAATTGGCCATGCAGTCAGAGATGACAGCTCTGCATAAAAACCAGACATGGAAGCTAGTTAAATTACCACGGGGCAAAAAGGCTCTACCCTGTAAATGGGTTTACAGGTATAAGATCACCGCTCATGATAGTCAGCCAAAGTACAAAGCAAGGCTTGTTGCCAAGGGATTTAAGCAAGAAGAAGGCATTGACTTTGATGAAGTCTTCTCTCCAGTGGTCAAGATGACTACATTGAGATGCTTTCTTGCATTGGTTGCCATATTAGATTTGGTGTTGCACCAAATGGATGTCAAGACAGCGTTCTTGCATGGTGATTTAGATGTGGAAATTTACATGCAGCAGCCAGAAGGGTTTGTTGAGAAAGGCAAGGAAGATTGGGTATGCCAGTTGTTAAAGAGTCTTTATGGCTTAAAACAATCACCGAGGGCATGGTACCATAAATTCCACAAGTTTATGCTTTCTCAAGGCTACAAACGTAGTGAGTTCGATCAATGTCTATATACAAAGAAGGCTAAGGATGGCAGTTGGCTGATCCTTATTTTGTATGTGGATGACATGTTGATTGTTGGCAAGCACTTGGAAGAAATTTCAGCTTTGAAGTCAAAGATGGCAAAATCGTTTGACATGAAAGACATGGGTGAGGCAAGTCATATACTTGGTATGCGCATTGAGAGAGACAGATCAAAGAAGTTGATTTGGTTATCTCAAACAGAGTATATTGACAAGGTTTTGCAACGTTTCAATATGGAGAAGGGAAAGGCACTGAGTGTTCCATTGCCACCATATGTGAAACTTAGCAAACAAGATTGTCCTGTGTCTGAGGAAGAACAGGCTGAAATGGATAAGATTCCATATGCATCTGTAGTGGGTAGTTTAATGTATGCAATGAATGCTACTCGCCCAGACATTGCATTTGCAGTGGGAGTAGTAAGTCGATACATGTCAAACCCAGGCAAGAAACATTGCGAGGCAGTGAAAGGAATATTGAGATACCTGAAAGCTACAAAGAGTATGCGTATATGCTATGGGAGTCGGGAGCTAAGTGTAAAGGGTTTTACAGACTCAGATTATGCAGGTGACTTAGACAACCGAAGGTCTACGTCAGGGTATGTCTTTACATTGGCTGGTGGAGCAGTATCATGGCGTTCTAGATTACAAGATTGTGTTACTCAGTCTACTACAGAGACTGAATATGTTGCAGCATCAGAGGCATGCAAAGAATCAATTTGGCTTAATCGACTAGTAACAGATTTGGGAATCAAAGAAGAGATGCCTGTGTTATATTGTGATAGTCAAAGTGCTATACAATTGGCTCGCAATCCAGTTTATCACTCAAAGACAAAGCATGTGGATGTGAAGTATCATTTCATCAGGGAAATGCTCGAGGATAAGCAACTTCAGCTTGTCAAAGTTCACACCACAGAAAATCCTGTTGATCTACTTACAAAAGGACTTCCCTCAGAGAGCTTTGCGCATTTTCGCAAGCAGTTAGGTGTAGGGTAGTACATCACTTCTCTACATCTCTTGTATATTAGCTTGTATAGTAGCTTCTCTCACACTTAAAGTACCACATTGGACTTTAAGTGGGAGGTTGTTGGGGTATAAAGCCCAATGTGGTCGCCTAGGTAAGTGGGCGGGCCGCCAGGTATGTACACATATTCTTTTGTTAAAACCTAATAAGAACTCACTATGCTCTACACATTACAGTAGAGCGAGTTCACCATATCGTCGTGCTCTTCTTCTCGCACTCTCTCTCGCGTCGCACTTCCGCTCGTACTCCTTCGGTGTAGAGTTAGGAGGTGCAACTATTGCTGAAGGTTTGTCTTCTACATCTTCTTTTAGTCTCAACCAGTTGTTCTGGGTGGGTGGGTTTGGCCACTTTCTTCTTGCTCTGATATCTTCATATGCAATCTTGGTCAAGACCTCCGCTCCATCACTGTATTTGGGCTTATCAATCCCCAAGGCCACTACATGTTCATTTATATAATGGGTGTAGTTCACATATTTTGGTACATTGCTCCTCAATGCCCAAGTGAAAGTAGTGGCAATGGCATGAGGCAGGGTTGTGTACTTTTATGGCCGCTTGTTGCAGATATAGAAGAACTGATTTACAACTTGCAGATTCTGATTTCTCTTAGATCTACTATGTCTTTAAAAGTGGGGTTGGTCTTCATTTGAGAATATACCTCTACTGCCTCTCTTCTTTCTTAGACAGAGTTTCCTTCATTGTGCAGTCCCAAAGCATCAACAATAATCTGAGGTGTAATTGTGACTTCTTTGCTTTCTCCCTCAAGTCTCCTGATTGAGGATTGTTGTGCCGTCTTTCTTGATTGTGGTGGCCAGCTCATAAATTCTTTGGAAATCAACACCAATTGGCACTGATGCAAAAAATCTATGCAGGTCCACTCTTTCTAAGTGGTGAGGCTCCCCTCTTTGCTTGTATATTCACTAAACTCTCTTGGAATCATCGGCAGGTCCACAATCTTGCCTTGTGGATCTTTGAATGTCCCTTGGTATAGCTTTACGCCTTCTCCTTTGAGTGTGGCTTCGTCCATCCATGCTTTAGTGGGATTCAATGTTTCATGTGGAATGGTGAAGGGCTCAGTTGGCTGCTATGATATCTTTCAAGGCAAGCCTTTTCTTCTTTATTGGTGACTTGTTCGATTCCATTGATCCTGCATGCAGTCAAAGTCCAAAAGTTAGAGTCTTTTACTAAATTTGGCAATGGATCAGCTTCTAGCTATTAAAATGATTTCAAAATTGAATCACAAGATAATTAGGGCCTATTAGGATTGGATGGGTGAATTGATACAATGAGGTGGTTTGAAGCTTGGAACAACCATGGTTGCAGACAGTAGAGAGAGAGAGAGAGAGAGAGAGAGAGAGAGAGAGAGAGAGAGAGAGAGACTCACACTCTATAGGCTATAATGTAGAGTCAATATATTTACGGCATATGTTATCACTCATATACAAAAAGAAGGGTTTATGTTCAAAAGGTCTCATAGACAGTATCCGACAGCTCATATCTCCAGGTGCCTTTTCAAATGGCTACACACATATATGTAATATGTGTCTCATCAAAACATGAACTAGGTATCAAAGGAGTTCCCATGCCCACCTTTCAATCCTCACCTTGGGCATGTAATACATACTAAAGACCTGAGTATCCACACAAGATGATACTATCCACAAAGGATGACAAGATCTATCCACAAGGATGATGAAAATACCTTCCCTTGAACTAGCGAAAGTAGAAACGGATCCTCAAAGTACATTTGTAATGAAAGAAACTTCCCCTTCATCCCTTAGCTTCTTCTTCTTCGACTATATGAGCTGCTCCTCACACTGGCTTCTTGCCTTTGTTGTTACTGTTGCCGCTGCTATCTTGAACTTTTGAATAGCACCTAAAAGGAGGAAGCCCCTTCTTTCCGCAATTGCTACAAAATTTATTGATATAGCAGTCCTTAGCTATATGACCCATTTTATCACAATCATAACATTTTTGGACGTTGAAAGATTATATAAAATCTATGGATAATTCACCTTCTCTTGCTATAAAAGCCTCATTTCTCGATGTAGGTGATTCTTTTTTCTCCCTGAAGGGAGCTTAGCACATCTTGAGAGTTGGCTCGTTTTCTTCAAGAATAGTGACTATATGGTCATAGTTGGAAGGAAGTGCACTAAGAAGGACCGCAACTTTGTTGTCTTCGTCTACTTCTCATTGGATGTAGGTCAATTGTGTAATCATGCTTTTAAGCCTATTGACCAAACTGGCTATGTCTTCCCCCTCAAGCATAGTGAGTTTGTAAGTTTCCTTTTCAAGCTAACTTTACTTTGTTTTGCTTTAGCTCCAAAATTCTCCTCTAGAACTTTTCAGGCCTTGTATGCATGTGTGTACTCATCTATAACATGTATATAATTATCATGGAGTGCAGTAATTATGATGCCAAGTGCTTGTTCATCTTTTTATTGACTAAGTGTAGTAGAAGCCTTGGTTTGTGTGCCTTCGTGATACTGAGAGATGTTTTTACTAAGGCCCATAACGTTTTCTTCATTAAGTATCCCCTTAGTTTACTTTTCCAGGTATGGAAACCCTCCCCATTAAATTTTATGATTCTTTTCTCTTCCATGGTGCAAGCGCTCGTGAAAGATGTGAGGGACTTGGTCTTACCGATAGAGAGACCCTCTCTATGGCAGTGTCTTGCCCAATTTACAAAATAGTGCAGGTGCGAGCTTAATAATTTTGATTCGTGAAGTCACTCTTCATGAATAAGAATCATGAAGCACCTCTTCACACAAAATTAGTGCCCTTTCCTCTTGCCTTGAAATGCCAGTTTGATTGATGATTTTGATTGCAGCTTGGCTATTGTGGTTTAAAATTGACGTCCCCTTGGAATACTTGATTTCTTAACGTCGAGAGGAGTTATCAAGCTTGAATGTTTGAAGTTGGGGAGTCATTTTTAGAGTTTGAAACTTTCTTGGTCTTTGAATCTTGCAATAAGCGGAAAAGGGTGACAATGCCTTAAGAGTGGGAGTTTTAAGCTTTTATGGTCCATGGGAACAAGCATTATTTTAGTGTGTGATTACAAAACCCAGAGAAATAAAGCTGACGATAAATCAAAGGCAAGCAGAAGCCGTACACTGGCGATCTCTAGCTATGTCCCGTTTTGAGGGTGCTAGGGAGGTCGCCCCACTCTTGGATTTACATCCGTGAGGCTTGATGTGGATAGGAGCTGCCAGGAGAGCCTTGAGCGGCCGCAAATGTGTGTGTGTGTGTGTGTGTGTGTGTGTGTGAGAGAGAGAGAGAGATAGACGATTGCTGAGATGCTTTCAACGGCAAAGAATGGTGTTGCTCGTAGCAACCTCCAGCCCGTCAATTTCTACGTGCAGAGACAGTGTGCGTCGTGGAGGACCGCCTTAATCACACGAGCCCTTAATTAAGCCATGATTAAGGTTCAAGCACCCACTCAATTCACACCCTTGTGCAGTAGAAAGCACATATTGTAATGCTATTCACTTGCCCTTAAGAGAGAAAATGAGAGAGCATGTGTGTGTGTGTGTGTGTGGGGGGGGGGGGGGGGGGGGGGGGGGGGGGGGTATCTTGTTGGCTCTCGCTTGCCTTACTCATTAACCCACCTCTAGCAACTCGTCTACCATGCTAGCAGCGATGTCTTTTTGTGGGTGTTGTAGTATGCAGTTGAGGGGCTCGCTCTGGTGTCCTAATTTTCTCACTCCACTCTTTGGCTCCGGCTCTTCAAATTGTTGCCCGACTTTGTTTCAATTTGCCCACTATTACTAACGCTGCTTGATTTCGTTGATTTATCGACTCTCCTTGATCTTGCTTTCGTTTTCTCCTGTAGCTTCAAACTCAAAAGCTTCAAATCTCCTAGGGGAGTTGCGTGTCATAAAATCTAATACCTAACCAAGCCAAATGATTTTCTCATATTAAATTGGTCATTTAATGTGGGAATAAACAGGAACAAGAGTTAGGATAAAGACATGTGCTTATAGATCTATCTCAACCCGGGGCCAATGGTAAAGGGGCCCAAATGACAGGAATCCCAAATCCCGAGCGAGTTTTTTCGAGCAATTACTAAACCGAGCAAAAATTATCAATATACAATTTTGAAAATCCCAAACTATTCAAGACACTTCTGCTTAATTTAATAATCATTCACACATGTGTTTTTATTTAGTTCTTACACTCTAGTCAAGCCAAGATAGAGGTGCTCCCCATTAGAGTACATTAAGTTGAGAATAGATGATGATAGCACATTGCAAAGGATAAATACTAGGCTCCACATTCCCTATCTGCAACCTTCATGTATGCATTGTAGGGATCCATGATGCGCATACTCTCTCTCTCTCTCTCTCTCTCTCTCTCTCTCTCTCTCTCTCTCTCTCTCTCTCTCTCTCTCTAAAACATAAAAAAATGTCTGTCTGATTATAGGGTTGAAAATCACGGAGCCATTTGCGGAGTTGCTTGTAGCGCCATGTGTTGATATATGATGCTATTAGAAAATTCGTAGGAGCTAATTTAGGCACTTTTATGGAGTTGCTTGTAGCATCACGTGTCGATACCTGGTGCTTTGAGAAGCTTCAAAGAGGCTAATTTAAGAGCTTTGTGGAGCTTCTTGTAGCACTACATGTCAACACCTAGTGCTAAAGGAAGTTTCAAAGAGGCTAATTTAAGTGCTTTGTGAAGTTGCCTATAGCACCACATGATGACACGTGGTGCTAAAGGAAGTTTCAAATAGGCTAATTTAACATCTTTGTGGAGCTGTCTATAGCACCACGTGTCTGTACGTAGTGCTATATGAGTCTTCATAAGGGCTGATTTAAGCCCTTTATGGAGCTGCGTGGAGCACCGCGTGTCCATATGTGGTTCTATAGGAAGCTTCAAAGAGGCTAACTTAAGAGCTTTGTGGAGACCCTTGTAACACCATGTGTCGACAAGTGGTTCTAAATAAAGTTTCAAAGAGGCTAATCTAAGCACTTTGTGGAGTTGTATGTAGAACCATGTGTCAACACATGGTGCTAAAGGAAGTTTCAAAGAGGCTAAGTTAAGCGCTTTGTGGACCTGCTTGTAGCACCACGTGGCGACACGTAGTGCTAAAAGAAGTTTCAAAGACGCTAGTTTAAGCGCTTTATGAAGCTGCTTCTAGCACCACGTGTCGACATGTGGTGCTACAAGAAGTTTCAAAGAGACTAATTTAAGCGCTTTGTGGAGTTGCATGTAGCACCACATGTCAACAGGAGGTGCTAAAGGAAGTTTCAAAGAGGCTAATTCAAGCACTTTGTGGATTTTTTCTGTAGCACCACTTATTGAGAGGTGCTAAAGAAAGTTTCAAAGAGGCTAATTTAAGTGTTTTGTGGAGTTTCCTGTAGCACCACGTGTCGACACGTGGTGCTACAAGAAGTTTGAAAGAGGCTAATTTAAGCGCTTTGTGGAGTTGCCTGTAGCACCACGTGTCGACACGTGGTGCTAAAGAATGTTTCAACGAGGCTAATTTAAGCGCTCTGTGGAGTTGCATGTAGCACCACGTGTCGACACGTGGTGCTAAAGAAAGTTTCAAAGAGGCTAATTTAAGTGCTTTGTGGAGCTGCTTGTAGCACCACGTGTCGACATGTGGTGCTACAGGAAGTTTCAAAGAGGCTAATTTAAGCGCTTTGTGGAGTTTCCTGTAGCACCACATGTCAACACATGGTGCTACAGAAAGTTTCAAAGAGGCTAACTTAAGTACTTTGTGGAGCTCCATGTAGCACAACGTGTCCACACGTGGTGCTATAGCAATACCCAAAGTGGATTTAAGCCATTTGCAAAGTTGCTTGTGGCACCATGTGTCGGCACGTGGTGCTAAAGAAAGTTTCAAAGAGGCTAATTTAAGAGCTTTGTGGAACTTTCTTTAGCACCACGTGGCGACACGTGGTGTTCAAGGAATTTTCAAAGAGGCTAATTTAAGCGCTTTGTGGAGTTGCTTGTAGCACTACGTGGCGACATGTGGTGCTAAAGGAATTGAGGCTAGTTTAAGCGCTTTGTGGAGCTGCTTGTAGCACCATGTGTCGACACGTGGTGCTATAGGAAGTTTTAAAGAATTTAAGCGCTTTGTGGAGTTGCATGTAGCACCACGTATCGACACGTGGTGCTAAAGAAAGTTTCAAAGAGGCTAATTTATGCACTTTGTGGAGCTTCTTGTAGCACCAGATGTCGACACGTGGTGCTACAGGAAGTTTCAAAGAGGCTAATTTAAGTGCATTGTGGAGTTGCCTGTAGCACCACATGTTGACACGTAGTGCTAAAGAAAATTTCAAAGAGGCTAATTTAAGCGCTTTGTGGAGATTCTTATAGCACCATGTGTCAATAAGTGGTGCTAAAGGAAGTTTCAAAGAGGTTAATTTAAGTGCTTTGTGGAGTTGCATATAGCACTACATGTCGACGCGTGGTGCTAAAGGAAGTTTCAAAGAGGCTAGTTTAAGTACTTTGTGGAGTTGCATGTAGCACCACATGTCGACAAATGGTGCTATAGGAATATACAAAGGGGATTTAAGCCATTTGCAAAGCTGCTTGTAGCACCACGTGTCGACACGTGGTGTTATTCGAAGCTTTATAAGGGCTAATTTAAACTCTTTATGAAGCTATTTGTAGCACCACGTGTTGGCACATGCTACTCTAGGACGCTTCAAGAGGTTAACTTTAGTGCTTTGTGGAGCTGCCTTTAGCACGCCGTGTCGGCACGTGGTGCTAAAGGAAGTTTCAAAGAGGCTAATTTAAGTATTTTTGGAGCTGCATGTACCATCACGTGTGGGTATGTGGTGCTATAGGAATATTCAAAGAGACTTTAAGCCATATGTAGAGTTTCTTATAGCACCATCTGTTGGCAGGTGGTGCTATTGGAAGCTTCATAAGGGCTAATTTAAGCAATTTATGGAGCTGCTGGTAGCACCATCTGTTAGCATGTGGTGCTATAAGAAGCTTCAAAGAGGCTAATTTAAGTGATTTGTGGAGTTGCCTGTAGCACCATGTGTCAACAGCTAAAATAAGTTTCAAAGCAGTTAATTTAAGCACTTTGTGAAATTTTCTATACCACTGAGTGTTGGCACGTGGTGCTATAGGAATATTCAAAGGGAGATGCTTGTAGCACCATGTGTCGGTACATGATATTTTAGGAATCTTCGAAGGAGCTTTAAGTCTTTTGCAAAGTTGCTTGTAGCACCATGTGTCAACATGTGGTGCCATAGGAAGCTTCAAAAGGTCTAATTTAAGCACTTTATGGAGCTGCATGTAGCACCATGTGCCGTCATGTGGTGCTATAGGAAGCTTCAAAGGGACTAATTTAAGCGCTTTGTAGAATTGCCTATAGCACCACGTGTCGGCACTTAGTGCTATAGGAAGATTTAAAGGGTCTCATTTAAGCAATTTGTGGTGATTCTAGTAGCACCACGTGTTTGCCCATGGTGCTATAGCACCACATGTCGTCACATGTTGATGTAGGAATCTTCAGAGGGACTAATTTGTGAGTGTGTGATGCTTGCATGCACGGTGCATAAAGGGGAAGAGGAGAGATGACATGGGGAGTGGATGGGCAACCCCTCAAAAGTGAAGTGAGAGTACTCCTTATTGCTTGTATATGTTCAATCAATAAGATGAAACAATGGGCATCCAGATCTAGTGTTCGGCTTGAGGTAAGGCACCTACCTTTACCCTACCATAATAAAGCACCTCCAAAGCTTCATATAGCACCATGTGCCAACACATGGTACTACAAGCATCTCTAAAAATGGTATAATTTTCTCTTCCAAGATATTTGACCCTTTTGGACTAGAGAAGAATTGGGTAAAACAAACTTCTATGTAGTTCCATGTATCACCACGTGACAACACATGGTGGCAAGGGCTTAATTCTCCCTTTGCAAGGGCTTGATATTGGTTCTTAGACACTTGGGTCATTGTGGACCAGACAAGAATAAGGGAAAAAAAAATAAAAAATCACCCATCACAATATAGAGCAACACATAGCACAAATTGGGTCTTAACCAAATTTAGAAATTTTCTCGGGTTTTAGGTCGCTCGAAAAATCTCACTCGGGCTACAGTAAGACTCCCCAAATGAGAGATGGTCTATCAAAGAGCAAGGCTAACCAATGGAGCATAAAGAACTTAGGGTTAGCTTCATTGAAGACCCCAATAGTTAGTGTTAAAAGTCCTTGACCTTAGGTAAGCTAGGGCTGTGCTTGAGGTGGGAACCCTAGCCCAACCTTGAGGTGCTTGTCATGCATGATGACTGAGATGCTTGAAGTGCTTGATGATTGAGATGCTTGAGGTGCTTGTCATGATTGAGATGCTAGGGCTGTACTTGAGGTGGTAACCCAGCCCAAGATTGAGGGGCTTAAGGGCCAATCTTGTGGTGAGAACTAGCCCCAAGGTTGAGGGGCTTGAGGTGGCACAAAATTCAAAGAAAACCCCTACAAGGAGGGGGCGAGCCATGCAAGAAGGGAGGGTGGTTGCTTGACCACTTTCTCTCCCAAAGGGCACCCCTTGCCCAAGAGGCAAGTAGCACACATGTCAAGCCCCTAGCTAGGTTACCCTCATGGTGTACCTAAAGCCTATTCGTTGGCCACCCAAGGGGTCCAATGATAAATTAGTTAATTTAATTAATTGTTTTAGCCTTTATCAAACCTCTCTCACAAAGGGGAAAGGGGGACACTTGTCCCAAGGCTACCCTTGTTGCTTGGTATGACTCTTGCTTGTGATATTGGCTAGGCCTGGAGGGGTCCAATGAGCTTCAAGCATGAGCTACAAGGGGGGGTCGACCAAAGCAAGTAGGGAGCCTGCTTGAGGGGTTCTCTCTCTCTCTCTCTCTCTCTATCTCTCTCTCTCTCTCTCTCTCTCTCTCTCTCTCTCTCTCTCTCTCTCTCTCACTCACTCTCATTGTGTAGTGTGCAAAGGGCAAGAGCTCCCTCTCCTTCTCCAAGAAAGGAGAGAGGTTGAGAGCCTACACCAACACTCTTGGCTATGGAATGCAAATCCAACCAAGATCCATGCTTCAATGCTTAAGCTTGCCATCTTCTCCATCTTCATTACTATGCTATTATGTATGCTAGAAAGAAGAGTGATGATAAGTGAGGAACTAATTCTTTCTCCTATGAAATGTTTCTACTTCCTCTTTCCTACCCTCATTCCTTGCTAGCTCTCTCCACCTTCAAAGGTGTTCGAGGTCTTGGGACTGAGGCTTGGGATAGTTAAAGCTTTCCTCAAGTTTATGTTATGCTTGTGATGCATGAAGCTTTCCATCTTCATTGCATCACCTAGGTTTCAAGGAACACAAAGATACAAATAAGTCTGGCTTGTAACAAGTCTCGCTTGATGGGAGAAATCATAATACAAATGCCTATTGGAGGGGGAACCGGATCCACATAAATCTGGTCCTCAACTAGTGTCATGTTCTCTAAATTCTCTCTCTTGCAAAAGTATTGTTCATGCCAAGTTAACTAAATGCTACATTTATGTTGCTACCTTCAATTATGTTCACCCGTTATGCTCACAAAGTAATTTCACAAAAAGTACTCTCTCTAAGTTTCGCTACTCTCAAGTAAAAAGGCCAATTCTGTTACACTACATGCGATGATGAAAGCAGGGAGCGGCAAGCGAATCTCTTATACCAATTGTTAGGATTAGATGGGTGGATTGATACAATGATCTCAAGGTGGTTTGAAGCTTGGAACAACCATGGTTGGACAGAGTAGAGAGAGAGAGAGAGAGAGAGAGAGAGAGACTCACACTCTATAGCCTATAATGTACATTCAATATATTTACAACATATGTTATCACTCATATACAAAAGGAAGGGTTTATGTACAAAAGGTCTCATAGCGAGTCTCTGGCAGCTCATATCTCTTGGTGCCTTTTCGAATGGCTACACACATATATGTAATATGTGTCACATCAGAACTTGAACTACGTGTCGAAGGAGTTCCCATGCCCACCTTTCAGGGCCTAAGGATGCTATGCAAGTTGACAAAAGTGCATCAGGTGCTCATTTTATGTTGTGAGACATCATATGCATATGATGGTCTATGTGCTTTGAATGAGATGATATTTCACATATGCATACTCTATAGGATGTACATTACACATGTATGCCTGGAATGTGGTTGAACAAGTAATGATCAAAATTTTGGCTTATAAGCTCCTTTCCATCTTTCAAATGGTAGATTGGGTTCAATTGGGGTAGATGAGGTTCAAATGGCTTGAAACTTGGTGTGGGGACTCATGGGCATAAGATGAGAACATTGGGTAGGCCAAAACCTCTCCTGGTTGACAATTTGACGCTTTGGGACATTATACGCGTATGATGTCTTTTGTTTGCAAACAGTTGGAAACTCATAGGGTAGGATATCCATAGCATGTGCATGGTGCCTATAGACACCGATTTGAAATTGAGCTTGGATTTGGATATCAAAAGCCATGAATGGGGTTTGTACACCTTGTTTTTTACAATATGGGTAAAAATGCGTCAAATGATGTCCAAATATGGTGAGAATTGGTTGGCAAGCTAATAAAGATGTGATAAATGTACTAAAGATCTCAAAAACACTCCAACATGTCAAATTCAAGGGTCTAGACATCATACACATATGATGCCTACATTGGATTTTTTTGCTCAAACTTGGTATACAAGTTGCTCATGATGTGTGCATTAGAGTGATGTGTTCAGAAATGAATTTGGATAAGGATTCATGTGCCCAAGACTATAGAAGATATTTCTAACTCTTTGATTTGTAAAGTGAAGTGTATGATGACCAAAACATGCCCAAACTTGGTGTAGAGGCTATATGCCATGATAATGAATTCTGTATACTCAAAATGCTAACAGAACCTTTCTATGATAGGTCTAGACATCATTCACGTATGATGTCTACTCTTGAAAATTTGATCTATGAGAATTGGGGTATGATGTATACGCTAGTTGCATGCCTTGTGTCAAGTTTCTTTGAGTTTAGAGTACTCTTTCTATGGATAAGACCATATTTTGCCCAAGGACTCTAACTCTAAGGTTTTTGGCTAATTGTTGGCTTCATGTGGTCCAATTTTCATGAGGTATCTGAGCTATAATGAACACAATAAGCTGCTATGTACACTCATTTGTAATATTTTTGGCCGGATTGCTCCATTTTATTCGTTGCATAAAAAATGCTATTTTTACATATATACACAACCCTAGAGGCTCATCTTTGGTGTTTGTACTCATATATCTGTAGAACCACATTAAGTAAGGACATATACTTGGGTTTACCAAAAAATTTTGCTATCAAACGCCCAAAATCATCAAAAACGGTGCCCTTTTAGTACTTTTTAAGTATGTTGGGTTCGCACTGAGAATGCCTCCCCCCCTCCTAGTCGGAGTCCTCCTGAACGATGATGTATCACCCTAGGGTATATGTTGTGCATGGGTATTAATAGTGTGCTAATGCAGGCCATGTAATGTAGCCCTCTATGCATATTCAGTCAATGCATGGAAAAAAGTAATGCTACGTAAGAGGAGGGTATAAGCAATATGCTTATTGGCATTTGATGTTGAGGTTTCCAGTTATGGCCTTACCTATAATAGAGTGGTAAAATAATAAGAATTATAAATGTGGTGCTCTTTGTTTAATTGACAATCGATGCTCTTGAATTCCTGTTTCGTATTGTGTCTTGTGTTTGCACATTTGTTTGACTCCAAAGACCGAATCTGTTGTAGGCTTGGTATGTTGTTTAGGAAACCAAATCTGAGGTTGACTCTATTGAGTTCGTCATAATCTCTTGGTACCCAAATTTTCTTAATAGCTTGTTGTGGTTGTCGTGGCTTTAATTTCGGTTGGATCTTCGGTGTTTGTATTGAAGGAAGTTCCCTGTTATGTCTCTTTGGAATCCAAATCTGTTCTCGATTGGTTTGGACTGCAATCAACATCTTTGGCACCCATACTTTTGTGATACTTTAAGGGTTTTGTTTGCTGGGTGTATCATATGTCATTGAAGAGGTAGCTTTGAGCATGGTCTTTATTCAGACTTACTTAGGTTATGTTGCGGGTGACAACTCCCTTTTCTTTGTTTGTTGCCTTGACATATTCACTGGCATTTTTCCTTTGTTGGTCGTAACTTCCTTGGGTGGAACAAATGCAGAAGTGATTTCTTTTGAAGTTCTCTTTGGTATCCATTGTTGAACTAGGTAAGGAAGGGTTATTTGCCCTTATCTTGATTCCACTACCGATGGTTTATCAGTTGTGTGGGCAGCAAATGGAACCACTTGGCTTTTGTTAGTATGTTGAATGTGGACTTTATCAGAGCTCCAATTAATCTATACATTGTACTTTCTCTGCCACAAATGATTGAGCAATAATGGATGATGCGATGGCTTATCTTCTACCACATAAAATTTATGCAAATAGACATATTTGTTAATTTGGACAAGTATGATTGTCTATCCCATTGTTGTGATTGAGTGCTCCAAATAGCATTGAATGTCTTATTGTGTGGGTTGGAGTTGTTCCGTAGGTGCAAGCTGCTTATATAAGCTGTAGGAAATAAGGTTTCCTTGAGCTCCTGAATCTAGGATTGCATTTGTTTTCACTTGATTGCCTCCCACCTTGACTTTGATTGTGGGATCCAACGTCTCCTTTTCATCAAATTCTATTACTTTGTGTGTATTCATATGTAGTGGTGGTCCTTGTTGTTGCTCTTGTCCTAGAAGCTTTCTCTTTGCCATTTGTTCCTTTGCTTTTGCTTGAGCTTCTTCGACTATTCACTGTCTTTCTTGTGTCCTTTTATTCTCTTCATTGATTTTTTGGAGGATGCCTTGGGTTAGTGGAAGGTGATACTTTTTAAGCATACGTCCACTAATCCAATTTGGCATTTTTTCACCAACCAATGTAGCAAGCTTGACAACCCCACTTGGTGATAGATATTTGATCACAAAGGGTCCCATCCCTCACTTTTTATGTTTTTTTGCATGTTGTTTTAATGTATAAAACATAACATAATCACTTGTTTTAAAATCTTTCGAGAGCACATGCTTATCAAAAAACTGCTTTTGCCTTCTTTTTTTAGCATAGATAGAAGCTACAGCTTTCAATCGAAGATCATCTAGCTTTTCAAGGTCATCTATTCTCGAAGATAATTCATGGTCTGTTCATTCTAGTTGTTTAGCTACCCTTAGCGTTGGGATTAAAAACTCCAAGGGCAAGATAACAGTAAGACCAAACACCATATTATGGGGTGTTGTTCCAATAGATGTCTTATAGGCTACCCTGTAAGCTCACAATGTAGAGTGCAACTGTTGATCCCAATCCGTCCTTGAATCAGATACTATTTTTGTCAATATCATGCATAGGATCTTTTTGTAGCTTAAGCCTAATCATCAGCCTGTGGATGATATGGAGCTGACTGCTTATGAATTACCATGAATTCATCTAGAAGATTTTCAATAACTTCATTAATAAAATGTCTGCTACAAGCACTGACAAGTTCTATCAGTAGCCCATACCTAGCAAAGACATTTTCATATAGAAACCGTGCAATGGTCCTTGCATCGGCTTTCTGTGTGGCTTTAGCTTCAGCCCATTTAGTAAGATAGTTTGTGGCAACAATTATATATTGGGCATGGGTTCTGTAAGTAGGGGTGAGATTGGTCCTACAAAGTCTATACCCCACTTAGTGAAAGCTCTAGCTCCCATCCTTGGCCTTAATGGCATCTTGTCCCTCTTTATTGGCACTTTGGTAGGCTGGCAAGCCTCATATCTTTTGACGTATTCTTCAGCGTCCATATGTACTGTAGGCCACCATATTCCCATGGTTAAGAAAATGTTTGTTGTCTTATCCCCTTAGAAATGGCCTCTGCTTATTTCTCCATGTTCCTACTCTAGGATTGGTAAATACATTCTTTTTCGTTGCACATATCCCGAGCTGGTTATCTTTTCCTCCTCCCATCATTGGCCTTAATGGCATCTCATCCCTCTTTATTGGCACTTTGGTACGCTGGCAAGCCTCAAATATTTTAATTCATTCGTTGGCGTCCATATGTAATGTAGGCCACTATATTTCCATGGTTAAGACAATGTTTGTTGTCTTATCCCCTAAGAAACGGCCTTCGCTTATTCCTCCATGTTCCTACTCCAGGATTGGCAAATACATGATTTTTGTTGCACATATCTTGAGTTGATTATCTTTTCCTCTCTTATAGAGATGATTTTCAATCATTGTGAAGTCTCGAGCCTCTATCTCTATAGCTCTTTGACATTCTCTAGAGGTATTTTCAAAAAATGTTCTCGTTGTTAGGTAGTCAATTATATGTTGGCTCCATTCTGGTGCAATTGTCACTTGAAACAACATTGCATGTTCTATTGGTGGTGTAGATCTCAATGTAGCATAGTAACATACTCATGAACATCAGCACATATATTTGGCCAATAAACTCCTAATTGTTTCAAGGCCTGATATGTTTTCATTTGTTAGCAACGAAATGCTAAGTCTTGAACACGTGCTTCTAAAAGATAGCAATCATATTCTTTGGGACTTATGCATAATCGTAAAATGTTATGTGAGTCTAAATGATACAAACATCCGCTGATTAACTAAAAATTCTTGGATTGCCAAACCGTCTATTGTTTAAGCTCTTGATCAGTCCTATCAAATTCTCCTCCATAGCATAGTAAATTGACTATCTCCGGAGACCACTTGGCTATCATTTTCAACATTGAAAAGATATGCATCAAGGATGTCATTGTCTACTCCTTCTGGAGCTTCTCCATTTGGCAATCAGGACAGATGATTTTCTTGAAGATGTGTCTTCCCCTTTTTAACCTCTATTGTAAAGTCAAACTCTAGCAATATGATAAACCATCGTACTATGCGTCCGGTATTGCATGGTTTGTTTACAAGATATAAGAGGGCTTGATGATCAGTGAAAAACACAAACTGGTTTGTAAGAAGATAATGCCAAAATTTCTTAATAGCATATATCATCCCTAGCCCTTCCCTCTTAGTGGTAGTGTAGTTCTTTTCAACATTGTTAAGCTGTCTTTTGGCATAACAGACTAGCAAATCCATATTTCCTTCTCCTGCGTGAGCCAAAATGCATCCTATAGCAAATGCCAAAGCATCAATATGAACATGAAAGATGTTTTCCCAATTTGGTGCTTTTAAAACTAGAGTGAATATGAGTGCTTTCTTCCATTTTTAGAATGACTCTTCGCACTCATCTGTCCACACAAAGACTATTATAAGTCTATACAAGGGCTAAGCAATGACCGCATACATATGTATAAACCTCTTGCAATAACAAGAGTGTCCCATAAAGCATTGTACGTGCTTTGCATTGTTTGGTTTGGGCATCTCTACAAGCACTTTTATCTTATGCAAATCCATAGATATGCCATTTTTTGAGACAATATGTCCGAGGATTCTACCTTGTGTGACCATGAATACACACTTTTCTATGTTCGGGTAGATCCTATACGTCCTACAATTCTTGTATACTTCTCGGAGGTGTTTCTTATGTTCCTCTCTCAAGACAGAGTGTACACATAGATCATCCATATAAATCTCCAAGAATATCCTCAAGTATTTGTTAAGGCGGTTACGCCGCTAGCGGAAGCTAAATAGCGAGAACTCAACCAACAACAGAATTTGTCAGACGAGGACGAAGCTTGACCCGCAGGCGCATGGAAACAACTAGGTGGGTGTCAAATCACCTACTCGACCTTCTAATGACAATCACTACTAAGGAAATCAAATCTAAGTTCTAAAATACGCAAGTGACTGAAATCCGTACTACGAACGAATGCTATACGAAACAGGATCTAGAATCATTGAATCGATCTCAAACTCAAGGGGAAGTCTATGCACTAGGTAAGAACAACACCCTAAAGACTTGAACTGCAAAATCAACCTATAATCACTCCGTGCGGTAAACGCGTATGAAGACAGGCCGAAAAATACAGGTGACCGAAACTTGACCCCGATGGTACTAATGCGTAGCTCTACTCGTTGTGGTTCTATAGATATGCTACACGCTCTATTCCGACACACGAGTTGGAAGAAAACTCACACCGAAGCTCGTAGGAACTTACCACACATAGAAGCCGATAGGACTTATGCATAATCGTAAAATGTTATGTGAGTCTAAATGATACAAACATCCGCTGATTAACTAAAAATTCTTGGATTGCCAAACCGTCTATTGTTTAAGCTCTTGATCAGTCCTATCAAATTCTCCTCCATAGCATAGTAAATTGACTATCTCCGGAGACCACTTGGCTATCATTTTCAACATTGAAAAGATATGCATCAAGGATGTCATTGTCTACTCCTTCTGGAGCTTCTCCATTTGGCAATCAGGACAGATGATTTTCTTGAAGATGTGTCTTCCCCTTTTTAACCTCTATTGTAAAGTCAAACTCTAGCAATATGATAAACCATCGTACTATGCGTCCGGTATTGCATGGTTTGTTTACAAGATATAAGAGGGCTTGATGATCAGTGAAAAACACAAACTGGTTTGTAAGAAGATAATGCCAAAATTTCTTAATAGCATATATCATCCCTAGCCCTTCCCTCTTAGTGGTAGTGTAGTTCTTTTCAACATTGTTAAGCTGTCTTTTGGCATAACAGACTAGCAAATCCATATTTCCTTCTCCTGCGTGAGCCAAAATGCATCCTATAGCAAATGCCAAAGCATCAATATGAACATGAAAGATGTTTTCCCAATTTGGTGCTTTTAAAACTAGAGTGAATATGAGTGCTTTCTTCCATTTTTAGAATGACTCTTCGCACTCATCTGTCCACACAAAGACTATTATAAGTCTATACAAGGGCTAAGCAATGACCGCATACATATGTATAAACCTCTTGCAATAACAAGAGTGTCCCATAAAGCATTGTACGTGCTTTGCATTGTTTGGTTTGGGCATCTCTACAAGCACTTTTATCTTATGCAAATCCATAGATATGCCATTTTTTGAGACAATATGTCCGAGGATTCTACCTTGTGTGACCATGAATACACACTTTTCTATGTTCGGGTAGATCCTATACGTCCTACAATTCTTGTATACTTCTCGGAGGTGTTTCTTATGTTCCTCTCTCAAGACAGAGTGTACACATAGATCATCCATATAAATCTCCAAGAATATCCTCAAGTATTTGTTAAGGCGGTTACGCCGCTAGCGGAAGCTAAATAGCGAGAACTCAACCAACAACAGAATTTGTCAGACGAGGACGAAGCTTGACCCGCAGGCGCATGGAAACAACTAGGTGGGTGTCAAATCACCTACTCGACCTTCTAATGACAATCACTACTAAGGAAATCAAATCTAAGTTCTAAAATACGCAAGTGACTGAAATCCGTACTACGAACGAATGCTATACGAAACAGGATCTAGAATCATTGAATCGATCTCAAACTCAAGGGGAAGTCTATGCACTAGGTAAGAACAACACCCTAAAGACTTGAACTGCAAAATCAACCTATAATCACTCCGTGCGGTAAACGCGTATGAAGACAGGCCGAAAAATACAGGTGACCGAAACTTGACCCCGATGGTACTAATGCGTAGCTCTACTCGTTGTGGTTCTATAGATATGCTACACGCTCTATTCCGACACACGAGTTGGAAGAAAACTCACACCGAAGCTCGTAGGAACTTACCACACATAGAAGCCGATAGGACTTATGCATAATCGTAAAATGTTATGTGAGTCTAAATGATACAAACATCCGCTGATTAACTAAAAATTCTTGGATTGCCAAACCGTCTATTGTTTAAGCTCTTGATCAGTCCTATCAAATTCTCCTCCATAGCATAGTAAATTGACTATCTCCGGAGACCACTTGGCTATCATTTTCAACATTGAAAAGATATGCATCAAGGATGTCATTGTCTACTCCTTCTGGAGCTTCTCCATTTGGCAATCAGGACAGATGATTTTCTTGAAGATGTGTCTTCCCCTTTTTAACCTCTATTGTAAAGTCAAACTCTAGCAATATGATAAACCATCGTACTATGCGTCCGGTATTGCATGGTTTGTTTACAAGATATAAGAGGGCTTGATGATCAGTGAAAAACACAAACTGGTTTGTAAGAAGATAATGCCAAAATTTCTTAATAGCATATATCATCCCTAGCCCTTCCCTCTTAGTGGTAGTGTAGTTCTTTTCAACATTGTTAAGCTGTCTTTTGGCATAACAGACTAGCAAATCCATATTTCCTTCTCCTGCGTGAGCCAAAATGCATCCTATAGCAAATGCCAAAGCATCAATATGAACATGAAAGATGTTTTCCCAATTTGGTGCTTTTAAAACTAGAGTGAATATGAGTGCTTTCTTCCATTTTTAGAATGACTCTTCGCACTCATCTGTCCACACAAAGACTATTATAAGTCTATACAAGGGCTAAGCAATGACCGCATACATATGTATAAACCTCTTGCAATAACAAGAGTGTCCCATAAAGCATTGTACGTGCTTTGCATTGTTTGGTTTGGGCATCTCTACAAGCACTTTTATCTTATGCAAATCCATAGATATGCCATTTTTTGAGACAATATGTCCGAGGATTCTACCTTGTGTGACCATGAATACACACTTTTCTATGTTCGGGTAGATCCTATACGTCCTACAATTCTTGTATACTTCTCGGAGGTGTTTCTTATGTTCCTCTCTCAAGACAGAGTGTACACATAGATCATCCATATAAATCTCCAAGAATATCCTCAAGTATTTGTTAAGGCGGTTACGCCGCTAGCGGAAGCTAAATAGCGAGAACTCAACCAACAACAGAATTTGTCAGACGAGGACGAAGCTTGACCCGCAGGCGCATGGAAACAACTAGGTGGGTGTCAAATCACCTACTCGACCTTCTAATGACAATCACTACTAAGGAAATCAAATCTAAGTTCTAAAATACGCAAGTGACTGAAATCCGTACTACGAACGAATGCTATACGAAACAGGATCTAGAATCATTGAATCGATCTCAAACTCAAGGGGAAGTCTATGCACTAGGTAAGAACAACACCCTAAAGACTTGAACTGCAAAATCAACCTATAATCACTCCGTGCGGTAAACGCGTATGAAGACAGGCCGAAAAATACAGGTGACCGAAACTTGACCCCGATGGTACTAATGCGTAGCTCTACTCGTTGTGGTTCTATAGATATGCTACACGCTCTATTCCGACACACGAGTTGGAAGAAAACTCACACCGAAGCTCGTAGGAACTTACCACACATAGAAGCCGATAGGACTTATGCATAATCGTAAAATGTTATGTGAGTCTAAATGATACAAACATCCGCTGATTAACTAAAAATTCTTGGATTGCCAAACCGTCTATTGTTTAAGCTCTTGATCAGTCCTATCAAATTCTCCTCCATAGCATAGTAAATTGACTATCTCCGGAGACCACTTGGCTATCATTTTCAACATTGAAAAGATATGCATCAAGGATGTCATTGTCTACTCCTTCTGGAGCTTCTCCATTTGGCAATCAGGACAGATGATTTTCTTGAAGATGTGTCTTCCCCTTTTTAACCTCTATTGTAAAGTCAAACTCTAGCAATATGATAAACCATCGTACTATGCGTCCGGTATTGCATGGTTTGTTTACAAGATATAAGAGGGCTTGATGATCAGTGAAAAACACAAACTGGTTTGTAAGAAGATAATGCCAAAATTTCTTAATAGCATATATCATCCCTAGCCCTTCCCTCTTAGTGGTAGTGTAGTTCTTTTCAACATTGTTAAGCTGTCTTTTGGCATAACAGACTAGCAAATCCATATTTCCTTCTCCTGCGTGAGCCAAAATGCATCCTATAGCAAATGCCAAAGCATCAATATGAACATGAAAGATGTTTTCCCAATTTGGTGCTTTTAAAACTAGAGTGAATATGAGTGCTTTCTTCCATTTTTAGAATGACTCTTCGCACTCATCTGTCCACACAAAGACTATTATAAGTCTATACAAGGGCTAAGCAATGACCGCATACATATGTATAAACCTCTTGCAATAACAAGAGTGTCCCATAAAGCATTGTACGTGCTTTGCATTGTTTGGTTTGGGCATCTCTACAAGCACTTTTATCTTATGCAAATCCATAGATATGCCATTTTTTGAGACAATATGTCCGAGGATTCTACCTTGTGTGACCATGAATACACACTTTTCTATGTTCGGGTAGATCCTATACGTCCTACAATTCTTGTATACTTCTCGGAGGTGTTTCTTATGTTCCTCTCTCAAGACAGAGTGTACACATAGATCATCCATATAAATCTCCAAGAATATCCTCAAGTATTTGTTAAGGCGGTTACGCCGCTAGCGGAAGCTAAATAGCGAGAACTCAACCAACAACAGAATTTGTCAGACGAGGACGAAGCTTGACCCGCAGGCGCATGGAAACAACTAGGTGGGTGTCAAATCACCTACTCGACCTTCTAATGACAATCACTACTAAGGAAATCAAATCTAAGTTCTAAAATACGCAAGTGACTGAAATCCGTACTACGAACGAATGCTATACGAAACAGGATCTAGAATCATTGAATCGATCTCAAACTCAAGGGGAAGTCTATGCACTAGGTAAGAACAACACCCTAAAGACTTGAACTGCAAAATCAACCTATAATCACTCCGTGCGGTAAACGCGTATGAAGACAGGCCGAAAAATACAGGTGACCGAAACTTGACCCCGATGGTACTAATGCGTAGCTCTACTCGTTGTGGTTCTATAGATATGCTACACGCTCTATTCCGACACACGAGTTGGAAGAAAACTCACACCGAAGCTCGTAGGAACTTACCACACATAGAAGCCGATAGGACTTATGCATAATCGTAAAATGTTATGTGAGTCTAAATGATACAAACATCCGCTGATTAACTAAAAATTCTTGGATTGCCAAACCGTCTATTGTTTAAGCTCTTGATCAGTCCTATCAAATTCTCCTCCATAGCATAGTAAATTGACTATCTCCGGAGACCACTTGGCTATCATTTTCAACATTGAAAAGATATGCATCAAGGATGTCATTGTCTACTCCTTCTGGAGCTTCTCCATTTGGCAATCAGGACAGATGATTTTCTTGAAGATGTGTCTTCCCCTTTTTAACCTCTATTGTAAAGTCAAACTCTAGCAATATGATAAACCATCGTACAATGCGTCCGGTATTGCATGGTTTGTTTACAAGATATAAGAGGGCTTGATGATCAGTGAAAAACACAAACTGGTTTGTAAGAAGATAATGCCAAAATTTCTTAATAGCATATATCATCCCTAGCCCTTCCCTCTTAGTGGTAGTGTAGTTCTTTTCAACATTGTTAAGCTGTCTTTTGGCATAACAGACTAGCAAATCCATATTTCCTTCTCCTGCGTGAGCCAAAATGCATCCTATAGCAAATGCCAAAGCATCAATATGAACATGAAAGATGTTTTCCCAATTTGGTGCTTTTAAAAATAGAGTGAATATGAGTGCTTTCTTCCATTTTTAGAATGACTCTTCGCACTCATCTGTCCACACAAAGACTATTATAAGTCTATACAAGGGCTAAGCAATGACCGCATACATATGTATAAACCTCTTGCAATAACAAGAGTGTCCCATAAAGCATTGTACGTGCTTTGCATTGTTTGGTTTGGGCATCTCTACAAGCACTTTTATCTTATGCAAATCCATAGATATGCCATTTTTTGAGACAATATGTCCGAGGATTCTACCTTGTGTGACCATGAATACACACTTTTCTATGTTCGGGTAGATCCTATACGTCCTACAATTCTTGTATACTGCTCGGAGGTGTTTCTTATGTTCCTCTCTCAAGACAGAGTGTACACATAGATCATCCATATAAATCTCCAAGAATATCCTCAAGTATTTGTTAAGGCGGTTACGCCGCTAGCGGAAGCTAAATAGCGAGAACTCAACCAACAACAGAATTTGTCAGACGAGGACGAAGCTTGACCCGCAGGCGCATGGAAACACCTAGGTGGGTGTCAAATCACCTACTCGACCTTCTAATGACAATCACTACTAAGGAAATCAAATCTAAGTTCTAAAATACGCAAGTGACTGAAATCCGTACTACGAACGAATGTTATACGAAACAGGATCTAGAATCATTGAATCGATCTCAAACTCAAGGGGAAGTCTATGCACTAGGTAAGAACAACACCCTAAAGACTTGAACTGCAAAATCAACCTATAATCACTCCGTGCGGTAAACGCGTATGAAGACAGGCCGAAAAATACAGGTGACCGAAACTTGACCCCGATGGTACTAATGCGTAGCTCTACTCGTTGTGGTTCTATAGATATGCTGCACGCTCTATTCCGACACACGAGTTGGAAGAAAACTCACACTGAAGCTCGTAGGAACTTACCACACATAGAAGCCGATAGCGCGCACTCTTGGTATCAGTGCGTAGATCTCGCCGTTGCTAACACAATGGCGGTGTCGCTTCTCCAATGGCGGCTCCGTAGCTCGCATAGCAAGTAGATAAGACTCTCTCTCTCTCTCTCTCACTCTCTCTCAGACACAGTCACGGCGCTCAAAAACTCACTTTGATTAATAATCTGAATCCCCTTAGGTTACAAAAACTTTGGCTTATATACCTCAGCCTTGGAGGTGAGAACATCTCTAACTAATTACATCAGCAAGTGAAATTACTTCGGAATTACAAGCTGGAAACTCAATTGAGTCCCGTTACTTAATGAATGGCTCAATTCAGAATCAATGTCGGAAAGACATTTATTACAATCAATGGTTACAAAAATGATGAGTGTGAGCAAAAATGTGGGTGTGATCCTCTGCTGGCTCAACACTCCCCCCCTCCACGTTCATGTCGTCCCTGACATGACCTTTATGCTTGGTCAATAAAGTCCTGTCGTCTTGAGCATCTGCAAATGTGATTCGTATCGCAGGTTGCCAATGGTCAAGGTTGGGCCGAATATTTTGCTTTCGTGGGTGAAAAAGCCGGTGTAGAAAGCTTCTTCGAATGTTTGCATGTGGAAGCTAGGCAAAAACATAATCCTCTGGTATAGGAGGTGCAACACTTTTGGAGAAGGCTGCAATGAAAGGTCATACATCATATCAGTCACTGTGTCGGCCGTCGATAGTAGACTCGAGGTCGTGGCTTTATCTGGCGCGAACACTTCAATGCAAGCTAAGAGAGTCCTGCAAATTTTCTTGAGCATCTGACACGAAAGGTCAGGAGAGCCAGTAAAGAGCTTGATGGTGCCCGTTAGGGTTTTCACCATGTAGGCTTTACCTATTCTCTCTCCTGCCTTTGGTCCTGGCATCCTTGGGTAATTAAGCCAATTTGGCTTCTTTTCTGCAATCTTGCCATGCTCTTTCCAGCTTCTGACTCTTGGCACCGGGCAGAAGGTTGCATCCTCCCGAATCTCCTTTGGTGCCTCTACCAAGTAGATGAGGTAGGCTGGGTATTTGTTCAGCCAACCTTTCCTCCATCTATGCTGCGAATCTACAATCTTCTTTGATTGTTCCTCTTTTGTGATGTCGCCTTCGTAAAGAGCGACATACTGCTCCTCCTCTATTCTCTTTTTCGTTTTTATCACTTCAAACTTCATCAAAGGGAAAGGCAGGCTGGGTTGCATCCTCTCTTCATGGAGCACTTTTGTGTCTAGTCCCTGAAGTCTAATGGAGATTAGGAGTCTCCTCTCCCATTCCATTTCCGCCTTGGCACTCTCCTCTGTTGACTTTTCTATTTGGTCACGGAGCCTTTGTTCTTCTTCTTCAGAGATTCCTGAAGTTGAGGCCACCTCTTGAACTGGGGCTGGATCTTCAATTGTGGTTGCCTCTCCAGTTTCTGGTAGCTCTATGGCTGCTCCACCTGATCCTTCTTGTGGTGTCTCTGTCTCTCTTCTTTGTTGCTCTTGTAGATCTTGGAGCTGTTTGCGGAGGGTCTCATTCTCTGTTCTTAGTGTTTGATTTTCGAAAGTGAGCCTCTCCTCTGCTGCCAATGATCCCTCCGCAATGTGCAACCTTTGCACTTGCTCTAATCTTAGCTCTCTTTGTAAGCTTCGGACCTGGTCTTCTAGAGCTGGTACAAGAGCTCCCTCTTGTTCGGTTCCTGCTCTGCTAGCTCTAGGGGTAGTCCTGAGTCTAGTGATTGTTCTTTCTTGGAGCTCGACTCTTTCCCTTAGCTCAATGAGCTCATCTTTAGCCGCCTCCAAGTCGTCTTCCATCTGCTCCCTTGCTTCCTGTGCACTTGTTACTTCTCTTGAAGCCTCGGCTAGCTGGAGTATCAAGCCATCTCTCTCGTTTTCCGCATCGTAGAGTGATGCTTTATGACTTTCAGATTCAGTCATAGCATCCTCTAATTTCCTCTGCAACTCGGCTTCCTTTGTTTGGCTGTCTCAATCTCCACTTCCTTTGCCTTGGATCTTTCTTTGATCTTGTTGAGCAGTTCATGCACCATGTGCATGTCTTTTTCATCTTCATCTGTCAACTCTAAAGCTTTTTCTGCCACCACCTCCACTGGCTTCGGTTCTTCTAGTACGTTCTGCTCGTCCAATTTTTCATCACTTTCTTTTGTACTCTTTGTATTTTCCTCTGTCCCTCTCCGATCATCTCGTTTTTGTAGGGTGATCCCATAAACCGCCTCAAGGGCCTCTTCTTCAGTGTACCCTATCGCTACCAGATCCTCATAATCGTTTTTCTTTTGCTGAATTGGATCTATCTCCTTTTCCTTGGTCCCAGCCTCCGGCTTTTCCATACCAGTCGTGTCCATCTCTACTGTGGTCTCTTCCACAATGATTTTCGTCTTCTTCGGGCTGGGTACATCAGTAAAGGAGGGCTGATTGTCCTCAGTGATCTTGGCTTTCCCTTTGTTTGCTTGCCCGTCTTTCTCTTGAGGTTCAGTAGACTCATCTACTTTCTTCTTCCCCTTGTCGTCCTTTTTCAGCTCAGCTTTTAAAAGCTGTACTTCCTCTTCAGTGTATGGCTCGACAGGTTGCTGCTCCAGTATAGCCTCTGACTCCTCATAAGCTCTAATATATTGATCATATTGATCAACATGTGGCCTGGCTGAGCTAGTTTCGACTTTAGTGGGGTCTGGCACCCACTTTTCTTCAAAGTCCCCCTTTAGAGCTCTTTCCGCTCTAAACTGTTCCACTAGTCTTTCTATTCGTGCCGCTTTCTGACTTTTGGTTTGCTTGGGAGCAACCTTCTTCTTTGCTTTCTTCATAATCGGCTCATCCACATTCTCTTCAGGTTCTGAAACTATTTCTAGTTTCCTGCGTGCTCTTGTGGACGCCCTCTTGGATACTTCAGGCTGTTCTTCCTCCTCATCGGCTTCTCTAAGCCACTCATTCTGGGAGGGAACCTTTGGCCATTGATCTCAGGCTCTAATAGCTTCATAAGCTATTCTTGTCAGAACTTCAGCTCCTCCTGTATACTTTGGCTTCTCGTTGTGCATGGCAATTACTTGCTCGTGGATGTGTTGAGCGTAATTCACCTCTTTTGGCATATTGCTCTTCAATGCCCATGTGATGGTAGTTGCAATGGCATGGGGCGGTGTCGTATACTTTTGCGGTCTTTTACTGCAAATATGGAGAAATTGGTTGTACAGTCGGCAAAGGGTTGCCGCTCTTTGGTCTGCCATATCTCCATAAGTTGCATTCTGTTTCTTGGACCCATAAACCTCTATAGCCTCCCTTCTTTCCCTGACAGAGCTCCCTTTGTTGTTCAGCTTCAATGCATCTGCAATGAGCTGTGGAGTGATCTGTACCTCTACTTTCTCTCCATCTATTGCTGTCAATGTGGCTTTCCCATCCTTCTGAATGGAGGTTGCCAACTCATACACTCTTCTTGTATCTACACCTGATGGTCTCGAGGTGAAGAATCTGTGCAAGTCTGCCCTTTCCAGGTACCTGCTGATGTTCTCTGACCTGCTATAATCCACCAATTCTTGTGGGATCATCGGTATATCCACCGCTTGCCCTTGAGGATCTCTGAAAGTCCCCTGGTAGATCTTTATTCCCTCTTGTTCCAGTACTGCTTCCTCCACCCAAGTTTTGGTTGGCTTGAGGGTTTCTGCTGGAATGTCAAAGGGTTCCGCTTCTGCAAGAGCATCTTTGATTGTCGGTCTTTTTCTCTTCGTTGCCGATAACTTGGCGGAATCCATGGATCCTGTAACTCCAATTTCAGAAGTTAGCGTCTTTTTAGTACTGAAAGCCGAAATGAAGCTTTTAACTATTCAAATGACTTGAAAATTGAAACATGAGCTATTCAGGGCCTAAGGATGCAGGGTAGGTGAAAAAATATGCAAACTGGGCTCAAAATCATGCTGGAGACATCATACGCGTATGATGTCTTTTGTGTCAAAATGACTTCATATTGGTTGTGCTTGTAGCTGATAGTGTATACATGAGTATCATATGCTTGGATTTGAGTTTGGATCCCATTTGGTCAAGTTTTGGCCAGTTTAGTCCAGTCAGGCTCTTGGCAAAATTTTGAAAGGGAATTGGATTTTATGATCCAAATTGGATAAAACTTGGTGGTTCACCTTCAAATGGCATGTAGATCACTTCTGTTTGGTGGTTGAAGCCCTGAGGTGCCAAAATCACATAGTGAGACATCATACGCGTATGATGTCTTTTAGTGTATTTTTGGACCAAATTTCTCTATAAGCTTGGATATGGCTTTAGATAGGCTTATTCAGTGGATTTATGAATTTTGGATAGATTTTGGGCTAAAAATGGCTCTGGAGACATCATACGCGTATGATGTCTTTTTCATCAATTTTTCATGGGATTGGTTCTGTGGACTCCCCATGTACTAGTGAAGGACTGTCTCTACTCAAATCTTGGTTTGGACTTGAGTATGTTGGATTTGGGCTAAAATAGGCTTTGGATGAAGGATTTTCCCTCAATTGGGCTAATGGGGTGATCCACTTGACCAAATGGTTCCAAACTTCATATGTAGCATGTATTAGATATATATAATGGATGTATGATGACAAATGAGCAGTTTTGGCTCTGTAAGTGCAAATAGACATCATACGCGTATGATGTCTTTTGTGTCAAAATGGTGCTTTTTGGTTCCAGATAGCTTGTAGATGTGTTAATCAACAATCCTACAAAGTTTCAATGAGTTTGGAGTTATTTTGACAAAATTAGGACCAAAAATCAATTTTATGGCCTACTTTGCGTCTTTTTGGTTTTCCTTGGGTTTTCTAACTCCAATTCTCATGATACTTGGTTCATAGGATGTGATTAACATGTGGAATGAGGCTATGCACTCAAATGTTGAAATGGATGTGAAAATCATGCTGTGAGACATCATACGCGTATGATGTCTTTTCTTGAAATGTTGGTCTTTTTGTGCAAAGAATGCTTTGTGCTAGTGCCCTAAGCCCTGCTAACTAGTTTTCAACTTAAAAAGTCATCAGTTTAGCTAAAAAGCCCCCTTATAGGCATTTCAGTCTCCGAAGTCGTCTTTTTGCCTTGGAGTTGAATTTCTTCAACTTTTCTTCTCGAGAGTTGCATTTCCAGCTCATTGGATATGTTGTGAAGCCACCTATTTGGTTGAACTTGACTTTGGCTCCCCGTTCTCCATCTTTCTCCATTTGGTTGCCCGAAAGCGTCTTTTTCACCATCGGTAAGTGAATCAGCTTTCTTTTGGGTTTTGCTTGCAAACATAAGTCATCCATGTATATTTGAAGCTGCTTGTGAAGTTTCATGTCATTTGGTCGTCAATTTTAGCCGTTATGCCAAAATGACGCTTTGTGTGTCCGCCGCCGAATCGGTTGTTCCGACCTACTTTTGGTGATCCAAACCCGGAGATACTCCATGGTTGCATTGCCCTCGATGTTGTTAAGCTTCCTGAGAAGTTTTGTGTCGTTTCGACAACTTTTTTCTGTTTGCCTCTTGCAGGCTCTGTTGACCTAGGGTTTTTCAAGTCGTTCTTTCTCGAGCTTTGAGTGTTAGAAACCCATCTTCTATGTTAGGGTAACCCACCTCTAAGTTCTTGCAAGGTTTGGTTAGGCGGTTGTGCCCCTACCTAGCGTTCCTCCCCATTCCCCGTCTGCTCTTGTTTCTTGGTTTTGGTCAGTTTTCGCGACAAAAGTTAACGATAAGCATCAAAAGCTTATGGCAACGAGTCTACCTCTCATGTCTGGTGTCCTCTGAGCTCTCGTAGCAGTCGTAGAAGGCGGTAGAAGGTCGGATGCTCCTGTGTGCTCTTTGCTCTCTCCAAGAAGGTAATAGTGGAAATGAGCTTGAAAGTGAAGTGAAAAATACTTAACTTCGGACTTCCCGGATCACTTGTTACCAAATTTGACATGTGCTCCTATCTCGTCGTGAAATGCACTTTAGGATTTGAAATTTCTCAATTTGGACTCCGTTTGACCTGTTTCTGAGAAATCTGTCCACTTTGCCAAAATTCTGTCATTTCGGGCTTTCCGCAACTTTTTCAGAATTGTACCCAATTTTTACCATGGGTTGCCCTTGTCATTAGGACCATCACCGTCTATTCTTTTCTTTTTTCCGATCTCATTTCACCTGTTTTTTATTTTTCTTTTACTTTTATCAAGAAAATCATAAAAAATAAAGGAAAATAGCAAATTGAAGCCAAAAAATTCCAAACATACACGATAAATAGCTGGTAACCCTGTGTATATGAATATACACTTATTTGTGATTTCTGGACTTGGATTACCACTTTTTTTACTTTTTTGCTCCAAAAACACTCTTATTTAGTGATATTTACACGTCTAGAGACCCAAATTCATCATTTGATCTCTTCTTGTTGCAAAACAAGGTATATAAGGGCATAAATATTATCAATATCCGCAATCAAACATAAAAATTGCAAAATCATGTAAGACACTGCCCTTGTAATATAATTTTTGTTTTTCTTTGTTTTTGGCGCTTGTAGCTGCTTTGTAACTCCTGTATACCTGTATACCTCCCCCCCTCCTAGTCTGAGTCCTCCCGGACGACTATGAAGTGTCTGTGGGCGAAGCATTGTAGTTGTTTTGGTCATAAGTTCCCAATGCAATTGTAGAGCGATGATACAACAGTCTTTCCAATAAAGCTGCTCTTTGTTTGATTGAAGGATTGGTGGTCGGGTTTTGGGTTGGTTTTGGCACTTCGGTAGTAGAATCAGTAGATGGATTCTTCTTTACTTTGTTGTTCTTTTTTACAATCCAAATCTGCTTCCGCTTCACTTGTGCTTGCCACAAACTCTTTGCGACCCAAACCTGCTTTGTTCTTTGTGTTGATTTCCTCGACTTGAAATACCTAGGAGTTTCCGTTGATTGTACTGAAGGGAGTTCCTGTTTACAAATCTTTGGGATCCAAATTTGCTTGCTATAGCTTTGTGCCGTCATGAACTTCTTTGGAATCCAGATCTGTTTCACTGTCCTTGATTGTCTGGAATCACTCTGTTGTCTGGTATTGAAGACTCTGTTTTCCACCTTTGTGTTCTCTGGCACAACCTTTTTTGGTCTCCATACCAACTTTGACTCCGTTTTTTCCCAAGGTTGAGCTGTTATATTATTGCTTGTCTTCCTTATCCACTGTTGAGAATTCCTCGTCGAAGAGTAATCCGGTTGTATAGAAACTTTTGGTTGCCATTGCTTCTTCTTTTTCTCTGGTTGTTGTTTACCTTTGTCTTTGGATTCGTCCTTTGGAGTTGGCTCTTCTCCTTTGGTGAACTTAACTGATTGACTTTCACCTTCGTATTTGATAAGCACTGAATTAGAACTCCAGTCAATCATTGCATTGTATTGCTTCTGCCATGGTTGTCCTAGCAATAATGGATGTTGTGTAGCTTGGTCTTCAACCACGTAAAACATATGAGGATACACATATTGGTTAATCTGTATATGTAAAACTGTGCATCCGACAGTTTTGATTGAATTCTCAGAGTAACTCTTTAACTCTTGCTTGGCAGTTTGTAGTTTAGTGTCATTTGTCAATTGTCTATACAAACTGAG
This sequence comes from Adiantum capillus-veneris, assembly GCF_014529385.1. Classification (NCBI taxonomy): domain Eukaryota; kingdom Viridiplantae; phylum Streptophyta; class Polypodiopsida; order Polypodiales; family Pteridaceae; genus Adiantum; species Adiantum capillus-veneris. The sequence goes on along the minus strand of NC_140954.1, from coordinate 99,327,887 downwards.
TGAAAGTAGGTTAGCTTGAGCTCCTGAATCCAATAGTGCTCTGGCTTTGATTTGGTTGGTTCCTACTTTGCATTCAATGATGGGTTCTTCTTTGTCATTATCCATTTCTGTTATACTGACTGCGTTTATTCGTATTGCTCCTTCATTGCGCTGTTTCTGACGTAGTAGTCTTCTTTTCTCCATTCTTTCCTTCGCCTCGGCTTGCGCTTCCTCCACAATCTTTTTCTTTTTCTGGACACGCAGCTTTTCTTGATGTATTTTGAGAAGCATGTCTTGGGTTAGCGGCAAAAGATACTTTTTCACTCTGCATCCACTAATCCAATTGGGCATTTCTTCTCCGTCTAATGTAGCAAGCTTGACGGCTCCACTTGGTGATAGATCTTTAATCACCAGAGGTCCCATCCCTCGCTTTTTAAGCTTCTTAGCATGCTGTTTCAGAGTGTAAACTAGGACATAGTCCCCAACCTTAAACTCTTTAGTCCGCACATGCTTATCAAAAAATTCCTTTTGTCGCCTTTTTTGAGCGTAGATAGAAGCTACTGCTTTTAGGCGAAGCTCGTCTAGCTTTTCCAGGTCATCTATTCTATCAGAAAGCTCGTGCCCTGTCCACTCTAGATCCTTAGCCACCCTTAAGGTTGAAATCAAGAATTCTATTGGTAAGATAGCATTTAGCCCAAAAACCATGTTATATGGGGTCGTTCCTATTGATGTTTTATATGCTACCCTATATGCCCATAATGTTGAATGCAACTTCTGGTCCCAGTCAGTTCTCGACTCAGATACAATCTTCGTAAGGACCGTGCATATGGTTTTGTTTGTTGCTTCAGCTTGTCCGTTTGCTTGTGGATGATACGGGGCTGATTTCCTATGGATTACCATGAATTCATCTAGAAGGATCTTTATCACTTCATTTATAAAATGTGTGCCTCGATCACTCACAATTTCTATTGGCAATCCATATCGTACAAAGACGTATTCATATAGAAATTGTGCCGTGGTCCTGGCATCTGCTTTTTGAGTTGCCTTTGCTTCGACCCACTTTGTTAGATAGTCTGTAGCCACAATGATGTATTGTGCATGAGTCTTATATGCAGGAGGTGAAATGGGTCCGACATAATCAATCCCCCATTTTGCAAAAGCTCTTGCCCCCATCATTGGTCTAAGCGGCATATCATCTCTTTTAAGTGGTACTTTGGTCCGCTGACAGTCATCACACCGTTTAACGTATTCCTCAGCGTCCATATGTAATGTTGGCCACCATATTCCTGCGGCTAAGACAAGTTTTGTTGTCTTATCACCTGAGAAATGGCCTCCACCTACTCCTCCATGAGCTTGCTCCAGGATTATCACATACTCAGACTCTGATGCGCAAATCCTAAGCTGGTTGTCTTTACCTCTCTTATAGAGTTGATCTCCTATTAAAGCGTAATCTCTAGCTTCTGTCTCTACAGATTTCTGACGAGCTTTTGACGTTCCTTCTGGGAAAGTTCTATTTGTGAGATATTCAACAATATACTGACTCCATTCTGGAGCGATCATTATCTGATATAATGTCGAATACTCTGCTGGCGGTTTTGATGAACATACAATACATACAGTGACATATTCATGTACGCTTTCTTTCATTCCTGGCCAATAGACTCCCAATTGTAACAAATTCCTATATGTGTTCCTTCTTGAACAATGAAATGCACATTCCTGAACATGTGCTTCGCGCAGATATATATTATATTCCTCAGGATTGATGCATAGTCGTAAAACATGATCATTTCCCAATTGATACAACCTTCCTGCAACCAATTGAAGATTCTTGGATTGCTGAATAGCAATATGTTTCTGGTTGTATTCTCTTCTATCGAACTCTCCTCCATAGGTTAATAGGTTAACGACATTTTGAGACCACTTCGGTATCATTTCTATGTTGAACAAGTACGCGTCTGGCATGTCGTCATCTACTCCTATAGGGTCTTCTCCATTCGTCAATCGCGAAAGATGATCAGCTCTAAGATGTGTTTTTCCTTTCTTTACTACTACCGTGAAGTCGAATTCCAGTAAGATAATGAACCATCTCACTATTCTCCCGGTATTGCATGGTTTATTCACTAGGTAGAGCAAGGCTTGGTGATCCGTAAAAAACACAAACTTGTTGGCTAGAAGATAATGCCGAAATTTCTTCACAGCATATATCATTCCTAATCCTTCTCGCTCTGTTGTGGTGTAATTCTTCTCTGCATTGTTGAGCTGTCGACTGGCGTAACAGATAGGAAAATCCATGTTTCCTTCTTCTGGCTGAGCCAGAATGCATCCTATTGCATATGCCGAAGCATCTATATGCACATGGAATATCTTCTCCCAATCTGGTGATTTCAAGACTGGAGCAGTAATGAGTGCCTCTTTCAATTTCTTGAACGATTCCTCACACTCCTCTGTCCATTCAAAGTTCACTATTAGCCTGTAAAGTGGTTGGCCTATTATAGCGTACATGTAAATGAATCGTCTATAATATCCGCAATGTCCCATAAAGCTCTGTACTTGTTTCGCATTGGTTGGTCTAGGCATATCCACTATAACTTTTATCTTCTCTAAATCCGTGGATATTCCGTTTTGTGAGACAATATGTCCCAGAATTCTGCCCTGTCGGACCATAAACACACATTTCTCAGGATTGAGACAAATGCGATATGTCCTACATTTCTCAAATACTTTTCTTAGGTGTTCTAGATGCTCATCTCTCAGAAGAGAATGTACACATAAGTCATCCATGTATATTTCTAGAAACAACCTTAAGTATTCTTTGAAAGCATGCGTCATCAGCCTCTGGAAGGTTGCGGGAGCATTGGTTAGACCAAAAGGCATAACCCGATAAGCATAAATTCCCCACTCCGTTGCAAAAGCTGTTTTATGTTGATCTTCCAGTGCTATGGCTAGCTGGTTATATCCTGAAAAACCATCAAGAAAAGAGTATGCTGTTTTCCCTGATACACGCTCTAGAACATGATCAGTTATCGGCAAGGGATAATTGTCCCTGATTGTTGCAGCATTCACTTTCTTTAAGTTGACACACACTCGGAGTTTTCCGTTCTTCTTGGGTACTACCACAATTGGAGATACCCAATCGGTGTGTTCAATCTCGTATATGAATTCAGCTTCCATTAGCTTATCTATCTCTTCTTTGATTCGCTTAGCAAAAGTATCATTATATGTGTATGGTCTCTGTCTGCTAGGCTTTGCGTCTTGTTTCAGTGGGATTGTGTGTTGGCATATCGATGGGTCAACTCCCTTTAAGTCCTTATAAGACCATGCAAACACATCCCTATACTCTCTGAGAAGACTCAAAAGTCTCTCTTCCTCGCCTGGAGACAAATCTGTGGCTATGTACACCGGTCTAGGTGGCTCACCTGGAGCTGCTAAATCAACTTTTTTTGCATCCTCCGGTCCGTCATAAGATTCGTTCTCCTTCCTCTCTCGAATAGGTGGGGTTAATACCACCTTCCTATCCTCTATTGTGAATTTCCTATAGTGAGAGGGAACATCCATGTTTTCCTTGATTTTGGCGTTTTCGTCCTCTCCACTCTCAATTTCTGTCGTCCAAACTTCTTTCAGAGTTTTCTTGAGCTCTCTGTACTTGTTTCTACGTTCTAACTTGGACTCCGTGTGTTCTCTGTTGCGCTTGTTCTTTTCTGATTTTTCTGTTTCTGTTTTCGTTCCATTCCTTTGAACTTGATTTCTTGAGCCTTTTTGTCTTTTCGTAAGCTCTTTTGATCATTGCCTCTCATTCTTCCAGAAATCTTGTCCTTAACACAATCTTCCGCCTTTACTAGCATTAGGAATTGATTTTTTCCTCTTATTCTAGGCATCGGATTGGTTCTAACCCCCTTTGTTTTTTTCTTTGCTCTATAGCGTTTCTGGCGTTGTTTAGTTTGGTTCGGAAAATCATAAAATCGGACATCCGTTATAGTTTCTTCGTTTCCGCTTGAATTGTCCGTTGACTCGTTGTCTGCTTCATTTCCCCACTCAGGATGATCGGGAATGTCGTGAAACACCTCCTCTTCATCTTCCTTTTCCAGTGTATCGTTCTTTTCAGTTTCTTTTTCGAGTACAGTTCTCAACATGAAGTACGGAACCACGTCGTACCCGTCCTTGTCGCAAAATTTCGTTGTGGGACCATCCGGAATTGCACAAACATCTAGGGTTGCTAGAATGTGTGTCCATTCTAATGGTTCAAGTGTGTCCTCTGGAAAGGGTTCTCCTATATAAGTTTCGTCTTCGATAGCCCTTTCTAAAACATATTCTTCTCGTTTCAGACTTCCACATTTCGAGGCTCCACACATCCATAACTCCTTGGGTTTACCTAACCAAGCTGGAAATTCGGATCCCGCCAAAGTAGCTGAATCAAACTCCTCTACCGGTGTTCGGTTCACATCTTTGTAGCTATGGTCTTTCAGGTTCACACGTGTAGTGGTTTCCATATTTCTCAGGTATATGTGATCGTAGCCCCAATCTTGGACCATTTTCAACTGTCTCATGAATGGTCTTCCCAATATGATATCATAGTTATTCTCCTTGCCAAAATCGACAATAGCAAAAGTATGTTCGTATTCAATGCCGCAAGAAGTCACTACAACTTTCTCTAATAACCCCATAGGTTTCTCCATGTGTCCATCTGCTAATTGGAGTTTCAACCTAGTCTTCCTTATTGCTGGTTTCCCCCATTTTTTCCAGATTTCTTTTGTAGCAATGGCTACCCCAGCTCCGCTGTCTAGTATTGCCATCGTGTTCACTCCTTGGAATTCAACTGGTAAGGTTGTATTCCCCTCTTCACCTTCGCAATACTCTCCGACCTTGTTTAAGGGTACAGGCTTAGCGTTCTTTTGTGGTTTACTCAGCTCTTGTATACCCTCTTGCAGTCTCGATGTTGGGTCTTTTATCCCGAATTTCTCCAAGCATTTTCCTACAGTGGTCCACATATGTGGTCTTAGCCTCAAAAGCTCAGCTAGAGTGATAGTGCATGTCACTGGTGTTGACAAGATCTCTATCAATCCTTGCGAGTCCATGACTTTTTCTGATGAGATTCTTCGTGAGGGAAGTGCTCTAGTCTCGGATTTTGCTTCATACTCTCCTAAGTATGAAGGTAAGGTATTCAGTGAGTGAGGTTTGCTCTCCATTGTTCTAACAGAGCCCCCATCTCCCCAGTAAGATTGCAGATCCAAGTCCACTTGAGATCCTGCCTCAAATTCCACTATGGGAGGATTCCTGATGTCCTTTTCCCAATTTGTCTGATTAGCTTGGCAACTTAGCTCGTTTGCAAAGTTTGCCTCTCTCACTTGTTTCCAAAATTCATTGTAATCCTCATCTCTTCCGTAAGACCTCTGTATGACTGGATGAAAACTCTCTATCTCCTGATCGGTTGTGTTCAACACTATGCGGTCATCCTTGTGTGTATTTTCAGGCTTTTGTGCACTGGGAGTCTTTTCAGCTACCCGTGAAACAATAGTCTCTTGCTGAATTGGGTTTTCCGTTCCACAATTCATTGTTTCTTTTGGTGGTTCTAATAAGGCTTGTGCAGTCTCGATCATTCTCTGGCACATTTCAAGTCTCTGCTTTTCCAATTCCGCGTTTGGGTATGTCATCCACCTCTGTTCTTGTGTTTGGTTGTTCTTTAACCTAGCTTCGTAAGCTCTCATCAGTGCGTCCAATGGTTCGTGTACTTTGTCGACTAGCACTGATCCCCCTGAGCTTAAGCTCGTTGTTTCTTTGATACTCTTTTGTTTCGTTCTTTCCGGGCTCATCTCTCGTTTCCCGTTTTGACTCTCAAGTTTTTCTAATCTATCTTTAGTTCGCTTTAGTTCCTCAGCTAGAATAGCGTCTTCACGTTCTTTTCTCAACTTCATGCGTGCTTTTCTAGCTTTCCATGTGTTTTTCTGACTCCGCGGTCTTGACTAACCATTTCAGTCGCTAACTTTCCATTCTCAGGTTCTCTAGTGGTTTTCTTAGCTTGAGCTCTAGTAACAACTTGCGTTGGTATCAGAGTTTCATTTTCAGACCCACTGCTGGTAGGAATAGTTTCTAGCATATTCAATGTCGTCTTTTGCACTTTGTTTGGATTCTTTGAACAATCCTCAATGAAGTGAGTAACCCCACACTCAGTGCAATAAGCGTTAATTCTAATGATTTCCGTATGTGGGCAAACATTCATCAGATGGTCACCTCCACACTTGTAACAGGGTCCTAGTGCTGGTCTTGGTCCCATTTGATTCGTCCTTTGTGGATAGGATGGTCTTTGTCCTGTTAACCCTCCATGAGCTATGAACATCAATGTTCTTGCGTCCAAATTGTATCTCTCTTCATCAGAAGCACTTGTAATTGTTGGTATTCCAACATTCCCAATCATGCCCCATGGTTCTGGTTGTTTGGGTTCTTCTGGTGGGTAATACACAGTTGGAGACATGTGTGCACCAGATTCTTCATAATAGGCTTGAACAGGCACTAGGGCTTGTTCTTCCTGATTCTCTAAGGTTGGTGCATATCTAATGCCTACTGGTCTTGCTCCTGGTAAAGGTGGTTGTTGTCCCAATACCGGTTGCGGTCTTTCTATCCCCATAGGTCCTGGTACATTTCCCGTTGGGTATCGAGGTACTGGATGTACTTGAGGTGGTGCTAATTGAGCAGGAGGTGCATACTGACGCTCCCTTACATACCCTTTGTTGTAATAGCACTCCTCTGTTGGATGGTTTGTCCATTTTTGTTCAATAGCACACCATTTCAGTGTTTTTGGCAATGGTTTTTGGTATGGTGCCATCCTTTTTAGAGCATCTTCTATCATTTGCTCTACATTTGGCATGGTTGTTGTTTGAACATTCTTTTTAGTGGTAGTCTCGCTCGCTACGGAGGAAGAGCTACTGGATGCAAAATCTGTATCCGCTGACACCTCTCCATAAACCGTACAGTTATCCACTAAGTACAATGCCTCTCTCGTTACTTGCTCGAAACTTGTACAAGCTTTCAAGTGCAAGTCCTTCTTGAGAGTGTCGTTTCTCAGTCCCTCAATAAAGAGAACAGATAGTCTGTCATCTTGTGGTCGTTCACGTACTGGACATCTCTCAATGTATTGTTTGAAGCGAAGTGAAGCTTCCTTCACTTTTTCGTGTTCTCTCTGTTTAAAAGCATATATTTGTGAGACCGTATTGTGCTTAATCCCTCGTTTTGAGAATTCCTCAGCAAACTCTCTTAGCAAATGGTCAATGTCATGGAATCCCCCTATGTTCAGTGGTTGAAACCATGTCAATGCCGTACCTTCTAGAGTAAGACCAAATCCCTCGTATTGTGTATGGAAATCTGTTATCTGCTCAGCTCTTAAGACTTGCTTAAAGAGTGACACATGTGCATACGGATCTCCCGAACCACCATACTTCTTTGGCATACACTTCGCTACTTGAGATGGTCTCTTAAGTCTATGGTCTGCTACCAATCTCATTGCTCCTGTGTCCCGGCTAAAGCTTTCTCTAGCATCATGGACCTCATGGGTTACCCTTGTCGCTTCCCCTGCCCTGAATCTACTACTAGGAGGTAAATGTGATGGTTCCGCTTCGAACCTTGGACCTGGAGTGGTATACGTGGGGATTGGAACTGCACTACCTCAATTCGTATCCATTGACTCTCTGAAATGTAATGATCCCATTGGTCCGGGCTTCGAGTACTGAGGTTGACTGAAAGAGTCAGCAGCCTGAGTTCTTTGTCCTCCTGTCGTCATTGGGTTTTGCCCTCCATTTGTTGGTGCTGGTCTTTGTGAGCTAGAAGTAACATAATACTGATGTAGTGGTCCCCCAAAGTATGTATATCCTTCTAATTCTTTCTTGCCCATTGTTGAGTATTGCCTCCCATACTTGTCGTAAGCGGCAATTTTCACTTCCGATCCCTCTGTGTAGGTAAAGACATAAAGTCTCTTTCGGTCTGTCAACTCTCCGATGTAGGGTTCTTCACATCTATAATAGAGATCTTGCTCCCCATTATTATATTTGTATAGCCCCACATAGATGTTATCAGTGTTGATCCTTGTAGTTTCATTCTCTCTTCTTAACCTCGCATCAGGGAAGTTCATTATTGGTGCTTTCTCCTCGAGTTCTTCATCTACTTTGGCTTTGGTGCCCATCAATCCCCACTTGTCCACAATGTTAGGGTTTAGGACTACCAAGTACATGGTACCCTCGTCATCTAGATATCTATCTCCGCTATAGCTCACAGGCACTAAGTCCTTGAACTCACTAGGTCTCTCCTCTATCTTTACACAATAGCGGTCCATTCCATCTTTGTAGATCTTGGCACCTTGCTCATTGTCGTACTGATATTTTATGAACAATAGCTTCATTGTGGCGGAAGGGCTTGATGATCCTGCTGCCATATTTTTTCTGTTGTTCAGGTTCAGGTGTTCCAAGTGTTCGGTGAAAATCTCGTAAGATCTCTCCAAAGAAGTATCAGAGACACTTCCTTCAAAGATCGGCTCTAATGGTTGCACCCAACTTTGGTTTACACTTCCCTCGGTTGATATGACACTTGCTGGTTCCCCTTGTTTTGGTTGGTTATTCTGGAGGTTCCTGCCCGATCTCAAATTCATCAATTCCCCTAAAGGACTTTAACTTTTCCGTCTCGGCAATTTGTTTTCCCCAAGTTTTTGTGGTCAGAATTGATCCAAACTGATTGATATTTGGTCAATTGTTTAATCTTGTCAGTTGGACAACTTCTGTTTCATCAAGTGAGAATTTTGTTGCAGTTATGCTGAAAAAGACATTATACGCGTATGATGTCTTTTTTCACAGATTTAGACTATTTTGGTTATGCTCACTCTCAGTAGGCCCCTTATGCTCTTTCCACTCACAAAATTCAGTTTGAACTCTGTTTGAGCAAGTTATGGCTAATTTAGGCTTTTCTTGGCAATTTTCCGCTTTTGACTTGTTTTTTTGGGTCAATTGTGATCCAAATGGGATGAAACTTGAAATATAACCTCTAGACAGCTATTACAATGGATCTATGTTAGCAAAGTATCAAAATATGTCCAAAATTAGGTCAAAGACATTATACGCGTATGATGTCTTTTTCATCAATTTGGGTCAAAACTTGATATTTATGCTTCCTACAGTGTTTGTAACAATCTTGTCAGGTCAGATATAAAAAATAAGCAGTGGATGTGCTAAAAGACATTATACGCGTATGATGTCTTTTTTCACAGATTTGGACTATTCTTGGTTTTAAGCCTTCTCCAATGTTTATAATTGAGTTTCAAGTGTTTTTGTCAGGTTTGAATGTAAAAACAAGATCTGAATCCAAAATTTCCTATTCTTTGCGTTTCTTGGACTCCGACTTGTCTTTTCGGGTTTCTTTGAGTGTTAATGCTCTTGTTTTAAGTTGAAATTAGGGTATAACCCCCCTTTTGAACACTCTTGTAAAGTCAAAATTTCTGTTTTGGTCTCTGTTTGGTCATTTAGACATCATACGCGTATGATGTCTAAAGTTGCAGATTTCCAGTTTTTTGGCACAGAATCCTTCCTAAAGCTTCCTCAAGTGCTCAGCAACTCCCAGATACACAGAAAATTTCTCTGACTTTTGTTTATTGCAAGTTTCACTACTAACTCGACGGTTTAGTGATCTAACATGCAATCAACCATATCAAGCAAATACTCCAATGATTATTAGCTCTAGATCAGGATCAAATGAAGTCCTACCTAAGCTATTCCTAATCATAAAATGGGTTTGGTAATTGTGATTTTAAAGATATCCACTGTCACTCACGGACTAGCAAATTCTTCTTCTATCAACAACTACTCAACACCAACAAAACAACAAACAAATCTAAGCTAAACTAAAAATACTGTCAACACGGAAGACCCAAGAATACCCCACTTCCTAGTATCTCTCGAGATCTTCGGAGTCCACCACTCCTACATCTTTTCTAACTAAAATATACAAAGTAGTTTATACGACTCACCTCGTAGGATTAGTCTAAGGTCACCTACTTAGGGCTCTCGTCCCCGGCAGCGGCGCCAAATGTTAAGGCGGTTACGCCGCTAGCGGAAGCTAAATAGCGAGAACTCAACCAACAACAGAATTTGTCAGACGAGGACGAAGCTTGACCCGCAGGCGCATGGAAACAACTAGGTGGGTGTCAAATCACCTACTCGACCTTCTAATGACAATCACTACTAAGGAAATCAAATCTAAGTTCTAAAATACGCAAGTGACTGAAATCCGTACTACGAACGAATGCTATACGAAACAGGATCTAGAATCATTGAATCGATCTCAAACTCAAGGGGAAGTCTATGCACTAGGTAAGAACAACACCCTAAAGACTTGAACTGCAAAATCAACCTATAATCACTCCGTGCGGTAAACGCGTATGAAGACAGGCCGAAAAATACAGGTGACCGAAACTTGACCCCGATGGTACTAATGCGTAGCTCTACTCGTTGTGGTTCTATAGATATGCTGCACGCTCTATTCCGACACACGAGTTGGAAGAAAACTCACACCGAAGCTCGTAGGAACTTACCACACGTAGAAGCCGATAGCGCGCACTCTTGGTATTAGTGCGTAGCTCTCGCTGTTGCTAACACAATGGCGGTGTCGCTTCTCCAATGGCAGCTCCGTAGCTCGCGTAGCAAGTAGATAAGACTCTCTCTCTCTCTCTCTCTCTCACTCTCTCAGACACAGTCACGGCGCTCAAAAACTCACTTTGATTAATAATCTGAATCCCCTTAGGTTACAAAAACTTTGGCTTATATACCTCAGCCTTGGAGGTGAGAACATCTCTAACTAATTACATCAGCAAGTGAAATTACTTCGGAATTACAAGCTGGAAACTCAATTGAGTCCCGTTACTTAATGAATGGCTCAATTCAAAATCAATGTCGGAAAGACATTTATTACAATCAATGGTTACAAAAATGATGAGTGTGAGCAAAAATGTGGGTGTGATCCTCTGCTGGCTCAACAGTATTCTTTAAAAGCATGTCCCATTGATCTCTGGAATGTTGTTGGGGCATTGGTCAATCCAAACGACATTACTCTATATGCATATACAGCCACTTGGTGGAAAATGCCATCTTATATTGATCTTCAAGAGCGATTGTAAGCTAATTGTAGCTAGAAAATCCATCTAAGAAGGAATATCCATCTAAGAAGGCCACTCGTTCCATGGCATGGTCAGTGATAGGTAAGGGATAATTTTCCCTTAATGTGACTGCATTAACCTTCTTTAGAATGACACACACTCAAAGTTTACCATTCTTCTTGGGAACTATTACAATTGGAGATACCCAGTCAGTGTGTTCTATCTCATAGATGAACTCAACTTCCTTTAGTTTATCAATCTCTTCCATGATGCACTTAGCATATGTATCATTATACATATATCGTCTTTGTCGGCTAGGCATTGCATCAGGTTTCAATGGGATCGTGTGTTCGCATATTATCGGATATACTCCCTTTAAATATTTATATGACGATGCAAACACGTACTTGTACTCCTTGAGAAGGCTTATGAGCTTCTCCTCTTCATTCGGACTCAGATCAATTGCTATATAGATCAGCCTTGGCTCTTCCCCCAGCTCTACCAAGTCTATCTTCTTTGTGTCTTCTGGGCCATCATAAGACTCCTTGTCATTTCTCTCTCGTATGGATTGTGTCATCACTACCTTTCTGTCTTGTATAGTGAATTTTCTCTATTGGGAAGGCAATCTTATTTTGTCATCATTTTTCTCACTCTCTGCTTCACCACTCTCTATTTCCATTGTCCACACTTCTCTCAGAGTTTTCTTGTGCTCTCTGTATTTCTTCTTTCTCTCAACTTTGGTCCATTTAGTTTCTTCGAACTCGTCTAGTATTGGTTCTTTTGTCTTCTTTGGTTTTGTTTCAATTTTAGACTTTCGATTTTGCTTTCTCAGGTTTCTTATGCTATCTCGTGTTTTTGGATCTCGAGCTCTAGAGAATCTCCTGAAACTTGGTCCTTAACACAATCTTCAACTTTTGCAAACATCAAAAATCTTGTTTTGCCTCTTATTCTAGGCATCGGATTATCTCTAGCTCTGTGTTCAGCTCTCTTGCTCTTATAGTGTTGTTGACATCTAAGTTTTTGATTTGGAAAGTCATAGAATGTGACATTCGCTATTGTTTCCTCTAGTTCACTCAGATTGTTAGAGCATTTATTATTTGTGTCCTCATCTTGCTCAAGATGCTCTAATGAGTTGTAAAACAACTCTCCTTCGTCTACTTCCACCGGTTTGTCTTTTCTGGGCTGTTTAGAGACTATTTCCTCCTCTTTAGGAATGTATTCTTTATCTTTAATCGCCCTTTCTATAATACACTCTTCTTGTTTTAAGCTTCCGCACTGAGATGCTCCACACATCCATATCTTCTTTGACTTACCTAACCAAGATAGAAGTCCAGATCCTACTAATGTAGCTAAATCAAACTCCTCAACCGGGGTTCGTTTCACATCTTTGTAACTATGGTCTTTAAGGTTCATGTGCGTTGTGGTTTCCATGTGCCTCATGTATAGATGATCATATCCCCAGTCTTAGAACATCTTTAGTTGAATGGTCGTCTAAGTATTATGTCATAATTGTTCTTTTTGCCAAAATCTACTATAGCAAAGGTATGCTCATACTCTATGTCACAAGAAATAACAACTACCTTCTCTAGAAGCCCTAAGGGTTTCTCCATATAACCATCTGCTAATTGCAATTCCATCCTTGTGGCTCTCTAGGCAAGTTTTCTCTATTTCTTCCATATCTCTTTGGTTGCAATGGCCACACCAGCCCCACTATCAAGAATTTCCATGGTTGTAATACCTTGGCAATAGAAAGCATAGTATTTCCATCCTTGCCTTCACAATACTCTCCTACCTTGTTTAAGGGTATTGGTCGCGTGTTCTTGTGTATCTAAGATGTTGGATTTTTTACCCCAAACTTTTCTAAGCATTTTCCAATTGTTGTCCACATGTTTGGTCGTATTCAAAGAAGCTCCGCTAGCATAATGGTGCAAGTCACATGTGTAGACAATATGTCTATGAATCCTTTAGAGTCCATCACCTTTCCCAAAGTGAGTCTTTGTGATGGCACCGCCTTCCCATCAGACTTTGCTTCATATTCTCCCATGTAAGAGGGTAAGGTTTTTAGAGACTGAGGTTGCCTCTCTAAGATCTTACATATCCTCTATCCCCCAATATGAGAGAATATCAAAGTCTAGTTGAGATCCTGCCTCAAATTCCTCAATATGTGGAGGAAAGACATCCCTCCCCTTATTGGTTTGGTTAACTTTCTGGCTCAACTCATTTGCCTCATTTGCTTCTCGTATTTTTCTCCAAAGCTCATATAAGCCCTCGGTTTCTCTCTAGGCCTCAGGGATGATAGAATGGAAGCCTTTATATGCCTGATCTGTTGTATTCATCACTACCCTTAGCTTTACTAATTCAGCTGTGGGAATCTCAGCTATCCTTTCAGGCTCGTGTCTTGGTGGGAACACTGGTGTTGGTACTGAAATCTCTATCCAACCCTACACATAGAAGAGGATGGAATTGTAAATAGCTCTACAAAAAGAAACTAAATACTTCCCACTTTCGTTACTTTGAAAGCCTTGCTAAAAGTTTTGTACCATAATAGAATGTGAAAAATATATCACATTTTGATACACACAATGAAACAGTTTCATTAACAATACATAGCCTTGCTATGTGCATAAACAACCATTTGTTAATGTTGTTCAGTAGTACTTATAATCATAACAAGTCTTACTAGGTATCCAATTTTCTATCCACACTGAAATTGTTTCTAATACTATGTGCTCAAAACGGTCTAATAAATGAATTTGACCAGCACTGAGGGGCTCTGGCAACACATAATTAGAGAAACAGGTACCAATGTCAGTCCCAAAGACTCACATTCTCCACATGTGGAATATGTTTCATATAATGATGTCAAGAAATACGAAATTCATCAAGTACAAGATGTACTTGTGTGTGGAGATAATGGAAAAAACTTAGCGACATTAGTGAGAGGGACCCTCATAAACCTTCCTTCACACTAGCTAAACCAAACTCCATGAGTTCCTAGACCATGTTGAACACCTTGTGACTAACAACATGTGCCAAACAAAACCCTACCATCATGTAGGTCAATAGACCATGTTAAACACACAAAACTCTACCATGTAGGTCTATAATTGTTTCAATAGGGAGTGAACCCTGGACTGCATCATAATGAACAATTAAGAGAGAAAGTGATAGGTTGCAGAAATGGTACTTGGTACACTACTTTCCCAAAATCCTATGCTCATACATGACCTTGTCATGTATCTGAAGAGCAAAGTGGATGAAAGCCTTTCAGCATATGCATCCCACTTGTAAAGCTCAATCAGAGGATACTAAGAAAGGGAAAAAAAAAACCAATTTATATGCTTACATGAGGTTGAAAAGTATCGTATACTTTCCAGAAGGTCAAGACCAATTTTAAACCTCAAAGGTACATTATCAAAATTCTAGCCTCAAAAGGCCGATAATTTCTTTGACCTGTTAAAAACTAAAGTAAAAATTAGTGAGAATAAATAAATATCGAACCAATAACCTTGGTGTTGGCTTGACAAGCTAAACCTCTTGGTTAGATGTTGCAAAGAAGGTAGCCGAGACGAACATAGGCTGTCATGCTACCAATAATGATTGTAAGCACTTGGGAGAGTAAATTTATCTACTACTCCTTGCCAGATTGAAATCTTCTTTCCTTGAAAGTACAACTATGAAGAGACCCATTCAATGATCCTCAGCACGTATGGAGCGAATTTTTCATTAGCTGGGTCATACCCTTGAAAATACCACTCCTACAAACACAATCACTGCCAATCTCATACATCACCTTATGTAGAGATACTTTGACAATTGTATATCAATTTATTTAGATAACAACAAATTGTGTATCAATTTATTTAGATAACAAAAACTTATGAACATCCCAATGCACTTACAACCTTGTTGTAACTCAACGCAAGCCATGCTTGGCGTAAATGTTTTACAAACTTCAAAATAACAATGCATCATGGCATGTATAAAACTTGCTAGTTTCAAGCCCGCGTATGCATAATTCATATGCATGTGTAATTTTAATATTAACAATCATTCATGCTTGCAAAATTATGCAGATAAATGGATATTGCTAAGTCTAATAGCAATTATGTTGTAACAACAAACAATACATGCTTGATAAGCTCATGCATATCCCTTAGGTGGTATTCATTGCACAAGTTTGAACTCAAATTCATGATAAGGTGAATTCACAAACCAAAACAAAATACAGATGATTGCATATCCAAATGGAAATTGAAATTGAAACTTGAAAATGAGTACCTAGGGTGTCAAATGCAGGTGAAAAGAATCTCACCGTATTGTGTCTTGCACAATCTTTGAAAAAGATTCGAATCCATCCCAAAGCCTTGCTCCATTTCACTAATTTGTGCCAAGATCTCCATGCTAGGAAAACCTATTTAAGAGCCTTGTCAACCTACTCCTTGACATTTCTCAATAACTTTGCCAACCATCATGTCAAGCGATTGCGGTTCTTGACCCTTGCTTGTGGAGATTCTTCTTGGCGGCCGTTGCCATTGGTGACCTCATATTTGCACCTTGTCTTCGGACATGTTTTCATTGAGGCACATTATCCTTGGGGTTCATTGACTTGGATACCCTTTTGTGCAGCCATTTGTCCAATGGGAGGGCCTTCTTGGGTTGCCCTTGGGCACCCTTGGGTGCCCGAATGAATTTTGAAGATAGGAACAATGAAAAAAACCTTTCACCTAGTGATGGCAATGGGATGTGCTTGCGTAGGGTTAAAGAGAGGACACATTTAGCCAGCACTCGTTTCACTAGTGCCAAGAAGCGATTTTTGAGCCTCTTCCCGACACACATCTCTCAAGCCCAGCCTCATCTAGTTTGGTGCAGATCAATTTCGTCCTCCCTCTTTGACCAAGAGGCGGTGCCCGCATTGCTCGACCCCATCTTGTCGGAGCTCCCATGCCCACTTGAGAGAGAGAGAGAGAGAGAGAGAGAGAGAGAGAGAGAGAGAGAGAGAGAGAGAGAGAGAGAGAGAGAGAGAGAGAGAGAGAGGAGGGAAGAGATAAAGAAAGAGTATGCATGCCTCATGCAAAGGCTCCATGAAATTCCATGCCTTTCCCCCTCCTCCATGGATGCCCTGAGCTCTGATACCAATGTAAGGACCATAGGACTACTGCATGCTCATCTCCACCCATCCTTGCACCTATATAGATCCCTGGTCCCTATTTTGGGAGATCCCTTGACCATGCATGGACAGATTAGGACCATGTCTCCCTAGTCCTACCTTAGGCCTAACAATTGACTTGGCATTTGTGATCGTCTACCTATACACTTTCTTGTATTCGAGCCTCTAATTTAACCTTTCCCACAAGTCTGCACTTTTCCTAGTTGGGAATTGATCATTCACTATTAAGAGAATATGTCTTCTAAGTCTCACTTTTTGATGTGTTACTAGGTAGAGTGTCGTCTTTTCTTGAGACTTACGATGAGCACTTAATTAGCTGCTAGTTTTAAACCTTGAGTTTTTACACTCAAGTTTTTCTAAAGAGTAACTTATTGTTATCTCTATACTTTCTTCCTCCCTTAAGGACTTTATATGTCCTCATATAATCTTTTTTGTCAGGTGTAACAACCTCTTGGACTCACTTTCTACCTCTGTGCTAGAAGTTGAGCACAAAAACGTATACAATGTGCTCTCAAATGAAACCCAGAATTCCATACCATATGGCTTCATTCAAGGCAACTTTGTTGACAAAATATTTTGAAGATCAATAGATCATAGGCATTGAGACATATAATGGCTCACCCATGAAGACAATCTATGATGCCTCCAATATCTAAGTGTTCACAACAAGCAAGGGACTAACTTAAATAAGTGACTATCCCATTTGTCTCTTAGATATGAGTTTATCAAGGGACTAAAGTGGCCATCCACAACCACTTTACCATAATTCCTTGATATTCCTAGGTGACCATACTAAACTACCTTAAAATTGTTACCAACTTTGCCTTTAATTGTCTCAATAGGTGTTCCAACTCTAATGCCTTGATCATCTAAGTTTATAGACCTTGTCATGCTTCCATTGTCCAAGATGGACAATTACAACTAGCTTTATATGTTTGTGCATTAACAAACATATATGGTTGATTTACTCCTCAATAGGAATTTAAATACTTACTTCATTGATAATGGAGGATATACAGTGAAGGTATCTTTCCACTACATTTAAAACTTGTGTTGAGTCCTCTCTCGATCATAGTCGTTTGCCAATTTTCCAATTTCAAGTAGCTGGCCATCATCTTTAAAGTACCACCTTTATATTACTCAATTACATGCGTTCATGTTCCTAGAATCTTTCTATATGCACATGGTTAAGAAATAGCACAATATTGCATGCCTTTTTTATCAGGTTTCCTAACCCTCTTTGTTCATATCGGCACAATTCAAAAGAGTTATGCCTTACTAGTTCTTGGCATATTTTGTTGGTAAAAAAAGTGCTATTTGACATTACCAAACCTTGAGGGGATATTACCTTCCCCTCCTTAAAAATCATGTCGAGTCCTCTTGATATTCTTTGTGCCAATTCACTTTGTAATGTCACCTCTATAAAACTTGTAGATGCATGTGTTTCCTTTGAACACATACAATATGCAAATGCATATTGTGCCTTATGTGTGGAGATAATTTTTCCTTTTGTGAACCGCCTTTACTCTTAAAAAGCTAGGTCAAACCCTTTTGACCTTCATTGTGCCATTTTTTGAAGATTTGCATTAAGCACCAATTCTATGGTACTTACTATCTATGAGCATGTTTCCTCTTACATATGCTTCCTTTATGTGACATTATCAAAGTATGGCCATAATTTCTATGGGTAGTAAATCACACTAATTTATTATATCTATGTACATTGTGCCTTATGCATTTTGTCTCTTATGCACACAATGCCTTGTGTCATATTTACATGTTAATACATGCCTTAAATGAGTTTTTATACCCTCCTTGCTTTAATGTGCTCAATTACGCCTCTACCTAATACCACATGCTAGGGAGCTCCTTGGAGAGCTCTTCTAGGTATGAAACATAAGCAGTTATACTTATGAAGACCCATGTGTGAGGGACTAGTATTTTGCCCTCCTTAAAAGTTTGCATGCCGAAGGCTAGATCTACCATCCTACTATGGGTTTTATGACCAACATCAAAGTGAGAGAGTAATGTTTGCCAAAAATTGGGATTTAGTGTATTTTTAATTGGCTAAAATTGCAAAATCTCGGTTAGTTTTCAAACTTGCCTTGCAAAAACCTATAAAATTTGACCAATTTTAGTGTAATTATTGGCAAATGCTTCAAATTTTGACATAGAAACATCTCATAGTGTGTCATTGAACTAATTCTCCCTAGCACCCTATGGCCTTCCTACCCGACCCATGGGTTATTGCTTATGCAAAGCAAGCTCATCAATTGCATTGTTGTAGGCCTTCCTCTACACGTTCACAACAACACCACCTGGCTGCAAAGAGGGAGAACACAACTCATATAGCATTGGGGTTGTTGCATCTATCCTGTATGCATTAATTCCTCCATGTGCTGACAGCATCACCACTTGGCTTCAGAGACATTTAGCATTGGGGCTGATGCATCCTCCTACATGCATTAATTACCCCTACAAAACTTTAAGGAGGTCACTATATGTAAAACCTACATACCACATGCGTTCAAACTATTTATAAAACCCCCAAGCTCTGGATTTTTTACCAATAAAAGGGACCCTTTTCCTGCTTAATATGTAATTTTCTTTTCAGGATCACATTTTCAACACCCTTTTGTATATGAAAATGTGAGAAAATATAGAATAAAATAATCCCTACAGTTGAACCCAAATGATAGACTTTTTTTTTGTAGTGACCCCCCCCCCCCCCCCACGAGTACAAAACGTGCTACAAGCTTAGCCTGCCTTCCCCATCTAAGCTGCCCATTATTCCAATTGGCAATTTAGCTAGTCAACCTAATCTTTGAATTTTGGGATGGTCTTCATTTGCGCCCCTGAACTAGTGCCTTTGTATCTTGTAGCCTCGTACGACTCAATTGCTATCAATGTTGCAATCACTACGAGGCTACACATATAGTGGGATTTATTTATGATGCATTAACAAATTATTGTAGATGATATGTAAAAAAAGCATTGCCAGTTTATAGATGATGAAATATGATAGCATTTATAAATATTTTATTATTAAAGTTTTCTTTATGAGTAAGGGTTAATTTATGTCCAGGTAGACAACTTGTAATCATTTTTTAGCATTGAACAATGTATAAATAAATACGTGCAAGAGGAAAATGCTCAATCTTGCATATGGAGAGATTGCACCTAGTGTCCTGTGTTGTTCTTCTCCCTTCTTGCCTCTCTTCTCTCCACTGTGTAGCACTCTTCTCTAGGATGTGCACGTGTATGTGCTTTCATACTCTCTCTCAATCTCCATCTCTCTCAATTTGTGTATAGCTTCGATTATGTACTCGTGCTCTTCACCATGTGTGTCGAACTGTTGATTTCATTGCTTGTAGCATGCTATTTTATGTATTTTGTAGGCACGCCACTCTCCCGGCACTTGCAGTGGTATCAGAGCTTTGGCTACGTTACTACTAATACAATCATAGTTATGGAGAGCTTAATTAAGGACAAGCAATATAGCAGATCCAAGTCTCCTTTTCTTTCTATGCCGATTTACTTTCTCTTTTTTCTTTCTTGCTTAGTACGATCTATCTTTGTAGATAAATCTAGGAAAAATTGTGTGTTTATCTTTTCATAGAGTAGAACAGTGACAATTCTTCATAATAGTAAGAGATTCATATAGGAGCAAAAGAGAACAAAAATCAATTTGTTTTAGTTAAGGTAGATTACCATGGATTGTAGAAGAAGGCTTGTTGAAGAAAAGAGTAATTGAATTTCTAGCATAACTTGATAAAAAAGAAACTTTGACTAGAAGAAGGGGAGTATGAACAGCAAGCCCCAAGGACACTCTATTTGCCTATTGTAGTAGAGGAGTTTTAAAGAAGTAGAAGAAGAGGAAATTTCAAATTTTATCCCCTTTTTATGTCCCAAACATATCTTACATTACCTTGACCAAAATAATTCTTATAATTAAGGCTTGACAAGATGTAGGGTACAACATGACCTTCATGTGCAACCTTGTAAATTATAGCCATGCATCACACCCCTTCACAAGAAGAAGTCTACGGGTATTAGGTTCAAGGATGTATTATTGGCAATAGAATTCTAAGAGCGCCCACCTTAGCAAAAGAAGATGTAGAAACATGGATTTCTTTCTCCTTTCTTCTCGTCCACTTGTCCTAGAATTAGACCCAAGAGAGCACATCTAGTAGAAGAGGAAAGAGGATATCAAAGGACTAGCAAAGCTTGAAACGCTAATGACAAGGAACTTGTAGGAGAAGAGGAGGTTTGAGAAGTTGGGATTTCCACCAAATTCAATGAACTAGAAGAAGAATAAAAGGTGGAAGTTGACAAAGAAAGAAAAGGATATATATATATATATATATATATAAAAATAAATAATTATTCTTTTCCCCTTGTCATTCTCACTGTAGGAACTACCCCAATTTAATTCCCATAATAAGCCAAGGGAAAATTGAACATCTACATGAATATAAGGCTAAGTTAAAGAAGAGGAGGCACACATAAGCAGTTTTGATCAGAGAATGAGAATCAACGTCAATCACCATCGCCATTGATGGACAACTGTTTGTAAGAACTTTGCTACTTAAACATACTCCAATTTTTTCTCAAATAGGTAGTAAATGTTTTGTCTTTTATGCCTTGCCTGGTCCATTGGTCAGGTGCACACACTTGTCGATTTAGGTAGTGTGTAAATACTCATCCTGGTGTAGAGTTGTTGATTTAGGCAGCACCAATTAACTGTGCACATCCCTCGATTAGACAGCACGAGTCTGGATTCATTGATTTATACATCACACCAAGAAATAACAAATTCACTTCTTTATACAACATCAATGCATATTCACTAGTTTAGGTAGCACAAGTGTAGATTCATCGATCTAGGCAGCACGATCGATTGGTGTCGATTCATCGATTTAAGCAACACTGACTACAAAATCATACTATAATGGATGGCCACCATTATCTCTAGTATGATTTCATTAACCCGGGTATCTAATGGAAGTGATTTGGATTTGGATTTGGATTTGGTTTATGGTGATTGGTTGTCAACACTGTGTATAGAATTGGACTTGAAATTTATGAGAATTGACTATGATGAATGATATCCTGATACATTAGGATATAACATATACTGCTTATTCTCATGGTATGGCACACTAGAATATGTAGTATGTGGATGACAACAGGCATAAGAAAATTTCTTTCATTTAAATTTATAAGTTTTTTTTTCTACACATGATATCTATAACACATATTTTTAACCAATGTTTTTGACAAGCATGATTTGCTGACTAATAACATAGCAATTGAGGAAAATTTCTTCCTAACGGAGGAGATGTACGTAGTGGGATTTATTTATGATGCATTAAAAATTAATTAATGCAAATGAAACATGGAAAATTACAGTCAATTTATAGATGATGAAATACGATAGTAGATATTTTATTATTAAAGTGCTCCTTATGAGAAATGGTCAATTTATGTTTTGTAATCATTTTTGAGCATTGAACAATCTATAAATAAATACGTGCAAGAGGAAAATGCTCACTCTTGCACAAGGGGATATTGCACTCTTGCACACGGGGAGATTGCTCCTAGGGAAATCTCTCTCATATCGTGTATAGCTTATGTGCTCATGCTATTCGCCAGGTGTGAAGATCTTTTGATTTTATTGCTTGTAGCATGCTGTCTTATGTATTTTCCTGGCACACAATGATCCCTGCAATAAAAGAGTACGCCATTAAATTTGCATTAACTAAAGAAGCTTACCTCTTGTCAAAGCTAATTGGTGCCTAAACACGCAAATGGACAGTAATACCTATGAATATGCGTGTATGTGCACGAATCCCCACCCACAAATGAGAATACGACTTGCTCTAATACCAATGATATGTAGTTGAAAACTTAGGCATCGAAGCCTCTCTTGCGAGTTTTCTATGAGGAGATCTTTGCATAGGAGCACTGTAGTAGAATGTCCTCCCAACCATAGGAGTCCCTTTTAATAGACTGGACCTTGGCCATTCACACTTGGTTGGACATGACCCATAATTGTGGTGTGCCGAGCTACACACCCTATGGCCATATAGGCCTTCTCAAACCCTGTTTGGACTCCACCCATGAACTATGCATACACAATGTGACCTATGTACCTATCCATGCATGCCATCTGTGCTCCGTGGTCCCGATGAGAGAGAGAGAGAGAGAGAGAGAGAGAGAGAGAGAGAGAGAGAGAGAGAGAGAGGATTACTTTGCTGTGTCTAAGTGAGCCCCAAAACAACATGTCAATTGTAATACGTAAGGTGAAATTGCTACACAGATTGTGTTTTTTTGGCTTGTTGATTTATAAAAAGGCCTCAAAATTTTAATGTCATAAACTAATTTTCAATAGATTCAAACACCTCCAAGGTTGAGCATCTCCACAATGTTGGCCCTATAGGGTTGAACATGCATATAAAAATTGAGATTTAAACACACCACCCACTATAAGCATTTGGTGCACTACCATGATTAGAAAGTGCACCATCTGAGCCTCCTTGTAATAATTCAAGCCTATGTGGTAGCTTAGCTAGATAAATGGCCAAGGCAACTTTGTCAACAAGATTTTTTTACAATGCAACACGAATGTTTTTTCCATTTCTTGTAGCAATCCTACAAGAAAGTTGGGTGTCAATCGATTGTGGAAACATTGCCTTAGTTGCAGCCTAGGATTAGAAGCTTGCTTGCTTCGATGGGAATCATGCATGAAAGTGACCAAGTCTCCAAAGAGTGACCTCCTTCTAGTGAGCCAAAGCCCTTTGAAATAGCTCTAGAGTGTAGTAGACTTTGACAAACAATTGACAAACCTAATAGGTGGATGTCACTCTGAGGCAAGAAAGGGTTGGCCATGCTGAGATGGTGGCTAGCCATTTGTTAACAAAAAGGAAAACTTGGCCGCCAACCACACCCCTTCTTGCAACTTCTGAAGAACAACATTTATCTGTAAGAGGTGCTATGGGAGGATTCATGAAAGGGGAAGGGCAGCTTGTGAAGGAAACCCTTGGCATGATAGCAACATGGCTGGCCACACACAAAGAGAGTCTAGGGTGCCTACCAGCGCTTATAAAGCAAAAGTTGCTTTCTGCCGGGTAATTTATCATGTTTGGGCTATTTTTTTGCATTAAAGTGAGCTTACCCTTGAGAAAATACACTGAAGTGCCCTAAAGTCTTAGCCCTTGACCATGGTCAATGGTCGTCCCTAGGACTTGAAACGCTGGACAATTCAGCTTCTGCCAGAGTCAAGTCAAGCTTCAAAGCCGCTCGCATAAGGGCGGCGATCGCCTGTCTATTTGCCCATTCAAAAGCGGACCATTTTTCTTTAAATTTCCTTGCTTCTAAGTTCTGTGCCCCCGAGCCCCGGCCCTCTCCCCAACCACAACACGAAAGGCTCTGCCTCGCTATTGGGTTCTGTTTATCGGAATCAATTGCCTTTTAGACTTGAACAAGGTTTGCTAGACGATCATATGTATCAAAGCGACATTGGGTTTTGGCCTCCATCAATATTTAGTGCCTGGGAGCTGCGGAGTGCCTCCTTCACTTATGAAAAGTAGGTACAAGATTGATGTATACATACTGCAAAGGATTCTGGTGCGCTTGGCAACTGTATATACCTTAAAGGCTGAATGACGGGCCATCTGTAAACACTTTTAAGTTCTTCTCTTCAAGCATTGGAGTTCTACCACAGCTGCAACATCGGTCGAGGTAGTGGCTTGAGATTTGCGATGACGCATCGAACACTGTCACATAGTCAAGTTGACAGTCATTTTATGCACTCGGCATTGCTACTGTCACAAGTATGCACTATCAAGATGCATGCGCGATAATTCAGATATGGATGATAATGCTCGACAATCAAAAGTGCAGTGATTCTCATATCGCATTTCTTGTCCTAAATGCAGTGCCTGGCTCTTTTTGATAGGAAGTGATATCATTTGACATGGCGCTTTTGAAAGTAGACCACAGCAGAAGATTATCATCATAAGTACATCAATGGGCGGTGCTCATCAACATTCACCTTCTCTCACATTCCCTGTAAGAGCTGCTGATGAGCTGCAACAACAGGATAATCGTGCACTTACCCGGGGAATGAGAACTCATGAGCACTTGCTCATATCTGGCCCCCTTGCAAAATGTAATGACCCTTTTTGTACCACATGTGATGCATACTTGGTCCATTCAGCTCCTCCCAACTCTTCTTCACCTTGGGTAAGTCTTCAGAAATCCCTCTTACCCCCCCCCCCCCCCCCCCCCCCCACAACACCACCCCACCCACCACCATCACCACCTTTCTTTCCCAAACCAACACTCACACTTTTTTTTGTAAATCTTATTGATTTAAATTAAAAGTGGGAATCCTCAAAGCAAGGAAAACCAGAAAAGATACAAAAAGTGGAGCAGCATGGGGCTCCAAGGGCTAGAAACAATCAATTTAAATCGTATAGGCATCAAGAGTGATGTCCCCAACATCATAGGCAAATTGCAACGCCTGACCCAGCGAAAATTTGAAGTAGGGAAACGGGTCAACAGCATTGCCTTGAAACATCAAGGAGTTGCGATGGTGCCAAATGGCCCACAACACTCTAAATCTGACCCAACCAAAAAAGAATGTAAACTGAGACTGTAGAGATTGAAGCTCCCCAAAAAGCCAAAACTATCCGTGGAAAGTGGCGGAGGGAAAATGCAACCGAAGAGCAGCCGACATCTGTTGAATGAAGGACCGGAGGAGCGACAGCCCCACAGTAGGTGCGGCACAGTCTCCTCAGTGGGGAAGAAAAACTACACATAGGCCATGAGAATGCACTGGACAATCCTGAGATGTACATGTAGTGGCCAAGTGACCAATTTCCAATAGTGCAACTTAGAATGCAGACGTTGAAGTACCCCATTCAATTTATGCGTAGTCGATACATTCCAGGCCAACAGATAACCCAGATAGTGAACTATGACATGCGGAGGAACAATCTCCCTGCGCCATTATAGCTTATGCCAATCATACTCATTCAAAGGCAATAACTTGGATTTACGAAAATTGACTTTGAGGCCTATCGCCAATCCAAACAAGTGAAGAGTATGCATAATCAGTTCCACATCATCATAGTGATTGCGAGGCATAACTTAAGGTCCCTGGGTCGTCTTCCTTTTTAGGAGCTAAGAGGGGTGTTGAGAGTTATGGCATCTCTCAGATAGTTTCACTATGTGGGAACATTCTCTTATGAGACGGGCAGCGAATTACTTAGTAGTGACTATGGTAATTACTACAGTAAACCTGAAGTGTATAAATAGGGCTCATTACATTGTAATCTGGTTGACAATTGTTATCATTTGGGTTAGCACTTTGGCTACACTTGTACTTGAGAATCATTGGCAGTTATTGTCGGCTGTACTCTCTCTGTAAATCATATCATATTCACTGTAATCTTTTATCTGTAATCCCAATCATGGCAGATATTCGAGTTACACTTACTTCTTGTCCAGAACTCTGAATCTGAACATTATTTCCAGAACATAAGTCTGATTCTTATTCCAGTATCCAAATTCCAGTCTAGTTTTTGGTTTCAGGTCAGTCTACTGTCTGAAATCTTCTCACACTAGTAGCTGAAATCTTCTAACACTGGAATTAGCTGTCTCAAGAGATCAGCTCCAATTCCATTTTGGCGATCACGGTGGCTCGAGCTGAAGCTCGTTGACTGAAAGACTCTTCTCCCAGTTGGAAGTTTTCAGCAATGGCACCTAAATCCAGTCGTGGCCGGAAATCCACCATTCGTGTTGACCCTATTCTTGAGGAGTCAGGAAGAGAGTCTGACCCCAAGCAAGAGAAGATGACTGACACTGAGGCTCAGGAGGAGCATCAGGCTCATGAGACGCAGGACTCACAGCAGTCCAATCATTCTCGACGCCGACGGGCAGAACGGGAAGCACGGAAAGCAAAGAGTTCCAAGAGTTCTCGGTCCCGGCAGGGGAATGAGGGTACCAAGGGAAGTAAAGGTAGTCATCGTACTTCTAGCAGACAGGCCAAAGAAAACACTGACACCGAGACAGAGACAGAGATTGATTGGGATGCTGACACTGACAATTGCAAGAAGACTTCCAAGCGCCATTCTGAATCCAAAAAGAAAAGTGGTAGGATCTGTGGTAATCGGAATGATTACACAGCTTCCCTGAAAATTTCTTTTCCAATATTTAAGGGAGGTAAGAAGGATGATCCAGACGTTCACATACAGGCTTTTGAGCAGTATGTTGAACTGAAAAATATTGATGAAGATGATTGGGGGGAATATTTTCCGCAAACCTTGAAGGAGGCAGCGAGGAAATGGTATTACCATTACCCCGCCTGCAAACTCAGATCATACAACAAATTGCTTAAAGCCTTCAGGTTGGAATATTCCGACAACAGAGGGGATGAAGATATCCTCTATGATCTAGATAAGATCAAACAGCGGAATCTATCAGTCCGAAGTTATGTGGAAAAGATCAAGGAGCTAACCAGGAAGTTACAGGAACCGCCATCTGAGAAGAGGTTGAGGGCATGGTTTCTGAATGGTTTCAGAAGCAAAAAGCTTAGGGAGCAAGAGGTATCAGCTCCTACCAAGAAATTTAATGATCTAGTCTAAAGGGCATTGAAGCTGGAACAGCAGGCAAAGATGTAAAAGAGTCACAAAAAGCGAAGGTCCAGTAGCAGTAGTTCTGCTACTGAAAGTTCTGATTCCAGTGAGGTGTCCAGTAGCTCCGAAAGCAACTCTAATGAACGATCCAAGGAGAAGTCAAAGAAGGGATCTTGGACCAAGAAAATTGAAGAAATGGCTAGACAGATTGCCGAAATTAGCTACACAAGACAACCAGTTCGGAAGATGGAGATTTGGTGTTCAAAATGCAAATCCAAGGACCATATCTCCAATGAATGTCCACAATGTACCTACTGTAAGGCTTTTGGTCATCTATGGAACAATTGTGGCATCAGGATTCATCACTTTAAGAAGGGCAAAGACTTGCCAGTGGTTGCCTATACTGAACCAGTGAAGGTAGAACCCGTCAAAGTAGCTCAAGAGGAGAGACCGGACACCAGTGGTACTGGTCAAGGACGTGGCCGATTCCAAACGGGTATGGGCCGAGGCAGAGGACGTGGAAACTTCCAGAACAGGAGCATGAATTGCTACACTTGTGGGAAGTATGGCCATTTTGCAGCCCAATGCCCAGCTGCACCTGCAACTACTACTACTGAGGCTAAAGCATCAGAGCCAGTCCCAGTAAGGGTAGTCACAAGCAGCAAGGGTGTAGTTATTGAAGAAATTCCAGATACTTCAGAAACACCAGTCAATACTACCAGCAACAAGTGGGCTCAACAAAGAGAAATTTGGAAGGCCAAAGGTAAAGAGAAGGTGGTAGATGAATGGCAAGAGCAGAGGGAACTAGCGGCTAAAATCACGGAGGATTTGGCCAAGAAGCTGCCAGAGCAGCCAGAAAGTTCTGAAGCTAGAGTCATTCAGAGGATACCAACCCAATCAACTGATAAGGATCAGTCAGTACCGGCCATACCTGAGACCATGCTGGCTGCAGTACAAGGACTAGCTGATGAACTGAGAGTTAATGGAAGGAGTGGAAGCGCTGCAAAAGAGGAATGGCAGTGTGAAGATACCAGTTCTTCGAGCTCTGACAATCAGTCTGACCAAGAGAGAGAAGAAATCATGTGAATTTGTGATAGAATTCAGAAGTTGATTGTAGAGCTGGAGGATATTAGACTAACCTTGCCTGAAGTGGCCAACTTTATCAGACAACGCAGGAAAGCTGAGGCGGAGGCCAGAACAGTGGACCTGACGGGCCGTCCGAAATGATGAAGTTCCACTTATTCAGGTGGACTACAAGGTTAGGAAGCAGTGGGAACCTCTCTCAAGTGTTATCTTGGATGGAGGAGCAGGAGTCAACATAATGGGAGTTCATCTCCAGTAGAGAATGGGTATCACGAATCTGAAGCCAGCACCATTTAAAGTGCGAATGGTAGATCACAGAGTGGTACAAGCGACGGGTATGATTGAAAATATGCAGATAAGAGTTGGGAGGGAAAAATTTAAAACCAATTTCTTAGTTCTGGATGTGCAAGGGGCATATGGGATGCTGCTAGGGCGCCCATGGTTGAGAACAGCACATGCTGTTCATGACTATGTAAACCAAACATTAACCATAGAAGGGGCCAGTGGTAGAATTCAAATCCAGACGAACAATACTAGGAACTGGAGAAAAGAACTGAGGCCGAAGGAGTTATGTCAGAAGTACAGAGCCAAGAGATCGAGCGAATGTTAGCGGCCATGAACATATTCCCTTTAGCAGAGATTGACTTGAATGCAGTCTTGCTGAATAAAGAGCAGGCGGACAAGCAGAAAAGGCAATTCCCCGATCAGTTTATTGAAATCAACACAGGGGAAAGAACAGTTCAGCTAACTGAAAGATTGGTGGAATCAGTTGATACTGGTATGGTAGAGGAACCAGTACGTTTTGAAGAGCACCCAGTGGATCAGAATGTTGATTCAGAAATGAATGGACCATCCTGGGATTATGCTGAAGAGTCGACCAAACGAAAATGAGGCGGGTCTAATTGGTTGCTTCTAGACGACCAAGAAGTGGAAGAGTGGAACCTAGGATCGGAGGATAGTCCTAGGATGATCAAGGTCAACAAGCATCTCAATCCGGTACTGAAGGAGAAGGAACGCAGGATGTTCCAGAACTATAAAGACGTGTTTGCCTGGGAATATACAGACCTGAAGGGAGTGGATCCTGAAGTATGTCAGCACCGAATACCGTTGAAGCCAGATGCTAGGCCAGTATGACTGCAAAGATATCGGATGAACCCAAACTATGCAAAGGAGGTCAAAGAGGAGATTGATAATCTTCTCAAGGCTAGGTTCATCACAGAGGTGGCCAGTAGCGATTGGCTATTTCCCATAGCGATTGGCTATTTCCCATAGTCGTCGTTCCCAAGAAGAATGGGAAATTGAGAGTTTGTGTCGACTATAGGAAACTCAACGCCCAAACTATCAAAGATCCATTTCCATTGCCTTTTACTGACATGTTGCTTGATGAGATCGCAGGATATGAAATGTATAGCTTCATGGATGGTTACAGTGGCTATAATCAGTTACAGATCTCTCTTGAAGATAGAGCGAAGACCACTTTCATCACCGAGTGGGGAGCTTTCATGTATCTAGTGATGCCTTTTGGCCTGTGCAATGCACCAGCTACCTTTCAACGGTGTATGATGGAGATGTTTAATGAATTCCTTCATCGGTTCCTCACTATTTTTATGGATGACTTTACTGTCTATTTAGATGAGGAACAACACCCACTATTCCTAGAGATGGTTTTCAAACGCTGTCAGGAGAAGCGGATTTGTTTGAATCCATTCGAATCTATTTTCCTAGTTTGGAAGGGACAGCTACTGGGACATGTGGTTTCCCGAAATGGAATAGAGATGGCCAACGACAAAATTCAGTGTGTTCAGCAAGCTAAAGCACCCAGAAATGCTTCGGAGTTGAGCTCTTTCTTGGGTTATGTGAATTTCTATAGAAGATTTGTACATAAGTTTGTTTCTCAAGCAGTACCACTATATGAGCTTACAAAGAAGACCAGTAAGTTCAACTGGATTGCTGAATGTGAGGAGAGCTTCCAGAATCTGAAAAAGGCCATTATCAGTAAACCAGTCCTTAGGCAGCCAAATTGGGATATTGTTTTCCACGTACATGTAGATGCATCGGGATTGGCAATGGGGGTAATATTAGCTCAGCCAGACAGAAGGACTGATTATCCGGTTTATTTTTCCAGTCACCGCAGATTCAGTCAGGGTGAACAAGGCTATACAACTACTGAGAGAGAAGCCCTTGGAATGGTTTTCAGCGCTACAAAGTTCAGGCATTACCTGTTGGGAAAGTTGTTCCATTTTTATGTGGACCATCAAGCTCTTCTGTTTTTGATTAATAAAGTCATTATTCAAGGCAGGCTGATAAGATGGATGATGTTCCTAATGGAGTTTGAATTCAGAATTTTCCATAAGCCTGGCAAGAATCATTATGGAGCTGATTTTCTCTCAAGAAGTACGGAAGGTTATTTAGAATCACCCTTGAGAGATGAACCAGTGGACGTTGACTTATTTCAGTTAGAGGCAGGAGAATCAGTTGATCCTGAATGGTACGATGTTTATCAATTTCTCTCCCAAGGTGCTTTTCTAGAGGACTGGAAGCAGAACCAGAAGAAAGCTCTGATCATAAAAAACCTGAAATTTACTATCATCGGAGGATTACTCTATCGACTGGGTGTGGATGGTATACTTCGACGTCCCAGCTTCTTCAACTTTGCCAGGTGGAGTCTCTATTCCAAATACTGAACAAATTTTGCACCTGGTAAAATAGGACAAGTTAAAGCAAACACAGACCCATTCACTGAAAGGGCATCTTCTGCTACGAAAAGCTGATTATGCAACTTTACCTTACATGGCTCGAGTAACAATATATGAGCCTACTGATTCTGATCCAGCTACAGTAAAGGACAAATGTTCAGTCCTCATACAGCCTTCTTGGAATACTATTGTCAATTGTATGGGATAACTGTTAGAGGCTATTGGGTCAGAAGATGAAGTGAAAAAGGTTAAAGCTGACTTGAAGGAAGCTGAAGATCAGATTCAGAAGCTCCAAAAAGCACGAGATGAGCAGAACATACAACACAGGGTACTTGAAGCTCATTCAGAGAGGGTTATTGAGCTATTAAACAAGAAGCTAGCTAAGGCTGAATCTGAGATAATGATCATCAAGAATCAAAGGAATGAAGCACTGAGAGCTGCAGAACGGGTTGAAACAATGCTCAAAATGAAGCGGGTTGAATTCAACTCCTTGATCATTCGCCATACAGCTCTGAAGGCTTCTCTTACTGACAGATACATTTATAACAGCTTGGCTGAAATTCTAAATCCAGCAGGCAATGCTGTTTTTGATTTAGAAAATTTGAAGTCTTTGATGGAAAGTATGCAGAGTGATTTGCAGGACAAAGTGACTGAGTATAATAATGCTCTGATGAATCAAGCAATATTGGATTATATTGAGCAGCAGACTTCCCCGGATGAAGCAGAAGAAGACAAGGAAGATGAAGACAAGGACGACGGAGCTGATAAGGAGGAGGATGATCAAGAAGAAGGGCATACAAATGATGATGATGATGCCCCACTACCATCTCCACCTCCAGGATCTGGTACTGGTGGTATAGAGCCAACTGAAGGAGGCCAGTCACAGCCAGACCAGCCAGGCCAGAATGAGGGCCAGCAAGAAGGCCAGAATGAAAGGCACCAATCGGGTAATCAACAGTCTGAAGAACAGCAGCCCAGTCGCACTGGGAATCAGCCAACTGATCAGTCCTAGCTCAGTAGGGATGCTAAAGGGAAAATGAAAGTGCAGGATGAGGGATCAACTACTGATCATTAACATTCTTTGCAGCTTATTATCCTGAACAGGCAATTGAGACATCAGCAGGTCTCCATAACCAGACAATATCTGGAGGATGATGATCTCCTGTCTGATTTGGAACGGTTTCAGAGGCTGTATGTTGGAGCTAGGGAAATGGTGGAGTATTGGAAATCAGCGGCTTTTCATGATCAAGAAGCTTACCGTTTGCCTGCGCATCCCAGCACAGTCCAGCTGCTAGAAAGAGTTCCTGAATGGATAATCACTGCTGAAGAGAGAGTGACCAACCCTCACTTGCAAAGACAGTCTACTGCAGATTGTCGCTCTCTTGCCCTGGAATTAGAACTTCTGCTGGAAAACAAACCAACTTACAGATGTATGAAGGATGTTAGGGAACAGTTAAAGGAGGTTTTGGTGCAGATGCAAGCTGCCAGAGGAGTTTTGGATCAGAGAGTCAGGGCCATTCTTGAGGATCAGACAGCCCATACTAGAATGTCAGTTGGAGCACAGACAATTGCTCTCTGAAAAAAAATTCCAGCTAGTGAGAATCACCGGAAAGATGATGCAGCAAGAGAACCAAGTTGTTCTCAATTTTTTAGAATTTGTGCCTGATTCTCCAGTTCTCTTGTATGCCTTTCCAGCAAAAGAGACGGAGCTGCCAAGATTCTTCCTAGCACTTTATCCTCAACATTTAGAACCAGTTGATCGCCTTACATACTTCAAGATTATTGATGAGCTTCAGGATTGGTATGAGCGATCGACTGTGGAATGGAAGACTTGGGAAACGCTGTTCAATGATGCTCTCCAACTCAATGCTATTCAGGCACTAAAAGAGGAGATGCATAGGATCTGGATGTGTATGGGTCAGTGGAAGATTTAGATCAGAGGCCTGACCAAGATTATTAATCAGCTGCTGCAACTTACTATCGAATCTTCTAAATTGCCTGAAAAGGATATTGCAGCTAAGGCGGGCCTGGCACCACAGTATAGGGAGATGGCTGAGATTCTTTTCGAAGCACGGGTCAAAACTAATCAGCCTCTTCCAGAAGGATGGATCCATACTGCTTCGCATTGTCATAAGCTGGCCAGAACCAGGATTACCAAGGGCAGGCGTATACTCTATGATCCTGATACCAAAACCTATCATTCCTTCACGCCTTATGAAGTAGAGATGACCACAGAAAGGCGGGATCAGCTTGAGCAGGAGGCCATTTACCGACTGATTCAGAAGGAGAATGCTGGTACTGGGACTTCTCAGGCACCCTCCAGGTCAAAGGGCAAACGGAGGACGGTCCAATGGAAGGATACTGGGTAGTTCCATCTCAGAATTCAGTGGCGACTTTTCTTCCTCAGCAGGAAGGTAGACGATGAGAGCTCTACCTTGGCCTTTTCAGCTGCCTCTCGCAATCTTTGTATGGCCACTCTGTCAGTGGTCAAGTCCGATCCCCAACATCAGAACCAGATGGTGGATTTTTCAGTCTCACATCAGAATTAGACAGGGGAATTTTTCAAAAATTTTGGATTCTTTCCAAAATTCAAGAAAGAAGGGAAGGATGTAGACGGCTGGATAGTTTCACTATGTGGGAACATTCTCTTATGAGACGGGCAGCGAATTACTTAGTAGTTACTATGATAATTACTACAGTAAACCTGAAGTGTATAAATAGGGCCCATTACATTGTAATCGGGTTGGCAATTGTTATCATTTGGGTTAGCACTTTGGCTACACTTGTACTTGAGAATCATTGGCAGTTATTGTCGGCTGTACTCTCTCTGTAAATCATATCATATTCACTGTAATCTTTTATCTGTAATCCCAATCATGGCAGATATTCCAGTTACACTTACTTCTTGTCCAGTACTCTGAATCTGAACATTATTTCCAGAACATAAGTCTGATTCTTATTCCAGTATCCAAATTCCAGTCTAGTTTCTGATTTCAGTTCAGTCTACTGTCTTAAATCTTCTCACACTAGTAGCTAAAATCTTCTGACACTGGAATTAGTTGTCTCAAGAGATCAGCTCCAATTCCAATCTTGGTATCTCCCAAGGGTAGGTGATAGAGAGTGAGGGCTCTTCTGTGCCTGTACCCGACCACAGTGAGGTAGCTCTCTCATGGCGGAATTTTCTAGCCATGTGTAGCTTTGGGTTTTTGGCTCTCTTCGTGGCAATATAGGCTCTTGCCAACATGGGATATAAAATCTCTACCTTGGCCTATCTTTCCTCTAAGCCCGCCTTATTATTAGGTCGTGGGGCTGGAGGAGTGTTGGGCAGCTTGGTCATGACCCCATATAGGGAGCAAGGGGGACACCACCCTTGTACAATACAATTGAGCCTAGTAGGGGGGCACCCTCATGGGGGAGCGCCTTGGGTGTAGATCGTCCCAGTTGGCAGGCAGGCATGAGGTATCCTCCTAGCGTTTTTGCTCAGCCATTATAGCGTTTTCTAGATCTACCCTAGTGTTTTCGTTTTTGTTGGGCAGCAAGAGCAATCTTTGGTGATCCTTCTTCGGTGTATTCGAGTTCAAGCATCTCTGTGGATTTGTCTTGTCGATCCGAGCTTCTTCCTGGGATAGGTGTTAGGGAGTGAGGGCTGTTTTGTGGCTGTGCTAGTGAGTGTGAGGTTGTTTTGTTATGTCGGGATGTCTTGTTTAGCCTTTGGTTTTGGCTTGGTTCCTTGGCCATATAGGCTCTTGTAGGCCTTGGATATTTTATCCCAGCCTCTCCTATTTTCCCCCCGAGCCCTATGGGCTTTTGGTGCCCTTTCCCACTTTCCTCATATGTTTTCCTCATTTACCAGGGTCGTGGGGGTTGAGATTTGGGTCGGGCAGCTTGGTGGAGACCCTATATAGGGAGCAGAGGGGTACCTCTTGACAACAATGCAGTAGAGCCCAAAGGGGGGCGCCATCCATTGGGTGCCCCAGGGGGGCTTGTAGCAGATGAACCAGGCGGGGCAGCCAGTGTTTTTGTTGTAGATTAGCCAGCATTTTTGCTCAGTAGATTAGCCCTCCGCGTTTTTCATGGGCAGTAGTGGCATTGCTTGAAGATCATCTCCAGGGTGCAGTGCATCCTCAGGGCAACCTTACACATGCATTGTAATCATGCAGTGGTATCGTTTCTCATCCGAAATCTACATCTAGATCTAGACAGGAGGAGGTGCACCAGATTGATGTTCTCAGAGCATGTTGGAGGTGATACCCATGTGGAGACCGTGTCAGTCGTCTCGTGTGCAGGAATAGTTGGTAGTGTTAGTAACAGTCGTAGTTGTGTGTACCTCGGGTCTATCCATTGGGCATGTCAGATCTATGTCCGACCACCCTTGGTCAATTGTATGAGTAGCTTGTTATCAGCATGGAGAGCCTTTCCCAAATCTCTCTCTCTCTCTCTCTCTCTCTCTCTCTCTCTCTCATTCTTGGATGTCCTATCTCTTTCTGTCTCAGTGATCTCTCTTCTCCGCAGGTGTCTTGTTCATGTATGTGGCACTGCAGGTGTTCTAGATCGGAGTCGAGGTGTCCACCAGATCACGAGCCAGTTCATTGTATCTTGCGTTGCCTCCTTTTGACATGGTATGAGAGCCCTAGGTGACACGACCACCTTGGATGCTCGGATTTGGCATCTGGTGCTGTTCTAGATTTGATCGAGAGAGAAGAAGCTTGTTGTTTTTTCCCATGTCTTTCTCTAGTTTGAGGCAGATTTGGGTATATGGAGGCCTTGGATCCTTGTCTACGACTTCCCTGTCTTTACCCATGTTTAACCCGACCTCTCTTTACTGAGGAGAACCTGTTCGAGGCTGTAGGATATGTAGCATTGCTGGATTGTTTTGGTCTTCCCAAATGGAGTCATGTTGCCGTGCCTTCCCGTAAGGGGAGCAAGCATGTGGTGGTTGGATCCAGAGGGGAAGCTATTCATTTCCAACTTCTTCAGAGAGGAATGTTTGGGGAGGAGAAGGTGTCACAGTGATGACGTGGCGTGCCCAACTGAGGAAATGGCCAAGAGAACAAGGGAACCGAACCTAGAAAGTGTGGCCGAGGGGCCTAAAACAGAGAGAGGGGGGTTAGAGATTTGAATTCTACATAGTAACATGGAATGGCGGGTCGGGGTCCCGATCGCGGTCGGGAACGGGACGACAAAAGTTAGGGAGCAAGAACGGGGGTCGGAACGGCAAAAAATGCCACACACATAGAGCATCACTTTGACCACAAATTTACACTAAAAAGACCAAAGAACATGAGTCATATAGACGCAAATATGCTAATAAAACACCGATGGCACGAGAATCGAGATGGATACAAAATGAAAAGTACATGCCACAAGAGCCCCTTGAGGCTTGAAAGCTTCAAAGTTCAAAAATATGGCTGTTGGAGAGAAAT
Organism: Adiantum capillus-veneris; assembly: GCF_014529385.1. Lineage (NCBI taxonomy): Eukaryota > Viridiplantae > Streptophyta > Polypodiopsida > Polypodiales > Pteridaceae > Adiantum > Adiantum capillus-veneris. Next base: position 99,291,768 of record NC_140954.1, on the reverse strand, counting down.
CGACCATTAGACAAGGTCAGTTTTTAAAATTTTGAAAAATCTTGACTGTTGACCAGCCGTCCTTTAGCTTCCCCGGGACGTTCAGGCTGCAACCAACCCGGATTGCCGTCCGTCCCAGCACGTCCCCACTTGTCCCCGTTCCCGGTCCGTGTCTCTAAGGGCCGTCCCCTCTTGTAATTATGGAATCCTAACCTCCACCAGCTTATGGGCCTAAAACCTAAAGTATTAGAAGCTTGATCGTTGGAGCTGATTTTCGTAAAACGTGCTGACGATTGATGTGGCATGACAGTACGGAATTTCATGATTTGTGTTGACTGCTGACGTGGCACTGCTGTCTGTAAATTACGTTGGCAGATTTTGGCAGTTTTCATGAGCTTTTGGTGGTAGAAGCTTTTTGGTGCAAGAGCTTTTAGAATTGGAGCTTTTGGGGCTCTGATTTTGGGCATCACTTGTACTGTTGATAAGGACCCTTGTAAGGTTGAGCGGAAGTGAATGTTGAACTTTGCTCAAGATGAGTGCTCCGAACTGTGCTCAAGGGTTCCTTTTACTTATAGAAGGGAGAGCCTTCCGTTCCTTTAGTGAGAGAGTGCAATGATCACAAACAAAGTGAATGATACGATGAATGAAGGTGTTGAGATTGAGAGAGAGAAGAATACGACACCAGACTGTTCTCAAACCCTCCTCCAAGGGCCCCCCCTCTCTATGGTGAGAGAGGTCTATGCTATTGATTGCACAAATCTGGTACAATGGTCTAGATGCAATGGACTTGCCGACAATGTCGAGGGGCTGAAATCTGAAAATGCTAGGGGCCGAAATCTGCAAATTTGCTAGCTGCTGAATTCTGACACTGTGTCGGCGAGGACGGCGATGGCGACGACACGTGGGTGATGCGCTGAAAACGCAGATGTTGAAATCTGAGGACAGCGGGCTGAATCTGAAAACGCTGGCTGATCTGACTGTGCGGCGAGGATCTGTTGCGGGTAGGTGAGATCTGCGAGGCTAGGGGCTGATCTTGCGGTGTCTAAGTGCTGAAAACTGAAAACGCTGATGCTAAGGCTGATCTGGTGTCGGAAATCTGCAAAACGCTAGATCAAGTGCTGCAACTGAAAACGCCAGTGGATGTGTGGCAAAAACGCCAAGGTTGATCTGTAACTACTAACGCCAGGGCTGATCTGATACTGCTGAAAATGCTAGGCTGAAATTGTAGCCAAAACGCTAATCTTGGTTTGCTGTTGGCTGGAAACTCTAGGCCTCTTGCCGGTCTTGCTGAGAAGGTGCACTTTAAGTTGGTGGACTTCTGTTGCCTCCTCTGCTAGATAGTACTAGCGCTAGGTTTCTTTTATAGAACTTAGCAAATTTGCCCTACCCAGTTTCCCAACAAAGTCACTTATTAATAATCAGTGAAAAATGGATAAAATAGGGAAAATGGGTTCTGTGCATTGTAAAATGGTCATGATGGGTACTGAATGTCATGCTGATGATCATGCTGTGTGCAACCAGAGGATATGCAACTACTCGAAGTGCCTGGACATGTACGGCTTGCGCACAAGCTCACAAAGGTGCTAGAACACTTCCTAGGCGGACCTGAACCCTAGACCTGAAGTAGCTTGTCTACATGCACATAGGGTTAGATGTGCACGTCACATCCCCTCCTTTTCAAAGTGAGGTACTGATACTGAGCTGCATGGCTTCCTTGTAGTCTGCCAACAACTTTGGGTAATCTTTGAAGAAGTCTTCATCAACCCACACTGCCTCGTGGGTTCCTCGATCCTTGAATTTCAAAAAGTACTATCTGACTTGCCTCTTTGAGCCATGGCGAAACCGATGCAACAACACTTGCTCCGGCTCCATGACTTCAGCATCATCGATGATCTTGGGCTCTTCTTCTTTGGAAATGTCCTTCGGAGGTGTTCCCTAAAACACTCAAAACCAAGAAACGTTGTGCATTGACCATTATTTAGGCAATTGAAATTTCATCGAAACCTCATTGATTTTTTTAATGACAGGAAATGGACGAAACATTCTGAAAGACAACTTAGGACATTTCTTTCCAACTTGCTTAAGACGTTGCTTCATGATTTTTAAATAAACCCAATCTCCTTCCTTGATGGAAACATCTTGACGATGCTTGTTTGCCTGTCGTGAGGAAGACTCCTAAGCCTTGCTTAGTTGAAGCTTTACACTCTCAAAAATCTCATCCAAAGACTGACTTTTAGCATTGGCATCAGGCATTGGACTAACCGAGCGAGTCAAAAGTGACTCGAACAGATGTCCAAAAGATGCCTCATACGGAGTTCGATCAATGGCAGAGGAATAAGAGTCATTCAAAATAGCCTGAACCAATGGGAGATAGAGCTTCCATTGAGACTGCTGATCATGCACATAGGTCTTCGACCCCGATAGGACTTCGACGGGGTCGAAGACTTCGACATCAAACCTGATATAGTTGTCCAACCCGAAAATAAAAGCCTCTTTGCGCTTCACATCCGATTGCGTAATTGGGTGCCAAATTGCAAAACACGGTTAGAAAAGGACATGACTGGGGTACCATTTTGCTTGAGATTGTGCCAAACTTCCTCTAAGCACGCTAGGTATTGAGGTGGCAAGAAGTGCGCCTTGAGCTTGTCTTGGAAGTCGGCCCAATTGAAAGAAAGGGGCCCGCCTTCCTTGGCTTCCTCTAGGTGCGCGGCCAACTGTGCCTCTTGCCACGCTTGATACCAATTAATGGCATCATCGGCAAGATACATGGCTGCCGTCAAAACTTTGCTATTTCTTGTCTTCTTATTTGTCGCAAAATAAGCATTACATTGATGCAACAAAGAATAAATAACAATAGCATCCATCTTACCGTCATACTTATTGAATGTCAACTTCTTCGTGACGGGGTTGTTGAAATCCGCTTCTCGACTTGTGCTACTTGATGATTCTTTGAGTGGCTCGGACTTAGAGGTGAGTACCTGTAGAACCAACTCTTGCATGCGTTGGTCTCTGCGCCTCACGTTCAATTCCAAGGCCCCTCTTCTTTCTTCGGCCGCCATGCGCCCATGCTCACGCTCATGCTCCAAGGCCACCCTTCTTTCTTCGGCCGCCAAGCGCTATTGCGCTTGCGATCAAAGGTGGTGCGTTGCGCCTCTTGTTGTAGCATCATGTCCATCATCGTCTTGACCAAAGCCTCCATAGGATTTGGTACAACCCGTGGCGTAGATGGGGAAGGGGGATGTAAGGTGCAGTGGAATGAATGATGAACTTTGCTCAAGATGAGTGCTCCGAACTGTGCTCAAGGTTCCTTTTACTTATGGAAGGGAGAGCCTTCCGTTCTTAATGAGAGAGTGCAATGGACACAACAAAAGTGAATGGACACTGTGCGTGAAGGTGTATGAAACTGAGAGATAGAGAGAGAAGAGAATACAACACCAGAAACGTTGTAAAACCCTCCCCCGAAGGCCCCACTCTCGTTGGCGAGAGTGGTCTACTATTAATTGCACAATCTGGTACAAAAGTGGATGAATGATAACAGATGCAAGTCTAGGGCTATGTCGATGTCGATGACGTGGATGACGAGACCGACTCGATGGCTGAAAACTGATGTGCTTGCTCTGCTGTCCAAAAACGCCAATGGACTGAAATCTGATGATGCAAAAACGCTGGTTTTAGGCTGTCCAAAAACGCTGGGTTTAGGTCGAGATCTGCTTGCTGAAATCGCTGGTTATAAGCACTGCACTGAGGCTGAAAAACGCTGCAGGCTGAGGCTTAAAACGCTGATTTTCTGTGGTGTATGGTGATGATACTCAGTGCCGAAAACGCTAGGGTGCTGGACTTATGGCGATGATGGCTTTGCTGAAAAACGCCAGATGCTGGCCTTACTTGGAGGAAAAACGCCACCAAGGGGGAAACGGTCTTGCTTGAGAGAGAGAGAGAGAGAGAGGGGGAACCTGCTGCCTTTGGCTTGTGTTCTCCTTGCTCTTTTGCCAAATAGTGCTAGCCTAGTTTGCTTATATATTATCTTACCCAATTTGCCCTGCTGCGTTCCCAACAAAACTCACTTAAAATAATAAGTGAAAAATGTCAAAATAGGAAAAATAGGTTTAATGCACTGGAAAATGCTCCTGATGGATTCTGTTGGATTCTGATGGTAATGCTGATGATCATGCTGTGTGCAACCAAAGGATATGCATCTACTCTAAGTGCTTGGGCATGCACGGTCTGCGAACAGACTCACAAAAGTGCCAGAACACTTCCTAAGCTAGACTGACTGGACTGACTGAACCCTTGTCATGCTGTACCTTGTCCACGGACACATAGGGTTGGATGTGTCACGTGACATCCCCTTCTTTTTAAAGTGAGGTACAGGTACCGAGCTGCATGGCTTCCTTGTTGTCTGCCAACAACTCTGGATAATCCTTGAAAAACTCTTCGTCGACCCACACCGCTTCGTGGGTCCCTCGATCCTTGAACTTCAAAAAGTATTGTCTCACTTGCTTCTTCGAACCATGTCGAAACCGATGCAACAACACTTGCTCCGGTTCCATAACTTCAGCTTCATCGATGATCTCTGGTTCTTCTTCCGAAATGTCCTTTGGAGGTGTTCTTGAAACACTTTTAACTAAGAAACATGGAAAACGTTGTGCATTGACCATGAGTTAGGCAATTGCAATTTCATTGAAACCTCATTTATCTTTTTAATGACTGGAAATGGACCATACATTTGAAAAGACAACTTGGGACACTTCTTTCCAACTTGCTTAAGACGTTGCTTCATGATTCTTAAATACACCCAATCCCCTTCCTTGATCGAAACATCCTGACGATGCTTATTAGCCTGCTGTGAATAAGATTCCTGAGCCTTGCTTAGCCAAAGCTTCACACTCTCAGAAATCTCATTCAATGATTGACTTTCAGTATTGGCATCATGCATTTGATTGACCGAGCGAGTCAAAAGTGATTGGAACGGACGGCCAAAAGCTGCCTCATACGGAGTTCGACCAATGGCAGAGGAAAAAGTCATTCAAAATAGCTTGAACCAATGGAAGATAGAGCTCTCATTGAAACTGCTGATCATGCACATATGACTTTAAAACATCAAAAGCCAATTGATTGTAAATCTTTGTCTGACCATTTGACTATGGATGAAAAGTTGATGAAAAATTTAACTTAGTGCCAAAATTTTCAAAGAGTGCGCGCCAAAAATTGGACGTGAACTTAACATCCCTATCTGAAACAATTGATTTTGGCAAACCACAAAGGGGGTACCAATGCTTAATGAACAACCGTGCTACATCTTGTGCAGTGACTGTGGCTTTACAAGGAATCAACATGCAAAACTTGTTGAAACGATCAACAATTGTTAAACATTGAGTGTTCCTTGAATGCAAACTTGGTGAAAGGTTAGTCACAAAATCCATGGAAATATCTTGAAAAGGTCCATCGGGAATAGGCAGCGGAAGCAAGAGGCCGTGCTGCTTACCTCGAGGAGCTTTTACCTTTTGACATATAGTGCACTGAGTGACATAACGAAACACATCCTTGCGCATTTTAGGCCAATAAAAGAATCTTTCTATTTTTTCCAAAGTGGTGTTCATTCCCGTGTGCCCACCCGTGAGAGAATCATGTGCATCATGCAATATGGTTGGCTTGAGAGAGGGCAACACACACAAACGTTGATGAGAATACAACAAATCATCACGAATGAGATAGTTTCTTGGCCCTTGGGAAGCAAGAGCCTGCAACCAATGCTTACCAAACTCGGAATCCGCATACTGATTCTTCATGCTGTCGAAAGACACACCCTGAATAGAAAATGTGGATCTTGACTCAAGAGCCAAAATCTGTCCTTTGCGACTCAACGCATCTGCAACAAGGTTAGCTTTTCCAGGCACATATTCAATCAAATCTCCAAATTGCTCAAAAAATTGTGACCACCGTGCTTGGCGATCACTACTAGGCATAGACTAGAGCCACTTGAGGGCTTGATGATCTGTGCGAACTGTAAACTCTCTACCATAAAGAAAATGCTTCCAATGCTTAAGAGAGTGGATGGCAGACAAAAGTTCTTTATCATAAATTGAATAATTCTTTTCCGCACTATTGAGCTTCCGGCTAAGGAAAGCTAAAGGACGGCCATGCTGTTGAAGCACAGTGTCTATGGCGACATTGCTCACATCCGTCCATACCTCAAAGGGATCATCCCAAGAGGCAAGGATAAGACACGGTGCTTCTGTCACCGCAACCTTGAGAGCTGCGAAAGCCTCAATGGCTGCTTCGGGCAAGTCTACGCGTTGACGGCGAGTTTTTATCCTTTTCAAAACATCAGTCATAGGTGCAGCACTGCGTGCAAAATTCTCTGTGCGAACTATATGCTTGACAAAAACCAAGAAAAGAACGCACATCATATGCAGTTTTGGGCAAATCCCAATTACGAACCTGTTTCACCTTCGCGGGATCTAGCTTGACGCCTTCTGCAGAAATGATATAACCGAGATAAGTGACTTCAGTAAGAAAAAATTCAGACTTCTTAGCTGCAATGTACAATTGACACTCATCCAAACGGATTAGTACCCTTTCGACATCTTTTTCATGTTGTTCCCACGATGCAGAAAAAATGAGAATATCATCCAAAAAGATGACCACACACACACCGACCATATCGCCGAAACGACCTACCATGAGACGATTAAATGTACCCACGGCACTTGTCAATCCAAAAGGCGTAAATATACTCCCATTGCCCTCGCTCGATGCGAAAAGCGGTCTTGAAAATGTCGCCTTTGAATACCCGTACCTGATGGTATCCACTCTTGAGATCGACCTTGCTGAAAACCTTTGCCCCATTGAGCCTATCTAGGATATACTCAATGCGAGGCATCGGAAACTTGTTCTTGACGGTCATCTTGTTCAATGCCTTGTAATCAACACACAAACGAGACGAACATCCTTCTTGCGAACAAACAAAATAGGAGCAACAAAAGGACTTGCACTAGGACGTAAGAATCCTCTAGCCACCAACTCCGTGAGTTGTCGCTCTAACTCTTCCTCCCGTGTCTTGTTCAAACGATAGGGAGCCTTACTGACAGGCTGTGCCCCCTCCATAAGCTCGATGCGATGGTGCTTCGGCCGCTCGGATGGGAGACGAGGTGGAAGATCGTCCTGCAAAAAGAGATGTTTAAACTTGGTAAACAAATCTGAATACTTAGCTGGAGCCTGAATGCTTTGGGAAACTTGAGCAGCATAGATGAATGCCGCTTGTGCTCCTTGTCGTAATTCACGCTTTACCTGTATATGAGAAATGAGAGGCAAAGAATGCAAACCCTCCTCAGCACGAATGATGAGGGGGGAGTCAATTTTGGCATTTCAATGAGAGGGTTATGCTCATGAAACCATCTTATGCCCAAAAGCATATCACATCCTGAAAGAGGAGACACAAGAAATTTCCTATGGAAAGCAGCTTGTTGAATTGTAAACATCACATCAAGGCACTCTTTTGTGATGAGAGAGTCCATACAATGAGCGAAGTCAGAAACCTCGAGAGGAGATTTCTGACTAACCTCTAGGCGGGCTCTCTCAACAAGAGAGGCACTAATCACATCATGCATACTGCTTCGATCAAACAATATGATAAAACGTTGATCCTTTACATGACCATAACACTTCATGAGAGACTCATCAATGTGTGTGTCAGAGACATGAGAAGATTCAGCTTGGTTCATTAATGTGCTTGTGGTGGTTGTGGGTGCCTTTGGTTCTTTAGGTGGGGCTGTCTTAGGACAAGCCTTCTTAATGTGACCCTTGACATGACATTGATAACATCGACCTTCCTTAGCATAAATCACTTGTTCTTCAGCCCTGATGTATCCTCTTATAATTCCTTGTGCAACTTTTTCGTCCGGGGTTAGCTTAGGTTTTGCAGGTGCTTTAGATTTACCCTTAGATTCATTGCTAGAGTTCTTTTCCGAAGAATTAGAGGAGATGGGCTAGAAGAGTCACCATTCTTACCATTCTTACCATTCTTACCGTTCTTACCATTCTGCGTGTTCTGAGAATTCTGAGGGGTTCCTTGAGAAGTCTTGTTTTCCTTAGGCTTACGCTTGTTGTAAAATAAACATTAAATTGATGCAACCAAGAATGAATAACCGTAGCATCCATCTTACTATCATACTTATTGAAAGTCAACTTCTCGGTGGCTGGGTTGTTGGAGTCCAATCGCGGCTTGCGCCACTAGAGGAACTACCAACATCCTTGGTTGGTTCGTACTTCGAGGCAAGATTCTGTCGAACCAATTCCTGCGTGCGGAGGTCCCACTGAACCTCCCGATCGGCCTCCAAGGCCGCTCGTCTTGCTTCGGCTTCCTCCTTTCGTTGTGCGTTTCTTTCTTTTCGTTCATCGCGCTCGCGTTCCAAGGTAATGCGAGTCGCTTCTTGTCATGCCATCATGTCCATCATTGATTTAACCAAAGCCTCCATAGGATTTGGTGCAATCCCGGGCGCAGATGGTGTAGGGGGAGGGTCAGGAAAACCTCCATGGTGAGGAAATTCTTCTTCACTACTTTCATGCCCATCACCTCCATGCGAAGTATCCATTCCGCTTCGGGTGATGACCATGCACTATGATCTTTGGTTCTTAAGTTCACGAGGAACTTGGGTTCTTGTGGGTTTTGGGTTCTTGGGTTCTTGAGGTTCTTGGGTTCTTGAGGGTCTTCTTTCGCTTGCAATCTGTGTTAGAGAAGGATCTTCACTTCACCCGAGTTTTGACTCTTTTCTGCGGGCGCACCCCTTGGCGGCCTTGCGCTCACACCAAGGTTGCTTTCCCCGCGCTCACGTCGATTGGCCGGCCGCTAAGTGCACAGTCCGCTCTCAATGAGTGAAAAGAGGCACAAGGGGAGGTTGGACAAGCCCTTCTTTCTTGGGATTCCTGTCACTCTTCAAAAACAAGATTAGGAATCGACACGCCCAAGTGAACTTGGTTACGGCCAGATAGTGCTAGCACTAGGTTTCTTTTATAGAACTTAGCAAAGTTGCCCTACCCAGTTTTCCAACAAAGTCACTTATTAATAATAAGCGAAAAATGGATAAAATAGGGAAAATGGGTTCTGCTTCTTTGCAGGTCATTTCTTGGAGCACTCTAAGGTGCAAAGGGTGGCATCTTACTTGAAAGGAAGCACACAGACAAGGTGGGCTGCTTTGTTAATTCAAGAGAATTTTCACTTTTGCCTGGATAATGGAAGAATATGAAGAAGATGCCATCATGGCTTGGCATCATTTGAGAATGACTAAGAAAGACACTTTGGATGACTACTGCTAGAGGTTTTGGGATATCTATTTGCCAATGTCCTTGTGCGGAGGGTCACTTTGAAGGACCAGATTGAGCGGTTTTGCTATTTTGATGGTATTGTCTACAATAGAAGTCTGACTCCATTCAAAGATGTATGGGACATGTCAAACAAGGTTTTGGTATGCATGCCGGCTCATTGATGTATCCTACGGACAAGCACCTCAACAGAGCAAGAGTCTTCCAGGAAAGAGAGAGAACCAAGGGAACCGGATGAAAGTTCATTAGAGGATTCTGAAGAAGTAAGGGAATCAGCTGAAAGTGCTCCGACGAAGCAAGGAAATCACTTGATGGTTCATCAAAGAATTCAGATTGAGGTGCTAGTGGACAGGGGAGCCCAGCGGGGCAACCAAAGGTTACAGGGCACAAGAAAAGAACAGAAAGGTAAGCTAGGTCCACTGGGTAGTTTGGTCAAGACCACTGCAACTTCTCTAAGTGCCTGGACATGCACGGCCTGCGCACAGGCTCACAAAGGTGCCAGAATACTTCCTAAGATGACATGAACCGTGTAGCTTGTCCACATGCACATAGGGTTAGATGTGCATGTGACACTCTCATCGTGAGATATCCTGTCTGTTTTTACCTTAGTGATCTCTCTTCTCCATAGTTGCCTTCTATATGTATGTGAGATCGCAGGTTTTCTTTATTGTCAGAGGATCTTTTCAGAGTCGAGTGAGATTGGAGTTGAGGTGTTCACCGGATCAGAGTCTAGTCCGTGTCTTCATTGGTTCTTCTGCTGCCTAATTGGACAGACCTCACTCTCTCACCTTCAACACTCTCTGGGATGCCCTACGCCTCACATCATTGCTACAGAAGTGCTCACAGTTCAAGGTTGATTCAAAGTAGCTCCATTGCGGTGTATTAGAGGTTCGTTGGCTGCCCTTGATCGAGAGGGTCTATGCTTGCCGATTGCAGACTCGGTCATCATTGGATTCGTGTTTTGTACTACACCTTTGACAAAGTATTTTCTGTGAGGAAACCGGTGCTTAAGATGGAATTCTATTTAGAAATAAGTGGGTGTTTGCATAATTGAGGTGTATCCAATGGTAAGGATCCTTTGCTGGATGTCCATGGTAGCTTCTTCATCGACGTGGTCTTCCTACATTTGTCTACTCTGAGCTGCAGAGTGTTAAGGTTTCAAATGAATAGCCTAATAAGATCCCATTTTTTAATTTATTCCTGATATATATTTCACTTATTTGACAAGATATTGGGAAGGGCAATTTGGTAAGGGTGTCAAGTGTAGCGGAATTGAATGGTTGATAAGATCTAGACTTTACTCTTCCACAAATCTTTACTTCTTTCCTCGCTTAAATGTGTGCTACTTAGCACGAATGATGGTTCCTTTTAAGTAGCACACGAATGATGGTTCCTTTTAGAGAATGAGAGAGAGAGGTAGAGATGTGTAGAGGGAGAGTGCCCAATGGGGTCCCAACTAACCCTCTCAAGGCCCCCCTACATTGTTGCCGATGTGGTATTTTCTTTTGATTGCGTAAATAATATGTAGACACATGCAATACCTCAGAGTAGGCTTTATTGAATCAATTCGGGAATGTCACTGCTGTAACTCTTCAAAAGAAGAACCTCCGGGGCTGATTTGATGCACCTTTGGATCTGTCTCAATGAGGGGTTGCTGATAGCCACCAAGGGGTAGCTCCCGATGTGAGAGGAATGAAGAGCTGAAAATGCAAATGATGATGGAGCAGTTGGAGCACTTGATGCAGCGAGGGAATGGTCGAGAAGAGGCTCGATGGGCTGCGGAAGTACCGGGCTACAGCAAGGAAGATAGCGTAAGCAGATCCAAGCAATCTCCGGCAATGGAAAGAGTGAGAACTGAAAACCCTGGCTGCTAGGGCTGATCCGGCACGGATGGAGAAGCAAAAATGCCAAGGGCTGATCTCCGGTGCTAGCTCTGAATGATCCAAAACACTGGCTGATCTGCTTCTTTTATAGGGTACAAATCTTGCTTATGAACCGCTAAGGACTCAGGTAGGGAAAACTTGGAAGACAAAGTTATAAAAATATTATTAACAAACTTGACTTGGCAAAGGTTTTTGGTGAAACTGTTGCACATCAGTCGCACCTCTGTCAACCCAAGAATCCGATTGATGTGGGGAATGGCTCGTCGGATCCCTCTAACTTAAAACTACATGCACGTCATGCTAGATGCCCACCGTGGTGTAACAACATCTGTCAAAACACGTGTACAAACCATTTATGAAGAGGGCTCTAAAACTTGAAAGCCTAATCTAATGGACTCCTCCGGATATGCAGGTCTTGTGAATAGGCTCACAAAATCACTTGTACTATCCTCCTATGATTCAAGACACTCCTATCTAGAGAGGATGTACAAAATTGGCTCTGGAGGTCAATGAAGCATGTTGGCGGGGCACACAGAGCCATGTGCACGTGACATCCCCTCTTGCTTAAGGTGAGGTTCCATGGCCATGTAGGCTCGTGTAGCCTTATATTTTTCACTTGCCGTTCCCCCACCGTTCCCTCGCTTTCCTAGGGCATGAGCCAGCAGGCTCCATTTCTCGTCATTTCCCCATTTATTGGGGTATTTCCCAGCCATGGGAGCTCGAGGAGCGGGTTTGTCTAGTATATTCTGTTTTAAAATCTATAGAAAATGGCACATAGAGTGGCCACAAGCGTGAATATCTCAAACAAAAACTTCAGCCAAAAATTTAGTACCCCATGGGGATAGTAGCCCGATGTTACAATGTAGAGAATTGGAAAATATGTAGTACCCTATTTTTTAGGGAAATACTTAAATACAAATAGTGGTATATTGCAATATTAGGCACACAAGTTTTTGTCTCTATTCTCAAATTGAGGTAGCATAGTAACATAAATTAGTGATACAAGTCTAGTAGTAAGTGAATAATATGGCATTTGCCTTTTTCTCGACTAAGAGTTCAAACAATTGAGTGTTGGATACCTATCTTGAGTTTATTTATTTGGAAGCTTAGAATGCTTGACTCATCTGGATTGGAGAGAGATTTCTTTTGGGGTCTATCAACATTAGAATTAAAAGTGGCCTTTGTGCCTTGATGAGAGGGGGGACCTATATTAGTCCCCCTGGGGGAGTACCTTGAGGTGTTGCAAATCAGCCCTAGAGGGGAGCGCCCTCCCTTGGATGCCCTAGGGGGCATGCAGAGGCGGCGAGTGGGCAGCCATGCCTAGCGTCTTTGGCATCAGTCTCTCCAACGTTTTTGGGCAGCCATGACCGAGCTGCAGATGGAGAGTAAATGCAGTATGAGGGGCAGCCAGTTAGTTCCCCGGAGGTCCTTCCACATGCCGTAGCCATGTACTCGGAGCAGCAGTACCAGATTTTGTGATACTCATGGCACATCTTCCCTTTTGCCGGGAGGTGGTCTAGATCCGCTGTTTCCCGTGCTTGCTCGGTTGGTTCCCAATTGTTGCTAGAGGTCTAATGTGCAGGAGCAGTTGGTAGTGCTAGTAGCAGTGTGGTGTGTCAAGGAGATTCCATTAAAGGCATGTAGCATCTATGCTGGACCTCCCAAGGACACTTGTATATGCAGCTTTGTGATCAGCATAGAGAGCCTTTTCCAGGTCTCTCTCGAGTTCAACTCTCCTTGTCGGATATATCTTTAAGGTCTCTTGGGATAGTTTCCTACGACATTAAAGCAGACACAGAGAGAGCTTGATGAGAGGAAAGACTAGCCAGTCTCAGAGACAGATCACAGACTTCTTTAGAGCTGCCACTGGACACCCGGAGGAGTTACTACCACAGCAGAGCTCGTCGCTTTACACCAGAGGCATACTAATCGACCGAGCGACTGAGCTGGGGAGATCCAGACGCCCACGACTACGGAGGACTACACAACATCGACAAAGGCTGCAGAAGAGGATCCGGGTCACTTTGGCTCGACATGCACGATGCCCGGTCAGACTACTGACCATGGAGGAGATTGATGCGATCCGCCAGCGACCGATGCTGGATCTCCTGTGATCTAGTTATCAGCTTAGTCCACACTCAGCAGTCTAGGATTCCATAGTATTTTATTTTGTCATCATGTCATTTTGTCATCTTGTTACTAACTTTGTATCAGATCCACCACATTGTAACTTTCTGGTCTCACAGGTCACTTTGGCCTTTTGAAGACGTTAATATAATATTTCATTTCATTTCATCTCTCTCTCTCTCTCTCTCTCTCTCTCTCTCTCTCTCTCTCAATTCCAGATGTCCTGTCTCTTCTACCTCAATGATCTCTCTTCTCCACAGTTGCCTTGTTCATGTATGTGGCATTGCAGGTGTTCTCTAGTATCAGCTGGGAGTCGAGGTCTCCATTGGATTTTCACTGTGTCTTCGGCTGTCTATTCTGGCATATGTGGCTGCTAAAATGACTCAAAAAGCATAGCGTGTTACGTTAATATACTTTGGAGCTAATTTCTGCACGTTTTGGGCCTTCTTTTCAACTTTGTTTGGATTTTTTCTTGAAAAAGGGCGTATTAAATTTGCAAAACCTAGTCATAAAATGGCCAAAAATGACATGTTTTGGGTCAAAAAAGGTAAAAAATGCCACAGCAGTCATGGTGCTCTGATGGTAGGCACTGGGTGTGCTCGCTTATGCCTGCATATTGGCATCTTCACCCTCTGTCGTGTATCGTTCTCATGGTTTCTCTATGGTGCACTAGTGGAGTCCTGTCTTGCTTCCTCTTGCTATTGCGTATGTAAGGGTATCAATTAGGGTTTTCTTTCCTCAAGGTTTTGTGGGGGATTGTATATGGAATTGATGAAGCTTCCATGAATGTCTGTTGACAAAGAATTGAGGGAGGAAGCTAGGGGTTTTACACAAGGCAAACTAGTGTTCTGTCTATGCAAGTGGAGGCAATGCTACAGGAAATAGTGAAAATGGTTTGAATTTTTGGAGTTGATTTTGTGCTTTTGTGTGAGTGATCTTCCGTGGCTGACCTGAGGGTGTTCTTCGTGTTGTTTCTTGCGTGCATTAGTTGGCATGCTGTCAATTAAGTCATGAACTCTCATGGTCAAAGGCCCAATGCTTTTCCGGACATGCCATGAACTTCTTAAAAGTTGGAAAGTAAATTTCTGCTTAAAAATGAGAATGACTGGTGTTTTTGTGATGTATGGAGGTGTCAATGCTTCTGATTTTTTATACATACGCATAGTTGGTTTCACTAATCAGTAAGATTTGTTGAAAAGCAGGTGTCAAATGTGCTGTTTGATAGGGCAAAGAATGTCCAGTCAAGACTAGAAGGGTGGAGCAAATTATATCTCTTGGCTGTTGTAAATCCACACACCAAGACTGTTCAGAAGTGGAATCAGTTCTTTGTCATTGCATGCCTGATTGGAATATTTCTGGATCCTCTCTTCTTCTTACTTTTCTCAGTGAAGAAGGTACATGCTCTGATGGTTTATTTGCCTAGGGATTTTGGTCTGTGGGAGACAAGACAGCAGTCATTCCTTACCTACTTTTATGAGGTTGAAGCTTGAAAAAAGGCAGTTACAGGTGGCCGACTATTTGCATTATCTTAAAATTTTTAGATATGTATTTGCTTATCCAAAAAAAGACAAGACAGTAGTCATTCCTTACCTAGTTTTATGAGGCTGAAGCTTGAAAAAAGGCAGTTACAGGTGGTCGACTGTTTTCATTTTCTTAATTTTTTAAAGAGATGCATTTGCTTATCTTTCATGCAATTTCACTAGAGTTCCATACGCTAACAATGTTTTGTATAAGAGGTCAAACTCATTGAATTGCAATGCTAAGAGACATGTTTTGATCACAGCTTGTTTTTTTGCATTCTGTCCCTTCCAATGATTTGTACACAAATATCTTCCACCAGTTCTTATCAGTTTGACCTTGCAGAAACCCATTCTACAGTTTGATGATTTCTGAGGATGAAAAGCTCATGTACAAGGCTCTTATTTAAAACACTTGAAGACATCTCTCTAAGCATGATTTAAGATGGTTATATATTATCTAGGGTGCAGTGCCAAATCGCATATGTTGTATATACTAAATTAAATTGTCATGGGTCTTAATAGTTTTTAGGAGTAAAAATGAGGGAGAATTGGGGTGCTATTGTTAGTTCCTTAGGCGGCCACTTCCTGCCATTGATTGCATAGCTAGATATAGCATTTAAGCGGTATCAATGGAGATGATTAGTGGACTGGTGGATTTCTACCACGAGCGTAAAACTGTAATAGAGATCATTTTTTCTTTTTTCCGACAAAAAGATCCTTCCATTAGTTAATAAAACTGCCCATAGGGCTACAATCACCTCTACTAGAGAGGTCTATATCAACAGCAAGGGGAGACTCTCCCAATGAAAAAACAGAATATGTACAATGGGGACTAAATCACGAAATGGGAGGAGGAAAGAGCCACACAGGTGGAAGGTAGTGCCATCTGGGTGCACCCTGGACCATGGTGAAGAATGGCCCTGGGCGTGAGAGTCGCAAGAAAGACTCTCTGCGCTCCCGCATGCGGTCGGAACTGCCCTGGAGTCTCTCAAACTGGCCCCTGAGAGTGTGGATCACCAACTCCAGCCAAACATCACAAACAGTCTCTGCTGGTGGAACAGGGCGAGCATCGAAGATGCGGAAGCAGCGGGTCCGCCAAATGAACGAGAGTGTCAGGTGCTCCCAACACCCCTCTCTCTCACTGCACCACTCATGGGGGGTAAGCTCTGTGGCAAGCTGAAGTGTAGGTCGACCCCCATGGATCACTATCATCCTGCTGGTGGAACTTGGAAGCCAACTCAAACTAGAGCGCAGGGCCTGTAAGAGTGGACCAGGCTGCAACACCCCAAGTGTACTTTCGAGCTGTGGAAAGAGCAGGCATCAGCCGAAGAACCCGAAGCCAAACCTGCTATGCCATGGGGCAGTCCCACAGACAATGTCGCTGACTCTTGAAAGAATGACCACAAGCTGCATAGGCTGCCGAAAAGTCATTGTGTACTAGCCAGCTCCCAACTACTGTATCTTTGTGTGCAACGAGCCACTGGAACAAAGTGACTCTCCTCGGCTGTCTAGAGTCCCACAACCGCTCCCAAAAACCTGACAGGAACTCAGCTGTAAGACCCTCCTTCTGCCAATGAAGTGTTGCAGCAGGATGAGCCTCTCTCCGTGCTGCTAGTACGTGACGCCCCAGTCGAACAGTGTACTGAAAGAAAGGGATCCCAAGGTGGTCGGCTGAAGAGAAGGGGTCTCTCCAAAACCACTCTCTAGGGTCCCATTGCACTCGTGCCAAAGGGCAGCTCTCCCAAGTTTAAAGCCTCTAGTGGGCTATCTAAGGTTTGCTGGGTAAGGATTTGTGACACAGGTCCTCCCACAGATGCCCACTACTCGTATCCTCTGAAAACAACACTCTGCAACGTGTGGAGCCTCTATTGGGACTCTATGAAGTCGACTCTCTCCTTGGATCTCAAAGAACATAGGGGGTACTGACTCCGAGCAAGCACAAACTGCGATGAGGACCTCTAGTCGCGTGAAGGCCCGCCCCCATCCATCTGGGAGCTGATGGCTCCTCTGCCATGGGACCCCAAGAAACATGAGGCCTACTACCAACCAAGTGGCCTCACTGAGTGCTAAACATGGGGTTTCAAACAAGGGGCTGTCTCAAGCGCTCCTCTGTGCAAGTGGGTTGGTGCTGCTCCATGCCTCCAGGCCACTCCGTAGCTGCTCCCAAGAGCGAAGCAGGCTCGTCGCAAATCGATCCTCCAGTCTTCTACTCAGATCAACTCTACGCATCTGTGTAAAAATCCACCTGATGGAAGGGCTCCAAGGGCCTCCTGCATGAGGCACTCGAGCTCTAAGCCGCTGAAGCAACAACTCCTTCCAGGGCTCCTCTCCTAGAAGCAGTCCTCTAACAACAAACTTGCAAGAAGGGCTTTGCTGTGCTGTGCTGGATCTATGATCCCCAACTCCCCTTGAGAACATATAGAGTGATGACTTGCCAGGCTACTTTGGCCCAAGAAAATTGAGTGTCACGCCCTGACCAAAGAAATTTCTTGCTCAGCCTCCCTAACTGGTTGATACAGGAGCTCAAGAAGATCCAGCAAGACGTAATGTACCACAACACGTGGTTGGCCACTACAACTCTGCTTGCCAAAGAGAGCCGTGCCGAGCTCCAATGGAGCAACTTCCTCCGAATGGACAAGAGGAGGGGAGCAGTGACCAGTCTGCTGCTTAGGGGACAAGTCCATGCCAACCTGACAACCCAAGTAACGAACTGCAGTCCCTGGGGGGATCCACTTAAAACCCTCACCTGGTGACCAATCAGGCGTAGGAGCACTGCCAACCCAGAAAGCTACTGTCTTCCTCTAGTTAATTAGTGCGCCTAATGCACAATAGAAAACCTCAAGAGCCTGCTCACACGTGTGTAGATTGGCCTCCTGGCCCTCCAAGTACAAGTCTGAGTCGTCGGCAAACTCAATGTCTAGAAGCTCATTTGCCTTGACAGGGAGCTCAAGACCATGCAAGCCAACCTGCTGAGAAGTCAAAAATCTGCTCATCGCCTCCTCATAGAATAGAAAGAGGAAGGGGGAAAGAGGGCAGCCCTGTCTGATGGAACGTGTGAGCAAGAAACGCTCCCCTCTTCCCTCTGCCAAAAGAACCTGACTGTGTGCATGCTTGTAGAGAGCTGACACACCTTTGATCCAAGCATTTGTGAAGCCCATCCTACGTAGAGTGCCCTCCAAGAAGTCCCAATCAACTTTGTCATAGGCCTTCTCAAAATCGAGGAGTATCACCAAATCCTCTCCTCAGAGACACGTGAGGGTTGACGCCTCCAAGAAAGTAAAGATGTTGTCAAGGATACTACGCTCCTTGACAAAGCCTGTTTAGGTCCCATGTATAATGCTCTCTAGTAGTGGCTGGATCCTCAAGCTCAGAGCCTTTGCTAGAATTTTGTAACATGAGTTGAAGATGGTAATGGGTCGCCACTGTCAAATCTCATCCAAGGAGCCGCCCTCCTTGGGAATCAGGTAAATCAAGCCCTCACTCATGCTGTGAGGCATCTTGCTAGTGTGCAAAACGTATTGGAATGGGCTGCAAAGATCTGAACCCAACAAGTCCCAATACTCCAAGACAAAAATGGGAGTAAAGCCATCCTCCCCTGGACAACTACCTCGGGGGAGTGCTCTGAGGGCCTCATGGAGCTCCTCTAGCTGGAGGGGAAGCTCAAGTCTCTGTCTCATCTCCTCGGTAACAAGGCAAGGCATCTGTGCCCAAACCTGCTCTCTGCATGCATCTTGGCGCTTTGACTGAGGCTCAGCTGACAACAAATTGCATAGAAGTCAGTAGCAACTGCACGCATATCCTCAAGCTCTGAAGCAATTGATCCGTCAGGTCTTCTCAAGTGACTAACACTGGTGTGCGCATGGCGTGGCCCCACTGTCGCAAAAAACTCTCGAGAAACTCTGTCACCAACCCGGGTCCATTGAGATGCGTGTTGATAGAAGGCAAACTCATGACGCCGCTCCTCCAACCAAGGATTGTCTGGATGCTGCTCTTGCATCCTCTATAAGGAAACAATGCCCCGTCGAAGACGCTTCTCCTCCTCCCTAGCTGCAGCCAAACAAGCTGCAGACTCCTGAAGGAAGAAGCGACTAAGCTCTGCCAGTCCAAAGGCCACTCTATTAGCATTGGTGGCCAGACTCTTTGTCCAAAGTGCCTCCGCTCGCTCTCTAAGCTCTGGATCCAGCAAGATCCTCTCGGGGATGTGTAGCATCACACCCCCCCTCCTCTGTCTGTCTGTCACAGTGAAAATCACTGGTGCGTGGTCGGAAAAAGTAGTCCCTGTCAGGATGCAAAGAGATCCCCCCATGTCACAAATGTGGTCACTGGCGTAGAAGCGACCTATCCGTGATAAATTCACTCCTCCTACCTTGCGGTCAGAGCGAGAGAGAGAGAGAGGCTGTCTGGAGGTCTCACGAAACCTTAGTGCTGCGAAACATCAGAAACCCTCATAGTCACACATAGCTGACCCCCAAGCTGCCAACTCAGCCTCGTGCACTGTAGCATGGCCACCTCCAATCCTGTCAGAGGGGTCCTCCAACATGTTGAAATACTCCCCAACACACCATTGCTCTGCATGCGGCAGAGACTCAACAACATTAGACCAAAACTCTGCTCATGCACTTGCCATGTTGGGCGCACTGTGCCCTGCCTGGCACTATAACATCTCTGCCCACAATAGCTTGCTGCCATGAGTCCGCAATAGTCATCCATACCCCGCCCTGGATGCCTCAGGTCCAAATGTAGCTAACCAAAATGTCTCATAGCGACCACACAAAATCTGACCACATAGTCTAATGCGGCTCTCACAGAGATGATGCTCTTGTAGCATAAGAATATCGATCTCACCACCCACAAGGCATTGTTGAAGCTTCTGACGCAATCGACCCCTCTGACGTTGAAATTGGGACCCTCCTAATCCCTGCACATTCCATGAGATAATCCTCATGGAATCAGTTAGAGAGAAGAGATGCTGCAGCAGTAGCCAACCTCGGTATCTTAGAGGCTGGCTTGGACGGGGAGTCCGAGCGACCTCTAGACAGGTGTGACTGAAGTGACTTGCCCACCCAAGCCCAAGCCGAGCGTGCAATCCGTAAGGCCACCTCCTCTGTCCAAGAATCTCATGCATGAATACATAGCAAGAGGGGGGCTTGAGTGTCAGCAAACAAGTGTTCCACAATGTGCCTGCAACTTGCTGCATCCGGCGGCGTCACGCTAAACTTGTCTAGAGGCCAAAGTGTTTGTAACAAGTCTCTCATCCCTAGGTCCCCTGTGTGGTGGGAGAATTTAGTGGCCTGGACCTGGAGCTAGTCAAGCATTGTGTGCAGGGTCCACTCCATATGTTCCCTACCGCACAGCGGAAAGGAGAAACCCACCGTTGTATCCAGAGCCTTAGTGCCTCGGGTTGCTAAAAAGAGGACAAGAACTCAAAAACAAGCTTCCTCCAGGTCGGAAGATGGTTACCAAGAAAGCGTGTGAAGTTGTAGTCGAAGAAGTCCCATCATCTGTGAATGTCGAAGCTGGTCAAACCATGAGAAACTGCTGCAAAAGGAGAGGTCTGGACCAGAACAGGCGTCCTCAGGTGGGGCTGTCCCTCTCGAGCCATGCGACTCGTATCAAAAGCACTACCCAGAGACCGTCTCGGTGCGGATGTGTCCAGTCCCCTGCGTGTGAGGAGGAGTGTGAGATGGGTCGAGAGATGAGGCTGCAGGCCCCACTGGGGAGAGAGGAGCAGGTGGATGAGGGGGAGAGAGAGGAGGAGGGGGCGGAGCAGAGGAGTCTGAAGGTGGATGAGGGGGGGGGGGGGGGGGGGGGGGGGGGGGGGGGAAGGTGGACCTGCAGTGGAGGGGGGCCTCCTTAGAGGACTCCTGCTGCAGGGGGTCAAAACGGTTTCCTGTCGGAACCCACTGCTGCTGAGCTGCAGGAGGACGGCCACCAGGGGGGGCAGTGTGGCGAGCCCGTCCCTGTCAACGGCGGCTGGGCACTTGTTGCTAGCCATCAGCTAGCTGATCGCTGGGCTCTGTCGAGGTATCAGCCTGTGTTTCCTGGGTATCTGTCTGCTGGGCCCGCTCAACCTTGAGAGGCTGCGCAGGTGCTGTGGGTTGAGATCTCTTGCGAGGACAGGCCTTCGCTAAGTGGCCCTTTTGTCTGTAAATGAAGCACCGGTGTAGCCTGCTACAGTGTCACTTCACAGAACAGGCAGTTGGACAGTTAGCTACAGTTGGTCTGGTTCACACTGGACGGACCCTTTGGGCTGGGAGTGCCACGTGGCAGGGTACCTACGGTGGTTTGGTGGACATCGTGGCCAGGTCACCACCACCACTCAGTTTGGAGATAGACTTAGCTGGCTGGACATTTATGGGCCGTTGGTGGCTCTTATGGTTGTACATATCAGTAGTCGTTTTGGGGGCAGTTCTATCTTATCTTGCACTTAGTCGTCTAGAGAGAGTCTCACACAGAGCACTGCTTCACCATCCCTGCACATCTGAGCCTCGACACCCCATTTGTACCTGTGAGTCCTGGGCTGGAGCTGAGTGTGCTGCCACGCCTGAGTCTGTACATGGTTCCGTGAGCTAGTCGAGTCCATATGTTCTGGTCCACTGCTGTGGCTCTGTTGTTATCCATTGTTTCGGTGTTTCATTTGTTTGAGAGAGTTTCCATTTGTTGAGTGAGATTGTCACGCACATTGCACTGAGGGGCACCCACACTGTAGAGAGCACGACACATTATCCGCGCTACAGGTGCTCTCATTTTGGCGATCACGGTGGGACCTCAACTGAAATCTCACTCTGTGAGGTGCAAATCTTGAAGCTGGTTAGGTTGATCTAGCTTCGCCTGCCTTCTTCGCCGACCTTGCTTTGCAATGTTCCTCTCTCACCTGGTCCATTAGTCCTTGGTCTAGTCCTTTCTCGCCCTGGTCCAACTTATCCTCGTCCCTGGTCTAGACCTCCTCGACCCTGGTCTAGTCCTCCTCGTCCCTGGTCTCGTCCTTGGTCCAGCCGAGTCTAGTCATTTACCTGGTTGGTTTGGTGGAGTCTAGACCTCTCACAAGTTTCTTGCCCAAACTTGGTTGAACTGGTGGTCACTGCATGACACATACAAGGAGGTCAGTTGAGCGTCAAAGCCCACTACTAAGCCCTCTGAAGTACTATCACAGAAGACGACCTTTGACACCTTGTAGAAACCCTTCAACCTCATCACCTATACCTCCACATATCACATCACCCATTCCTTCATCAGGTTCCCCATCTTCCCGATCACCTTCTCCAGAAAAGCTCTCACCCATTCCTTCGTCATCAGGTTCCCCATCTTCGCGATCACCTTCTCCAGAAAAGCTCTCTCCTATTCTGCTACAGCAAGCTATTGTGCAACAGACTCAGCAAAGAATCATGGAGCCACTAGCTAGTGTTTTGGCCAAGGTGAACATCAAGTTCCCTACCTTCAAAGGGCTTTCTTCAGAAGATACTGACGACCATGCAAGAAGATTTGTATCTCTCTGTAGGGGACGTGGGCTGAACAGAGAAGATGCTTACTTGGTACTATTTCCATCCACCTTGGATGGCCTAGCAGATAAATGGTACAGCCAATTTGCAGAGAACCATTTTGCAACTTGGGCAGCCTTAAGACAGCAGTTCTGTGCAGCCTTCAGGCCGGGTGACTACCAGGAGAAGGTGTTGGATGAGTTGGCCAACATGGTGCTCAAGCTTGAGGAGACTTTTGCGGAGCTTATGACTAAAACTAAGTCACTGGTGGCCAAGCTTCCCCAACAACCCGGTGAATTCATGGTTAAAAAGTGGGTGGAGAAGGCGCTTCCCAAAACTTCTCAACAAAAACTCCGAGAGAGTCTCCGACCCGACGCCACTCTTGACGAGTTCATCGCAGTTGCTACTAGAATAGAGGGGGCTAGGAAGCTCTTCAACAACTCTCCTCAAATAGATACTCCCTTTGTGTTCTCTGAAGGTAGTCCTACTGATCCTTTAACTTCTTTACGCAGGGAACTGGAAGCCCTAAAGCTACAACGAGCTCTTCAAGAGGAGAGGTCCTTCTCTCTTAGACAAGAGAAGCCTACACATAATGAGGCATTGGAACAGACTAAACGCGAGTTAGAAGAGCTCAAGTGTCAGCAAGAGACTAAGGCTATGGTTTGGTGTAGCTCATGCCGCTCTCCAGGGCACCCCCCACAGGAATGCCCCCTTCGGGTTTACTGCCACTTCTGTGAAAAATCTGGACATGAGGATAAGGATTGTTACTACCTCAAGGGATTGCGACAAATACAACAAAATCTTGGTCCTTCTCTCCAACAAGGGCTAGCGCCTGCATCCAACATGGTCTCACCCTACGGCCATCAAAACCAGTTGCCTCCTCTGCTGACAACACCCCCTATGCAGCAAGGTATGCACAACAACTTTGCACCCCACAGCTTTTATCATGCCAGTACTCCCTCAGTTCCCCAAAGTTTCTACACCTCAGCCTCCAACTCCATGCAGCAACCACCTCGTCCTCCGTTTCGTCCTTCCAATCGGCCCATACTCTGCTACAGATGCGGAGAATATGGGCATTATCAGAGCAAGTGTCCTTTACCCGAGGGGTCCCCTCCTTGTCGTCATTGCCTTGATTCGAAGGATCACTACAGTATGGATTGTCCCAAGCAAAGGGCATCCACGTCTTCAGGCTCGACTCAGAACCAGCCTGAATTCACCTTTCCGAAGATAAATTTGATTACTGTGAACACCGTGCCTCAACCTTCACCTGCTACTCATGTGGTTAAGCCTCTGCAAGTGGAGGAGCCTGCTGGTGTCCTTACTCGGGCACAAAGAGCAGCTCTTGGTCTCAGTCTACCCACAGGTCCACCTCGCCAGTCTCCACTTCCCCAATCTGGTCTACCTGACGCAAAGGACAAGTCCTTCCCAATTGCTCAGAGCAAACCAACTTCCTTGTTATCTGACATTGATGGAGCCTTCTTAGAAGCAGTGGCTGACTTGGAACAGATTAAGTTTCCAAAAGGAGCCCAATTCGAAGGCGCCAAGCCCACAACAGAAGCCATTTTGAAAAATACTTTTCAGCAGGTGTCACTATACGACATGCTAAAGCTTGAAGCGACACTTAGAAGTGACACCCTGTCAGTCATTCAGTCTCTGTACCCGGGGGTTGGGCCTAGTGGCGGGGACCTCCCTGTACAACCCTCAGAGTCTTACTTGATTTCCTATCCAACTGCTCCACTCACCGATTATAAAAGTCCTCGCCTCACTGTATCTATTCTTGGACAGCAGCTATCCGGCGTCATCGTTGATGGTGGATCTGGAATCAATTTGATGCCCGAATTCACTATGAGGGCCTTAGGTCTACAGCCTACCCGACCTGCTCCTTTCACTGTTACATTGGCTGATCAGAGAACAGTCTACCCAGTGGGCATAGTCGACAAGGTACCTCTGAAGGTACAAGATTTCACTTTTGACTTAGATTTTGTGGTAGTTCATCTTCCCCAGGTAGAGGGAGGTTATCCCTTGCTGATTGGTAGGCCGTGGTTGCGACATACGAAAGCACTTCATGACTGGGGAAACGACGCCATGTGGATACATACCCCTGGCTCTCCAATGCAACAAATTCTTCTCGAAGGTGGCATGGATCTAGTCTTTCAGCATAGCTCTTTGTCAGTAGAGTCAAACCCTGACTTGGAGCAGCCGGCCCCTCCTGATGGGTCCGATGAAGACCTACTGCAGTGGTTAGAAGCTACATCTTCGATGCCATGCTATGTAGTCTCTCTTCAACCCTTGACAACAGATTCACCCTCTTCCCCTGATCCTACACTTGAAGCCAGTAATCCCAGTCAGCCAAGTGCTCCAGAACCAAGTGGACCGGTCTTTGGTGACCATCCTTCAGAGGGTCCCTTGATGGAAACCGTCGGCCTGGGTGAGCCTATAACCCACCATAGAAGGGGGAAAAAGTCTCCCTTGCAAGAGATGGCCAACACCCCGGCTCCTTCCTTAGCCTCCACTCCATCTGACTCTCCACCCATGCCGGAGCACTTTGAGGTATCTGAGGATTTACCATTCGCAGAGCTTCCATCAGGATGGTTGCAGGAAGAGTATGCTGATTTCAACATTGATCAAACGCCAACTCATAATGTCCAGAAGGTCACAGAGGCGGCACGGTCTTCTATCCCTGACGCAGCCTCGCCCACTGCACTGCCTGACCCAGTCAGAGAGGTCAACCTAGGCGGCCCTGACAACCATCAGCCCATCTTGTTAGCCGCTTGGTTATGGGATCATCCCGCTATACTCGACCAGGTAATCTCTTTCATGCACTCTTTCAAGGATGTGTTTGCGTGGTCTTACCACGATTTGGAGGGAATTCCAGCAGAGCTAGGAGTCCACACAATTCCTCTGGTTGAGGGGGCTAAGCCAGTCAGAGGAAGGGCTTACAAACTGAATCCCAAATATGCAGAAGCAGTCAAAATCGAGTTGGAGAAAATGCAAGAAGCAGGTATTATTGTACCAGTAGAGCACTCAGAATGGTTGTCTCCTATGGTTATTGCCCCAAAGAAGCAGTCCAACAAAATTCGAGTTTGCGTCGACTACCGGGCTCTGAATAAGGTCACAATACCGGATGGATTTCCAACCCCTTTCACTGAGAGAGTCCTTGAAGATGTTGCTGGCCATGTACTGTATAGTTTATATGGATGGGTTCAGTGGCTACAATCAGTTAGAAATACATCCTGACGACCAAGTCAAAACAGCTTTTATAACTCCCTGGGGTATTTTCATCTATACTAGAATGTCTTTTGGGCTTAAAAATGCACCGCCTTCTTTCAATCGCATAGTATATCTCATCTTTTGTCCTCTGCTTACTGATCACCTTCGCATATTCATGGACGACTTTTCCACCTTCTCGGGTGCTCAATGCTCAACCCCAGTAGAAAATCTAAAGGAGCATCTTGCTCAGCTCTCTGCAGTCTTCCTCAGGTGCAGAGAGGCATGTTTGAAGCTCAATCCGAACAAGTGTCATTTCTTGGTCACCGAGGGGACACTGTTGGGCCATGTGGTGTCTGCTCAAGGTTTAGCACCTGACCCAGAGAAGATAGTGGCCATCCTGAAGTTACCTCCTCCCATAAATCCCAAAGGTGTTCAGAGCTTTGTGGGTCACACCGGCTATCATCGCAGGTTTATACGTATGTATGCACAGGTGGCTCAACCATTGACCCGGCTTACCAGTGCTGCTGTTCCCTTCCAGTGGTCTACACCAGAGGATGAAGCATTTGCATACCTCAAAAAACGCCTCACTGAAGTGCCCATTCTAGTTGCCCCGGATTGGCCCCTACCTTTTCATGTGCATACTGATGCGAGTCTGCTGGCTGTGGGTGCTCTGCTGACTCAGCCTAGCAAAGAGTTCAACTTGGATCGCCCTGTACATTATGCAAGTCGCCTACTCACCAAAGCAGAGCGCAACTATAGCACCACAGAGAGGGAAGGTTTGCCTATAGTATATGCTCTACACAAATTTCGGCACTATTTGGTAGGGGTCCACTTTACAATTATTACTGATCACCATGCCTTGCGCTATCTGCTTAATAAGCCACAGGTCGCAGGTCGAGTATGGCGGTGGCTTCTCCTATTCCAAGAGTTTGATTTTGAAGTGGTACTCCGTCCTCGTAAGCAACATGTAATGGTTGACCACCTCTCTCACATTCACACAGGTGAAGAAGCTACCGGGATTGCGGTGACTTTCCAGATAGCAGTCTTTTTAAAATAGATACAACACGAGAATGGTACAGCGAGGTCTTCATTTTCTATCTACTGGGCTGTACCCAGAGAAGGCATCTCCATTGCAGAAGAGGAGATTGCTGTTGAAGTCAAGGCCTTTCACTCTGATTGGGGGCCAGCTCTATAAATCGTGACCAGATGGTGTGCTGAAGCGTTGTGTCTCGCCTCATGAGGTGGAGCATATTTTGGAGGATGCCCACACTGGTCCCACTGGTGGCCATTATCCTGGTCACATCACTGCCCAGAAGATTCTACAGAGTGGTCTGTGGTGGCCCTACATTTTTAAGGATGCAATAGCATATTCTAAGGTTTGTGATGTGTGCCAGCGATGTGGGCCGAAGCCGAGTAAGCAATCCGACCGTCCTTTGCAGGTCTCGATGGCGTGGCTACCTTTTGAGAGATGGGGTTTGGACTTTGTGGGACCAATATATCCTCCGGCTCAACCAGGTAATCGCAAATATCTGCTAGTGGCTACAGACTATGCAACAAAGTGGGCAGAGGTACTAGCGACAGTAGATTGCACTGGCAATACAGTGGCCAAATTTTTATATGAAAATATTTTATGCAGATTTGGCTGTCCCTTGGAGATCACCAGTGATAGGGGTAGTCATTTTGTCAATGACATGATCTCAACTTTGCTGGAAAATTACAAGATTTTTCACCGCAAGTCGTGCTCTTTTTACCCTAGAGCCAATGGGCAGGCCGAGAGCACCAACAAGGTCCTGATCGCCCTACTACGGAAAGCATGTCATCTCCATCCAGCATCTTGGGCTCAAGCTGTGCACGGTACCCTTTGGGCATACCGCACATCTTTCAAAGCAACAACTAATGACACGCCTTTTCAACTGGCTTACGGTTTGGAAGCCATAGCTCCTTTTGAGTTCAACTCCGGATCCCCTAGAGTGGGCAGTCTGCGTGCAAGTTCGGGTATGGAATGTGCTTCTATATCTCGTCTCACCTTATTGGAGGAAAGCCGCCGCTTAGCTTCACATGCTCTGCAAGCGGAGCAACTTCGTCGCAAAGCGTGGCATGATCGCCACCTCAGAAAGCCGAAAATAACGCAAGGCACACTAGTGCTGCTCTATCAGGCAAAATATTTGAAAAGAGCAAAGAAGCTGGTTCCAGCTTGGCAAGGGCCCTTCAGAGTACAGGAGATTTTGCCACAGGGGGCCGTCCAGTTAGTCACTTTGGATGGCGTTTCTTTGCCATTGGTAAATGGCTCCAGAATCAAGTGCTATTACTCCTCTGAGTAAAGGGTCTGCAACTATTCCGCCATCTGTAGGTTCTATGTCCCATCTCTCTACTTTCCACTAGCTTTCCACCAGAATGGATGTTCTGTTATTGTCTAGGGTTCTGCTATCTGTAAGTTTCCGCCTTTCCTCTAAGATATCTTTTCTCCACTAAGTCCTGGTAATTGGGTATTATCGGGAACTTCTACAGTTCAGTCACTCCTCTAATTGTTTCTATCTCAGTGTTATTTGCGGTTAAGTATCAAGGTCCTTCCAGTTAAGCTTTCAGTCAAGCTTCTCGTAGGAGTGGGTTTGTTCAGTTTGAAAAGTGGAATCTGCTTGGGGACTCTGCTTAGATGGCGATTTTTACAGTGAAAAAGATGTAATAAAGAATTTGATGAGACTCCCAATGCACTACTGTCTTTGGGAAGAATATCAAAGACCTCTTGATTCCAATAGCAGCAAAAACCTTTGGTGCCATTAAAATTTCAGTTTTGCTGCAAGGACCTTAATCTACTAATACCCTTCTTTATTTGGAGTCAAAATTTGCCCTCTCTTTGTATCTGCTAGAACTTTGTACTTGCTCACACTCCTAAGCCGTTAACCGACCAGTCTCTCAAACCCTCGCCCTACCTACCCCTTGATGCTCGCCCCTCTCCTCTCCCACACCCCTCTCGCCCCTACCCTGTACCCTCACTTAAAACCCCCTCTCGCCCCTATCCTAACCTCTATCCTAACCTCTCGCCCCCTACCCTCTCCTACACCCCCTCTCGCCCCTACCCTAACCTCTCGCCCCTACCCTCTCCCACAACCCCTCTCGCCCCTATCCTCCCCTCTCGCCCCTATCCTAACCTCTCGCCCCCTACCCTCTCCCACACCCCCTCTCGCCCCTATCCTCCCCTTTCGCCCCTACCCTCTCCCACACCTCCTCTCGCCCCTATCCTCCCCTCTCGCCCCTACCCTCTCCCACCACCCCTCTCGCCCCTACCCTCTCACCACACACCCTCTCGCCCCTAACCTCCCACTTTCGCCCCTACCCTCTACCCCTACCCTGCTCTGGTTCGAATTTACCCTACCCTAAATTACTCGCCCAGCCTAACGATTTAGCAGAAGAAATCTAAATTCGATTTAGCAAAAGAAATCCAACTTGGTCTGCATCCGATTGGGAAATTTTGCAGGGAAATCTAACTTGGTCTGCATCCAACTGCTTTTCCATCACTTGGCTACTCAGCGGCTTTGTTTGTCATCTGTTTTTCATCCGACCTCACCATGGCAGGGGGTAGCAAGCAGGAGAAACAACAAGAAGGAAGTAGCAAGAAAAAGGTAGAGTTGAAGAGGAGGAAAGCTCTGGTTGAAGAATCAGAGAGCCAAGCAGATGAAGTATCTGCAAGCAGCAGCAGACATGACATAGATGACTTTACCTCCAGTGATCCAAGTGATGAGAGCTACAAAGCAGACTCAGCAGCATCTGATGATTCGGATGTAAATTCCGAGTCAGGTGCTTCCAGTGGTCAGGAGGAGCACTCAAAGGTGGCTCAGAAAAGAGAAAAGCAGCAAATCATCACTCATGAAATCAAGAGACCTGCTTCTTCAAAAAATCGCACAGCATTTTCGTTACATTTTCATATGCAGCAACCTCAACCATCTCTCAGTGAGGTACTTTCGACTGCTCAGCTAGGGACTCTGGGCCTCACAGCATTGGCTGATGCAAATTTACCTGATACTGTTCCAACAGAATTGATACATCAATTGTTGAAAAACTTTCCAAAGGTCCGGGGTCACAAGCTAACAGCTACAAGGCTTGGCCATGCCATGGGTATGACCAACTTTCCAGCTGTGAAGTCTACTACTCGCACTTTCTCTTTGTTGTCCAAGGATGCGACAATTCAAGCATGTCAAGAGCTATTGAGCTCGGATCACCCAAATTATGAGCGAAACAGACGGCTTCTCACAATCTTCAGGTATTACTTTCTGGCTCGGGATGCCAAAGAAGACAAGGTTCAAACAGATATTCTCACTACATTCTCCCACTGCGACGGGCTATACTGTTTAATCCACACTATCCCATGTGGATTCCACCAAATTCTCTTCAGCTCTTTGCAGTCTAGGGCTAAAAGATTTCGGGCCCAAGTGCAGTCTGTGCAGTTAACTTTTAGATGTTTTGCGGCACCTCTCTTGCCATGGATCATAAACATACCTATTAACATACATGAAGTGGATGAGGAACAGGGAACCTCGAAAGGGAAAAGGAAAACCGTGAGCATGCAGGTTGACCCCACAGTCACCAAGAAAAAGAAGATCAAGGCGAAGGTGATAAAGGATACAGTGAAGTCTCTACTCTCCTTGCCAGTTTCTGAGAGCCAGCAGACTAGGGTACATCTTCAGCGTCATACGTCTACTTCTACACCTGGTTCTGCTGTGCCGGCACTAGTGTCTACTGCCGCTCCTCAAGACAGGATGGTCACTTCACCCCTATAGGATCCTCTTCCTTCTTCTCCCATCTTCACTCATACACCGGTCAACATATCACTCGCTCCACCTACAACAACAATCTCCGAGGCACCTACTACACCAAGTGTCCCTACTTCTAGCTCCCCGGCTGTGCCACCAACTGCACCTACTTCTAGCTCGCCGGCAGCGCCACATGTGCGTCCTCCAGCATCACATCCATCTAAGGGATCTTCAGGTAGGACCGACTCCACTTCTCTGTTTCAGCTTTTAGAGAAGTTGCTTCAGGACTCCAGAGTTGCTATTGCCACCATTGAGCTAGGCGCGGAGCAGCTAGCTGCAACCCACCAGCATCACTCCGCCACATACGCAGCGATGGAGGGATCTCTGCGAGTTGCCGAGAGTGCCATCGCAGATCGAGATGCAACGATTTTTGCACTACAGCAGGCATTGAAGATAAAGTCGAGGATTATTGATGACCTAAAAGCACAGGTGCACGGATTTCAAGAAATGCTTATGTATGATAACAGGCCTACCCAGGCTCCTGTGGGATATGGATGGACTAGGCAAGGGATACAGGTCCAGAATCCAGCTACCTTTGCAGCGCCAGCAGGTCCCTCTCAGCCCTCTCAGCCCTCTCAGCAGTTCATGGGACACTACCCACAGCCCCAGGTCCAGTACTTCACTCAGCAGGGGTCTCAGGTCCAGATGCCACACATGCAGAGCCAGAGTGTTCCTTGCTGTGACGGTGTTGCTGGTGCACACCGCCATGGTTGCGTTACTAGGCGTCCGGAGTTCACTTCAGGGCAGGTGCTCCCATCCGCTGTGCAGCAGATGGCTGCTACAACCACAGGAAACCAGGTTATGCAAAGCACAGTACAGCAACCGCATAGTTACACTATTGATCTGATGGCTCCTCCCGATCCGGATACTTCTGGAGCAGTAGTGGGGACGACACTTTCCCTTGGGTGACAGGACTGTGAACTTACCTCATCTTTCATTGTACATATAGTTACTTTTGCAGTTTCATTCAGTTTTGGCTCACCGAGACGGTGACCAGTCTTGTGGCGGGCAACCTGTAGCCTGCTACAGTGTCACTTCACAGGACAGGCAGTTGGACAGTTAGCTACAGTTGGTCTGG
Source organism: Adiantum capillus-veneris (assembly GCF_014529385.1). Taxonomy (NCBI): domain Eukaryota; kingdom Viridiplantae; phylum Streptophyta; class Polypodiopsida; order Polypodiales; family Pteridaceae; genus Adiantum; species Adiantum capillus-veneris. The sequence goes on along the minus strand of NC_140954.1, from coordinate 99,260,364 downwards.
TTCACATTGGACGGACCCTTTGGGCTGGGAGTGCCACGTGGCAGGGTACCTATGGTGGTCTGGTGGCATCGTGGCCAGGTCACCGCCACCACTCAGTTTGGAGATAGACTTAGCTGGCTGGACATTTATGGGCCGTTGGTGGCTCTTATGGTTGTACATATCAGTAGTCGTTTTGGGGGCAGTTCTATCTTATCTTGCACTTAGTCGTCTAGAGAGAGTCTCACACAGAGCACTGCTTCACCATCCCTGCACATCTGAGCCTCGACACCCCATTTGTACCTGTGAGTCCTGGGCTGGAGCTGAGTGTGCTGCCACGCCTGAGTCTGTACATGGTTCCGTGAGCTAGTCGAGTCCATATGTTCTGGTCCACTGCTGTGTCTCTGTTGTTATCCATTGTTTCGGTGTTTCATTTGTTTGAGAGAGTTTCCATTTGTTGAGTGAGATTGTCACGCACATTGCACTGAGGGGCACCCACATTGTAGAGAGCACGACACATTATCCGCGCTACAACTGGTTCGAGAGACCCGAATATTCCACTCTTTCTGATCCAACCGCCACTCTGCCGAGGCAACAGTATCACCTTCGAGAGGGAGTGTGTCTCTCGAACAAGAACCCACACAATAGGCAAACCTGCGGCCTTGGCCACAACTGAAGCTGTAGTGTGCGGTGCCTCCAGAACCGTCCTGAACATGGAACCAATCTTGGGAAGTAAAGGGAGGTACTCCCTCCTTAGGCCTGGGAAGCAAACCAAAATAGGCAAGTGGGCCTCCTCCTCAAGCACATCTGTAGTCGGGTCGAAACCACGATTCCATCGTCTGAAGTAAGCTCGAGCTGCTCGGAGGCCGAGCGGGCTCATTGATATCACCTTGGCCGTCATCTCTGGAGACTCAAACTCTATCTGGTAATATTCTATCTCGAGAATCTACATCGGAAAGGAGTTGGGCGTGAAGCAAATCTCGAACCTCGCCACGGCTGGGTGGAGTACCAATGATCTTGTAGATAACCGAGGTGGCTTGCAAGTGTTCCACCTCGGCCATCAAGCTCGCTTGCTCTTATGGCGAAAGAGCAGGTCGAAGGGTCGGCTCCGCCCGAAGTCGGGCAAGGGGGCTTCTGTAGAGTCCCTTTGAGGTGGAGCAGGGGCCGCCATTCTGTGTCTGCTGCTGATAAAGAAGGGGGGCAAAGGCGAAAGGCAGAGGTGCTGGCGTGAATGCTGGTGTGCTGAGAACAACTCACAAGCAAGGGAGGGGGAGGGGGCGGGCTGGAAGGAATCGGGACAGCGCACAGGTGGACAGCGTGCAGGCTGGGCAGCGCATGGCGCAGCGTGAGCTGGCGCGCAGGCTGGGGCAGTGCGCAGCGTGAGGGAGGAGGGGGGGAGGAGAGAGCGATGGCGAAGGCGGGGGCAGGTACAGGGCGAGGGGGAGCGTGCGCAGGGCTAGCGGGAGCAGCAACAAGCTTCCTCAAGTTACGTCATCCCAGATTGTTGAGATTTTACAAGTGTCAAATTGTTCTTAAGTAAAGCCTTTAGAGAGCTACCCATTTTCAAGGTGGATAATGCATGATTTACATTCTTCTTATGGTCTTTTTGTGATTTTTCAGGACTTCTATTGTATCTCCTTTAGTACAACATTTGCAAAAGTTGTGACCGTGCTGAGAAGTATAACTGATTTTATTTACTTCCTACACATGCTTCTTCAGGTAACTTTTCAGCTATACAGTATATTTGTGAAGATTTTGGACAGTTCAGCATTTAGGTGCATATTTTGTCTGGCAAGAATGGAGAACTTGGAAACAAACACTTAAACCATGATCGTGCTGAGTGCGTGCATTATGCCAGTTCTTTTCTGCAATTTGAGTTTGTCAGAGGAGAAACTTTCAGAAAGATTAAGGCAGTAGGCTTTTAATGCATCGTATTGAGGGATTAGGTAGTATGCCGGAAATAGAGAAGTAGGAGTGATTTTGTAATAACCATGGTCATCGCTGGAGAAAGACCGGACCTATCTAGCTCCAGAAATTGTTTCGTAGTGAGCAGTAGTCTAGACGCCTGCACTTCAACATTCTCTCCAGGAGCGGTTGAGACCACTAGTGTAGAATAAGCTCCTGCTCCCTGGATTATATTTAGCATCCTGCTTCAGAGGGATGATTATGTAGCTGGAATGATAAGTGATTACATATATGTTCGGTCAATATCCTTTGTTTTGAAGCAATGAAATTTTGTGCTGCCCTGGACGGAATGAACTGAATGTGGAAATGAGTCTAAGCCAGTGTAAGATTTTTGAGACTTTCTGAGGTCAGGTGCTTGACATCTGAATAGTTGCAGATGGTTTGTGATTTCATATTTTGTCCATGAAGACACTTCGAGAGTGGGACCTAATTGAATGCAGCGACTCTAGCGTAAGGATACACACAAGGGATGATGAGATTCTCTTGCTGAGCCTATGACACAGTATGAGGAGAATTTTGCCTCTCTTGGATCACAGAAGAATGTATATTCTAGGAGATCTAAGAGACTCTTTTTGAAAACCAAGGAATAGTCTAAGTCATTCATTGTATATTTATGGAGATTATTGGGATCACCATGCTTTGTACATTTATCTTGAGGCTTTACCCTTGAGATGTTTTATCTAATAGAAGATTTTCCTGTTAAAAATATATAAAAATTTGGCCTTTAGGAGACGTTAGTATAATCATTCTTTCTATCTAAATGAATAAAATACCAATCACAAAGAGTTTGCTATGTTTAATTACCTCATGTCTCTCCCGGAACTGATATTTGCTCAACTTCTCCTTGGTTCGAAAGGAAATAGTTAACGGCAGTATGTGAAAACATGATGAAATGTGCGTTGTGAACTTGAGGCTGCATCAGATGGTTATTTGACACGCTCCTGCATTTCATCTGTCAGTTGTTGTTTCTTCTTAGGTAATGGCTAGATTATTCTAACGAACAGATTCTGGTGCCTTTTTTTTAGTTCAAACTTGCTCTCATTGCTCCAACGTCAAATACATCAGGATTGAATGAGTTGATTGATGATCCAAAGGAGGTTGCATATAGATACTTGCGGGGCTGGTTCTTGATCGACTTCATTGCTGTCTTGCCCTTACCTCAGGTATGTTTTGTTCTTCTGCCCAAAGTATGGAAGTATACAAGATAAGACAGGTTCACACCATATCAACCTTGAGGCTGTAAAATGGTAGCTTTTGTGTTATTGTGCGCATTTAACTAGTAACTGTTACCATATATGTGGTAATGATGTGTGTGAATACACTTAGGACTGCTGGGGAATTTTTTCCCTCACTAGGAGGTTTTTTCGTCCGTGCATTGTATATACGCCCATCATTCTAGGGCTAGCTTATCTTTCTATTGTCACTAAGCAATACACTCTTTGTTGTGTGCCTTGAGCTTCTTCATCTTCTCCAAGCTGTGTGTCTCCCTGCAACCCCAATTCCAACAATTGGTATTAGAGCAAGTTGCGTCCTCATGGGCATAGTCGCTAACACCCGTCTGCTCATTTTCTCCGATTTGGGTGAGCTTTGGTGAGCATTAGCAGGTTGATTAATACTTAAAGCTTGGAATTTTTTTTGGGGCTCATTTCGGCCTCTATTTCCACTACAAGCAGTTCTGCGCAGATAATTTCGTCTTTTTGTGCAAAATTTCTATCAGTGCAACTTTTTGCATAACAGGTCCCTTACTGTCCTCTTTGGGTTGTGCTATATAGCAGGTGTTAGTCCTGCTTCGTTTTCCTCTTTCCGGGAAATCTTTACATCAGGTGCAGTCACTCGCCATGGCTGACAACAATAGGATGTCTTCAAGATGTTCGCTGCTCAGCATAAACTGGATGGGGATAACTACTCAATGTGAGCTTACGTGATGACACATGTTCTTGTGTCAAAGGGCGTTTGGAATGGCATTGATGTATGTCCGCCTTGTGAGGATACAGACTCTGTTGAGGATGGTGCAGTTTTGATAGGTCTGTTGCTTCTAGAGTTGTTTTGCCTACGGCTGAGTAGGCTCGTTGGGATGTTAGAGATGCACAGACTCATGCATTGATTGCATTATCTGTGAAGTGCAGTATTATTGCTCACATTTGCTCACAAAATCAGCAAAATAGGCTTGGGATACTCTGGCTGATTTTTATGCAAGTCGCAATGAGGCTAAAATTGCATTGCTGCATAAAGAGCTGGAGTCGAAGATTATGCAAGAGGAAGATGACATGGACACCTTTCTTGCTGGTATCAAGGATATTAATGAGCAACTCATTTCAGCCAGTGTAAGAGGGAATGGGCAGAATGCAGCCCAAACGTTCCGAAATGCGGGGGACGGGACGGAACATGACGTAGAATGGCGGAACGCAAGGCGAGACAAGCAAAACTAGGCATTTGGGGGCAGACTTGGGGCTGTTTGGCGGACATATTTGGGGCAATTTGAGGACAAGTTTGGGGGCATTTTTGGGGTTGTTTAGGAGTTGATTTGGGACTAAGCTGAATGGAGGTAATTCAAGCATTACTTAAGTTGACCGCTCCGGCCCTGTTCCCGTTTCCCCCCTTCTCCTCCCCGTTCCCGTCCCATTCCGTTCCCGTTTCCTGTTCCCGTTCCAGGTAACTATGTTTTCAACAGGCGAAGTCATTTTTGACAGTTCACTTATGCAGATTGTTCTCGATACATTGCCAGATTCTTACCAGACTTTTGCTAGTACTTGGAGACCTTTGACCCAAGGAACCCCTCAAGCTGTCAAGTTTGATGCATTATGCACATTGTTGTTGCAAGAGTCACTTTCAAGAAAGAACAGGGCTAAACAGCGTGCAATTGAACAGGTTTTTGTTGTTGCTCAAAGAAAAGGTACTTCTTATGGTTCTTTAGTAAATGGTAAATCACATGTTCCTAATGCTTTTGCTACTAGCACCTCGTCTGGGAATTCTGGTGAAAAGGACAAGAAGAAGATATGTTGCCAATTTGCAAGGCTAATGAAGAAGATATGTTGCCAATTTGCAAGGCTAATGATCACTTGATAAAGCATTTCCTAAGTTGAAGGCAAAAGAGGCCAAGAAGAAAGAGGCTGGCTCCACTACGAGTGCTACTGTTGTAGAATCTTCTGGGAAAGGAGATTGTGATGTTGATGTAGATGCAGAGTGGGCATTTAATGCAGTGTACTTGTGATCCTTTTATCCAAGATGCCTGTATGTCAATTGCTGCAGATTCACATGTGCGGTACTTTGATAGTGGTGCTACAAAGCACATTACTTCACATAGTGACCTGTTTACCTCTCTCGAGTCTGTCCTCATCTCAATACAGTCACTTGTGCCAACAATGCCTCTTATCCGGTCAAGGGAGTTGAAAAGATTGTGCTAAGTGTTGCGAACAACTGTTCTTTCACACTTGTTGTCGCACTTTATATACCAGGGATAAAAAAGAACCTTTCGTCTGTATTTGCACTTGCAAGACTTGCTCTTGTTGTTAAATTTGTGGATGACAGATGTACAATTGATGTTCTCAGTTTTGGTGATGAAATAGTTGCATCTGGCATTTTGTGTCGTGGTCTGTATAAGCTCACTTTGTATGAGAATTGTGGGCAGAATTTTACAAATATAGTTGTGGATTCAAAGGCTGTTTCAGATGCAAAATTTTGGCAGATGCATGTTTTGGGCATCTGAATTTTGCCAATTTGCTGCATGTACAGAAATTTGATATGGTTGCTTCTTTGCCGCCTCTTGAAGTACCTTTTAAGCATGTTTGTGAAGGATATATTTTGGGTAAAGATATAGCGTTTGAAGTTTCCAAAGGATGGTTCAATAAGGGTTACATGTAGGTTGCAAACGACCTTCAAGAAATACACACACCATTGACGTACGCTTTCACAACTCAAGCTCATCACATGCGACACTTGGATAGAGAGAATTTAGTGTGAGTTTGATTTACTTCTCTATTGTTTTAATCCCAATTTGGTTGCGATTTTGATGTGCAAATTTAATGCATTTTTTTGTGTGTGATTTTAGGTTCTGGTGTGCATATGGCCCAAAAGACTCGTCGGAGACAACACCACACCATTCAAGTGAGGTTGAAGGAGAAGAGATTGTTAACAAGCAAGATGAAGAGCTACGAGCACTTGCAATGGAAAATAGCACTGTAAAAGTGCATAATGATGTTTGTGGGCCTATGCAAACTCCATCCTTGGGCAATTACCTCTATTGTATGACTTTCATCGATGATTACTCTAGGCATGCATGGGTGTGTCCGCTTAAAGCTAAGTCCGAAGTGTTCATTTGCTTCAAGCAATTTTTGGCTATGGCTGAAAATATCTCTAAATATACTATGGGCACCCTCCATTCAGATCGGGGGGGGGTTATATGTCTCATGAGTTTAATGCATTCTGGCTAATCATGGGATAAAACACCAATGTACAATGCCGTATACACCTCAACAAAATGGTGTTGCTAAAAGAAAAATAGGTCGCTTACGGAGATGGCACGATGTATGCTCATGAGTCAAGCTTTGCCACATTCGTTTTTGCTTGAGGCTATGATGGGTGCTACTTGTGTACTTTTTTTTTTCCAAAAGAGAATCTTTCTATTAAAATCACCTCAAGGGCACAGACTGTCACGTGACACATCCAACCCTATGTGTCCGTGGACAAGCTACAACATGACAAGGGTTCAGTCAGTCGAGTCAGTCTAGATTAGAAGTTGTGAGTCTGTTCGTAGGCTGTGCATGCCCAGATACTTAGTGTAGATGCATATCCTCTGGTTGCACACAGCATGATCATAAGCATTTCCATCAGAATCCTTCAGGGGAATTTTCCAGTGCATTTTAGCCTATTTTCCCTATTTTTGACATTTTTCACTTATTATTTTTAAGTGACTTTTGTTGGAAAGTAGGTAGGGCAAATTGAGTAAGTTTGTATATAAGCAAACCTAGACTAGCACTAATTGGCAGAAGAGTCAGCAGGAGCACTCGCTCAATAGGCAACTTCTCAGCAGAACCCCAAGCCCTAGCGTTTTTGCTTCACAATATAAAGCTAGCGTTTTTGGATCAGATCAGTTCTGGCGTTCTGTGCAAAGCAGATCAGCCCCGGCGCCATCACGACACAGTAGATCCGCCTAGCATTTTGCATTTGCAGAACAAATGGCGACAGATTTGCAGATTTTCAGCCCTAGCGTTTTGCATCTGCATCATTATCCAGCATTTTGCAGATTCACCACGACGGAACATCAAGAAATCTCAGCGTTTTCAGTTTTCAGCCCTTAGACACCGCAGATCAAGTCCCGAACCTCGCAGATCTCACCTTCCCGCAGCAGTTCCTCGCCGCACGGTCAGTTTCCGCAAGGTTTATAGTTTCAGCCCGGAAAATGCAGATTTCAGCATCTGCGTTTTCAGCGCGTCGTCGTCGCCATCGACATCGTCATCGACATAGAGTCAGAATTCAGCAGATAAAGATTTGCAGATTTCAACCCTTAGAGTTTTCAGATTTCAACTCATCTCGTCATCGTCCTCATCGTCATCGACATTGTTGGCAAGTCCAAGCATTGTAGAGATTTGTGCAATCAATAGGAGACCACTCTCGCTGACGAGAGTGGGGCCTTCGAAGGAGGGTTTTACAACGTCTCTGGTGTCGTATTCTCTTCTCTCTCTATCTCTCAGTCTCATGCACTTTCACGCACAGTGTCCATTCACTTGTTTGTGCTCACTGCACTCTCTCATTAATAACGGAAGACTCTCCCTTCTATAAGAACAAAAAGGAACCTTGAGCACAGTTCGGAGCACTCATCTTGAGTAAAGTTCAAACATTCATTCCGCTGCACCTTACATTGGTATCAGAGCTTTGGCAGTGTTCTGTATCACTCAAGGAAAGAACACAAGAATTTTATTTTGCTTGTTGTGGTCGCACGTAACCCAAGTTCACTTGGACGTGTCGATTCCTAATCCTGTTTTTGAAGAGTGACAAAAATCCCAAAAAAGAAGGGCTTGTCCAGCCTCCCCTTGTGCCTCTTTTCATTCATTGAGGGCGGATTGTGCACTTAGCGGCCGGCCAATCGACGTGAGGTGCGAAAAAGAAACCTTGGTGTGAGGGCAAGGCCGCCAAGGGGTGCGCCCGCGGAAAAGAGCAGAACTCGGGTGAAGAGAAGATCCTTCTTAAACACAGATTGCAAGCGAAAGAAAACCTCAAGAACTTAAGAACACCAAGACCCTCAAGACCCCAAGAACCCAAGACCCTCAAGAACCCAAGTTCCTCGTGAACTTAAGACCCAAGACCACAAGAACCCAGAAGAACCTAGAAGAACCCAAGACTTCAGTGGATCGTCAGCACTCGAAGCGGAATGGATACTTCGCTTGGAGGTGATGAGCATGAGAGAGGCGAAGAAGAATTTTCTCCACCAGGAGGTTTTTCCGACCTTCCCCCTTCCCCATTTACGCTAAGGATTGCACTAACTCCTACGGAGGAGTTGGAGCAGATGTTTATGAAAAGGAAGTTAGAACACGAGGCAAGAAACGCAGAAAGAAAAGCAGAAATGGATCGCAGACACGTAGAAAGAAAAGCAGAAAGAAAGGCAGCCATAGAGTGTGAGCAAGAGTTCTGGTGACTCTTTTCTGAAGTTCAGGCACAAATGCAAGAGATTTGGGGAAAGGAGACTCTCTCAGTCTCTTCTTCTCCAAAGCATGACACAAAGGATTTGCATGATGATTTGAATGACAATGATAAGCATGATGAATTGAATGATAATGATGAGCATGATGATTTGCATGAAGAATTGCATGACAATGACAAGCATGATGATTTGCATGATGATCAAGATGTGATTTCTCACAAGCATGATGATTTGCATGATCAAGATGTGATTTCTCACAAGCATGATGAGTTGCATGAAGATGATGTGATTGTTCACAAGGATGATGGATACTTTCTCTAGTGAAGCTAACCTCATTGCAGATTCGATCAGTCATGAAGAACCGATCTTGGCTCTCGAGCATAGGTCCAAAGAACCCTCACAGGAAGTATTATGTGTTCGCTTGATTGATATGCATGCATTGTTCGAGTGTTTCATTTGTGATTGTTTCCTGTAAGCGTCTGTATGTGATCCCTTTTCCTAGGCATGACATATTGTACGTTGAGCACGTTTCACTCATGAATGAGCACGAATGTATGCGGATTGTTCATGGAAAGTATGCATTCAAGGAAGTCACATTTCATGTCTCTTCCTTGGCATGACACAGTTATAGAAAGAGCACATGAAAGTATGAGCACCAAGCATGGGCATTTCCATTGTGAATTGCCACAGTTGATTGCTCTACATCATAAGAGAAAGATTCGATCTCATTGTTTGCGTGTGTGTGGTGAACGGTTTGGCACTCCGTCTCTTTGTTCATCTACATTGTATGCACAGTCTATTAGGACGACATGATTTTTTCCAATCACTTTACATGGAATAGGAATGTTCATGTTTTTGTGTTGGAAATGGTTTCAGGAATTTTCAGCCATGGAGATTCTTGAAGAAGAAAGAAGCATGACTCTAGACGAAGTTGAAGCATTGAAGGAGCCACAAAAGACTTTGTGTTGCTTTCGACGCGGCCCAAAGAAGCAAGCATTGCAGACCTTTATGAAGTTCAAGTACCGTACGACCCACACATCCGAGTGGGCCGGCGAAGAGTTCCTTCCAGGATTCCGGATGCTATTGGCAATCTCCCTCGACGCCATATAGTTCGGTATCAGTACCTCACTTTTAAAAGGAGGGGATGTCACGTGACACATTCAACCCTATGTGTCCATGGACAAGCTACAATACGACAAGGGTTCAGGCAGTCTTGTCAGTCTAGATTAGAAGTGATCTGACACTTTTGTGAGTCTGTTCGCAGACCATGCATGCCCAGATACTTAGTGTAGATGCATATCCTCTGGTTGCACACAACATAAGCATTCCCATCAGAATCCATCAGAATCCTTCAGGGAAATTTTCCAGTGCATTTAGCCTATTTTCCCTATTTTTGACATTTTTCACTTATTATTTTTAAGTGACTTTTGTTGGAAAGAAGGTAGGGTAAATTGAGTAAGTTTGTATATAAGCAATCCTAGACTAGCACTAATTGGTAGAAGAGGCAGCAGGAGCACTCGCTCAACAGGCAACTTCTCAACAGAACCCCAAGCCCTAGCGTTTTTGCTTCACAACATAAAGCTAGCGTTTTTGGATCAGATCAGCCCTGGCGTTTTGTGCACAGCAGATCAGCCCCGGCGCCATCACGACACAGTAGATCAGCCTAGCGTTTTGCATTTGGAGAACAATCGGCGACAGATTTGCAGATTTTCAGCCCTAGCGTTTTTGCATCTGCATCATCACCCAACGATTTGCATCAAGAAACCTCAGCGTTTTCAGTTTTCAGCCCTTAGACACTGCAGATCAAGTCCCGAACCTCGCAGATCTCACCTTCCCGCAGCAGTTCCTCGCCGCACGGTCAGTTTCTGCAAGGTTTACAGTTTCAGCCCGGAAAACGCAGATTTCAGCATCTGCGTTTTCAGCGCATCGTCGTTGCATCGTGGCCATCGACATCGTCACCGACATAGAGTCAGAATTCAGCAGATACAGATTTGCAAATTTCAGCCATTAGAGTTTTCAGATTTCAGCCCGTCTCGTCATCGTCCTCATTGTCGTCGACATCGTTGGCAAGTCCAAGCATTGTAGAGATTTGTGCAATCAATAGTAGACCACTCTCGCCGACGAGAGTGGGGCCTTCGGAGGAGGGTTTTACGTCTCTAGTGTCGCATTCTCTTCTCTCTCTATCTCTCAGTCTCATGCACTTTCACTCACAGTGTCCATTCACTTGTTTGTGCTCATTACTCTCTCATTAAGAACGGAAGGCTCTCCCTTCCATAAGAACAAAAAGGAACCTTGAGCACAGTTCGGAGCACTCATCTTGAGTAAAGTTCAAACATTCATTCCGCGCACCTTACACAGACCCCACGGTAGAGTTACATTAGAATAATAGAGAGAGAACACCATAAATGGTATCCCCAAAAGATAAAATCCTAGGGCAACCTAAGATACAAGATTGCCTCAAATCAAGGCTAGATATGGGGGTTAAGTGTTGAAGATCTCGTAGTCGTCTTCAAAGACTTAGCAGACTTCTTAGCACTTTCTACCAAAGAAGGAAAATGCCGCTCATAAGCTGAATTTATGCCTTCAGAACTGCTGCTGATATCCAAATCACTGCCCTGAGAATCAACTTGCGGATCATGAAGAGCTGGTGAAGAAGTAGTATCCAAGGAGAGAGGAGAAACATTTTCTCTTCTTCTATACACAAGCTTTGTAGCCTCTGTCCTCCTAGCTCGTCGTCTTCTTTTCTTCCCTTCCTTCCTCCTAGCTTTCTCTGCTTCACTTCTTCTCCTTACCAAATGATCTTCCAATCCCCCATTCGCATGAAGTGCCTCTTGTTTTGAAGCTTGCTGCCTTTGATCATGAGAAATCCTGCGTCGAGTACAATCTGCAGCAACATGGCCTTTTCTGCCACAAACAAAGTAGTGACCAGGAAGACCAATGAAGAAAACCCTCTGTAAAATTTCTCTCCCATGAATGGTCGGGCACGAAATAAATTGCGGAGGGTTCTTCGCCAAGGATGGGAAGAGCACTATCCTTATGGAGATTGTGCGATCCTCATCATTAGGAATCACAACATCTCCAACCACAAAACCCATACATCTCCCAATTTCATTAACATGCGGAGCAAATTCTGGAAGAAGTCCTAGGAATCTAGTTGTAACTGAAGTTTCACCTACAAGTCCATTTAGATCCATTCCTTGTGTCCATCTGGCAAGAAAGCCTATGGCAAAATGAAAGTCCACACGGCCCTGTGCTAAGACCTCCATGGCTTGACTTTCAGACTCGAACTGCATCCTGAAGAAGCCTCTCCCGAGAGGGGAGACATTCACAATCTTAAAATTGACGTGAAGAAGCGAAGCTTGAAAGTAGTCCTTCAATAGCCTTGTGCTACTTGTATACTTAACAAGTGTCCTACCAGAGCCTTGTTGTCTATGACTCCTTATGACGCATGGCATGATAAAAAGCCATCTATTGATCACATGCACGTTTTTGGTTGTTTAGCTTATGCTTTGGTCCCACAAATGCACCACAAAAAATTGGATGATAAGGTTGTTTTTTTTTTTTTTTTGGAGAAAAAGATCCTTCTATTAGTTAATGAAACTGCCCATAGGGCTACAACCACCTCTTCAAGAGAGGGCTACAACAACCATGATGGGGAGACTCTCCCAATGAAAAAACCAGCATATGTACAATGGGGAAAAGCCACACAGGTGGTCGGTAGTGCCATCGGAGTACACCTTGGACCATGGTGTAGAAAGGCCTAGGACGCCATAGTCGAAGGAAAGCCTCTCTGTGCTCCCGCATGTGGTCGGAGCTGCCCTGTAGTCTCTCGAGCTGTCCTCTGAGAGTGTAGATCAGATCTAGCCAAAGATCGCGAACAGTCTCTGCTGGTGGCACAGGGCGAGCCTCAAAGATGCGGAAGCAACGGGCCTGCCAGATGAACCAGAGTGTCAGGCCACTGATGAGCTCCCAACACTCCTCTCTCTCACTGCACCACTCCTGTGGAGTAAGCTCTGTGGCAGATTGGAGTGTAGGTCGCCCCTCCTGCATCACTATCATCCTGCTGGTGGAAGATAGCTCAAACTGAAGTGCCGGGCCCGTGAGGGTGGACCAAGCCGCTGCTCTCCAAGTGTACTTTCGAGCCGTGGAAAGAGCAGGCATCAGTCAAAGAACTCGAAGCCACACCTCCTGTGCCAAAGGACAGTCCCAAAGACAGTGACACTGACTCTCCACAAGATGGTCACAAGCTGCACATGCGGCCGAGAGACCACTATGCACTAGCCAGCTCCCAATTGCTGTAGCTCTGTGTGCGACCCATAGTTACATGGGACGGCGGGTCGGGGTCGGGAATGGGGACGGGACGGCAAAAGTCAGGAAACGGGGACGGGGGTCGGAACGGCAAAAAAAAAAGAGTTTTTTTGGCATTTTTTGACCTACACACATGCCACACACATAGAGCATCACTTTGACCATAAATTTACACTAAATAGACCAAAGAACACGAGTCGTATAGGCTGAAATGTGCTAATAAAACATCGATGATCGATGGATACAAAATGAGAAGTGCATGCCACAAGGGCTCAAGAGTCAAAAAGCCTAAAGGACTAAGGACAAGCCTGAGGCCTCAAGGATAACAAAAAGTACAAAGGGCTATGTAGTAGGTAGAGTCGTAGACTCGAGAGTCGAGTGATCAATGATCATCAAACTCAAGAAGTGCTCGCCTGCTGAATCTCCATATCGTCGTCGTAGTTGAGGTCGTCAGCGACGTATGAGGGCTCGGGAGGCTCGCATTGAGGCTCGAAATCCTCCTCTAGCTCCTCCAAAAGAGTATCGGCCATAGATGGATTCTCTTGTGCCATCTCCCACTCAGTGAAAGGATCTGCCTTGCGTGTGACGCTCTTGGCAAGCATGCGCAAGTTAACGCTCACAAACACCAAATCATTGGCCCTCTGAACCCCAAGGCGATTCCTCTTCTTAGAGGCAATGTGGCTGTACACACTCCATAGTTGCTCCAAGCAACTAGTGGTACATTCTTGGCTAAGGACACGAACAGCCAAGCGCTGCAAATGTGGGCCATCTCCTCCATAGTCCTCCCACCACAAAACCGAGTCAATCTTGTTGCGATCAAGCTGTGCATCTACACATCCATAGGAGCCCTTCTTTTGCCTGTAGTTGAGTAGCTCGTCTCTAATCTTACGCCTAATGTCACTGCTAGGCTCAAGGCGCTCCAATGCAAGCCGCCATCCTTTGCTCACCTCCTTGTCGGTCTCTTGACGCCTTCCTTGAAACTCAGGGTCAAGCACATAAGCTGCCGCATGAAGTAGAGAGTAGTATCCATTCCACCTCGACTCACACAAGCCATGAATCTCTGCATACTAAAGAGGGTCAGGCACAAGCTTCTCAAGTGCCTCTGTCATCCGATCCATGGCTTCGTAGACTTTGCCAATGCATGGCTGCAAGCCATCCACCACTCGAAGTAGGTGTAGAATAGGCTTGACCATGGCGTCAAGAGTCTTCACCTCCTCCCACCAAGCAGCGTTGTCGGCCCATTCTCGGCATTTCAATCCTACTGTTGATGTAGACTCCGGCATGGCGTGGAACTCATAACTGAGAAAGTGGCCCCTAAAGGCTCCGCCACATGTAGACAAGCGGCCTAGCATAAGCAAATTGAATGCAAATCTTGTCTCTGAATATTTGAGCAAGGACAAGTGGCTCCTCTTTGAGAATTCATGGCGCACTTTTTGATGGTTGAGCACAAAGGAGACAATTCGAGAGGCGTCACCAATGGTGGGTGAAATCCATGACAAGTTCCCTATGTCCTTGAGGAGGTTATTGAGACAATGCGCCATGCAAAATGTGACATGGATGCTGGGATACATGCCCTCAATGATAGCTCCGGCTGCCCTATTTGACGCCTCTCCATCTGCAACCATACAAAGGACATTCTCCGGGCTGGTGATCTCTATGGTGCTTGTCCACTCCGCAGCAAGCATCTCGGCGGCCTTGCCACTATCGGATGCATCATGTGACTCCACAAAGTACATCTCCCTCCGAGAGTAGGCCACCACCCCGTGGATGGACCGCTTGCGGGTGTCGCTCCATCCATCTACAAGGAGAGAGATGCCATTGGTCTCCCACAAATCCTTTGTTGCTTGGGCCGCTTGCTCCACGGCAAGCTTCTCTTTGTCAAGGAGGGTGGTGCGAAGCCTCTCTGATGAAGGTGGCACATAAGAGGAGCCATATTCCCCTATTTTCGTAACAATGGTTCGAAAGTATGGAGACCTATCCACACAAAATAGAGCATGTTGTGTTAGTATGGAGAGTCGAGAGTCGAGAAGTAATAACCCATTATGAATACAAAATGGAAGATTGCAATGTGCATATGCCAAGGGAAACTCACCGCGAAGCATGGAAGGCAATGTGGTCGTGGAAGAAGAATCGGGCAACCGACCTATCCACCTCTTCCTTCAATTTAGGATTCCAATTTTCGTTGAGAGTGGTTTGGCAATGGGGAACGGAAGAGGACAGTGTAGATGCATGGCTCTTGAAGCTTCGAGAGATGTCGTCAAGGTTGGCTTCCCTTTGCTCTTGCGGTGTCGCCGTGGCGGAGGGATCAATGGCAACAAAACGGCCCCTCTTGGCCGCTTCCGCAACCTCATACACCGTGAGCTTTTCAAGAAGATCCAACCTCTTCTCGGGAGCTACATGAGGGCAAAACTTCACCTCGTGACCGGGTTCATGAAGAAGATGGGCTCGCACTTTGTTTGAACCACCCGTTCTCTTGTATGGGCATAGCTTGCATGTCCGTGGTCTTGCACCGCCACCTTTGCCACGCGAGCTAAAGTCGACTTCATCCCACCACGACCACGTTTGTACGGCGGGCCTCCTTCGAGAAGAACTGGCTTGAGAAGTGGAGTTGGCTTGAGATGACATGATGGTGGAGAGACTCGAGAGAGTAGAGCTTAGAAGTTAGAGGAGTTAGAGGAGAGCTTGTGTGGAGAGAGAGTAGAGGAGAGCTTCAAAGTGGGTAGAAGAGGGAGAGGAGAGCTTCAAAGTTCAAACTCCAAAGTGGGTAGAAGAGGGAGAGACTTGACAGTGGAGACTAGAGTGTAGAGTAGTCAATGGTCATGCTTCAAGCTTGAGCCTTGAGGCTTGAGCAATGACTCAATGAGGCTATGAGGCTTGAGCAATGAGCATTGAGTAGAGAGGAAAGCATTGAGTAGCTTGAGCTTGAGGGAAATTGCAAATTGGAATGAGACTATGAGTACTAAGAGGCCCAAGGCAGTTGGGGCTGCACAGAGCCGTTAAAAACGGTCAAAAAAGTTGAAAACGGTCACTTTTTTCGGCCTGACTGCAGCGGTTCCCGGTCGACCCCGTCCAACCTCTCCCGTTCGGTCCATCCCCGGCCGTCCCCCCTGCGACCCGCCCGTCCGGCCCGAATTCCGTCCGTCCCACAGCGTCCCCTTCCGTTCCCGGCCCTAGGGCCCGTCCCCCCCGGTCCCCTGTAACTATGGTGCAACCAGCCACTGAAACAAGGTGATTCGCCTTGGCTGTCTGGAGTCCCACAACCTCTCCCATAAGGCTGCCAAGAACTCAGCTATGAGACCCTCCTCCTGCCAATGAGGTGCTGCAGCGGGGCGGCCCTCTCTCTGTGCTGCTAGATATGACATCCCAGTCGAACAGTGTACTGAAAGAACGGGACACCTCGGTGGTCTGCAAAAGAGAAAGGGTCCCTCCAAAGCCACTCACCAGGATCCCACTGTACTCGTGCTAGTGGACAACACTCCCAAGCCCACAACCTCCAGTGTCCAGTCTCAAGAGCTACTGGGTTAGGATCGATGACACAAGTCCTCCCACAGATGCCCACCACTCGGATCCTCTGAAAACAGCACTCCGCCACCTATGGGGCCTCTACTGCAACTCGCTGTAAGTGTCCCTCACCTTGTAGCTCGAAGAAAAGGGATGGAACAGTCTCTGAGCAGGCTCGGACTGAGATGAGAACCTCCAGTCGTGTGAAGGCTCCCATCCACCTGTGTAGCGAGGATAACATGTCGTGCTCTCTACAGTGGGTGGTCCTCAGTGCAATGTGCGTGACAATCTCACTCAAACAGATTGAATCTCCCTCAAACAGACGAACAGAAAGGAAACAATAGACGTCAACAGAGCTCTCAAAGACACAGCAGCAGACCAGAACATATGACTCGACTATCTCAAAGACTGATACAGACTCTGGCGAGGCAGCACACTCAGCTCCAGCCCAGGACTCTCAGGTACAATGGGGGTGTCGAGGCTTAGATGTGCCGGGATGGTGCAGACGTGCTCTGTGTAAAGACCCACTCTAGACGACTACTACGTACTAAGATAATGCCACTGGCCCAGAACGACTACTCATATGTACAATCATCAAGAGCCACCAACGGCTCATAAATAACATCATCTAAGTCTATCTCCACTGGGTGGCGGTGGTGACCTGGCCACGATGTCCACTAGACCACCCTGCTGAAAAGTGACACTGTAGCAGGCTACAGGTTGCCCGCCACAAGTCCGCTGCCCGTCCCGGAAAGCGGAATTGATGAACTGAAATATCGGCGATCTACTGTTGCTGCCCGTCCCGGAAAGCGGAACTGATGAACTGAAATATCGGCGATCTATTGTTGGTGGTCGGATGATGGAGGAGGAGGTGGAGGAGGCTGATAGTAAGTTGGGTAAGGAGATGGAGGCCAAGTGTATGGTGAGGGGTAGTGGCCATGAGGAGGGTACATTGGGTATGGAGCAGCAGGCTGCGTCATGTGAGACGGTTGCGGTTGAGTAGGTGGAGCTGGTGGAAACCCATGAAACGACTGCGCAGGCTGCGAGGGTGGAACAGGTTGTTGGAATCCCGGGAAGCCGTAGAAGTGCTGAGGATAGGATGGAAACTGGGAGAGGGAGGCCATAGAGGGACCCTGAAATTGTGATGAGACCGATCCTGTTGGTTTAGACTCCATTTTGGTAGGATTTGCTTTCTCTGCTGTTTGAGAATCCCCTGAATGTGCTTTGGAAACGTCCGTCTGTGTCGGTACCTGTGGTGCCATAGCAGGAACTTGCTGAGAAACCGGGGTTGTAGTTGTAGCTGTAGCTGGAACTGCCTGTGAAATGGCTACAGCTTGGTATTTTGCGCAAGAAGGACATAGTGTATGTACCACCGGAGAGAGGTCCTGAACTGCTGCGGTCATATCATTTGCCTCTTTTAACTGGTTTTGCTGAGTGTGGACGATATGTTTGAGGTCCACTAACTGTTGAGTTAAGATTCTTATAGGATCTTGAGCTGTAGCAATGAAATTGTCCCTATCCATCGCTCGTTGAAGATGCGTTTGCACTTCCCTTGTCATACCGTCGTAGCAAGCACGATGCATACCGTTGGTACCTTGCAATGAGAGGGCTGCATTGATAATCGTCGAAATGGCTCTTCTGTCTCCCTCTAAAAGTCTGTCGGCCTGAGGCGCAAAAGTCTCATACATGTCATGCTTGTCAGATGTAGGCGCCCCAGAGCTAGATGCCCCCGTAGTATCCTTCAGTGCCCCAGCAGTAAGAGTAGTACGTAGTGCTGGCGACACAACTGGAGGTTGTGTTTTAGTGACTGCAACACTACTCACAAGAGGTGGTGTGAAAGTGGAGGTGGCCACAGAAGTAGACATACGCACTGCTGGTGTTGTAGTATGGACGTCCGAGATTTTGACCTGCGATTCTGAGAAAGGTAGTGTTGCCAGCTGCTCAGATGAATCTTTTTGTACCTTTGTCCTCTTGCGCAAGATGCCTTTCCCTTTGGCCATTTTGGAACGTTCTTGCTCTTTTGGATCATCTTAAAGGGTGAGAACTGCTTTTGCATCCGTCTTTTGCTGCATAATCTGTACTACCCAATACATAATAGGTGCTGCATAGCAATTGAACCTTTCCGCTTTGCCTTTAAGTTGAGTCTGAAAACGCTTTGCCCTGTCCTGTAGCGCTTTAAACAGCAAATTGTGAAATGGGTATGGCAGGTAGTGGTAGAGACAAAAAAGAGCATCGCATATTGCTGGAGAACCTGGAGAAGATGGAACCCCTGTTCTTTCAGGTGCTCGCAATAAAAAATAATACTGTAACACTGAATACAGTTGCTGACTCGTGTGATAGTCTGGATGTGAGTCTAGTAAAAGTTCCTGACAAGCATTTGCCGTTTCTTCTGGTGAAAGATTCGAGAAGGTTTTTGTTGCGGGCAGAGGTGTCAACACAGTCAATATTCCCATAGCCTGTCCGATATTCTCCGCTGTAAGTGCAATATCATTCAGCTTTGGAAAAGTTAGCAAGAGGAAACATAGCTTGGCAGTAGAGGTATTGGCAGACAAATCGGTCTGAGCCAAATTTTGAAGACCCAAGTGTATCAGTTGTTGTTGAGAGAACACCTCCTTGAGTGCTGGATTCGGAGCCTGTAGATGATATATCATTATTAAAGGTACCTTGGAGAGGGCACCAGACGGGCGAGGCACCTGGAGAGTGGTGACTCTGTCAGCAGTGGCTGACTGTGGTGAATCTTCCTCTGAAGATTCCTCTGAAATCTGCTCTGAACTAGGAGTATAGTCTGATTTACTGTCAGAACTATCCCCAGATGCAGAGGACTCTTCCTCTGATTGCAGATGCTTTTCCCTATTTCGAGTACAAACCATCTTACTAAACTGTGCGTGGACTTCCAGTGAGAAATTTGAGTAAGCAGTGTTGAGGAGCTCCGGAGGAACAGAGGCACTTGTCGCTAGGCTGGGAACTGTGAAGGCTCTTGGCGCTTCTGATATGAAGAAGTGAAGATTGAATGACTTTTAAATTTAAGCTAAAGTAGCTTTTCAGTACTTTTAAAAGCTGCTTTTTTAGGTTTTTTGCTTTTGCGCAAGGCCAGGGGTAGGGCTAGGGCGAGGAAAAAGGCGGCCCAGGGGCGAAGAACAGGCATGGGCTAGGGCGATAGAAAAGGGAAGGGCGAGGGCGAGGAGTGAAGGACAGGCAGGGGTTTGGTCGAGGGAAAAGGGAAGGGCGAGGGGAAAGGGCGAGGGCGAGGGGTTAGGGTGGGAGAGGACGGGGATAGGGCGAGGGCGAGGGTGGGAGAGGACGAGAGAGGGGCTAGGGCGAGGGAAAAGGGAAGGGCGAGGGCGAGG
Source organism: Adiantum capillus-veneris (assembly GCF_014529385.1). Classification (NCBI taxonomy): domain Eukaryota; kingdom Viridiplantae; phylum Streptophyta; class Polypodiopsida; order Polypodiales; family Pteridaceae; genus Adiantum; species Adiantum capillus-veneris. Next base: position 99,240,630 of record NC_140954.1, on the reverse strand, counting down.
GCGAGGGCGAGGGGTTAGGGTGGGAGAGGACAGGGCTAGGGCGAGGGCGAGGGCGAGGGGGTGGGAGGGTTTAGGCGAGGGCGAGAGGGTGAGGGGGAAAGGGCGAGGGACGAGGGGGTGGGCTAGGGCGAGGGCGAGGGCGAGGGCGAGGAGATGGGCTAGGGCTAGGGCGAGGGCGAGAGGATGAGGGGGGGCGAGGGCGAGGGGATGGGCTAGGGCAAGGGCGAGGGTGTGAGGGGGCGAGGGCGAGGGGATGGGCTAGGGCTATGGCGAGGGCGAGAGGATGGGCTAGGGCGAGGGGGTGGGAGGGTTTAGGTGAGGGCGAGAGAGTTGGATAGGGCGAGGGGGTGGGAGGGTTTAGGCTAGGACGAGGGGGGTGAGGGGATGGGAGAGGCTGGGGGTGGGAGGGTTAGGACTAGGGCGAGCGGAAAAGGGCTAGGGCTCGGGAGAGAGGGTGAGGGTGAAAGGGCTAGGGTTAGGGCGAGGGGGCTTGCAATTCTGTATAAATTTAGGGCTTACCCACTTAGCTCAGCTGCAGAAGTCGTGGAGTTTCTCTTTAGTAGCAATCTGAGCACCACCAAAGGCGCCTTCAATTGGCAACTGCCACCACACACCGTATTTATGGAGGAGATGTGAAAGTTAGGCGAGGGAGAGGGAAAGGGGAAAGGGAAGGATTAGGGCGAGGCTAGGGGAGTTGGTTGAGAGGAGAGACAAGCTGAGGTAGAAAAAACAGTTAGCTTTAACACACGGAAACTATCCCAGAGACCTTAAAGTTTTAGCTAGACCAAAAGAATAGCAAGCATTGATAAAACCGAGTTACCAGAAAGAATCAGCCATTCCAGATAAAACGCAGATAAAACGCGAAGTATCATCCTACATAAATACCCCACTCAAGGCATTTATTGCTTTATGCATCTCCAAGAACTGAGTTTGACTTGAGAGCAAAATCTGAGAAAAGGAACTTATTCAGATTGGGCAGATTAGGTTATGTCCAAGAAAGACAAAGATTGAAGACAGCGAGAGTGAAGGATAGAGTTGATCAAGTCCAGAATCAAGCCTATGAGCTTAACAGAGTCTGCAGAAGGAGAGCTGCCTAAGGAGAGGGTCTAAGAGAGAGAAGATAAAACAGGACAGTAAGATGGGGAAGATAGTGATTCCGAAGCTATTTAAAGGTTCAGGAGTCTGCAAAGCTCAACACTTGCTTTGATTGTCGCGCGGTTAGACCCTTGAGCGTCTTCTCAAGCATGATAGCATTTGATCCGAGATCCATTGACTAAAGGCAAAGAAACTCCTTCGAGAGTGGCTAATTGTACAACGCCGTGGGGTAGAATCTCCATCACCTTATATGGTCCTTGCCATGCTGGGACCAACTTCTTTGCTTTTTTCAGAAACTTGGCCTGATAAAGTAGCACCAGTGCTCCTTGCGTTATTTGTGGCTTCCTGAGATGGCGATCATGCTAGGCTTTATGACGAAGCTGCTCTGCTTCTAGAGCCAGTGAAGCCAAACCTCGGCTTTCCTCCAAAAGGAAAAGACGAGAGACTGATGCCGACCCCAAATTTCTATTGGCACAAAGACTCCCCACTCGCGGGGATCCTGAGTTGAATTCAAAAGGTGCTATCGCTTCCAACCCGAAAGCCAATTGAAATGGGGTGTGATTGGTTGTGGCTTTGAAAGAAGTTCGATAAGCCCAAAGTGTACCGTGGATAGCTTGAGCCCAAGTCGAGGGATGAAGATGACATGCTTTCCGTAGGAGTGCTATCAGAACCTTATTAGTGCTCTCTGCCTGCCCGTTTGCTCTAGGGTAATAGGAATAAGATTTTTTGTGAAAAATCTTGTAGTTGGCCAGCAAGGTAGAAATTGTTTCATTCACAAAGTGACTACCCCTGTCTCACTGGTGATTTCCAAGGGACATCCAAACCTGCACAAAATATTTTCATAGAGAAACTTGGCTACTGTAGTGCCAGTGCAGTCCGTTGTTGCAAGTACCTCTGCCCACTTTGTTGCGTAGTCGGTAGCCACCAAGAGATACTTCTGATTGCCTGGTTGGGCAGAGGGAGTAATTGGGCCTACAAAATCTATGCCCCATCTCTCAAAGGGTTGCCATGCCATAGAGACCTGCAGAGGACGGTTTGACTGTTTGCTTGGTTTAGGGCCACAGCGCTGACATACATCACATACCTTTACATAGGCAATTGCATCGCGGAAAATATAGGGCCATCATAAGCCACACTGGAGAATCTTTTGTGCAGTAATATGACCAGGGTAATGGCCACCAGTGGGACCACTATGGGCATCCTCTAAAATATACTCGACTTCATGAGGGGAGACACACCGCCGTAGAACACCATCTTGCCCTGATTTATATAGCTGGCCCCCAATGAGAGTGAAAGGCCTAGACTTCAGCAACATGCGTCTCTTCTGCAGGGGAGAAGCATTCTCTGGGTAAAGGCCACTAGAAAGCAGATGCAAAACATCGCCGTACCATTCCGGTGTGGTATCCACCTTAAAGAGACTGCTATCAGGAAAGTCGTCAGCAACCCCTGTTGCTTCTTCACCAATGTGAACGCGAGAAAGGTGGTCGGCAAGGACATGATGTTTGCCGGGCCCGAGTACCACTTCGAAATCGAACTCTTGAAATCAGAGTAGCCATCACCATACTCTACGTGCGGCTTGTTGAGCAGATATCGCAGGGCATGGTGATAAGTAATAACTGTGAAGTGGACCCCTAATAAGTAGTGTCGAAATTTTTGCAGAGCATACACAATAGCTAAACCTTCCCTTTCTGTGGTGCTATAGTTGCACTCTGCCTTGGTGAGTAAGCGACTTGCATAGTGAACAGGGTGATCCAGGTTATACTCCTTACTAGGTTGAGTCAGCACCGCACCCACAGCCAGTTGACTGGCATCTGTATGCACATGAAAGGTGAGAGACCAATCGGGAGCTACTAAGATAGGCGCTTCAATGAGTCGTTTTTTAAGGTATGCAAAAGCTTCAGCCTCTGCCTTTGACCATTGAAAGGGAACAGCAGCACTGGTTAGGAGGGTCAGGGGTTGAGCCACCTGTGCATACATGCGTATAAACCTGCGATGATACCCTGTGTGGCCTACAAAGCTCTGTACCCCTTTTGGGTTGATGGGAGGTGGTAACTTTAAGATTGCCACAATCTTCTCTGGGTCAGGCGCTAAACCTTTAGCAGACACCACATGGCCTAGAAGTGTGCCTTCAGTAACCAAAAAATGACATTTGTTAGGATTTAGCTTTAGGCGTGCCTCTCTGCACCTGAGGAAGACAGCAGAGAGCTGAGCGAGGTGTTCCTCTAGGTTTTCCACTAGGGTTGAACATTGAGCACCTGAGAAGGTCGAAAAATCGTCCATGAAGATGCGAAGATGATCCGTAAGCAGAGGACAAAAGATGAGATATACTGCCGTATTGAAAGAAGGTGGGCATTTTTCAACCCAAAAGACATTCGAGTGTATATAAAAATACTCCAGGGAGTCACAAATGCTGTTTTCAGCTGATCACCTGGATGGATGCCCAACTGATTGTATCCACTAAACCCATCCATGAAACTGTACAATACATGCCCTGCTACATCTTCGAGCACACGCTCAGTGAAAGGTGTTGGGAAACCATCTGGGATAGTTACCTTATTCAGAGCACGGTAATCGACGCACACACGGATTTTGTTGGATTGCTTCTTAGGCGCCATCACCATGGGTGATAACCACTCAGAGTGCTCCACACGTACAATGATCCCTGCCTCTTGCATTTTTTCTAACTCTGCCTTGACCCCCTCAGCATACTTCGGGTTGAGCTTGTAAGCTCGGCCTCTTACAGGCTTAGCCCCTTCAACCAGAGGTATAGTGTGGACACCCAATTCTGGTGGAATCCCCTCTAAATCCATGTAGGACCAAGCAAAAACATCTTTAAAAGAGTGGACGAAAGAGACTACCTGATTGAGTAATGCGGGATGCTCCCATAACCAAGCTGCTAACAGTACGTGCTGAGGGTTGTGAGGATCTCCTAGGTTGACTTCTCTGACCGGGTCTGGGGGTGTAGCTGGAGAGGGTGCTTCTGAAGATGAGAGGTGAGCTGCCTCTTGGAGCTTCAAGACATCATGTGCAGGTGTTTGATCGATTGGAAACTCTTCATACTCCATTTGTAATCATCCTTGTGGGAGCTCCTCGAAGGGTAAATCTTCAGATGCAGACGGCATGACAGAGTGCGTTTAAAGTGTGTCCGACTTGGGAGATGGTCCAAGAAGGGGGAAATCTTTGGTGAGTGCATGCAGAGGAGATTTTTTCCCCCTTCGGTGATGTGTTATAGGTTCCCCAAGACCGAGGGCTTCCATCGGCGGGTCATTCGACGCATGAGAATTTGAGGCTGACACACTTACTTATTCGACTGTTGTACTGTCTGTTGTAGGACTTTGGACATCAGTGTGCTCCTGAGGATTTTGAAGAGAGAGTGTTACTGGCGGCACAGGTATGTTTTGAGTAGAGACCATGTAGCATGGCATCGAAGTGGTAGCTTCCAACCATTGTAGCAGGTCCTCGTCAGACCTGTCAGGTGGGAAGGGCTGCTCAGGGTCGGGGTTGGACTGTATTGTCAATGAGCTGTGCTGAGCCACTGGATCCATCCCTCCTTCAAGCCGGATTGGTTGCATTTGGGAGCCGGGAGTGTGTATCCACATGGCGTCGTTTCCCCAATCATGAAGTGCCTTAGTATGCCGCAACCATGGTCTACCAATCAGCAAGGGAAATCCTCCCTCCACCTGAGGAAGACTGACCACCACAAAATCCAAGCTAAATGTGAAGTCTTGTACCTTCAAAGGCACCTTCTCTACTATGCCCAGAGGATAGACTGTCCTCTGGTCTGCCAATGTAACAGTGAACGGAGCAGGGCGAGTAGGCTGCAGACCTAAGGATGACACGGTAAATTCAGGCATCAAATTGATTCCAGACCCACCATCCACTATGACGCCTGATAATGACTGCCCAAGAATAGATACAGTAAGACGTGGACTTTTATAGTCGGTGAGGGGAGCAGCTGGATATGAAATCATGTAGGACTCCAGGGGCTGCACAGGTAGGTGCCCGCCACTAGGCCGAGTACCAGGGTACAAAGATTGAATTATTGAGAGGGTGTCACTTCTAAGAGTTGCATCTAGCCGAAGCATCTCATAGAGAGATACTTGCTGAAAGGTGTTCTTCAAGATTGCTTCCGCAGTAGGCCTAGCTTCTACAACCTCGGCCTCCTCGGAAACTTTGACCTGTTGCAAGTCAGCTACTGCTGCCAGGAAGGCTCCATCAATGTCCGAAAGCATAGAGATTGGCCTATTCTTTGCACCATTTATGGGTGCGACATTTTGAACAGGTTGCTCAAGTGTTGGACCTGATGGTCCAATTGGCAAACTTAAACCAAGGGCTGCTCTTTGTGCTCGAGTGAGCACCCCAGTAGGCTCTGCTGCTTGTTGTGGCTGAACTGTATGTGTAGCAGGTGCTGGCTGAGGGGTGGTGTTCACTTTGATTAGATTGATTTTCGGGAATGTAAACTCTTGTTGATTTTGATTTGGGCCTGAAGATGAGGATGCCCTTTGTTTGGGACAATCTTTACTGTAGTGGCCCTTAGACTCCGGACAATGTCTGCAAAGAGGAGACCCTTCAGGTAAAGGACACTTACTTTGGTAATGCCCATATTCACCGCATCTGTGGCATAGGATTGGCTGATTTGACGGACGAAACGGGGGACGAGGTGGTCGCTGCTCTTGTTGTTGCATGGTGCTGGAGGCTGAGGTGTAGAAGCTTTGGGGAACTGAGGGAGTACTGGCATGATAAAAACTGTGGGGTGCAAAGTTGTTGTGCATACCTTGCTGCATGGGGGGTGTTGTCAGCAGAGGAGGCAACGGGTTTTGATGGCCGTAGGGTGAGACCATGTTGGATGCAGGTGCGAGCCCTTGTTGGAGAGAAGGACCTAGATTTTGCTGTATTTGCCGCAATCCTTTGATATAGTAACAATCCTTATCTTCGTGCCCAGATTTTTTGCAAAAGTGGCAATAAGCCCGAAGGGGACAGTCCTGTGGAGGATGACCAGGAGAGCGACAAGAGCTGTACCATACCATAGCTTTGGTCTCCTGCTAAGACCGAAGCTCTTCTAGTTCTCTTTTGATTTGATCGAAAGCCTCCAGGTGCGATGGTTTCTCTTGTCTCAAAGAGATTGATTTCTCTTCTTGGAGGGCTTGTTGTAGTTTGAGCGCTTCGAGTTCCCTGCGCAAGGAAGTCAAAGGATCAACAGGACTTCCTTCGGAGAACGTAGAGGGAGTATCTATGTGAGTAGAGTTGTTGAACAGCTTCCTAGCCCCCTCTATTCTAGTAGCAGCTGCGATGAATTCCTCCAGAGTGGCGTCAGGTCGGAGGCTCTCCCGGAGTTTTTGCTGAGAGGTTTTTGGAAGGGCCTTCTCCACCCACTTCTTAACCATGAATTCACCGGGTTGCTGGGGAAGCTTGGCAACCAGAGACTTGGTTTTGGTCATAAGCTCCGCAAAAGTCTCCTCTGGTTGGAGCACCATGTTGGCCAACTCATCCAACACTTTCTCTTGGTAGTCGCCCGGCCTGAAAGCTGCACATAATTTTTGTCTTAAGTCTGCCCAAGTTGCAAAATGATTCTCTACAAATTGGCTGTACCATTTGTCTGCTAAGCCGTCCAAGGTGGAAGGAAAAAGTACCAGATATGGATCTTCCCTGTTAAGACCACGTCCTCTACAGAGAGATACGAACCTCTGTGCATGGTCGTCCGCATCTTCCGAGGAGAGTCCTTTGAAGGTGGGGAACTTGATGTTTACGTTGGCCAACACGCTAGCCAATGTCTCCATGGCCCCTTGTTGTAGCAGAATAGGAGAGAGCTTTACTGGAGAAGGTGATCTGGAAGATGTGGAACCTGATGAAGGAATGGGAGATGAAGGAATGGGGAATGGCGTATGTGGAGGTAAGGTTGATGAGGTTAATGGACTTCTACTAGATACCACCGTGCGTCTTCTGTTGTAGTGCTGCAGAGGACTCAGTAGTGCGCTTTGACGCTCAACTGACCGCCTTGTATGTGTCATGCAGTGAACAGTGAAGAGCGCAGGTCTAACACAGAACAGGTGAGGATATGACTAGACCACCTGGTCCAGGACCAATGACTAGACCACCTAGCAGGACGCGGAGGGCTGGACCAGGGCGAGGACTAGACCAGAATCCAAGACCAAGGACCAAGGCGAGGACTAGGACGAGGACCAGGACTTGGACCAGGGCGAGAGAGGACTAGACCAGACTTGCAGACTATCTACACAGTGTAAGCAAGTGTGCAGAGCCAGGTAACAACAGATTAGCTTCACGATTCTATCCCCACAAGAGTGAGACTTCCTTTGAGGTCCCACCATGATCGCCAAAATGAGAGCACCTGTAGCGCGGATAACGTGTCGTGCTCTCTACAGTGGGTGGTCCTGAGTGCAATGTGCGTGACAATCTCACTCAAACAGACTGAATCTCCCTCAAACAGACGAACAGAAAGGAAACAATAGATGTCAACAGAGCTCTCAAAGACACAGCAGCAGACCAGAACATATGACTTGACTATCTCAAAGACTGATACAGACTCTGGCGTGGCAGCACACTCAGCTCCAGCCCAGGACTCTCAGGTACAATGGGGGTGTTGAGGCTCAGATGTGCCGGGATGGTGCAGACGTGCTCTGTGTAAAGACCCATTGTAGACAACTACTACGTACTAAGATAATGCCACTGGCCTAGAACGACTACTCATATGTACAATCATCAAGAGCCACCAACGGCTCATAAAGAACATCATCTAAGTCTATCCCCACTGGGTGGCGGTGGTGACTTGGCCACGATGTCCACTAGACCACCCTGCCACGTGTCTGCCCAAGTGTGAACCGACTAGACCAAAGACCAACTGACCAAAGCCCCCCAACTGTAAACTACTGTCATATGAAAGTGAAAGTGACACTGTAGCAGGCTACAACCTGGGTGCTACTGGCTCGAGAGGCGTGAGCCACTCAGCTGGAACTGCCTCTGAGATGTCCTGGCACATGCTCTGCACCCCTCTCATGCCCTGACCTTGCACCTCCTTTGACAAGCCTGAAAACTCTAACCAGTCACCTAAAGAGCACGTTGGACCCACTGCCATGGGACCCCAGGAAACATGAGGCCGACTACCAACCAAGTGGCCTCTCTGAGTGCTAACCATGGGGTTCCAAACAAGGGGCTGCTGTAGGTGCTCCTCCGTGCAAGTAGGCTGTCGCTGCTCCAAGCCTCGCCGCAAGAGCTCCCAAGATCGAAGAAAACTCTCAGCGAAACGGTCCTCCAGTCTACTACTCAAACCAACTCTGTGCATTTCTGTGAAGATCCATCTGGTCGAAGGTCGCCAGGGGCCTCCAGCCTGAGGCACCCTAGCACGAAGCTGCTGTAGCAAGAAATCCTTCCAGGGCTCCTCACCTGGAAGAAGTCCTCTGACTATGAACTTCCCAAGAAGGGCTCTGTTCTGCTGTGTTGGGTCAATGATCCCAAGCCCTCCCTGTGAACAAGGAAGAGTGATGACCTGCCAAGCCACTTTGGCTCGGGCTATCTGAGTGTCACGTCCTGACCAAAGGAAGTTCCTTATTAGCCTCTCTACCTGGCTGATTCAAGAACTCGAGAAGATCTAGCAAGAAGTGATGTATCACATAGTCGCCAACAACACCTGGTTGGCCACTACTACTCTGCTAGCCAAAGAAAGTCGTGCTGAGCTCCAGTGTAACAACTTCCTCCTGATAGACAGGAGGAGGGGAGCAATCTGCTGCTTGGGAGACAAGTCCAAACCAACGTGACAGCCCAAGTACCGAACTGCAGTCCTTGGGGGAATTTACCTAAAACCCTCTCCTGGCATCCAATCGGGCACAGGAGCACTACCAACCGAGAAAGCCACTGTCTTTCTCCAGTTGATCAGTGCGCCCGATGCACAACAGAAGGTCTCCAGAGCCTGCTCACACCTGTGAAGGTTTGCCTCCTGGCCTTCTAAGTACAAGGCTGAGTTGTCGGCAAACTCAGCGTCTAGTAGCTCATCTCCCCGAATAGGGAGTGCTAAGCCCCGTAGACCAACGTGCTGCGACACCAAAAACCTGCTCATCGCCTCCGCATAGAACAGAAAGAGGAAGGGGGCAAGAGGACAGCCCTGTCTGACTGAACGTGTGAGCATGAAGCGATCACCTCTACCTCCTGCCAAAAGTACCTGACTGTGAGTCTATCTGTACAAAGCTGACACCCCTCTGGTCCAAGCATCTGAAAAGCCCATCCTGCGTAAAGTGCCCTCTAGAAAGTCCCAGTCAACTCTGTCGTATGCCTTCTCAAAATCGAGAAGAAGAATTACCAGGTCCTCACCATGGAGCCGCGCTAGGACAAAAGCCTCCCAAAAAGTAAAGATGTTGTTAAGGATACTGCGTTCCTTGACAAAACCTGTCCGAGTCCCATGTATAAGGCTCTCTAGAAGTGGCTGAATCCTCAAACTCAGAGCCTTGGCAAGAATTTTGTAGGCTGAGTTGAGGATGCTGATGGGGCGCCACTGTCGAATCTCATCCAAGGAGCCACCCTCCTTAGGAATGAGGTAGATCAAGCCCTCACTCATGCTGGCAGGCATCACTCTTGTGTGCAAAATGTACTGAAAAGCACTACAGAGATCTGGGCCAAGCAGGTCCCAGTACTCTAAGAAAAATCTGGGAGTCAACCCATCCTCACCTGGACAACTACCACGGGGGAGGGCCCTAACACGCCTCAAGCGGAAGTGGTAGCTCAAGCCTCTGACGCATCTCCTCAGTCACAAGGCAAGGCATCTGTGCCCACACGTGCTCCCTGCATGCATCGTGACGCTCTGACTGAGGCTTTGCAGGCCGTAACTCACAGTTAAAGTCAGTAGCAACTGCACGCATATCCTCGGGCTCTGAAGCAACTGACCCGTCGGGCCTCCTCAACTGACTGACCTTGGCATGCGAATGCCAAGGTCCCATTGCCTCAAAGAAAGCACTAGTCACTCTGTAGCCCACCCGTGTCCACTGAGATGCCTGTCGATGGAAAGCAACTTCATGTCGCCGCTCCTCTCTGCTAACAAGCTCTTGGCGAGCCTGTTGTAGCTGCTCCTCCAACCAAGGATTGTCTGGATGTTGCTCGTGCATCCTTTGCAACGAAGCAATGCCCCGTCTGAGACGCTCCTCCTCCTCTCTCGCTGCAACCCGGCGAGCCAAAGACTCCTGGAGAAAGACACGACTAATCTGAGCTAGTCCTGAGGCCACTCTGTCAGCAAGAGAATCCTGCCTGTCCAAGCTCTCTGTCCAGAGAGCCTCTACTCGCTCTTTGAGTGCAGAGTCCAGCAAGACCCTCTCTGGGATGCGAAGCATCGTGCTCCCTCTTCTCTGCCTGTCTGCCATTGTGAGGATCACTGGTGCATGGTCCGAGAAGGAAGTACCTGCCAGAATGCCAACTGTCCCTCCCAAGTCACTGAAATGGTCACCAGTGTAGAAGCGATCTATCCGCGATAGATTCACTCCTCCCACTTTGCGGTTCGAACGAGAGAAGGCAAGGCTGTCTGGGGGCCTCACAAAACTAGAGTGCTGCCAAACATCCGAGACCCTCAGAGTCATACAAAACCTCTCCCAAGCTGCCAGCTCAACTCCATGCACAGTAGCATGGCTACCACCTATCCTGTCAGAAGGGTCCTCGAACATGTTGAAGTCCCCCCCTATGCACCAGTGTTCTGCCTACGGCAGAGACTCAACTATCCGTGACCAAAACTCTGCTCGAGCACTCGCCACATTGGGCGCATAGATGTTCAGGAAGCCCACAAGGCAACCTTGAACCTGCATAGTAATCCACTGAGCCCTGCCTGGCTCAATAATCCCTCTGCCCACAATGGCTTGCTGCAAATAATCCGCAATAGTCCCACCCTGGATGCCTCCAGGTCCAAAAGCAGGTCCAAAAGCAGCTAACCAAAAAGTATCATATCGTCCATGCAAGAGCTGACCACAACGTCTAATGCGGCTCTCACACAGATGGTGCTCTTGAAGCATAAGGAGATCAATCTCTCCTCCCACAAGGCAGCGCTGAAGCTCCTGACGCAGTCGGCCCTGCTGACGCTGAGACTGGGGCCCACCAAGTCCTTGCACGTTCCATGAGACGATCCTCATGGGGAGCGAGAGAGAACAGATGCTCCCGCAACAGCTAAACGGGCTATCTTCGAGGCTGGCTTGGATGGGGAGTAATCCGCATCCGAGCGTCCTCTAGATAGGCGTGACTGCAACGAGTGCCTGGCCCAAGCCCAAGCAGAGCGTGCTGTACGTAAATCAATCTCCTCTGTCCAGGAGTCCTCATGAATGTGTACATAGCATGGCAAGCACTGTGTATCGACAAAGAAGTAAACCACAATGTGTCTACATCTTGCTGTATCTGGAGGTGTCACCGCAAACTTGGCCAATGGCCACAAAGTCTGAAGCATGTTTGTAACTCCTAGTTCTCCCATGTGGTGAGAGAACTCTAGGACCTGTGTGTGCAACCATCCCAACACTGAGTCGAGAGTCCACTCAGTCTGGTCCCTGCCACAAAGGGGAAAGGAGAAGCCAACTGTTGAGTCCAAGGCCTCTGTCCCCCTAGCTGCAAGGAATAGAACATGGACCTTGAAGCAGGTTGCCTCATGGTCGTCGAGAAAACGAGTAAAGTCGTAGTCGGAGAAGTCCCATCGGTGCCGGATGTCGATGCTCGTCAGACCACGAGGGATAGCTGCAAGGGGAGACGCCTGTACCTGTAGAGGGGGTCGCAAGAAAGGTTGTCCCTGTCTCGCCAAGCGACTCGTGACAAAGGCGCTGCCAAGAGATCTCCTAGCAGCCGGAGAAGGCCCTGTCCCCTGGGTCGACTGTGGAACTGGAGCGGGAGGGGGGGGGGGGGGTAGGAGCAGAGGGAAGAGGTGGAGAAGAGGGGTGGGGGAAGAGGCGGCGGGAGTAGAAGGCGGGGGGGAGGATGATGAGGAGGGGGGGAACTCTGGGGGGGAGGGGCTATCGAGGGTGAAGCTGGGGTGGGGGCTGGAGCAGGGACCTCATCCTGCTCAAGAGAACCGAACCAGTTCCCCATGGGAACCCACTGCTGCTGGGTAGGCGCCTAAGGACCACTCTGAGTGCCAGGCTGTCAGTGTGGCCCCTGCCGTCGTCGACCACGGACCTGCTGCCATCCCTCCTCCGTTGGAGCCCCAGGCTTAGAGGGTGGCTCTGCATGTGTGTGCTGTGTCTCTGTCTGTGGTTGCTGGCCAGCCCTTGTAGGCTAGGGCTGAGTCTGTGGTGTAGGTCGAGGCCTCCTCCGTGGAAAGGCCTTCGCAAGATGTCCCATCTGTCGACAAATGAAGCACTGGTTCGGGAGGCCCGAATAATCCACACTCTGTCTAAACCAACCCCCACTCACCCGAGGCAGAAGAATGACCGTCGGGAGCGTGTGAGTGTCGCTAACGAGAACGCGAACTGAGGGAATGCCAGCCGCCTTGGTAGCTACTGAGGCTGCCGTGCGAGGTGTCTCTAGGACAGTCCCAATGGCTGAGCCTTTCCTGGACAAAAGTGGTAAGTACTCCCTCCGCAAACCCGGAAAGCAGATGGAGATGGGGATGTCTGCCTCCTCTACCAGAACATCCGAAGCAGGGTCGAAACCAAGTCTCCGCTGTCGAAAGTGGGCTCGTGCTGCTCGGATGGTCAATGGACTCATGGTGATGACCTTGGACGCCATCTCGGAGGTCTCAAACTCGATCTGATAGTAACCTCGTCCGAGTATCTGTACGTCCAAGATCTTGCCCACCTCTGCGAGAAGGCGGGCCTGGAGAAGGTCACGCAGCTCTCCTCTGCTGGGTCGGGTGCCGAGAATCTTGCAGATGACAGAAGTCGCCTGCAAGCGCTCTACCTCTGCGGCTAGGCTCGCTTGCTCTGTTGGTGAAAGAGCAAGTCGAATGGTGGGCTCAACGGGTCGGGCGAGGGGGACTTCGGACGAGTCCCTCTGTGGTGGAGCTGGAGCCTCCATCTGTGCCTATTGCTGTGGCGGAGAAGCGGAAGGAGAAAATACTCTGCAACAGAACGCACCAAGCACTGTCCAAAGAACAGCGCTGCCAGAGCCAATTGCAGGGAATCTTTGTGAAAGAGGCGGAGAGCGAAGAGAACGGCCAGGGGGGGGGGTGTGCGCTGGAAAAGGCAGCGGGTGGCAGCACAAGAGGGTAGCGGATAAGGCAGGCAGGAGGGTGGCATCTCGAGAGGGCAGTGGGCGGGGGGTGGCGGCGCAAGAGGCCAGCGGGTAGGGCGGGCAGGGCTGCGTGCAGGGGGGGGGGGGGGGGGGGGGGGGGGGGGGGGGGGGGGGGCACAACGATGGCGCAGGGGCGGGGGTGCTAGCAGCAGCGAGCGCGCAGTTCGCTTAACTTGGACGATAAAGTTGTTAAATACATTTTTGTTGGTTACAGTATTAAAAGCAAAGGTTACAGGTTATACCATCCGCAAACGAAATGTATCTTGGTTGCACGAGATATCATGTACTAGAGATAGTAATGTAAGCTCACATGACATTTATGACACTCTTTTGCCTGTTTTTAATGGTGGAAACTTGAATGTAAATTCCAATGAGGCACATGTATAGCTTATGGAGGTTTCTGAAAATGTTATGGACCAGCCTGAGAATGAGGAGGCTAGAGGTATGCCAAAATGGCTGGTGCATATTTTGCGTGACAATAAATTGGATGCACCTATGTCTAGTCGTACTCGTTCAGGTTCTCGCCATGCATCTTATACACTATGCGCCAGCGCTCGTTCACCGCATCACTCCCTGGGGGGATTTGTCACCATACATGTGGTAGTGATGTGTGTGAACACACTTAGGACCGTTGGGGCATTTTTTCCCTCACTAGGAGCTTTTTCCCCCTGTGCATTGTATATATGTCCATCATTCTAGGGCTAACTTATCTTTCTATTATGCACTAAGCAATACACTCTCTATTGTGTGCCTTGAGCTTCTTCATCTTCTCCAAGCTAATTATGTTTCCTAGCAACCCTAATTCCAACAGTAACTAGTTGCTTCTATAGCTTGGAAATTTTTGCAGTTTTTAGCATGTCCTTCAAGATGTTTTCTACAATATGCTCTCATTGTTTGGATAATTTTCCATCCTTGCCTTGTTAGGTTGGAGTGAAATTTTTTTAATGGTGAAATTTATTCTTCTGTTTAAGATTCTCGAGTGGGCTCACTCTGCACCACATCTGCCACATAAGCTGGGTGTTGAAAGATACATTTTAGCAAGAAAGATATTTGATGATTTTGCATCAAGAAGCTTAGTTTTAAGATTGTGTGAGATAATTTTAGTTAGACTGCTCTCTTTAGGCTTCAGAAATGTCACTTGGTTTTGCAGCTCATGCTGTGGGTGGTTGTGCCTCATTATCAAGGAAGAAATGGAAATGCTAATGTTGTTAAGAATATTCTTCGTGTTACACTACTCCTTCAGTATGTGCCACGGTGTGTTCGTATTTTTCCACTGGTGGCTGGTCATTCTCAGATAGGGTTTATTTTTGAGACAGCATGGGCCAATTTTGCCATCAATTTGTTTATGTACCTGCTGGCAGGACATGTTGTAGGAGCTTGCTGGTACCTCTTTGGTTTGCAGGTTTGTTCACCTTTAAATTTTTGGTGTTATCTTCCTTCAGGGGAAGGCTAGCAACTAATTTGATCTCTTTTTGGCAGAGAGTAAATTACTGCTTGCAGCACTTATGTGAACAGGAGCGTGAGAGAGGCTGCCAAATGCTTTTTCTGGATTGTGGGGATGGTAGAAATCTAAATAATACCACCACACCTGAAAAAAGACTTTGGATGAACCAGTCAAGGGCACTGTCAAGCTGTTTAACAATTCCAACCACAGACTTTGCTTATGGAATCTATGGAAATGCTGTTCCAGTAACAATGACTTCAAATTTTTTTGCCAAATATTTCTATTCCTTGTTTTGGGGATTTTTGGTAAGTACTCATGGGGTGCCAAGTTGCCTCGATGTGTCCTTGTGCTCCTTTGTTCCTGTATATCATCTTTAATCATCTACTGCTGATACAATGCTGCATGTATCTAATTTGTGCAGAGGTTTGTATGTTTGCTCATATGCACATTCTTCCAGATATTATGTACTGGATCTAGAATTTTAGTGCGCATATACAAATTTGTGGGCAATTTACAGGTATAGATTTCACATGCTGATCACTTTTTGCAGCAAATAAGCACATTTGCTGGAAATCTTGTTCCGAGCTTATTTGTCTGGGAGGTTATGTTCACAATGGGAATAATTGGGCTTGGGTTGCTATTGTTTGCTCTTCTCATTGGAAATGTTCAGAATTTTTTGCAATCCCTTGGCCGAAGGTATTATTCAAAGGCCTATTTTTCTTTATATGAACTCTAGATGCACTTGCATATGAATGTGTCTTTTTGACATTCAAGGCTGGACTTGCAGACAAATGGATATGCAACTCCGGAGGTATGATGTTGAACTGTGGATGAAGCGACGTAATCTTGCTCCCGACCTCCGAAGGTGAGTACTCTACATAAGTGAACATGAGTTTTGCTTGGTTGTCTTAGTGTTTCCCCCTGAAAATTTCAGGAAAGTGCGGCAGGCTGAGCGATATAAATGGGCAACTTCAAGGGGTGTGGATGAAGATCAATTACTTGGAGGTTTGCCTGAAGATCTCCACAAGGAGATTAGGCGTGAATTGGCCTTGGAATATGTCAAAAAAGTAAGGTCATTATATTTCTGTGATCTCAAAATATCTTTTGCCAAACCATCAACACCCCCCCCCCCCCCCCCCCCCCCCCCTCCTCTTCCTTCCTTCCTTCCTTTCTTTTCCCCTGTTATCCACCCCTTCTCTCTTGTGCAGGCTTCTCCTCCTTGTTGCCCCCTGCCCCACCCTCTTCTATTTTTCTGACTTGCTCCCCCTTCTATGCGGCTTTTTGATCTCTCCCCTCTCAGCATTTCCTAGAGGATTAGTCTATTTGATGCTGGCTGTAGGGGACTTTGCTTTGCTTAGGCTTTCACGCTATATCTTGGTGACATAGATGCAGGTAGTACAGGCGCTTGTTTCCAAGTTCATGCACTCCTGTTCAGCCAAGGGAGATGAGGCTTTGAAGTTTGGACTCCTCTGGGGGACTTCTCCTTTCAAATGTGCGGTGTCAAGATTGGAACATAAAGCAGCAGACCGGGAATTGCCTGCCCTTGGAGTCCTCGGATCGCTCCAGTGACCTTGGTGTGCCAAAAGTTCTGGGTATGATGAGAACATGGCATAGGATTGCAGCACATTGCCATCCGGCTGATTGTGGATGTCCATAGTCCGTTCTATGTATTTATTTATGAGGACACTTGGCCAGAGGCATGGCACATTGCCGGTGGGACATGGGCTTTTGTTTGGTAGCAAGTCTGTTTTGTAGAATTATTACAGCCTCTCATTTGCTTGGACTTGAATGACTTGCTGTCCAATATGTTTGCAAAGATTGCACAATTTTCTGGTGTAGCATTCTTAGTTTTTTCAGGTTTTCCATGAGGTTTGTCTCATGAGTGTGTGGGGGACTTGGTTGATCCCACTTTGTGCAATACTGTGGTAGATTGAGGCAAGAACTGTAGAGATGCTTGGTTAGGGGATGGATTGACAAGCTTCCCCCCCCCCCCCCCCCCCCCTCGCTTCCTCTCCCCTTGCACCTGCTCCATCCTGCGCGCTGCCCCCTGCCCCTGTTGCACGCCCTCGCTCGCTGCCCCAGCCCGCCCCCTGCACTCAGCCCTCCTCCTCACTCCCCGGCTTCCATTCCCCTTTCCTGCCTGTAGGTTGTTTTCTTTCAGCCTGCTGGTAATCGCCTTGATGCCAATGCCCTTCTCTTTTCAGCAGAAGACACAGAATGGCGGCCTCTGCTCCACCTCAGAGGGACTCTACAGAAGCCCCGTCGCCCGACACCGTGGAGCCGACCCTTCGACTTGCTTTGTCGCCAGAAGAGCAAGCGAGCTCGATGGCCGAAGTGGAACGCTTACAAGCCACTTTAGTTATCTGCAAGATTATTGGCACTCGGCTCAGTCGGGGCGAGGATCGGGATCTACTTCAAGCCCGCCTTCTCTCCGATGTGAGTAAGATCACCGATGTCCAGATTCTTGGGAGAGGGTACTACCAGATAGAGTTCTAGACTCCAGAGATGACGGCCAAGGTAATTTTGATGAGCCGGCTCGGCATCCGAGCAGCTCGAGCTTACTTCAGACGATCATTTTGGCGATCACGGTGGGACCTCAACTGAAGTCTCACTTTGTTGAGTAGCTGGTTTCTTCGCTTCGCCTTTGCAGCTGGTTGGTCTGGTCCAGTTTCACCCTTGACAGCTTAATCTAGCTGGTCTAGTCTCTCGCCTTGCTGGTCTGGTCCTCTCTCGCCCTGGTCCACCCAGTCCTCGTCCTGGTCTAGTCCTCCTCGTCCCTGGTCTAGTCCTTCCTCGTCCTGGTCCAGGCCAGGTGGTCTAGTCACTTGCCCTGGTCTAGTAGAGTCTAGACCAATGTTCAGCCAAGTGAAGGTCGTCTTGCCCAAGTGAAGGTCTTCTTGCCCAAAGCTTGGTGGGGTTGGCAGTTACTGCATGACACATACAAGGTCATTGGAGCGTCAAAGTGCACTACTAAGTCCTCTGAAGTACTACCACAGACGGCGTCAACCCTTGGTGCCCAGTAGAAGCATATTAACCCCATCACCCATACCTACTCATACGGCTACCTCCATTCCTTCGACCGGTTCTACATCCTCCAAGTCACCTTCTCCGGTAAGGTCTGCCCCATTTTATTACAGCAAGCTAGTGAGCAACAGACTCAGGAGCAAGAGGCCATGGAGGAGCTCACAAGTGTTTTGGCAAAGGTGAACATCAAGTTCCCTACCTTTAAGGGTCTCTCCACAGAGGATGCAGACGACCATGGTCGGAGGTTTGTCTCTCTTTGCAGAGGTCGTGGCCTCAACAGAGAAGACGCATACCTGGTGCTCTTCCCGTCCACCTTGGATGGTCTTGCAGATAAATGGTACAGTCAGTTTGCTGAAAACCACTTTACTACTTGGACCATGTTAAGATAGCAGTTCTGTGAAGCTTTCCGACCAGGGGATTATCAAGAGAAGATTCTAGATGAGTTGGCCAACCTGTTGCTCCAGCCCAAGGAGACATTTGCAGAGCTCATGACCAGAACAAAGTCCCTGGTCGCCAAGCTGCCTCAACAACCAAGGGAATTCATGGTGAAGAAGTGGGTAGAGAAGGCTCTGCCTAAGACTTCTCAACAAAAGCTCAGAGAAAGCCTCCGTCCTGAAGCCAGTCTGGAGGACTTTGTTGCTACTGCTACTAGAATAGAGGGAGCAAGAATGCAGTTCACTGACTCTCCTCAGTTAGATACTGCCCCTGTACTCGTGGACAGTCCATCAGACCCCTTGACTTCTTTAGAAGGGAACTGGAAGCCCTAAAGTTACAGCGGGCCCTTCAAGAAGAGAGATCCTTCTCTCTCAGACAGGAGAAGCCTCCACATCAAGAGGCTTATGATCAACTTAAAAGAGAGTTAGAAGAGCTTAGGTCTCAACAGGAGACTAAGGCTATGGTATGGTGTAGTTCATGCCGCTCTCTAGGACACCCTCCACAGGACTGTCCCCTTCGCTCTTATTGCCACTTCTGCGAAAATTCGGGTCATGAAGATAAGGTTGCTACTATCTAAAGGGATTGCACAAAATACAGCCAAGTCTTGGTCCTACTCTCCAACAGGGGTTAGCACTAGCATCCAACATGGTTTCCCACTATGGCCATCCCAACTACATGCCACCTTTGCTCAATACACCTGCTGTCCAAGGTATGTCAAGTACTTTCCTGACTCAAAGTTTTTATAATGCTAATGCCACCTCAACCCCTTAGAGCTTCTACACTTTAGCCTCCAACTCCATGCAGCAACCACCTTGTCCCCTGTTTCGTCCTTCCAATCGGCCCATACTCTGCTACAGATGCGGAGAATATGGGCATTATCAGAGCAAGTGTCCTTTACTTGAGGGGTCCCCTCCTTGTCGTAATTGCCCTATTCGAAGGATCACTACAGTAAGGATTGTCCCACGCAAAGGGCATCCACGTCTTCAGGCTCGACTCAGAACCAACAAGAATTCACCTTCCCGAAGATAAACTTGATTACTGTGGACACCGTGCCTCAACCATCACCTGCTACTCATGTGGTTAAGCCACTGCAAGTGGAGGAGCCTGCTGGTGTCCTTACTCGGGCACAAAGAGCAGCTCTTGGTCTCAGTCTGCCCACAGGTCCACCTCGCCAGTCCCCACTTCCTCAATCTGGTCTACCTGACCCAAAGGACGAGTCCTTCAAAATTGCTCAGAGCAAACCAACTTCCCTGTTATCTGACATTGATGGAGCCTTCTTGGAAGCAGTGGCTGACTTGGAACAGATTAAGGTCCCAAAGGGAGCCCAGTTCGAAGGCGCCAAGCCCACAGCAGAAGCCATCTTGAAAAATACTTTTCAGTAGGTGTCACTATACGACATGCTAAGGCTCGACGCAACACTCAGAAGTGACACTCTGTCAGTCATTCAGTCTCTGTACCTGGGGGTTGGGCCTAGTGGCGGGCACCTCCCTGTACAGCCCTCAGAGTCTTATTTGATTTCCTATCCAACTGCTCCCCTCACCGATTATAAAAGTCCTCGTCTCACTGGATCTATTCTTGGGCACTAGCTATCCGGCGTCATCGTTGATGGTGGATCTGGAATCAATTTGATGCCCGAATTCACTATGATGGCCTTAGGTCTACAGCCTACCCGACCTACTCCTTTCACTGTTACATTGGCCGATCAGAGAACAGTCTACCCAATGGGCATAGTCGACAAGGTGCCTCTGAAGGTACAAGATTTCACTTTTAACTTGCATTTTGTGGTAGTTAATCTTCCCAGGTAGAGGGAGGTTATCCCTTGCTGATTGGTAGGCCATGGTTGCGACATACGAAAGCACTTCACGACTGGGGAAACGACACCATGTGGATACATACTCCTGGCTCTCCAATGCAACAAATTCGTGTTGAAGGAGGTATGGATCCGGTCGTTCAGCATAGCTCTTTGTCAGTAGAGTCCAACCCTGACTTGGAGCAACCGGTCCCTCCTGATGGGTCCGATGAAGACTTACTGCAGTGGTTAGAAGCTACCTCTTCGATGCCATGCTATGCAGTCTCTCTTCAACCCTTGCCAACAGATTCACTCTCTTCCCCTGATCCTACACCTGAAGCTACACCTGAAGCCAGTAATCCCAGTCAGCCAAGTGCTCCAGAACCAAGTGGACCGGTCTTTGGTGACCATCCTTCAGAGGGTCCCTTGATGGAAACCGTCGGCCTGGGTGAGCCTATAACCCACCATAGAAGGGGGAAAAAGTCTCCCTTGCAAGAGATGGCCAACACCCCGGCTCCTTCCTTAGCCTCCACTCCATCTGACTCTCCACCCATGCCGGAGCACTTTGAGGTATCTGAGGATTTACCATTCGCAGAGCTTCCATCAGGATGGTTGCAGGAAGAGTATGCTGATTTCAACATTGATCAGACGCCATCTCATAATGTCCAGAAGCTCACAGAGGAGGCACGGTCTTCTCTCCCTGACGCAGCCTCACCCACTGCACCGCATGACCCATTCAAAGAGGTCAACCTAGGCGGCCCTGACAACCATCAGCCCATCTTGTTAGCCGCTTGGTTATGGGATCACCCCGCTCTACTCGACCTAGTAATCTCTTTCATGCGTTCTTTCAAGGATGTGTTTGCCTGGTCTTACCACGATTTGGAAGGAATCCCAGCAAAGCTAGGAGTCCACACAATTCCTCTGGTTGAGGAGGCTAAGCCGGTCAGAGGATGGGCTTACAAACTGAATCCCAAGTATGTAGAAGCAATCAAAATCGAGTTGGAAAAAATGCAAGAAGCAGGTATTATTGTACCAGTAGAGCACTCAGAATGGTTGTCCCCTATGGTTATTGCCCCAAAGACGCAGTCCAACAAAATTCGAGTTTGCGTCGACTACCGGGCTCTGAATAAGGTCACAATCCCGGATGGATTTCCGACCCCTTTCACTGAGAGAGTCCTCGAAGATGTTGCTGGCCATGTACTGTATAGTTTTATGGACGGGTTCAGCGGCTACAATCAGTTAGGAATACATCTTGACGACCAAGTCAAAACAGCTTTTGTGACTCCCTGGGGTATTTTCATCTACAGTAGAATGTCTTTTGGGCTTAAAAATGCACCGCCTTCTTTCAATCGCATAGTATATCTCATTTTTTGTCCTCTCCTTACTGATCACCTTCGCATATTCATGGACGACTTTTCCACCTTCTCGGGTGCTCAATGTTCGACCCCAGTAGAAAATCTAAAGGAGCATCTTGCTTAGCTCTCTGTAGTCTTCCTCAGGTGCAGAGAGGCACGGTTGAAGCTCAATCCGAACAAGTGTCATTTTTTGGTCACCGAGGGCACACTGTTGGGCCATGTGGTGTCTGCTCAAGGTTTAGCACCTGACCCAGAGAAGATAGTGGCCATCTTGAAGTTACCTCCTCCCATAAATCCCAAAGGTGTTCAGAGCTTTGTGGGCCACACCGGCTATCATCGCAGGTTTATACGTATGTATGCACAGGTGGCTCAACCCTTGACCCGGCTCACCAGTGCTGCTGTTCCCTTCCAGTGCTCAACACCCGAGGTTGAAGCATTTGCATACCTCAAAAAACGCCTCACTGAAGCGCCTATTCTAGTTGCCCCGGATTGGGCCCTACCTTTTCATGTGCATACAGATGCCAGTCTGTTGGCTGTGGATGCTGTGCTGACTCAGCCTAGCAAAGAGTTCAACTTGGATCGCGCTGTACATTATGCAAGTCGCCTGCTCACCAAAGCAGAGCGCAACTATAGCGCCACAGAGAGGGAAGGTTTGGCTATAGTGTATGCTCTACAAAAATTTTGTCACTATTTGGTAGGGGTCCACTTTACAATTATTACTGATCACCATGCCTTGCGCTCTTTGCTTAATAAGCCACAGGTCGCAGGTCGAGTATGGCGATGGCTCCTCCTATTCCAAGAGTTTGATTTTGAAGTGGTACTTCGTCCTGGTAAGCATCATGTAATGGCTGACCACCTCTCTCGCATTCACACAGGTGAAGAAGCTACCGGGATTGCGGTGACTTTCCAGATAGCAGTCTTTTTAAAATAGATACAACACGAGAATGGTACAACGAGGTCTTCATTTTCTATCTACTGGGCTGTACCCAGAGAAGGCATCTCCATTGCAGAAGAGGAGATTGCTGTTGAAGTCAAGGCCTTTCACTCTGATTGGGGGCCAGCTCTACAAATCGGGACGAGATGGTGTTCTGAAGCGTTGTGTCTCGCCTCATGAGGTGGAGCATATTCAGGAGGATGCCCACAATGGTCCCACTGGTGGCCATTACCCTGGTCACATCACCGCCCAGAAGATTCTACAAAGTGGTCTATGGTGGCCCTACGTTTTTAAGGATGCAATAGCATATTCTAAGGTTTGTGATGTGTGCCAGCGCTGTGGGCCGAAGCCAAGTAAGCAATCCAACCGTCCTCTGCAGGTCTCGATGGCGTGGCTACCTTTTGAGAGATGGGGCTTGGACTTTGTGGGTCCAATATATCCCCCGGCTCAACCATGTAATCGCAAATATCTGCTAGTGGCTACAGACTATGCAACAAAGTGGGCAGAGGTATTAGCGACAGTAGATTGCACTGGCAATACAGTAGCCAAATTTTTATATGAAAATATTTTATGTAGATTTGGATGTCCCTTAGAGATCACCAGTGATAGGGGCAGTCATTTTGTCAATGACATGATCTCAACTTTGCTGGCCAATTACAAGATTTTTCATCGCAAGTCGTGCTCTTATTACCCTAGAGCCAATGGGCAGGCCGAGAGGACCAACAAGGTTCTGATCGCCCTCCTGCGGAAAGCATGTCATCTCCATCCAGCATCGTGGGCTCAGGCTGTGCACGGCACTCTTTGGGCATACCGCACATCTTTCAAAGCGACAACGAATCACACGCCTTTTCAACTTGCTTTCGGTTTGGAAGCCATAGCTCCATTTGAGTTCAACTCCGGATCCCCTAGGGTGGGCAGTCTGCGTGCAAGTTAGGGCATGGAATCTGCTTCTATATCCCGTCTCACCTTATTGGATGAAAGCCGTCGTTTATTTTCAGATGCTCTGCAAGCGGAGCAACTTCGTCGCAAAGCGTGGCATGATGGCCACCTCCGAAAACCGAAAATAACGCAAGGCACACTGGTGCTACTCTATCAGGCAAAATATTTGAAAAAAGCAAAGAAGCTGGTTCCAGCTTGGCAAGGACCCTACGTGGTGGAAGAGATTTTACCACAGGGGGCAGTCCAGTTAGTCACTCTAGAAGGTCCCTACCGTTGGTAAATGGATCCAGACTAAAGATTTACCATCACTAGAGCTGACTTGCCATCATCACTGGCCCTGGTGATAGTATACTTCATTGAATATGGTGGTATTATCCCTTCATCAGTAGCCTTATTATTGTTCCTCTTCATGATTCCTGTTTTCCTACTATTTTCCAACTGCCACCGAGTCTTCTCTATCCCATCTCAGATGTAAGCAAAATTCAAATCCTCTCTCTGATCTTCTAATTCCCTTTTTCTCATCTCGACTGTACTCCCAGTAAGGATCTCGGATCTGCTCTCATTTCATTCAACAAGTCACTTGATTTTGCCCTAGGATTCAGCGTGTCTTTTGATTTATTTTAACACGGAAATCTCTCCACTCTTTCCAATCCACGGTTATCCAACTGTCTCGTCTCCACTCTCAGCATCTTTGCTTCTCTGTATCAGTCTCTCTCTTCCTTGTGAGTTCTTCAATAGAGGCAATCCCATCTCCACTCTTTTCTTTGATAAGGTTGTTCTTTTGGAATATTATCAGCTCTGTTCTGAGTAGGAACATTCACTTTCCCTAAGTTCAACAATCGGTCAGACCAATCTTTGAGTTCTATTGGGCTGATTTTTAAGTAAAACTCCTTAAATCTATGGAAGCATATGATTTTGAGTTCTCTTGGCTAACTCTCTAACTCTCTGAGAGAGTTCTATACGTAAGAGTGCATCTGATAATCTTAACGTCCCTCGCCTCCACCCACTTTTGCCTGAGTTTCTGCCCTAGCCCCTAACTTTTGCGTGAGTTTCTAACTTGTGCCTGAGTTTCTGCCATCGCCCCTACCTTGTAAAACTTGCCTCAACCCACCTTGCCTAGGCATACCCTTCAACTCGCCCCTACCCACTTCAATTCGCCCCTACCCAGTTCCCACTCAATTCGCCCCAGCCCTATTGGATTCGCCCCTACCCAGTTCCCTCTAAATTCGCCCCAGCCTTATTAAATTCGCCCCAGACTCACTTACTCGCCCCTACCCTATTGCATTCGCCCCAACCCAAGATTATTCGCCCAGCCTCAAATTCGCCCCAACCTTATTAAATTCGCCCCAGCTCACCTTCTGTCCAGCGGCTCTGCCTAGCCCTATCCCAAATCGTGCCCAATCCCAAATCATCCCTACCACTGGCTTTTCTAGTACCCTCGTCCCCTACCTGAGCAGCTCCCTACCATCACCACTACTAGCGTTTTTCGTCCCAAAGTTTCTATACTCCGCCTTGGTCTACATCTGACTGATCCGTGGTGCTTTTCCATCACCTGGTCTACTAATCTGCTCACTGTTTTTTCATCCACCCGGACCTCACCATGGTAGGAAGTAGCAAGAGAAAGGTAGAGTTGAAGAAGAGGAAAGCTCTGGTTACAGAATCAGAGAGCGAAGCAGAGGAAGTATCTGCAAGCAGCAGCCATGGCATAGATGACTTTACCTCCAGTGACCCAAGTGATGAGAGCTACAAAGCAGACTCAGCAGCAGCATCTGACGATTCAAATGTAAATTCCGAGTCAGGTGCTTCCAGTGATCAGGAGGAACATTCAAAAGTGGCTCAGAAGAAAGGAAAGCAGCCGATCATCACTCATGAAATCAAGAGGCCTGCTTCTTCGAAAAATCGCACAGCATTCTCATTAAATTTTCATATGCAGCAGCCTCGACCATCTCTCAGTGAGGTGCTTTCGACTGCTCAGCTACGGACTTCGGGTCTCACAGCATTGGCTGATGCAGATTCACCTGATACGGTTCAAGCAGAGATGATACATCAAGTGTTGAAAGACTTTCCAAAGGTCCGGGGCCACAAGCTAACAGCTACAAGGCTTGGCCATGCCGTGGGTATGACCAACTTTCCAGCTGTGAAGCCTACTACTCGCACTTTCTCTTTGCTGTCCAAGGATGCGACAATTCAAGCATGTCAAGAGCTACTGAGTTCAGATCACCCGGATTATGAGCGAAACAGACGGCTTCTCGCAATCTTCAGGTATTACTTTCTGGCTCGAGATGCCAAAGAAGACAAGGAAAAAACTGACGACCTCACTACCTTCTCCCACTGCGACGGGCTCTACTGTTTAATCCACACTATCCCTTGTGGATTCCACCAGATTCTCTTCAGCTCTTTGCAGACTAGGGCTAAAAGATTTCGGACCCAAGTGCAGTCTGTGCAGTTAAGTTTTAAATGTTTTGCGGCGCCTCTCTTGGCTTGGGTCATAAACATACCTATTAACCCAGATGAAGTGGATGAGGAGCATGGAACCTCGAAAGGGAAAAGGAAATCCGTGAGCATGCAGGTTGACCCCACAGTCACCAAGAAAAAGAAGATCAAGGCGAAAGTGGTGAAGGATACAGTGAAGTCTCTACTCTCCTTGCCAGTTTCTGAGAGCCAGCAGACTAGGGTACATCTTCAGCGTCACACGTCTACTTCTACTCCTGGTTCTGCTGTGCCGGCGCCAGTGTCTACTACCGCTCCTCAGGACAGGATGGTCACTTCACCCATACAGGATCCTCTTCCTTCTTCTCCCATCTTCACTCATACACCAGTCAACATATCTCTCTCTCTACCTACAACAACAATCTCAGAGGCACCTACTACACCAGTTGTACCTACTTCTAGCTCGCCGGCTATGCCACATGTGCGCCCTCCAGCATCACATGCATCTGAGGGATCTTCAGGTAGAACCGACTCCACTTCTCTGTTTCAGCTTTCAGAGAAGTTACTTGAGGACTCCAGAGCTGCTATTGCCACCATCGAGCTAGGCGCAGAGCAGCTAGCTGCAACGCACCAGCGTCACCCCACCACATACGCAGCTATGGAGGGATCTCTGCGAGTTGTCGAGAGTGCCATCGCAAATCGAGATGCAACGATTTTTGCACTACAACCAGCATTGGAGATAAAGTCAAGGATTATTGATGACCTAAAAGCACAGGTGCAGGGATTTCAAGAAATGCTTATGTATGGTAACATGCCTACCCAGGCTCCTGTGGGATATGGATGGACTGGGCCAGGGATAGAGGTCCAGAATCCAGCAGGCTTTGCAGCACCAGCAGGTCCCTCTCAGCAGTTCATGGGACACTACCCACAGCCCCAGTTCCAGTACTTTACTCAGCAGGGGTCTCAGGTCTAGATGCCACACATACAGAGCCAGAGTGTTCCTTGCTGTGACGGTGTTACTGCTGCACACTGTCACCAGCGTGTGACTACTATCTATCCTTTTTGTTGATTTCTTTCTTATTATCTATTTACTTTCACTTTTTGGAAACACCCCTCGGGAAATCTAACTGCCCTACATTGCATAGCTAGTGTGGAACTGTCCAGAGGGAGTCCAGGCTTGAGGGCAAGAGAGCACTAAGGTTGGACAAGGACTATGGTTAGCCAAGTGGGGTCATTGACTAGCCAAAGTGGAATCCTTTGCTACAGAGGCTACATTTCAGTTCTGGGTGTGGCCGCAGTGTACAAAGAGGGTCAGATGACCTAGAAAGATACAATGGCAGCATCTCCTAAAATTTAGGGAACTGCTATTTTGGGACCTGAAAATGTGTTGGCGTCATTACCTCCGGAATGACAAAGGGAACATTTTCTTACTCTGCCGTGAAGTCAACTGGGCAACCGGTTGGGAGATTTTTAGGCGGAACCCCGAAACGGGAAAATGTTTGTAAACGTGCCAAGTGGCACCTTGTGGTGCACTTTCCTCATGCAACAAGAAGTGGCGCTGAATTTGAAGGAGAGAGAGCCTCATTTTCAGATTTTGTCACAGGTTAAGAGCTATGGAGTGCTTGCTTTCCCTCTTATGCACAGTGCGGGTTAAGAGCTATGGAGTGCTTGCTTTCCCTCTTATGCACAGTGCGGTGCCAGGAGTGATGCCCTGCACGCTACGCACTGCTCTCTCTCTCCCCTTTGGCAGTATGTTATGCACCACTAGTGGGCTCTTCATTTGACCAATGTACAGTTGTGTGGGTTCATGCGCGATTGCCGAGGCAAGAGCCTCTTGCATAGGTACTGGATTAGCTAGCGGCTAATCCCCCACAGGTACAGGTGAATTCGGAGAGGTTTCACGCTAGAAATCTCGTCCGATTCAAAGGGCAAGTAGCCCTACAGGTGCAGGAGCTCGAGGACTTGCTACGGATGCGACCGGCACGCGAAACGGAGCCCGAAACAGTAAATTACAGCCTGCTGTGTATTTTTGCAGGTTTAGGGTTTTGGCCCTAAACGGACCCTAATACCCCCAGGAGGTTCCGGGACGCAAGGGGACCGCTGTACAGGCGATCTGGCGCATTTTCAGGGCTGAAAACAGAGAATTCAGCGTGCTGCAGATTCTCGCCAGGTTTTTCAAAGTGCCCGTATGCGTCGGGAAAGTCATTTAATGCGTGGGAATGTTGACCGTGAAGGGTTCTAGTATAGTTATGTTGCCGAAATCAGGCCAGAACAGTCAAAATTCAGCCAAGGTTGTGCAGGGCAGCTTGGAAAGAACCACAACGTTTATTCCCTCTTTTAAACAATAAAGAAATACCGAAAGGGGTGCCTAAGTTAGGGGCCAATCTGGTGTCGGTCTTCTCATACAGGTGCATTCTAGCATCTGTATCCCATTCCCCTCTCTTGTGTCATAATAGCACAGGTAGTATAGATGACTAATAGTGGGTGAAAGCTAAATCAAGGTTTGAAGTAAAGTCTACCGCCCTTTTTGGATTGAACAGGCCGGTTTCATGGTTCCATCGACGGGACTAAATCACTTTTTCCCATAGAAGTGAGCCTTGGTCAGATTGGGCTTGAAGACACAGGGGATCATAGACCAGACACACGGAATTGCAATTATGGCTGACAGACCAGATGATGTGACTGAAGAGGTTTCCTCTTCAGAAGGTCAACAGACACATGAGTGGGTGAGTCCTCAAGACCACCACAGACGGATGATGATATATTCAGGACCCAGTTGGCTACTGCTGTGGCTATGTTCACTCAAGTAATGCAGAACCCGAGGTTTTTAGCCTTTCTACAACCTCCTCTTCCATCTCAACAAGTTGGGTCACTGGATCATATTCAAAAGCCTGTTAAGGCTCGAGCACAGGTGATTCATATCGCACAGTTAATGGAAACACCTGTACACTTGACGGAGAACATGCAGTCTCCACAACCTGTGCCTAAGGTGGAAGAACAGGTGGCTGAGATGCCAGTCTTTCAAGCTGTACCAGTTCAGCCAGCCACTTTTCAGAAGCCTATAGCTGGTTCTAATGGGCAGGGAAGCAACCTATAGGCTATGCAACAGGTCTTCCCACCACCTTCAATACACCCTGGCTATTTTGGAGGTGAATCGGTATTCCAGAGCATGGCTGGTCATGCACCTGGAAATCAGTTTTACACGCCAGGAACAGTGTTCGGGGGTGCTCAAACGATGATGCTTAACCCCATGTATGGTGTTACGGGCATGCTACCAGGGTTTCAGAGCACTCAGGGCCAATTTGGGATGCCACAGGCAAATTTTGGTATGGCTGGAATTACAAATCAGCAGCTAAATATGGCATTTTTAGGTCAACTTAATTGCGGTCAGGGAACACAAATGAACCCTAACAGTGTTCCCATGTTTCAGTCACTTCCATATGACAATTTAACGCCGCTGGAGAGGCCAACTCCGTACAAAGAAGGTGGCAAAGGTGTGTCATTCACGACCTTTACAGGGTTTGATGAAAGAAAGAAGGCTCTCTCATTCCTCCAGCAGTTTAACAAGGCCTATGTAGGGGGAAACTTTACAGAGGCTTCAAAGGTCCGCAAGGCAGCCACTTTCTTGACAGGGAATGCGGGACAATGGTGGACAACTTTATTGCTTCAAGGGCAAGCTCCGTCCACATGGATTTACTTCAAGCAGATTTTTGCAGCAGCATGGTTATCTGATGACTTTAAAGCAGATGTCAAGACAGAATGACACCAGCTTAATGCTGCCACTTGCAAGAATTTGGATGATTACAATCGGAAGTTTTGGAAAGCTCTACTTCCAGTAACTTCCTATAGGTTTGTGCCATTGACAGAACATATTGAAAAATATTGTTGTGGCCTACCTAAAGGATTGAGAAAGTACTGTACGAAGACAAAAGTCACTACTTTGACGCAGCTCATCGAGGTAGCAAACACTGGCAATGGTTTGCTCAAGGGAGAAGATTGTGAATTTAACACTGGCGTCAAGGCAGGATCAGGCAAGAAAAATTCAACCAAGAAGCACGTTCCCAATGAGGCTCCTAAAGGGACTCAGGAGTCAGCCAACGCAGGGAAAGATAAAGCTACGGCTGAATCAGAAAAGGGACCAGCAAAGAAATGGAAAAGACGTTTTCCTCGCAAGTCAGAAGAGCAAAAGAAGGTCCTGAGGACAGAGAACAAATGCTTTATATGTGAGCAACCTGGCCACATTGCTTACAATTGTCCTACAAAGAAAAGGCCAGCTGATTCTGATGACAAGGAAGACAAGAAAGGAAAGAAGCCCATGGCTGGTCTAGTGCCAGATATGGTGGGCGACAAGCCAAATTCAGATGCAAGTGAGCTTTGCAAAGCATGGGGAAAGGTCAGGGATCAAACAGTGCTTATCTTCTTTGATCCAGGTGCCAAAGCCAACTTCATTTCCCCAGAATTGGCTTCAAAGTTGGGAATCAGACCTAGAGAGATGGGGTATACAGCAGAGGCAGGTTTGGCATGTCCTGGCCATACAGAGGCTGTGACACCCATCATTGGAAAGTTGCATCTACATATCCAGTCCTATGTAGATGCTGAAGAATTTTACATCATGCCACTGGACGGATGTGATGTGTTGTTAGGTATTCCTTGGTTGTTTCGTGTACAGGGAATCATGGATACCTACAACAAAAAGATCACTGTACAGAGCAGGGGAAAGACTCACATTCTGGATGTAAAGCTTAAAGGGGAGTCTATTCCCACTGTATCAGCTTCTGCTATTACTTCTGTAATGAAAAAGCATCTTTCTGCGTACTTGGTTTTTGCACGTGAAGTGTCGGATTGTGATGAATCAAATTTATCTGTGCTAGATAAAGAAAGGTCAATGTTTTTACAACAGTATAGTGATTGCTTTTCTGATTCATTACCGTCTCAATTACCGCCAGAGAGACCCGAGGACCATGCGATAGATTTCGTGCCAGGCAGTAGCCCACCAAATAAGCCTCCGTACCGGGTTAGTGCGGCTCAGCAGAAAGAGATAATGGGCCAAGTACAGGAGCTGTTACAAAAGGGGCTGATTCACCCCAGTTCATCTCCATTCTGTTCTCCAATGTTGTTGGTGCAGAAAAAGGATGGCTCATGGCGTATGTGCATCGACTACCGTGCAGTGAACAAGAATACCATCAAGAATAGGTTCCCTATACCTAGAATTGATGATATTATGGACAAATTAGAAGGAGCAGCTATGTTTAGCAGGATAGATCTAAAGAGTGGGTACCATCAGATCCGCATTAGATCAGAGGATGTGCACAAGACTGCTTTTAGAACGACGTTTGGCCTTTACGAATTTTTAGTGATGCCCTTTGGTCTCACAAATGCTCTTGCTACGTTTAATAGGATGATGGACAGAATTTTCCGTCCACACGAGCAGTTTGTTGGTACATTCTTTGATGACATGATAGTCTACTCAAAGAATGAAGACGAGCATAGGCATCACTTGGCCATTGTGTTCGAAGAGCTACGCAGTCATAGGTTGCTCATCAATGCAAAGAAAAGTGAATTTTTTCTGGAAGAGATTCACTTTCTGGGACACATTGTCTCAAAGGATGGTGTCAGAATGGATCCTGCAAAAGTTGAAGCGATCAAGTCATGGCCAAATTTGAAGACGGTGCATGATGTCCGAAGCTTTTTGGGACTATGCTCCTATTACAGAAGGTTTATCCGAAATTTCGTTGAGATTGCTTCACCTTTACATGCTCTTCAAAAGAAGGCAGTCACCTTTAGATGGACACAGAAAGAGATTTCAGCTTTTAATCTCTTAAAGGAAAAGATGACTTCAGATCCAGTCATTGTGTTGCCAGATCTTAGGAAGTCATTTGTGGTTTAGTGTGACGCCTGTGGTAGTAGCATTGGTGCAGTGCTAATGCAAGATGGCAGGGTAGTAGCCTATGAGAGCAGAATTTTGCAAGGGCCAGAGATGACCATGCAGGTCTATGAGAAAGAGTTACTGGCTGTGATTCATGCGCTCTTAAGTTGGAAACACTACCTGCTAGGTGCAGATTTTGTTGTCCAAACGGACCATCAGACCTTGCGATACTTCTTGACATAGACAAAGTTATCTGAGAAGCATATGCGATGGGCAAATATTTTTTCCATGTTCCATTTTCAGATTGTGCATGTGGAAG
Source organism: Adiantum capillus-veneris (assembly GCF_014529385.1). Classification (NCBI taxonomy): domain Eukaryota; kingdom Viridiplantae; phylum Streptophyta; class Polypodiopsida; order Polypodiales; family Pteridaceae; genus Adiantum; species Adiantum capillus-veneris. The sequence continues at coordinate 99,208,805 of NC_140954.1, read as the reverse complement.
GCAAGAAGAACGTTGTGGCTGATGCCTTGTCAAGGAAGCCACAAATTTCAGCTGTGTCGATTCCTTATCATCATGCACTTGATGATATGAGAGAACAGTATGAAAATGATGAAGATTTTGCAAGGGTCTTCGAGCAGCTAATACAGGGACAACGTCATGAACACTATCTTCTCAAAGATGGGTTCATGATGATGCATGGAAGATTGTGTGTCACAAAGCCATTGCGACGCAAAGTTATGGAAGAGAGTCATGTCCCACCGTATGCAGGGCATCGTGGTATCGATGCTACAGTTAAAGCGGTTGAGACATTCTTCTATTGGCCTACATTGAGAAGGGATGCGGAAGCCTTTGTGCGAGAATGCCTAATTTGCCAGAAGGTCAAGTTTGACAGGCAAGAGGCACCAGGGTTATTGCAACCACTACCAATTCCAGATAAACCATAGGAAAGTATTGCTATGGATTTTATCTTTGATCTTCCGAGAACGCAGACAGGAAACGATGGTATTTGGACTATTATTTGCAGATTCAGCAAGCAGGCTCATTTTATTCCTGTCAGGAAGAAGATAAAGCCAGATTAGATGGCACGCTTGTTTATGAGCAATATTTTCAAGTATCATGGCATGCCACAGTCGATTGTTAGCGACCGTGATCCCCGCATGACAAGTTTGTTCTGGAGAGGCTTGTTTGAGAATATGGGCACAACGCTCAAATTCTCTTCGTCATTTCATCCTCAAACAGATGGGCAGTCAGAAGAGGCAAATTCTACTGTCCTAGATCTGCTGAAGTGCTATGTGTCAGAGCATAAAGGAAAGTGGGAGCAGTATTTGCCATTGGTGGAGTATGCATACAATAATACAGTGCATTCATCAACTGGCAAGGCACCTTTTGAGATAGTTGAAGGTGGCAAGAAAGTTCCTCCCATACTGCACACAAAGGACAAGATATTTGAAGCAGATAAGTATGTTCAGGACATGGATGAAATGTACAAGAAGGTCAAAGTGGCCTTAGAGAAGACTCAGGCAAAGCAAAAGAAAGCAGCTGATCGTCACCGTCGTGAAGTGGTATATTCACTTGGTGATTGGGTGCTTTTACGCTTTGAAAAGGCAAGGTTAAAGAAGATGAAGGGCAAGGAAAGACTTTCCAAAGCTTAGCATGCGTTACTATGGGCCTTTTCAAGTGTGCGACATAATCAGTGATGTTGCATATAGGCTGAAATTGCGTGACAGTTGGAAGATTCACAATGCATTTCATGTGAGTCTTCTCAGACCCTATGTGGGTGATGTGCCAGAAGATATGCCAGCTGAAGATCAGCCGGAAGTCGAGGAACTTGACGAGATCTTGGTCCCTGAACAAATTTTGGCACACAAAGAAAGGAAAGTGAAAGGCAAGGTTGCTAGGCGTTACTTGGTAAAGTTCAGAAACTATCCCCCAATGGATGCTAAGTGGATGGAAGAAGGTGAACTTGCAGACTCACCAACTGTGTTATCACTTTACCTTGAAGCCTTCGATTTGCAACCTACCTTGATCCCTTGAGTTTCAAAGCTACATGGATTGTCAGTGTGACAATGGCTTCTGAAACAAATGATGTACATGGTATTTAAAGTGAGCTCAAATGAAATACCTGTTACATGAATGTTAGAGCTGTACAGATTGTCAGTTTGGCAATTGCTCTTATGGAATGTCCAAAAGTTTGCTTAGTGCTATAGAAGTGAGTATCTCTTGTCAGTTTATCAAGAATACAGTAATTGCTTCTATTAAAGAGTACATGTGTAACTGCATTCTTAAACTGTCGGTTTGGGTATGCTCGAAAGTGTTACGAGATCCAACGTGTACTATAAGACAGTGGAAAAATGTGCAGCTACCATTTTGTCATTGGAAAGTTAGTGACTCAAAGCAATGGCACAGTGCGAAGCTACCACTATGTCATTGGGACAGGGTTCACACGCAGGCAATACATGTGTCGACGAGGTGTTGAATACACCAGGGTTGACAATGAGCATGTATGTGTCGACAGGTGTTGAATACATCAGTGTTGACTATGAGCATGTACGACATAGACGCAAACGAGGACGTTTGAGGTTTCAAGAGGGGGGTATGTCACCAGCGTGTGACTACTATCTATCCTTTTTGTTGATTTCTTTCTTATTATCTATTTACTTTCACTTTTTGGAAACACCCCTCGGGAAATCTAACTGCCCTACATTGCATAGCTAGTGTGGAACTGTCCAGAGGGAGTCCAGGCTTGAGGGCAAGAGAGCACTAAGGTTGGACAAGGACTATGGTTAGCCAAGTGGGGTCATTGACTAGCCAAGTGGAATCCTTTGCTACAGAGGCTACATTTCAGTTCTGGGTGTGGCCGCAGTGTACAAAGAGGGTCAGATGACCTAGAAAGGTACAATGGCAGCATCTCCTAAAATTTAGGGAACTGCTATTTTGGGACCTGAAAATGTGTTGGCGTCATTACCTCCGGAATGACAAAGGGAACATTTTCTTACTCTGCCGTGAAGTCAACTGGGCAACCGATTGGGAGATTTTTAGGCGGCAACCCCGAAACGGGAAAATGCTTGTAAACGTGCCAAGTGGCACCTTGTGGTGCACTTTCCTCCTGCAACAAGAAGTGGCGCTGAATTTGAAGGAGAGAGAGCCTCATTTTCAGATTTTGTCACAGGTTAAGAGCTATGGAGTGCTTGCTTTCCCTCTTATGCACAGTGCGATGCCAGGAGTGATGCCCTGCACGCTACCCACTGCTCTCTCTCTCCCCTTTGGTAGTATGTTATGCCCCACTAGTGGGCTCTTCATTTGACCAATGTACAGTTGTGTGGGTTCATGCGCGATTGCCGAGGCAAGAGCCTCTTGCACAGGTATTGGATTAGCTAGCGGCTAATCCCCCGCAGGTACAGGTGAATTCGGAGAGAAATCACGCCAGAAATCTCGTCCGATTCAAAGGGCAAGTAGCCCTACAGGTGCAGGAGCTCGAGGACTTGCTACGGATGCGACCGGCACGCGAAACAGAGCCCGAAACAGTAAATTACAGCCTGCTGTGTATTTTTGCAGGTTTAGGGTTTTGGCCCTAAACAGACCCTAATACCCCCCAGGAGGTTCGGGGACGCAAGGGGACCGCTGTACAGGCGATCTGGCGCATTTTCAGGGCTGAAAACAGAGAATGCAGCGTGCTGCAGATTCTCGCCAGGTTTTGCAAAGTGCCCGTATGCGTCGGGAAAGTCATTTAATGCGTGGGAATACTAACCGTGAAGGGTTCTAGTACAGTTATGTTGCCGAAATCAGGCGAGAACAGTCAAAATTCAGCCAAGGTTGTGCGGGGCAGCTTGAAAAGAACCACAGCGTTTATTCTCTCTTTTAAACAATAAAGAAATACCGAAAGGGGCGCCTAAGTTAGGGGCCAATCTGGTGTCATTCTTCTCATACAGGTGCATTCTAGCATCTGTATCCCATTCCCCTCTCTTGTGTCATAATAGCACAGGTAGTATAGACGACTAATAATGGGTGAAAGCTAAATCAAGGTTTGAAGTAAAGTCTACTGCCCTTTTTGGATTGAACAGGCCGGTTTCACACACCGCCATGGTTGTGTTACTAGGCGTCCGGAGTTCACTTCAGGGCAGGTGCTTCCATCCGCTGTGCAACAGATGGCTGCTCCAACCACAGGAAGCTAGGTTATGCAGAGCACAGTCTAGCAACCGCATCGTTACACAATCGATCTGATGGCTCCTCTCGATCCGGATACTTCTGAAGCAGCAGTGGCGACGACACTTTCCCTTGGGTGACAGGACTGTGCTCTTGCCCCACCTTTCATTGTACATATAGTTACTTTTGCAGTTTCATTCAGTGTTTGGCTCACTGAGATGGTGATCAGTCTTGTGGCGGGCAACCTGTATAGCAGGCTACAGTGTCACTGCTACAGGACACAGTTATAGTTAGTACAGTTGGTTTGGTCTGTTCACACTGGACGGACACTCTGGGCAGTGACACGTGGCAGGGATACGGATGGTGGCCTAGTGGACATGTGGCTAGGTCACACTTAGCTGGCTGACATTTATGAGCCGTTGGTGGCTCTTTATGATTGTATCTATGAGTAGTAGCCGTTGGGTCATTATCATTATCTTTCATGGATGGTCGGGTCATCGTCTGGGTAGCGAGTCTTACACAGAGCACCTCGGCACTCACCCTGCACATCTGAGCCTCAACACCCCCATTTGTACCTGTGAGTCCTGGGCTGGAGCTGAGTGTGCTGCCACGCCAGAGTCTGTACATGGTTCTTTGAGATAGTCGAGTCCACATGTTCTGGTCCACTGTTGTGTCTCTGTTGTTCTCTTGTTATCCATTGTTTTTGTGTTTCATTTTGTTTGAGTGAGTTTCCATTTGTCGAGTGAGATTGTCACGCACATTGCACTGAGGGGCACCCACATTGTAGAGAGCACGACACATTATCCCTGCTACAGGGGGCTAGGGCGAGGGGCGAGGGGCTAGGGGCGAGGGAAATGGGCCGAGGGGATAGGGGGCGAGGGCGAGGGCGAGGGGGAAAGGGAGGGTTAAGGCTAGGGGCGAGGGGGAAGGGTAGGGCTAGGGCGAGGGCAAGGGGGAGGGCTAGGGCTAGGGGCGAGGGGCGAGGGGATGGGAAAGGGCGAGAGGATAGGGGATAAGGGGCTAGGGGCGAGGGGCGAGGGGATGGGAAAGGGCGAGGGCGAGGGGATAGTGGATAAGGGAGGGCTAGGGCGAGGGGAAGGGGAAGGGTGGGCAAGGGCGAGGGCATGGGACAGGGCGAGCTGCGTGGGAATAGGGAATAAGTTAGGGCGAGGGAAAGGGGAGGGCTAGGGTTTAAAACAGAGAGGGTGGTAGAGGAAGAAGAAGAGAGTTTTAACGTGCAGGAAACTATTCAGAGATCATAAAGATCAAGCATAGGAGTTGAACGCAAGGCCTGCTATTGAGGAGGGTTTTTGAAGAGGAAAAGGAAATGGCATAGCCAATCTTCTCCAATGCATTATGCATAGTAAGAGAACTGAGTGTCATGAGACGCTATAGATCAAAGAATTCTGTGCTTTGAAAAAGGCCTGAGTCGGGGTTGAGGAGAATAGGTTATGCCCCAACTAGAATCAATCCTACACACACAACACAAGGGATTTACAGAGGACAGAGATTGAAGACAGAGAGTGAAGGGTAGAGTTGATCCAACTCCAGAATCAAACCCATTGAGCTTAAAGAGTCTGTAGAAGGAGAGGGTGTAAGGAGAGGGTGTATGAGATAAGATGAAAAGGAACATCAAGATGCCGAAGATAGTGATTCCGAAGTTATTTAAAGGTTCAGGAATCGGCGAAGCTCAACACTTGATTGTAGCTCGGTTAGACCCTTGAGCGACAGCTTAAGCATGATAGCATTTGATCCGAGATCCATTGACTAAAGGCAGCGGAACTCCTTCGAGAGTGGCTAATTGTACAGCGTCGTGGGGTAGAATCTCCATCACCTTATATGGTCCTTGCCATGCTGGGACCAACTTCTTTTCTTTTTTCAGAAACTTGGCCTGATAAAGTAGCACCAGTGCTCCTTGCGTTATTTGCGGCTTTCTGAGATGGCGATCATGCCAGGCTTTACGACGAAGCTGCTCTGCCTCTAGAGCCAGTGAAGCCAAACCTCGGCTTTCCTCCAAAAGGAAAAGACGAGAGACAGATGCCGACCCCAAATTTCCATTGGCACGAAGACTGCCCACTCGCGGGGATCCTGAGTTGAATTCGAAAGGTGCTATCGCTTCCAAACCGAAAGCCAATTGAAATGGGGTGTGATTGGTTGTGGCTTTGAAAGAAGTTTGATATGCCCAAAGTGTACCGTGGATAGCTTGAGCCCAAGTCGAGGGATGAAGATGACATGCTTTCCGCAAGAGTGCTATCAAAACCTTATTAGTGCTCTCTGCCTGCCCGTTTGCTCTAGGGTAATAGGAACAAGATTTTCGGTGAAAAATCTTGTAGTTGGCCAACAAGGTAGAAATTGTTTCATTCACAAAGTGACTACCCTTGTCTCACTGGTGATTTCCAAGGGACATCCAAACCTGCACAAAATATTTTCGTAGAGAAACTTGGCTACTGTAGTGCCCGTGCAGTCCGTTGTTGCAAGTACCTCCGCCCACTTTGTTGCGTAGTCGGTAGCCACCAAGAGATACTTTCGATTGCCGGGTTGGGGAGAGGGAGTAATTGGGCCTACAAAATCTATGCCCCATCTCTCAAAGGGTTGCCATGCCATAGAGACCTGCAGAGGACGGTTTGACTGTTTGCTTGGTTTAGGGCCACAGCGCTGACATACATCGCATACCTTTACATAGGCAATTGCATCGCGGAAAATATAGGGCCACCATAAGCCACACTGGAGAATCTTTTGTGCAGTAATATGACCAGGGTAATGGCCACCAGTGGGACCACTATGGGCATCCTCTAAAATATACTCGACTTCATGAGGGGAGACACACTGCCTCAGAACACCATCCTGCCTTGATTTGTATAGCTGGCCCCTAATCAGAGTGAAAGGCCTAGACTTTAGAAACAGGCGTCTCTTCTGTAGGGGAGAAGCATTCTCTGGGTAGAGGCCAGTAGAAAGCAGATGCAAAACATTGCCGTACCATTCCGGAGTGGTATCCACCTTAAAGAGACTGCTATCAGGAAAGTCGTCAGCAACCCCTGTTGCTTCTTCACTAGTGTGAACGCGAGAAAGGTGTTCGGCAAGGACATGATGTTTGCCGGGCTTGAGTACCACTTCGAAATCGAACTCTTGAAATAAGAGTAGCCATCGCCATACTCTACCTGCAACCGGCGGCTTGTTGAGCAGATATCGCAGGGCATGGTGATCAGTAATAACTGTGAAGTCGACCCCTAATAAGTAGTGCCGAAATTTTTGCAGAGCATATACAATAGCTAAACCTTCCCTTTCTGTGGTGCTATAGTTGCACTCTACCTTGGTGAGTAGGCGACTTGCATAGTGAACAGGGCGATCGAGGTTATACTCCTTACTAGGTTGAGTCAGGACCGCACCCACAGCCAGTTGACTGGCATCTGTATGCACATGAAAGGTGAGAGACCAATCGGGAGCTACTAAGATAGGTGCTTCAGTGAGGCGTTTTTTAAGGTATGCAAAAGCTTCAGCCTCTGCCTTTGACCATTGAAAGGGAACAGCAGCACTGGTTAGGCGGGTTAGGGGTTGAGCCACCTGTGCATATATGCGTATAAACCTGCGATGATAACCTGTGTGGCCTACAAAGCTTTGTACCCCTTTTGGGTTGATGGGAGGTGGTAACTTTAAGATTGCCACGATCTTCTCTGGGTCAGGCGCTAAACTTTTAGCAGACACCACATGGCCTAGAAGTGTGCCTTCAGTAACCAAAAAATGACATTTGTTAGGATTTAGCTTTAGGTGTGCCTCTCTACACCTGAGGAAGACAGCAGAGAGCTGAGCGAGATGTTCCTCTAGGTTTTCCACTAGGGTTGAACATTGAGCACCTGAGAAGGTCGAAAAATCGTCCATGAAGATGCGAAGATGATCCGTAAGCAGAGGACAAAAAATGAGATATACCGCCCTATTGGAAGAGGGTGGGGCATTTTTCAACCCAAAAGACATTCGAGTGTAGATAAAAATACCCCAGGGAGTCACAAAGGCCGTTTTCAGCTGATCACCTGGATGGATGCCCAACTGATTGTATCCACTAAACCCATCCATGAAACTGTACAATATGTGCCCTGCTACATCTTCGAGCACACGCTCAGTGAAAGGTGTTGGGAAACCATTTGGGATAGTTACCTTATTCAGAACACGGTAATCTACGCACACACGGATTTTGTTGGACTGCTTCTTAGGCGCTATCACCATGGGTGATAACCACTTAGAGTGCTCCACAGGTACAATGATCCCTACCTCTTGCATTTTTTCTAACTCTGCCTTGACCCCCTCAGCATACTTCGGGTTGAGCTTGTAAGCTTGGCCTCTTACAGGCTTAGCCCCTTCAACCAGAGGTATAGTATGGACACCCAATTTTGGTGGAATCCCCTCTAAATCCTTGTAGGACCGAGCAAAAACATCTTTAAAAGAGTGTATCAAAGAGACTACCTAATTGAGTAATGCGGGATGCTCCCATAACCAAGCTGCTAACAGTACGTGCTGAGGCTGGTCAGGATCTCCCAGGTTGACTTCTCTGACCGGGTCCAGGGGTGTAGCTGGAGAGGGTGCTTCTGAAGATGAGAGGTGAGCTGCCTCCTGGAGCTTCAAGACATCATGTGCAGGTGTTTGATCGATTGGAAACTCTGCATACTCTTCTTGTAACCATCCCTGTGGGAGCTCTTCGAAGGGTAAATCTTCAGACCCAGACATGACAGAGTGCTTTTGTAGGGGGTCCGACTTGGGAGAGGCTACAGGAAGGGGGAAATCTTTGGCGAGTGGATGCAGAGGAGATTTCTTCCCCCTTCGGTGATGTGTTATAGGTTCCCCAAGACCGAGGGCTTCCATCGGCGGTTCATTCGAAGCATGAGAATTTGGGGCTGACACACTTACTTCTTCGATTGTTGTACTGTCCGCTGTAGGACTTTGGACATCTGTGTCCTCCTGAGGAGTTTGAAGAGAGAGTGTTACCGGCGGCACATGTGAGTTATGAATAGAGACCATGTAGCATGGCATCGATGTGGTAGCTTCCAACCACTGTAGCAGGTCCTCGTCAGACCCGTCAGGTGGGATGGGCTGCTCAAGGTCAGGGTTGGACTGTATTGACAATGAGCTGTGATGAGCCACTGGATCCATCCCTCCTTCAAGCCGGATTGGTTTCATTTGGGAGCCGGGAGTATGTATCCACATGGCGTCGTTCCCCCAATCATGAAGTGCCTTAGTATGCCGCAACCATGGTCTACCAATCAGTAAAGGGAATCCTCCCTCCATCTGAGGAAGACTGACCACCACAAAATCCAAGCTAAATATGAAGTCTTGTACCTTCAAAGGCACCTTCTCTACTATGCCCACAGGATAGACTGTCCTCTGGTTTGCCAATGTAACAGTGAACGGAGCAGGGCGAGTAGGCTGCAGACCTAAGGATGACATGGTAAATTCAGGCATCAAATTGATTCCAGACCCACCATCCACTATGACGCCTGATAATGACTGCCCAAGAATAGATACAGTAAGACGTGGACTTTTATAGTCGGTGAGGGGAGCAGTTGGATATGAAATCATGTAGGACTCCAAGGGCTGCACAGGTAGGTGCCCGCCACTAGGCCCTGTACCAGGGTAGAAGACTGAATTATTGAGAGGGTGTCACTTCTAAGGGTTGCATCTAGCCGGAGCATCTCATCAAGAGACACTTGCTGAAATGTGTTCTTCAAGATTGCTTCCGCTGTGGGTCTAGCTCCTACAACCTAGGTCTCCTCGGAAACTTTGACCTGTTGCAAGTCAGCTACTATTGCCAGGAAGGCTCCATCAATGTCCGAAAGCGTAAAGATTGGCCTATTCTTTGCACCACTTATGGGTGCGACATTTTGAACAGGTTGCGGAAGGGTTGGACAGGATGGTCCCGTTGGCAAACTTAAACCCAGGGCTGCTCTTTGTGCTCGAGTGAGCACCCCAGCAGGCTCTGCTGCTGTTGTGGCTGAACTGTATGTGTAGCAGGTGATGGCTGAGGGGTGGTGTTCACTGTGATTAGATTGATTTTCGGAAATGTAAACTCTTGTTGGTTTTGATTCGGGCCTGAGGATGAGGATGCCCTTTGTTTGGGACAATCTTTACTGTAGTGGTCCTTAGACTCCGGACAATGTCTGCAGGGAGGAGACCCTTCAGGTAAAGGACACTTACTTTGGTAATGGCCATATTCACCGCATCTGTAGCATAAGATTGGCCGATTAGACGGACGAAACGGGGGACGAGGTGGTCGCTGCTCTTGTTGTTGCATGGTGCTGGAGGCTGAGGTGTAGAAGCTTTGGGGAACTGAGGGAGTACTAGCATGATAAAAGCTGAGGGGTGCAAAGTTGTTGTGCATACCTTGCTGCATAGGGGGTGTTGTCAACAGAGGAGGCAATGGGTTTTGATGGCCATAGGGTGAGAGCATGTTGGATGCAGGTGCTAGCCCTTGTTGGAGAGAAGGACCTAGACTTTGTTGTAGTTGCTGCAATCCTTTGATATAGTAACAATCCTTATCTTCGTGCCCAGATTTTTCGCAGAAGTGGCAATAAGCCCGAAGGGGACAGTCCTGTGGAGGATGACCAGGAGAGCGACAAGAGCTGCACCATACCATAGCTTTAGTCTCCTGCTGAGACCGAAGCTCTTCTAGTTCTCTCTTGATTTGATCCAAACCCTCAAGGTGCGATGGTTTCTCTTGTCTCAGAGAGATTGATTTCTCTTCTTGGAGGGCGCGTTGTAGTTTGAGGGCTTCGAGTTCCGTGCGCAAGAAAGTCAAAGGATCAGCAGGACTACCTTCGGAGCACACAGAGGGAGTATCTATGTGAGGAGAGTTGTTGAATAGCTTCCTAGCCCCCTCTATTCTAGTAGCAGCTGCGATGAATTCCTCCAGAGTGGCGTCAGGTCGGAGGCTCTCCCGGAGTTTTTGCTGAGAGGTTTTGGAAGCGCCTTCTCCACCCACTTCTTAACCATGAATTCACCGGGTTGCTGGGGAAGCTTGGCAACCAGAGACTTGGTTTTGGTCATAAGCTCTGGAAAAGTCTCCTCTCGCTGGAGCACCATGTTGGCCAACTCATCCAACACTTTCTCTTGGTAGTCGCCCGGCGTGAAAGCTGCACAGGACTGTTTGCTTAAGTCTGCCCAAGTTGCAAAATGATTCTCTGCAAACTGGCTGTACCATTTGTCTGCTAAGCCGTCCAAGGTGGATGGAAAAGGTACCAGATAAGCATCTTTCCTGTTAAGACCACGTCCTCTACAGAGAGATACGAACCTCCGTGCATGGTCGTCCGCATCTTCTGAGGAGAGTCCTTCGAAGGTGGGGAACTTGATGTTTACCTTGGCCAACACACTAGCCAACGCCTCCATAGCCCCTTGTTGAGCCTTTTGCTCAATAGCCTGCTGTAGCAGAATAGGAGAGAGCTTTGCTGGAGAAGGTGATCTGGAAGATGTGGAACCGGATGAAGGAATGGGGGATGTCGTATGTGGTGGTATGGTTGATGAGGTTAATGGACTTCTACTAGATACCACAGGGCGTCTTCGGTTATAGTGCTTCAAAGGGCTCAGTAGTGCGCTTTGACGCTCAACTGACCGCCTTGTATGTGTCATGCAATGAACAACACATGTCTAAGACAGAACAAATGAGGATAGTGACTAGACCACCTGGTCCAGGACCAGTGACTAGACCACCTAGCTGGCAGGACGAGGAGGGCTGGACCAGGGCGAGGACTAGACCAGGACCAAGGACCAGGGACGAGGACTAGGACTGGTTGGACCAGGGCGAGAGAGGACCAAACCAGCAGACTATCTACACAGTGTAAGCAAGTGTGCAGAGCTAGGTAACAACCGATTAGCTTCACGATTTTATCTCCACAAGAGTGAGACTTCCTTTGAGGTCCCACCGTGATCGCCAAAATGAGAGCACCTGTAGTGCGGATAATGTGTCGTGCTCTCTACAGTGGGTGGTCCTCAGTGCAATGTGCGTGACAATCTCACTCAAACAGACTGAATCTCCCTCAAACAGACTGAACAGAAAGGAAACAATAGATGTCAATAGAGCTCACAAAGACACAACAGCAGACTAGAACATATGACTCGACTATCTCAAAGACTGATACAGACTCTGGCGTGTCAGCACACTCAGCTCCAGCCCAAGACTCACAGGTACAATGGGGGTATCGAGGCTCAGATGTGCCGGGATGGTGAAGACGTGCTCTGTGTAAAGACCCACTCTAGACGACTACGTACAAGATCATACCACTGGCCCAAAACGACTACTCATATGTACAATCATCAAGAGTCACCAACGGCTCATAAAGAACATCATCTAAGTCTATCCCCACTGGGTGGCGGTGGTGATCTAGCCACGATGTCCACTAGACCACCCTATCCCTGCCACGTGTCTCTGCCCAAAGAGTCCGTCTAGTGTGAACCGACCAGACCAAAGACCAACTAACCAAAGCCCAACTGTAAACTACTGTCCTGTGAAAGTGACACTGTAGCTTGCTACAGATTGTTCTTACTCCTTTTGCTTCAGTTTTGTACTTGGTCTCTATCTGCACCTCCAATCCTTCATTGACATCGAAAACCTCCTGATTTTTAAAAGTGTCAATCACTTCATACATTTCCATAGAGCACACTTCCACAATATGGATTCCATCTTGCATGCTAGAATCCATTATAGCCTCAAGCTCATACATAGTATCTACATGAGAAACTTGTTCAAATATATTCACTATCCTCTGTGAAACCATTTGTCCTCATTTCTTTCTATACATTATATACTTAGTGTCGTGCACTTCTTTTTGTATCCTCGAGCTTCATAAAGCATACTGACCCATGCTCTGTTAACCCTTGAAAACTAGTAGAAATGGCTTCTTTTCGGTTTAGGTTAGATGAGAACCTTTCTCTTTTTGTAAATTCCAGTTTACAATGATACATGGTCAAAACCCCTAATCTCCATGTAGTCGCTGAACTCTTTGTTTGCCTTTGTTAGAGAATACTCTCAGAGACTCACGATTTCTCTCATGATTCACGCGCATAGAACTAAACAGCTCGTTTTCTATCTCTACTCCTAACGCCCTATGCTCAGCCAAGTGTGAGCATGGCCCTATGGTTAGGGCGGTTAAGGATTCGTGTACATTATGGAAAATATGAACCCCAAATGGGCCCTTTAGGGTCAAAGATGATTTTGGAATATACTATCTACACCAATGAGAAGGGGCTTGTGGCCAAGGTCCCACCAATTTTTGCATTTTTTCGAATGGCCATAACTTGAGTATTTTAACTTCAAATTTTTCGGGACAATAGTGCATTTGGAGCGCATTGACGAGCTCTTTCCATAGATATGTTACATTAAATAGGTTCGAGGTACGTAGATATGGGCTATCCATGCCCCCCCTATTATGTCCTATTGTTGATTGAAATCTGATTGGTTGCTCTTACAAGGTCCCGTTGGGGTTCATATTTTTCCTAATGAAATAGGACCCTAGGCTCAATTGTGATCTATCTTGTGTGATCTCCACACTTGGACGCTAGGCCCTTGGCAACTCTACCCGCATACTTGTGTGGTGTGGGCTTGGTGGTATGGGACATCAGCCCTTGTGGTAGAGGCTAGCCCAATGGTTGCAGGATCCTAGGCTTGGAGGTGAGTCCGTATTGGCTTTATGGCTGGGAAGTGAGCCTAATGTCCACTCTTTACACTCTTTAATGCGTGAATATGGCTTGTGGCATGTCATGGGTGTAGGATGGATCCGACACGGAACTAACAATACTGATCTTTTGTGAGACTAAAGAAGAACACTAGAAGCACCTGGATTTAAGTTGAGGAAGCACAAACTTTGTATCATTGTTAAGAAGAGAGAATTTTTTTAACAAAGATCCATTGTTTCGGCCATGTAGTCTGATCATTTGTCATGGTATTAGTTGCACATATTATCAGCACGGGCAGTTTTTAATTTCTCATCATATTATGCACTTGATACCCTTTTATACGCTCAACCAATCTAGTTGTCAAGTTCCCTTGGTCTGTATCCCATATCATCCGGTGGGAGATCTTTTAGATGTCCAATTGCCCTAGCATGGGATTTGAAACGTTTGCATGAGATATTTGTTATCTGCTGCCATCCTTCCTCCTTCTTTCTATAGGTAGGTGAAAGCACAATCTTATGCGAGCTGTCGAATTCTATTGGGCACCCAATATTTGATAACCTTGCAATATAAACCAAGAAATTGATATGTGGCTTTATGCTGAACCATTTGCTATGTTTTGACTTTGGAATTACAGTTCAGTATAAGTGTCTATGCTTTCAATCATGGATCAAGTGTGTTACACCTAAAAATTGTAATATCTCTTAGTAAGACCTCAAATGAAAGTTTTAAATTATGTAGAAATTATGGTGGTGGTTGTATGGTGGGCGGCACACAAACTATACTAACGTGAAAATACAAAATTCATCTAAATAATGGAGTGAAGAGAGCAGCACGTGCTGTAGGGAAACGTTTTTTTTTAATGTGATGAGAAATCAGTGTGCTTTTTGGGATCAATCACTGCTTATGGATGCTAAGTTCTTCTTTCATGCAGGTGCGTATCTTCAAGTTCATGGAGGATGACGTTCTAGATGCCATCCTAGAGCGCTTGCAGCAAAAAGTATATATTGAGCGAAGTGTAATAATGCGGCCTCATTACCCTGTGGAGCAGATGCTGTTCATCTTGCGTGGAAATCTAGTAAGCATTGGGGATGATGGTAGCACCAATAAGCTGGATGGAGGAAGTTTCTGTGGTGAAGAGCTGTTGATACACTCTCTTAAGCGGGCTGCTATCCAACCCGGTAGACATTATACTTCTTTGTTCTGTTTAAGGTTGAGGAATTAGGTCAGTACTTGAACTTGTGTGGTATTTGCATGCAGATTCTGTGAGCAGTCGGTCAAAATTGAAAGTATTTTCAGAAAGAAAGGTTGAGTGTCTCACCAATGTTGAAGCTTTTTCTTTAAAAGCAGAGGATCTGGAATTTGTTGTTAACCATTTTAGCCGTCATATGAGGAACCCGAAAGTTCAAGGTGCAATCAGGTGTGTTTTGCATGCTTTAGTTTCCCGTCCTGATCTAAGTACTCATGACTTCAAATCTTTAAGGTGTTACTGTATTTCTCTTTCAGTCAGCAAACTGTGAACATCTAGATCTCTGTGACTGCTAGAAAAGGATTCTAACCTGTTGTAGCAAATAGAGTTGTGAACTCGCATAATTAGCAGCTCCAGCTTGGACCACAAGAAAAAAAAAAACCTAACTTTAAACATTTCTTTTTTTCTTTTTGTTCAGTTTCTTTTGAACTGAAATTTTTGGCAAAAAAAGAACACAAATGTGGAACCTTTAGAGTGGTGAAATGCCTTTGGCAAAGACACTTTGCTAAGCCGACACTGTGTAGCGGAGATAATGTGTCGTGCTCTCTACAATGGGTGCTCCTCAGTGCAATATGCATGAAACCTCACTCCAACAGAATGAAAACACTGAAAACGATGAACAACAGAGCAAACATAGCGACTCAACAGTAGACCTGAAAAGCATGGGACTCAACTAACTCAAATGAACCAGTACAGACTTTGGCATGGCAGCACACTCAGCTGCAAGCCCAGAACTCACGGCTACAATGGGGGTGTCGAGGCTCAAATGTGTAGGGATGGTGCAGACGTGCTGTGCCTGAACTCCAAACACTAGACTCAAGACGCCCGACCACACAAAAGTAGATGATAATCCTCCTGTATCCAACGATTGGAACCAACCACACACATGTATCTCCTAAAGAGCCACCAACGGCTAGCAGATGCCAATCCCCAGCTAAGCCCAATCTCCAAACTGAGGTGGTGGTGATCTAGCCACGGTGTCCACTAGAACACCATCCGTATCCCTTGCCACGTGTCACTGCCAAGCGAGAGTCCGTCCAATGTGAACTCAAGCCCAACTGCAACTAACTGCTTGTCCTGTGCCAGTGATAGCCCTGCTACACACTGACGCTGAGTCTTGGCATGGGGCACACTTGCACTTAGCTATAACAGCCCTTCTGCACACCAAATTACACCCCCACCCCCTCCCCTTCCCATTAGGGTCACAATGAGCCTGACACCACCTGTTTAGCACTCTTTGGACACTTGCTCACATTGCGAAGCTTAGATGTGACTAGGACTAGTAGACATGATGTTGATAGATAGTAGACTAGATCTAGAGCAGACATAGATATCACCAGCACTGAAGCATGACACCAATCATATAGGTGCTGAAAACTCATTCACCAAAAACTGCTACTACTGGTTTATTTGGTGCAAATGACAGCTTATCTCAATCGTTGAAACCAGGGTGTACTTGGCCACAATACGGGAGCAAGGGATTAAAGACATGATAAAAAATACCAATTTAGGTACAATACATATTTTCTTTTGATTAAACTACCACTTTGAGAGAAGAACACTGTGAGCAGGTTCAGGGAGGGCCGGGAGAAGCTCAAGAGGAGCTGCTTGCACTGATATGGAAATGTATGGAGTATAGCTGAGACAAACCATGGCTGAGGGTATATTAGATGGTAAACTCAAGGAAGAGATAAAGTCATTTGGCACCAAATTCGTACCGATGTTTGTGTTACACAAGTTCCATTCTTGCTGAGGAAATTGCTCTTACTTTTGGGTGTAGAAAGATCTTATGGACACTGAGTAAATACAGTGGCTATATATAGGGGATTGTGAGAATGGATATATATTCTCTCTCACACTTTTTTTTTAGTAAATCTTGTTGATTTAAATTACGAGCGGGAAACTTCAAAGCAAGGAAAACCCACCAAGCAGAAAAGATACAAAAAGTGGAGCAACATAAGGCTCCAAGGGCTAGAAACAGTCAAAGTAAATCCTATAGGCATCAAGAGTGATGCCCCCAGCATCATAAGCAAAATGCAACGCCTGACCCAACGAAAATTTGAAGTAGGGGAACGGATCAACAGCAATGCCTTGAAACATCAAGGAGTTGCGGTGGTGCCAGATGGTCCACAGAACCCAAAATTTGACCCAACCAAAAAAGACTGTAAACTGAGACTGCAGAGACCGAAGCTCCCCAAAAAGCCAAAACCGCCTATGGAAAGTGGCGGAGGAAAATGCAACCAAAGAGCAGCTGACACCTGTCAAATGAAGGACCGGGAACGGCGACAACCCCACAATAAGTGCGGCACAGTCTCCTCAGCATCATGACATCTGAGACAATGAGGAGACGCAATTTGCCGAGCACGCAACAAGCTGCCAACAGGTAAAACTCCAACCAAGAAGTGCCACATGAATCCTTCAAAGGTAGATGATTTCACCAGATACCAGCGAAGGTTCGCTTCCACCATAAGGCTACTTTGGAGAGGGACCACAGCTGATTACCATGCCGCACAATTTTGTAGTGGGCTCTTGAACCCAGAAGTTGCGCTTAAGCAAGAGAACACACATCCTTCATCTCGGATCACCATATTTTAAAAATGACATCCGAGCAGCAATTTGCACCAATGATTGTTCTAGGTAAGAGGTTAGCTCTCTAAAGAGTCTTGATGTCACTGGCTAATCAGGTTTGTTGTCTCACTAGATGGTTGTTGCCTCATGCTGGTGCTTCTCAATTGAAGCATCTGAAAATTGAAGATTGAAGACAACGACATCAAAAAATTGAAGATCGGCTATCAGCTTTGTTAGGGAATGATTTGATGGATTACAAATGAAATAATGTTGTCGTGAAGAGAAATGCGAAGATTGACTTTCTATACTTACTGTACTCAATTTATGCATCTATTTCAATTTTTGAGCATAGGAGAGTATAGAGCTTCCTTAGACAAAGCTATATGGGGATTAGAGTTCAAGCATGTAGTGCTAGCAGAGACCTAGTATGCAGGATGACAGCAGTAAGAGGAACTACTCTTGGTATCTACCCCTGCAGAGCCTTGTTCTAGGAAGGTATAGGCATTACTATCTGAGGAAAGCTGGCCAATGAAAACCGCTGTATGATTTTTTTCCACTGCCAGCTCCCTGCTTTTTGAGATGCTTGATAGGAATGTGGGTGGATGACTCTTAATGGCTGCTTTAGCTTGAAAACAAAATTTGTGAAAGCCTTTGGTGTTCTTCAAGCTGTATGTGCATAGCCATTTTAGGTATTCTTTCTTGATAGGAGTGTTCAACTGAAGGAGATTTAAGCTCAACAATGTCCTTGCAACATCATAAAGTTTCTTCCCATCATCCTAAGTGTCTTAATTATCTAATCTTTACTCAAAGGTCATGTTCTGTGAAAGCATCTAAATCGGATTTTTTTGCAGGTATGAATCTCCATATTTCAAAACATTGGCAGCTCGTCGCATTCAAGCGGCATGGAAAGCGCGAAGACGGTGCAATAATCAGGGGGATAATGTTCACACAGAGCCATGTAGAACAGGGCATGCAAGGCGTTATTAAGGTTTTTGGTTCCA
The DNA here is from genome assembly GCF_014529385.1 of Adiantum capillus-veneris. Lineage (NCBI taxonomy): Eukaryota > Viridiplantae > Streptophyta > Polypodiopsida > Polypodiales > Pteridaceae > Adiantum > Adiantum capillus-veneris. Next base: position 99,190,697 of record NC_140954.1, on the reverse strand, counting down.
TTCTTTCTTCCAGCCCTGAAATTTCCCGCCTCTTTGGTTTCTAATATATTGCTCGATCTTTGTGCTTGGGGCACATGGGTGTTTGCTGTTGTGGAATCTCCTATTTTAGCCTACTAGTCTGTAATGCCATGTTCAAGAGTGTGCTTTGGACTTATTTCTACTTATCACCTTTAAGCTCATGCTGCCTTTTGTACGATGTACCTTATTAGATGATCATGATAGAGGGCTTGGAAAAAAGACACTCTTACTTAATTGCATAACGGAAAATCAGTTGCAAAAATGTTGGATTGTTATACGTCTTTTGTGAAATTCATCGGTTATAATGCAGCTTGTGATTTGCATCGATCATCTTTACCTCAATTATCCTTCCTGTGCCTCTTTAACTCTTTTCATGTTGATCATCTCATAGATTTTGCATCCCATTTATAATATGTGTGTGTGTGTGTGTGTGTGGTGTGTCATATGATGGGTAACATTACGCATCTCTCTCTCTCTCTCTCTCTCTCTCTCTCTCTCTCTCTCGTGCCATGAGAAGGTACGCAAGCACAACTCTCTCTGTGAAGGGCAGCGCGAGGCATGGAAAGGTACGCAGGCACAACTCTCTCTCTCTCTCTCTCTCTCTCTCTCTAAAGGGCAGCGGGAGCACGCTGATGTGACTGCATAGGGCAGGAGGCTCGCGAACAAGCTGGCAGGGGGTAGGAGTAACAGGTTTCTCCACGTGCAGCCAGACAACACCGTCTAGTTCAGATCCCCAACCTTCGCTCCCACAGCAGCTCTCTCTTTATCGCTCTCAGCTCAGCGTGATAGAAGACATTAATGCTAAGTCTTCTATCGCAAAAATGTTTTATATTGCGTTTTCTCCCTCTCTCTCGATTAATTCTTCTATTACAAACATTAAGCCTTCTATCATAAACACTGTCTTTTATTGCGGAAATTGCACCGGGAGCTGAGCGCGCAGGGCTGGGGCTACTGAGCGCACAGGGCAGGGCTGTTGAGGTGAACGCGCAGGGGGTGTAGGGATTCTGCAAGGGGTGACTTGACGGCTGATTGGTTCGGCGAGAGCAAGGTGCCCGACGTGGAGAAAGTTCCGCAAAGACTAGTTGCAACAACTGGAGCACACACGGTTGTGGGGGAGTACACAGGTTTCAACGGGACAGCCCGACACCGCTCTGTGGTGCCAACAGGCCACGTGAGGCAACAAAAGCAACAGCAGGGCAGAAGCCTCACACAAGATGCTGGAGGATGGGACCAATGAGAGGACCTCAGGGATGATGATATCTATGAAACCCCACCTAAAATCAAAAGCGACATTTTAGGCGGAGGATTCGAGAGAGCACACTATCGCCAGGTTCTGTGAGAGCAGAGAAACTTTCTAGAGTCAAGGATGACTTAATGTTTAAGAAGGTACAGATGATGATTAAGGCAGAGCTAAGCTTTTTGAGGGGGTGACATTGAAAAACAGATGTATGCAAATGTGGAGACTTACAAAAAGGCTATGTATGCAGATATGAGAAAATAATTAAACAAAGAGATGCTTAGTAAGCGCAATGAGATGTACACACCAATGAACGCCGAAATGCAGACAATTGTGAGGACATAAGTGAATGTAATAAAATGTATGATGCAAAAAAGATTAGAGGATGCACTTGCTGCATTTGAATCGTGGAAATAAAAAATGGAAGAATGCATGAGTGAAAAGGATGCATTGATTGAAGCACTTTAGGGAGACCTCGCAGCTTGCAAAAATACCCCCGTAAAGGAGGGGAATAACCAACCCTCAGTGATAAAGGAGCTCGAAAGCATTAAGGAGCAGGTGAAAACTTTACGGGAAGAGGAAGAGCAAAAGGCACGAACAACCTCTTCATGGGCGGAGCACCTCTTCAAAACACAAGAGAAGGTTGATAAAGCTGAAAAGTGGATCGAGGACACAAAGAAAGGAAAAGATAAGATGCCTGACGCCACATTGACATCCACTATCATCAATATGATAATTGAGGAGGAGGAAAAGAGAAAGACTAGAGCCCTTTATGTGCGTGTTACTAGTCTCAAAGACATTGGAAAAGTACAAGAAGAGGTCCAAAAGCTCTTGAAGCACATGGGTATTTTTGAACCTACACACACAGGGACTTGGAGAGTTGGCAAGAAGGGAAGTGATAAGAAAGGCAGATCCAAGGAAAGAGCACTCATTATATGTTTCCCTACGCCGGAAGCTAGGGATGAGTTCATGAAGAAGAGAGCAACCAACAGTCAAGCAAACTGGGATATTTTTGGGTGATGACCTCACTCTAACATAGGTAAGCACACATGCAAGAGCTGATGCCTGAGATCAAGGCGGCGAGTGAAAAAGAGAAAATTACTTTCTACAAGGGAGGGAGAGTAGTGGTGTTAGAAATATGCACTGCATGACGGTGCAAGACCTATGGGACCAGCCTTAAAAATGGCAGCATGGAATTGTAATGGATCAATGAAGCTAGATGTAGGTGCATTTGAGGATAGATTTAAGGGAAGGGATATTATTTTTTTACTCGAAAACACATCAACTCTTGACGGCACATTACCTAGAGTGACGGGATACCATTGGGAGACTACTTGTAGGCAGGATGTGAGATCAACGCATAGAGGACGGGGGACCAAGAGGTGTGGCAGTCCTATTTAGGGAGGAGCTTCAACCCCTCATTCATATTGTTTGAAGAGATGAGCAAGCTAGATATATGTGGGTCAAAGTGAGAGTGGAGACAGGGAGGCCACTCTATATCGTGATATGCTATTTTGCCCCCAGCACATCTCATTATGCATCGCCCAAGGCGTAGTCACCTACATGATATTGGATGAGGCATATGGGAGTTCTCTAGGGATGGAGATGTCATTCTTCTGGGAGACTTTAATGCCGAGATGGGCCAATCTCAAACATATTTCTATGATACCTCAGAGGAAATGTTGAGAGAGTTGGATGTCGGTGATATGGGATTGGCCAGGTGTTTGCATGATGAATAGCACACTTGATATAGGGAATATCTGACAAATTTGGAGATTGTACATGGACTGGCCATCTTGAATGGCCTCTAGAGATTTCCAGTGTCAAGTGGGTTTACTTGTTTTCCTCATAGACATGGGGCCAACACATGGATTATGTCTCGGCTCAGCCTAGTTTCATAGCCTCTATTTAGGACTTTACAGTCGTCGGGCTCAGGCCTATTGGGGTAGCAGTAGATCATGCCCTCCTCACGTTTACCGTCTCATTTCGGTTGAGCACAACTCGACTAGCATACACATTTACACATATTTTTACATCGGAGACTGATTCTATCTACATAGATGGCATCTATAGAAGCTTATGTACAGAGGATATGGGAGACCTCTAGGGGAGCTGACATATATATTGATAGACGCTACAGGATGTAGCAACAGAGGCATACCCACACATTGAGCTTGGGCAACGATGTTCTGATAGCAGACCCGAGAATAGCTGGTATGAGAAGGAATGCAGAGACTAGAGCCTGACTTCAGAGGGAGGTACTCTAGGAATCATTACTCATAGGCAATCACGGATTGCTTCTCGGCATTTGGTACGACAGTAGAAGAAGGTGTTTCCTAGCTCGACTAGAGCAGGATTTATATCGGTTTTTTTTGAGCCAGGGATCAAGCGAGGCATGGCGACTCTTCCATGAGCACTCTCCCCCACCAGTCATCACTTCTAGGAGGTATGGGGCCAATATGCATCATCTCTCTACATAGTCTCAAGGTAGCCACCTCTTCCAGATCGGCCAGAGCCATGCCCAGACACATGTGCTTTCTTTACAGTCGAGATGGTAAAGAAAGTCATTGACAGGATGAGACCATAGAGTATATGATCACGATGGCCTGGTAGCAGAGCATTTATACATGCAAAAGATTTGCTTGCAGAGCTTCTAGCAGTGATGTTCAACCGTGCCATGTGCGAGGGCCTACTTGATACTTGGAGTTTGTCCACTATCGTACCTATCTTCAAGTGAGGGGACCATATGGAGAATGGGAATTACTGCACTATCATGATTGGACACACATTGGCGGTTGTACGCATCTATCCTTGAGCAGCAGTTGAGTAGAAGGGCAGAGAGGGAGGGTGTACGTGCAGCATGACAGGTGGGTTTCAAGAGAGGTTTCTCTACTCTTCATCATATTTTGACACTCAGAGCCATTATTGAGGAGGGGAGATCACGTGGGAGATGGCTCTATTGTTGCTTTGTGGACTTCCACAAGGCTTTCGCTACAGTTCCCAGAGCTAGATTGATGCGCAAATTGCAGGAGATGGGAGTACCCAAAGGGTTGATATGGGGGATCAATGCTTTAAACAAGTCAGTAGTGGGGCATGTACGCACTCTAGAGAGGATTTTTGATTTGGTTCACTCCACTATTGGGGTGAAACAGGGTTGTTCGCTATCTCCTACACTATTTGGCATGCATGTGGATGAGATTGTGGACTACATTGAGAGGGATGGTGATAGAGGAGCACAGTTGGCAGGGACATGGATCCGACTATTGTTATGTGCTGATGATGCCATGTTGATTTCTGACTCCTTGGAGGGAATGCAACGTCACTTAGATGTTTTGTACACATTTGCCTGTGACAGTGGATTGTCTGTTAACCTGGGGGAGACCAAAGGTATGGTGTTTAGCACCACACCACAGTGGGCCAGGAGGTCAACACTCACTTTTACATATGGCCCGGAGACAGTGGAGTATACAAATGCATACATGTATCTTGGGGTAGTCTTCAGTGGACCGGTGTTTTCATTGAGGAGAGCAGCAGAGACTAGATTGACAAGAGCTTATGCAGCCTTGGGAGGATTGGAGAAAATGTGTTCGCAGGTTTAGTTTTAGGAACCTCGAACAGAGTTGTGGCTTTTTGATACTCTAGTGGCTTCAGCTATGCTTTATGGGGCTCATATTTGGGGACCGTTAGTAGACCACCATGGAAGAATTGGTAGCGTTGATGGATGGAGATTTATGGAGAGGCCTCTAGTCTCTATGATCTCTCATCTGATTCGAGCTAAGGCCTCAATGCCACATGAGATTATTCGAGCCGAGCTAGCTGCCCCCTCTCTTGTAGTGAAGGCCCTTACTAGATCAGTTTCCTTCATGCATCATTTATGGGACCTCCCCAAAGACAGATATGCTCGGCTAGCCCTTGAGTCATCCCGACAGCTAGCGCTACAGGGGGACACATCATGCTGGTATTGCAGATGACATCATGGTTTCAGTCACATGGCTTCAGCATGGATAGACTACCCCCATCCCAGTACTCCTTGGATGCACCCTCCCTTTCTCTTACACGGACAGAGATCACTAGACTTATACGTGAGGATTTGATTCAGCTAGATACCAGAAGCACATGGATAGAACTGGTACAAGAGTTGGGGACAAAGATGGCTTTTTGTAGAGAGCGTCTTCTCCAACTTACAGAAGATGGATATGTGATAAGACCAGCCTATATGGACACTCATTTATCCTATTGGATACGATGTGCTATTGGTCAGATGCGCACATCATCGCATCAGCTAGAGATTGAGATTGGCAGATTCAGGAGATTACCAGAATATGCCAATTGTGTCATAAAGAGCCAGAGACAATTACATCACATTTGTCATTGTCCGGTATACTATAAGATACGAGCCCTCTGTTTAGAGAGGGCTTTGGACCGTCGGCTAGAGTCATGAGATATCAGGATCAGAGATGCCTCGGGTTATTTTTGCTAGAGTTGCGCAGACATAGGGAGAATCTCTTGAGGAGACCAGACAATGGGAAACATTTGTAGAGGGAGATCATTGATTTCTTTAGAGCAGAGACTCAGCAGCCAGATGATCATGCCGTGATCATGCCTCACATCAGACTTCAGAGCCCATTTATACCAAAGGTATATTAGTGGACAAAGCCACTGAGCTCGAGAGAGCTAGGTGCCCATGTCTAGGAGCGCGACCACGACATCGATGGAGGCTTCACTAGAGGATCATCACTATTCTAGCACGATATGGGAGATGCCCAGTACAACTATTTATAGAGGTGGACATTGAGGAAGCTCTTCAGCGACCAATGCAATACTTTCTTAGACAACACCCAATGCCGGGCATCCTCGGGCTTTGACGATGATGATGATGATTTTATTCTTTTAGTTTTAGTCTTTAGTCTTTCACTTTACTTCATTTTATTTTTGTACCCAGACAATGGATTAATTTCACAAGGACTGTATCAGTTTGGTTTCATAGGTCATTTTGGCCTTTTGAAGACGTTTAATATAACATTTCATTTCATTTCATCTCTCTCTCTCTCTCTCTCTCTCTCTCTCCCCCAAAAAAAAGCTAGCCCTTCACCTTATCCTGTTTGTTGCTTTTGAGAGAGATTTTCTCAGGCGTTCACATGCCTTGAAGGGTGACAAAATAGTTTTGGAGGAAGATCCAATTCTTGCTCAAGTAGCATATTGGAGAGAATGCATGCCACATATACAAGGCTATGAGACCATCCTAAATTTTGCAGTATAAAATTATAATAAATTACTCCGATTGGATGTAGGTGCTTTTGAGGAGACTTTGAGAAGATCCAATTTTTGTTCAAGTAGCTCGAAGAGAATGCACGCTACGCATTCAAGGCTATGAGACCATTCTAAGTTTTCTAGTATGGAATTATGATGAATTTACTTCGATTGGATGTAGGTGATTTTAAGGAGACTTTTAGAGGATGATATATTGTTCTATCGTCAAAAACTTATGAATGTAAGACAAGGAACTTGCCAACAATCTCATGGTATAGATGGGAATTAGTGGCAAGCATCTCTCTATGTTGCCCTATACTAGATTTTGAGCCTTCCACCTTTGAATATGCTAGCCCAAATGGGGAATCACTTTATGCGCATTGAATGATGATATCATGGAGAAGTTGAGAGTGTGTGCTGTCAAATTGACAGAGTTCTCGACTGTCAAATCATCCACATAGCCCAATATTGAAATCAATAAAAAAGAAAGCCCTATTCTGTTTAGGGGTAGGAGCAAGAATGCCAAATAGCCAAAAATGTTTCCCAAAAGACATAGAAGGTAAACAAGCTCTAAGAAGCCCTACTATATGATCCAACATTTTGGGAGAGGTAGTACAATTTCATAATAGATGAGGAACCGTTATAAGTAACGCATCACAACGGTAACAATAAGATAGCACGCTCTCTATTCTTTATTACATCTTTAATAAAGTAGACATCCTTTTTTGCAAGGAAATAAGCCTCTCTAGGCTCCCAAGAAGCCAATGGTTCATGAAAAACTTTGCTCCAATGAGTATGTTCCAATCCAAGCTAATTCCACGTGTTAAATTGTGGAGTCCAATGAAAAAGTTGTACAAGCTTTTTCCAAGCTAAAATCAGCTCTGTAAAGAGGGGACAACCAACAATCTGGCCATCAAAATGATGAGCTAGTCTTGCTTGGTGGGTGTTGCTATAGAACATCTATAGTACATCTATAGAACATAACAGGACATACGTAGATTGACATCAAGCATAAGCATTAAAATAAAAAAGTACAAAGTGCATTGGCAATTTAAAAAAAAAGAAGCGTGTGTATTTATTAAATGATTACTTCTATAATTGTCTGTAAAATGGTCCAATTTCACGGCTTTCTCTACAATTGTTTGACTAGTGAGACCAAGGAGTCGCTCTTTATCGTGCGTGTTTTGATAGATTTTGGTGCATAGTTGGTTACTTGGTTAGTTGGTTTTGATTGCTATCGCCTCAGCTTTTGTTGTGAAACATGAGTGGATGAGTAGAACCAATTGATAGGTACCAACAATAGCTTAGCTTGGGACTTGATGAGCATTGGGAAGAAGCAGGCTGTGTCTCACAGCGCTCACTATACATCAGAGGGCTACTAAAGGGGGTAATTGAATCAACCAAAGGGTTGCAGCTTAATCATTCTGCTTAAACCCTACTCCTTAATTTGCTTGCAGATTGCTATTCAGCATGGTAATATCGGCCATTTAGTCTCTCGATTGGGACCCATCTTTGAGGCACCCATCTTACTCTAAACAAGCGTAGTCAAATTTTTCTTATTTCTTGTAGAGCTTGAGAGAGAGAGAGAGAGAGAGAGTGAGAGAGAGATGAAATGATATATTAGCGTCTACAAAAGGCCAAAATGACCTATGAGACCAACAAGTTACAAACTGGTGAACCTTGAAAGAAAGACTACCATCCTAAACAAAAAGTTATAAACTGGTGAATCTTGAAAGAAAGACTAACATCCCAAACAAAATGTTGTAGTGAATGTGAAAGTGGGGAAAAGACTAGAGACTCTCTAGTCAATACAAAGGTACAAAATAATGAGGGATGCAAGAAACTTAAGCTACTAAGAAGGGGATAATCCTCCAGCCTAGAGAAGAAGCGGAGAATTTTAACGTCGTAGGAAAACTATGCTAAGAGACCTTAAAGATCTATCCAACGAGGAGAGTTGAACTCAAGACCTATTATTCACGAGAGAGAGAGAGAGAGAGAGAGAGAGAGAGAGAGAGAGAGAGAGATACATGTTGTCATAGTTTGGTTGAGACCGTAGCCGCACAAAATCTTTAAGAGTCTTTAAAAACCTCTCTAAAAAGAATATATATCGTGCGTACACTACTCCCTTTATAGCAATCTCTTCAATCACGTGAACCAAGAGGTGGGTTTGACTAAGAAGAACTGATCGAGGAAATGCATCCTCAATGACACACACAATTTCTGCTGCAAGTGTTTGAGCACAGGGATAGCATCTATTTCAATTTCCTTGGAGCTCACAAATCTGCAAGAAAACACACAAGAATACAAAGTGTTAGTTGAGATTATTGTGTACGTAGAAAAATGTAGTTGAGTGCAGTCTTGTGGTGTATCTTACTATCTCTCCAAGTTAAAAAATATCATCCCTCACTTTCTTGTCTCGACATATGCACATACTCACCGGCAGAATGAACTACAATGTAAATTAGAGGAAGCGAAAGTGATAAAAAGTCACACACACAAATCATATGTGTCCTAGAAAACAAACAATAGAGAGGATAGAGAAAGGGACATTACATGAAGCATCTTGTGCTAATCATGGGACCTCAACCCATACAATTGAATGCTTCCATCTTTCTTCGCTTTTGTGAAAGCTCCTTTTAGCAACCTCATGTATCCTATTGGTGTGTAAAGAGACGCAATGGTATCCTTTACTTGATCCAATTCTTCTTTGGCTAGCATCCATGGCGCTTTAGGAAGCACAACCTTCCTATTGGGGATACGACGTGGAGTAGCAAAGGCGGGGAGACGTTTCAAGACCCTCAAATCCTCCCTCGCCCCCAATGAGTCCTTATTGCCAATAATGTGGTCCCACAGGGTTTGGACTACATTCTTGAATATGTGCATGGAATCCAAGAGGTGTTGTATTTTGAAGTCCTTCCAATATGGAAGCCTTAAAAATATGGAATGCCTTGACATACCTTTTGGTGGAGTACTCGGAGCTGGATTGTTGTTGTAGTGCTCTTCTTAAATAGTTGCCCAATTTGTCATCGCTAGCTTTAGAGGTGTCTTCCATTTGTTGGAGCCTTGTGCTTATGACCTTGGGGTAAGAAACGATGGTTGTTTGGATAGATTACCTTGCGCAAGGCATCCGGCCTCTCTGTCACCAGTGGTGGCACGCAAGTAGACATGCATTGTGGCCTCATGTGGAGAATCTTGCATACATATCATATCGTTAGAGAGAAGCTTCAAACTAAAGAAAGAGAAATAGAGAGAGAAGGGAAAGGGAGATACCATAATTCTCTCCAAGCCCAAGATAGTCGTGCATAGTGCACATAAGGATTCCCCTCACAATGGCTTCTCTCCCCCCCTTTACAAGTGAGACATCTACAAGAGGGATGCCTCTTCATAACTCCTCCAACTCCTCGACAAGGGGCTCAAGGTAGACATCAATATGTTTCACTTTGTACTTCCTTGGCACAAGTAAGGAAAGAAGAATATTACCATTTTTCGTCGTCTTCCATGGTGGAATATTGTAACTGATGATCACCACAAGCCAAGTGCTCCATGAAGTAGACTTATTGTCAAAGAGGTTGACACCATTACTTGCTAACCCAAGCCTCAAGAGTCGAGGCTCCATCCCAAACTCTGGCCATTGAGTTCTGATGTACCTTCATGCAGGTGAATCAACAAGGACACACTTCATTTCATCATTTGAGGGGTGGTTGGTGTGCCACATGAGAAGCTTCACAATAAACCTGCTTTTAAACATGTGTTGAATGCGATGGATTAAAGAAAAATGTCTCAATAGCTTGCGGGGTAGGTGCTTCCCGCTCACTCCGGTCTTGTAGAGTGCTTCCATGCACATGAGACATGAGGTAGCATGTGCGTGCTCATTGCGGTATAGTATGCAATCGTTGATGCACGCATGGATGCACTCATACTCCATGCTAGGTGCAATGACATACCGTCTACCTCGTCGGTGATCCGGACGCATATGGTGATCTTTTGGCAACATTTTGTCCATCAAACGGTAATAAACCAGCATATTAATACAATTGCAAGGAGCCACCATGAAGCGAGAGAGATGTACAAAAAGCTATATAACGAACTTATCCAAGGAGTGCATCGACACTTACATTGCTCCAACCAGATTTCGCTTACAAGTTGAGAACTTCCGACGATGCCCGAAGAATCGAGTACTATGCACCATCGTGTAGAAGTATTCGGCCACTTGACAGCAATCTGTCCTCCGTTGTCGTTGCCCACATTGAGTACATGGTTGACAATCCTCCTCGCACACATCGCGTTCATGAGGCAGTAACTCATCACATTGAACATGTGCTCATCCTCTACCTCAAAGTGATCATGAGACACCAGAACAGGAGCTGTCAAAGTAGAGCTAGTGGGAGGGTCACCATGCGCCACGCTGAATTCGTCCAATAACTCTTGTCTCTGTTGTTCGGCCTTGCGTACTGGCACACCATCATCGAACACACGCCAATGGGACACCTCCTCAACCGAGGGGTAAGTGGCGCTCTCATCTCGCAGAGCGCTTTTTCGAGGATGTCAAAGCTCTTCGTTCTCCACGTGCTTCAAAGCAATGCGCGTCAAGTGAGAGATTGCCATTTTGCACTTGGCGCAAGGACAAGGAAGTTTGTTATTGAGCCACCAATCACATTCAGGGTCGTTCGGAGGGCCACGATCAACTCAGTCGCTCTGCATATCCGCGAAAGAGAGATTATAATTCAAAAAAATTATATTTAGCCATATCTGTTCTAAAAAATAAACAATTAATTGAAAAAAATAGTGTCAATTATATATTTCAATAAAAAGAGAAATAAATAAAAATACAAAGAGAATAAAGTGCAATGAGTATTACAATTGTTTTAAAATAAAGTGTAATCAATACTTATACTATATGGCTTAATTTTTAATGGCAAATGGTACAAAAGGAATAAAAAATTCATATAGAAAACATCTAAAAGTGCTACAAATAAACATATGCTAATTATTTAAGTACATGTTAGTATAAAATATTCAATGGAAAAAATTAAAAAAAGAAAAGAATCATTAAATAAAACAAAAAGCTATGTATGAAATTACGCCTATCTAAGGGTAGAGGAAGGTGGTTGTAACTCCTCCCTCCGCTATCTCGGATACGTTTGTATCTGTTTGAAATGACGTTACGCGATCACAAACGTGGTAATGCACATGATAATAGGTGCGGTTATCACTAGCACCTAAAAAGAAAGAAGGGCAGAGTATGCCGTGTATTTGTGGCATACTCTCTCCTCCTCTTCTCCGCCATTGCATATGCACCTTGCCCAACCCTCCCTACTCTACCTCCCACACCATCTACCTCTCTCCTTGTCCATCTCTCCTCTCTCTCTCTCTCTCTCTCTCTCTCTCTCTCTCTCTCACACACACACACACACACACACACACACACACACACACACACAGACATGCACACACGCATGCACACATTTTCGGACCATTTGTGATATTTGAAGGGGGGACTTACCACGATCGATAGAGGATGCTCAATCTAACGATCAACCATCTCTACAACTTAAGGTAATCACATAACCTCCCTCCCTCTTTCCCTATTGTATCCTACTGCACACGCACACATACAAACATACACACACACGGGCACGTGCACACACTTACATGCATAAAGATAGAAACAATATGAGATTAAGAAATGTACATATCTCAGTCATTTGACCGATTGATGCAATTAGCACTCGCATCTAGATCCACTCAGGATCTCATAGATGCCCGATTGACTAACCCCTATTGCAACCATGTCTATTTGAGATCATTCATACCAAAATGCTGCAGTCATTTCATCTATCAATTCCTGCACTTAAAAACAAAGTCGAGAACAAACCAATTTCGTATTCCGGAATTCCATTTCATGAAGTCATACAACAGAATACTGTTAGCTCTCAGTATCCCTAAAGCTCAAAGAGACATTAGTGACTCTAGTATTCTAAAAATCAAGGCATCTGTTGACAAAGGAGCAGAGTAACTCCCCTCTTGTGCAACCCACTGCACCAGATCTCTGGCCAAGCTGAATTCTGGGTTCCATTTGGAGTAGACTAAACCAAAAGCTTCAAGGTAAAGGTTCACAATCTTAGGAGTATGTGGTAGATCCTCCTCCTCCATCCACTTCGCATCCAATGCAAGATAGTTCTTGAATGTAACCAAGAACCGCCTTCTTACTTTACCCTTATTCTTTGTGTCCTTATGTGCCAAAATCTGTTCACGAACAAGGATCTCCTCATTTTCTTCCACTTCGGGTTGCTCATCAGGCTGCCCATCTTCAGGCACATCACCTTTAAAAGGTTTCAAGAGACTCACATGAAATGCATTCTGAACCCTCCAAGTGTGAGGCAGTTTCAGTTGGAAGGAGACATCAGTGATCTTTTCGGAGATCTGGAAAGGTCCGTAGTATCTCATACTAAGCTTTGGAAAAAGCCTCTCCTTTCTCTTTTTCTTTCTCAGGCGTGCATTCTCAAAACGTAAGAGCACCCAATCATCCTCCTTCAATTTCAAATCGCGACGATGGCGATCTGCTACCTTTTTCTGTCTTTCCTGAGATTTCTGCAAAGCCTCGCGGACCTTGGCAAAAGCCGTGTGTAAGTCGCATATATTCTCATCCGCCTCAAAAATCTTAACTTTTGTGCTTAGGAAGGGTGGAACCTTCACAGCACCTTCAACAATCTCAAATGGCGCCTTGCCCGTCGAAGAGTGTATCGTGTTGTTGTAGACAAATTCCACCAAAGGTAGATACTTTTCCCATTGAGTCTTCTGATCCGAGATATAAGACTTCAATAAATGTAAAAGCATTGAATTGGCAATCTCAGATTGCCCGTCATTCTGCGGGTGGAAAGACGACGAGAACTGCAACCGCGTGCCAATGTTCTTGCAAATTGCCTTCCAAAACAAACTCGTAAATCTGGGGTCCCTATCGGATCTGAAAATTTGGGCCACAAAAAGTCTCGCTAAGTGATCCGGCTTGATTGTTATCTTTATTGGAATGAAATGAGTCTGCTTGCTAAATCTATCAATAAATGTCCAGATACCATCGTGACCACTCCGGTTCTTGGGAGATCAAAAATGAAATCCATTGCAATACTTTCCCATGGGCGGGTGGGTATGGGCAAAGGCTGTAACAATCCCTGTGCTTTATGCCTGTCAAACTTGACCTTCAGGCATACCAAGCAACTGCGCACAAACTCATCCACATCCTTCTTGAGTCTCGGCCAAAAGAAGTATCTCTCTACCCCTTTCATGGTGGTAGGAATGCCACGTTGACCCATAAAAGGCGGACAATGGCATTCAGTCATAACCCTTTCCCTCAACGGCTATGTAATGCACAACATGGTTTTTCTCATCAAGTAGCCATCTCAAATGGAATATCCCGCTAGTGTCTCCCCATACCGTATCCGTGTGAAAACGTCGGCAAAATCTGGATCTGTGGCATACTGGTCGACCATATCCTTGAAGCTCCTATGATGTATTGCGAAAATAGCCAGAACCAACGGCCTTTGAGACAAAGCATCTGCCACCAAATTCTTCTGTCCCTGAACATGGACAATCTGGAAGTGAAATTGTGACAAGATGTTTGCCCACCGCAACTGCTTTTTCGATAGCTGCTTCTGTGACAAGAAGTAGCATAAACTCTGATGGTCTGTAAAGATAGTAAAGTTCGCTTCAAGTAGGTAATGCCGCCACTGAGTAAGAGCATGGATAACCGCCAAAAGCTCTTTCTCATAATTTGTGCTGTCAATTCCGGCCTTGATAACAATTGGCTCTTGTAAGCAATGACATGTCCTTCTTGCATTAACACCGCACCTAGACTACGATCACAAGCATCACAATATACTTCAAATGACTTCTGCAAGTCCGGCAAAGTCAAAACTGGTTATGTTTTCAATTTCTCTTTCAAAGTCTGAAAGGCAGTCACCTCTGTGGGTCCCCACGAGAAAGGGACTCCTTTCTGTGTCAAGATACGCAAAAGGAAATCAACCTCTACAAACTTTTGAATGAACCGCTTGTAGTATGAACACAATCCCAAGAAGCTTCTAACTTCATGGGGCCAATCACAAATAGTATCTATCTTGGCTGGATCCATCTGCACTCCTGTTGGTGACGCAATGTGTCCCAAAAAGTGTATCTCTGGTAGGAAACTTCACTTTTCTTCGCATTAATCACTAACTTGTGATCTTGTAATGCCTGAAGACCCGAAACAGATGATCTCTATGTTCTGTCTCATTCTTGGAGAAAACAATGATATCGTCAAAGAAAGTGCCAACAAATAGCCTGTACTCTCGAAAAATCCTGTCCATCATCCGATTAAATGTCGCAGGAGCAAAAGGCATCACCAAAAACTCAAATAACCCAAAAGTCGTCCGAAAGGCTATCTTGTAGACGTCTCTCGATGCGATTCGGATCTGATGATATCCACTCTTCAAATCAATCTTGCTAAAACACGAGGATTCCTGTAATTTGTCGAGTATATCTTCGATCCTAGGAATTGGAAATCTGTTCTTGATGGTGATTTTGTTGAGAGCTCTATAATCGATGCACATTCTCCAAGATCCGTCTTTCTTTAAAACCAACAACACTGGAGAGCAATACTGTGAAGTATTAGGCTGGACAAGACCCTTTCCTAAGAGGTCTTTCACTTGGTTCATAATCTCTTTGTTCTGTGCTCGGCTCACACGATAAGGTGACCGATTTGGTGGCGTGTTTCCAGGTATCAGATCAGTGGTATGATCTTCAGGACGAGCAGGTGGTAACTCGCCTGCTAGGCCCTCTAAGAAGCAATCGGCATGAGCGTGGAGAAAATCTTGGCGTTCTTTATCAAGTTCAGACGTATTTGTCCTTTCCGCATCACTCAACTCTTTCAAAAAGATCAAGTAAACAATTAGACTAGATTTCATTAACTTTGAAATGGTCGAAGCCGATACAGAAGGGATAGACTCGCCCTTAAGTTTAATATCAAGTATAATGATTCTGCCCTTCTCTGGGGTCAATGTCGCTTTCCTCGCCCGATAGTCGACCACAACGTTGTTCTTGTGGTACCAGGGAAGTCCCAAGAGGACATCACAACCTTCCAAAGGCATTATGTAAAAGTCCTTATGCCTCAAATACCCCTGAAAATGCAACCGAAGTTTGGCAATGACAGGTGTAATGGCTACGTCCTTGCCGGCCGCTAGAACTGCCTTTTCAAGTGGTCCCATCCGATCGGGAGTGATCTCGAGCCGCGCCGCCAATTCCGGTGAAATGAAGTTGGCCTTGGCTCCTCCATCAAAGAAGATCAAGGCTTCTTGATCTTTCACTTTGCCCCAAGCTCGGCAAAGTTCTGTACTCTCGTCCACCGTGCTGGGATCCGTACCCACGCAATCTGGAACTAGTCCTGTTCTCATATTTCCTTTTCTTCCATGTTCCTCAGCTGCTCTCGAACTCTCAGGACTTTCGTCATCCTTGTTGTTCAGTTCTTTCTGTGCCTTTTTAGGCACTTCGCGGAGATATGTCCAGTTTCCCCGCATCCAAAGCACTTCCCTTCCTTGATGTAGCGAGCTCTCTCTTGAGGAGTGAGTTTGGGTCGTGCATCTTTCTTTTCTGGGTTGCTCTTACTATTTCTACTTTCATTTGTCGAAGTCTGTTTGGCTTTTTGCGTCATGATCTCATATGTGGGGTAGGTCAAACTGCCATAGTGAATGGCAAAACCCCATTTCGCATGACTCATCAACTCCTGAATGGAAGCTGAATTTTGTTCCAAGCAGTGATCTCGGATCTCTGTAGGTAGACCCAAGGTAAACCGCTCAATTTGTTCCTTGAACGAGATCTTCTTAAACAAAGAGGCGGGTAGAAAAGAGCTCCAGAATCTCTCACAATAAGCGTCCACTATATCCTTCTTGGTCATCCGAAGATGGTTCCAAGCAGTTCGTATATCACGTTCATACTCTCAAGTCAGCCAAGAAGAAATAAAAAGCCTCTTCAATTTCAGCCGCTTAACTAGCGCAGTATTGTTTAATAGAAGCGTAGACCACCAAGTTCGAGCATCCCCCTTAAAGTAAGAGGCAACTCTCCGAACCTTAGAGTGCTCTGAGTAACGCCCTTTCCCGAAAGCAATGTCAAACTGCTGTACAAAATGCAAAGCCTTCGAAGCATCTCTATAACCAGAAAATGTGTCAAATTTAATTGACTGTCCACCTTCTTTAAACTCTCAAACTTTCTTGCTTTTTTCTTCCAGAAAGTCATACTAGTTGGCTTTGTAAAAATTTTTCTTCTTTGCATAAAAGTTGCTGTCATCAGAGTCCGAACTGTTTGTAGACGAGTCCTCAGTAGAACTATCAATCACGGGGAGAGATTTAGACTTCTTTGCCTTTTTCTTGCCCTTTCCAAAGCGTTGCTGTTTGCTTCGCTTTTTGCCTTTTCGGTCTTCTTCGCTCAAGTCAAATGAGGTAGAAGAACTGTCAGAAGAAGAAGAAGAAGAAGAAGAAGAAGAAGAAGAAGAAGAAGTAGGTACTCCTTCAAATCGAACATGCTTCTTCTGTTTCTTTGCCTTTTTGAATGTAGACTTACAACCCAAATAACCTGGGAAGTTAGTTCCTTTCTTCTGCTTTTTGTCGTGCTTTTTAGCTTTGTTTTGCGTGTCAAAAAGCTGAGCAAGTGCATCAACCACCTCTTCTAATTCCTTCTCTGTATACTCCTTGGGAGTAGGAGGTTTCTTGAGAGCGGGTTTTCGGGGTGGTTTTTTGGTCTTCTGCACTGCATGTGCACCTCTTCGAAAGACGCCTTGCTCATATATTTAGCCAATTTGGGTTCCTTGGCAAAATTAAGCATCATCATTGTTGCATCGTCGATCAATTGTCGGTACTCCATCTCTTGACGCTCTGCTTGAGTAGGCCGAGGCGGGCCATACTCGTGTGAATCTTCGTTTTGATCCCTTCCCGCATCTCCAGATGTAGAGGGAGTCGACTGATCTTTGCCTGAAGCCATAGGTGCCGTGTAAAAAAATTCGGGATCGGATTTTTTGTAGAAGAGAAATCGGTCGTGCTCTGATACAACTGTAACAGACTTGGACACTCCAAGTCGAGAATCTACCACGACAGCGCAAATAAATACTTCAAAACAGTTCAGAGTTCACAATTGATTCGACACGGGCCCGGCGGAGTTCCGTGCCTAGAGATATTGGCCCCAAAGACTGGCGCCCCTTTTGGTATTTTTTTTGTATTAATTTGCAACTCAAAGTACAAGTAAGTTTCCGGGACTCACTCTTAGACTCTCCATCCAGATGCTCTGAGAAGTGAGAGCCCGAGACCCTTTTAAAATTTTACAAGGGATGCCAAAAGCACAGCCCAAAAGCTGAGAATGAAAAGCTCTTTCTCTCTCTCTCTTGCTTAGTGTAAAAATACAACAAAGAGTTTCTCTCTCTCTCTCTCTCTCTCTCTCTCTCTCTCTCTCTCTCTCTCTCTCTCTCTCTCTCCCTCTCTCTCTAACTTGTGTAAAATAAAGCAAGTCAATAGCGTAGGATTTTAATCTCCCTTTGCATGGAAAAAAAAACTCTCTTTCGCTGCTGCGTAGACAAATTTTCAGCCACGCGATGCTTTTGCTGGCCTATCCGTACTCTGCTGCCCACATTGCTGCTACCCACGTTGGTGCAGCCAAAGTTGGTCTGAGCTAGGAAGTGGTCTATGCCAGGAAAAGGCTGTAAGTAGGTGCAGTGCAGAAGGCTAGGGCAGGTACCAAGGTCCTGGGCAGCCAAAGGGCAGCGGAAATGTATGTCTGAAGCGGTTTTTTAGGCCAAAAGAGCTAAAGGATGGTCCATATGGGATAGCAGGTGAAGGTGTTTGAAGTGCCGAGTCAGTGCCCTGGAGTGTAGTGTTCAATATGCTTTAGAAGCCGGTCCAGACGGCTCGTCAAACGGAGCCTCGGTGCTCACAATATTGCAGTTCAAAGTTAGAAGGTCTAGTAGATCCCTGACGGGCAGGGCAGCTGGGGACAGGTGGCCCAGGATGATGTTAGTGGATGCATGTGTAGAGCTCAAATTATGGAGCAGGCTTGTTTTTTCGGATTGCGAATCGGAGCTCTGGATAGCAAGGTATGACCATTAGAAGATTTTTCGGGGGCCAGGTTTGAGCCCACTTTCCCGCATCACGGAATGCGCCATTTGGTATTTTTTTGGCCTCGCCAAGGTTCTTAGTGATAGTATGCCTCATGTGAAGCTAGGAGGAATTGACAGAATCCCAATCGAAACTCGGAGCTCGGAGTTATTGCAAGTCAAAGTCGGTAGTTGGCAATGAAAGCGGGGTGTCAGATGATTTTTTTTTGTTTTGTTTTTTGCACACATTGTTGGAAGGCACACCAAGGCCGAAATGTGCCGAGGTTCATGTGGTTCAGAGCCGGCAAGGAGTTCTTCCCACTGAGCTCAACAGACTGCTCATTGAGCATGTGAGTAGGGAGGTGTTACAGGTTAAAAGGGACCAAAAACGTTGGCCATTGGAGAGTTTTTTAGTGAAGCATTTTCATGGGAAGGGGGTTCCTTGGAGACGACTCACGGGCAGTTGTCACGTGGCCTTCAATAAACCCACATGCGTGTATGGACTACGAAGCCTTAGTGTATATAGTCCAAGGCGTGGATGCTTTGTGGTGTATCGCAGGGAGAGAGAGCTCCTTGGCCATGGCGGAAAGGATTGAGTGGCTGTGTTGACAGCGCGCGTGCTTCCCTCAGGGGGAGGATTGTGGCGATTTTAGGAACGGCGGTGGTCGGCGGTGCACGCTGGCAAAGGAAACTCGTGCCAGTTGATGACGTGACAGTACTCGAAAGCGGCAATTCCCACGGACGGCCCTTGGAGGCCCTACCTTTTGAAGGCAAGAGGGTAGGCAATAGCGATGTCGCTAATGCCCCCCTCACCGGTGCATAATAAGAGGCCAATCCCACGGACAGTGAGCCAGAGAGAGAGAGAGAGAGAGAGAGAGAGAGAGAGAGAGAGAGAGAGAGAGAGAGAGAGGTCGCCAGGTGTACAAGGCCATTTCAAAGCCGGCCAAGCAAGGGTGAGCAAAGGCAAAGGCAAGGAGGGAGTTCGGGACCAAAAGGGAGCAAATGAAGAGAGAGAAATAGAGAGACAGGAGGCTGGTGGGAGATAGGTCAAAAGAAGGGCCAGACAAAGGTGGTCAACGGGAAATCAAAGAGCAATGCAAATAGGCTTTCCAAAGGTGAAAAAATAAAGGAAAAAAGGAAAAATGAAAAATGCCAAGGGGCAATAGCGACCTTGCTAATGCACCCCCCTCAAGTGCAAAAGAGTGAGAAAGAGAGCAGATGAAGCCAGAGGCAGCTACTTTGTCCCAAAGTTACCAAATGTGGATGCAAAGTGGACCAATCAGATCCTAGATGCCCAAATTGAAAGGGACACCCCTATATAAACCACTTTTGAGCCATTTTTCATGCTTTTTGCTAGAGTAGGCTTCTTGCCAGGGCCTTGACCCGGTGAGCCTGCAGAGAGCCAAGATAGAGAGTGTGTGTGAGTCCTTGGGTTGAATTTTTTGTGCAGAGGTGTGTGCCTGCAAAGCCCCAAGTGAGTGTTTTCTTGCCCGGCGACCATGTGGGTACGCCGTTTGATGTAGGTGAGTTGTAAAGAGTGTTTGAGCAGTGGTGAAGCCTCCATGGTGTTTGCTCTCGCGTCATTTTCCCTTGCCCCCTTCTCTTTCTCCTGCTTTCATGTTTCCCCTCCGTGTCGGTAGTGTCGATGTGTGTGGCCCTTGGACCGACGGTGTTCTCTGTGAGAGGGTGAGATTGAGCGGCTGTGTGCATGTGTAAGGGTGGAAACAAACCGTGGCAATAGGTGTGCTTTGTGTGGTGGATTTGTGGAGTTTGTGAGCAGTGGAAATTGAGCAGGCGGTGGTCTGCTAGTGTGTAGTGTGTTTTTGAAGGTGTTTTCTGAGAGGATAGGGGTGTTGTGGATACCCTGAACTATAGAGAGGCCCTTGTGTTTGTGTAGGGTGTGTTCCCACATTCCCCCTCTCCATCTTATGGTGCCCCCACGGAGGAACTTACTGATGCTCCTGGTTGTTGTCGAAGTGGTGATTTTGGTGATGCCAAAGGTGCGGCCTTTCAAGAGCAGGTGCTGCTAGTGATGACTTTGGCGGGATTTTCCATTTTCATTGGGGTGGAAGATGCAGAAACTTGGCTTCAAGACTATGGATTGTTCGTGTTGGAAAGCGGCCTATCGAGAGAAGATGGTGCGGTACAGGTGTTCCCGTTCCTAGTTCGTGGTAAAGAAAGGCTATGGTTCGTAGCCTTCGTGAAGAAGAAAAGGTAGATTGCGAAGCCCTGGAGGCGGCTTTTCGAAGAAGATTCATAGCGGACGTGCAGCTGGATGAAGTAAAGCGGAAGCTCGATGGGTTGAAGCAAAGCTTGGGGGGTGATTTTCAAGCGTTCGAATGGGAGTTCGAAGCCCTTTGGGGGAAATTAGTCAAGGTAACTGTTACAAAAAATGCCAGTTTTTAAAAGTTGAGTAAATTCATGGATTGCCTACATGAGGAAGTGCGTGATAAGGTGAAGATAGATGGTCCGGTGTCATACGAAGAGGTAGTAGCTCCAGCGAAAGGACGGACCAAAAAGATTTTGAAGAAGTGTGAAGCTAGGCAAGGTTTGCAAGGTGCAATGATGTCAAAGCAGTGTAATGCGGCAGTAGCCGAGCCACAGGTGGTACAAAGGCAAGTGCAAGTGCAAGTGCGAGAAGAACTAAGGGTTCTTTGGCTACAGAGAGACAGGGTGGTTCCTATGCCGAAGATGCCGACTAGAGTGGTTCCAATTGTGGAGGAAGTGCAGGTGATTCCAGAGTGGACAAAGGATGTGCTGCCAAGTTCGAGCGCGGGTGTAGAAGCTCCGTTGAAGTGCAGTAAAGGTCAAAGAGTGCGGTTTGCAGACGAGGTTGAAGTGGTGAGGCTAGAGGAGGTTCCCGAGCTCAATATAGAAGAGGAGAGGGAGTCGAGTGATAGTAGCTCTATGGATGTAGATACGAGTTGGGAGACAGAGTCATCTCAATCCAGGTATGATGAGTTTGACCTCTTGCATGTGTGGGGAATCATTGAATGTGTGCGAGGAGCAGCATGAAGTGCAAGCCGAGGTGCCTAGTGAAAACCAAATGGAGCAGTCGAGGCCTACAAGTGATGATGTGCAGGTAAAGGTGGTGTGCAGTGTTGTACTAATGACCATACTGGTGAAAGTGGCAGTGGAATGTGCCATGGTGGTGCAACATGTGCAGAGTTTTGCCAAGAGGGATAGAGCAGCCATGCCCATGGAAGAAGACGAGGATGATGTGATAGAGAACGTGTTTCTCTCTTCCTTGGCGGAGCATGATGCAGTCGACAGGCAGGTGGTGCTAATTGACCTTGAAGGGCCAAATGAAGAGGAAGAGCTTGACGATGCTGGAATTGAGTGCATGGTAGGTGAGAAGGACAGTGCGGAGTCAAAGATAGAGGTGCTTCCTAAGCAGTCAGTGCACTCTTTGACGGGTGATGCGAGTTCCAAGGTGGTGTCCAAGTTTTCTAAGTAGTTCTGTGAGTGATGGTTGAAGGGGATGCTAATAAAGGCAGCTGTGCAGTGGGCCGTTGATCAGGTGCAAGATCTGCTAGATGAGAATCTAGCTTTACATGGATGGGAGGATGGGTCAGGTATGTCAAGTCTATCCGGTGCGAGCGATGGTGCAAGTATGTCTTTGGATGGTGAGCACGATGGTGCTCTATTTGGTGTTCTTGGAGGTGCTTGGTTGCGAGTGAGCAGTTTGCCAATGAGTGCTTGGAGTGGTAGGAGCATGATGCTGGCGGTTTGGATGTGCAGTTGGTTAGGTGCCTTAGTGTGGCACTATGCAAGAGTGTTACAAGTGGGCGAAGGAGACCAATGCAAGGTGTTTGACCCTGGCAGATGGCTACAGGTAAAGTAGGGGGTTGGGCAACCCGCATGAACAAAAACAGCGGGTGACAGGTGCCAGTTTTGTGTATATGCTAGGTGGTTTTGTGGTGTACAACGAGTTTGTTTTGGTGTGCAGTTTTTTAGTGCAATAAGCCTTTGTGTGGTTGAACATGATTGTTCAACGAGGGGGTGGGCAATCATGGTGCAACCTAAATTGGTATGAGCTAGCAAGTGGTCTATGCTAGGCAAAGGCTGTAGGCAGGTGCAATGCAGAAGGCTAGGGCACGTACCAAGGTCTTGGGTAGCCAAAGGGTAGCGGAAATGTATGTCTGAAGCGATTTTTTAGGCTAAAAGAGCTAAAGGATGGTCCAGATGGGATAGCAGGTGAAGGTGTCCACAGTGTCGACTCAGTCCTCTGGAGTGTAGTGTTCAATGTGCTTTAGAAGCCGGTCTAGACGGCTCGTCAAACGGAGCCCCGATGCTCACAATATTGCAGTTCAAAGTTAGAAGGTGTAGCAGATCCCCGATAGGCAGAGCAATTGGGGACACGTGGCCCAAGCTGATGTTAGTGGATGCATGTGTAGAGCTCGAATTATAGAGCTGGTCTATCTTCTCGGATTGCGAATCGAAGCTCTTGATAACAAGTTTATACCATTATAAGATTTTTCGAGGTCCAGGTTTGAGCCTACGCATGCGACACACACTCACACATCAAGACACCTATTTGGTATGCTTGATAAGAAAGATGTGCACGGTAAAAGTTGTGAGGCTAGCAAAAGGCTATAGTCTTTCACGTTTTCCCCCCATATTTTTTTGGTATGGACCTATGGTCAAATTTTATGTCATGAAAAGGGTAAAAAACAAAATGGAAGTAAAAATTGTGAGGCTAGAAAAAGGCTATAGTCTTTCATGGTTTTCCGCCATATTTCTTTGGTATGGGCTTATGGTCAAATTTTATGTCATGAAAAGGGTAAGAAACAAAATGGAAGTAGAATTTGCCTTTGCAGCATACTAAAAGGTAGAGTGAGGATGAAGGACTGCACCTTGATCCAAATTAGTAAGTTAAGGTGGAAATTACATTTGTGCACTTGTTAGAATGAGACATTAGCAAGTATAAAATGTGTCGAAATCATATGGTACATCGAAATCATGAAAAATCAAATGTTGCGGCAAAAGCGACAGTTCATAGAACTCTTGGGCGATGAAGATTATCTTATGGCAAGTGAAGAAAACGTTGCTCTGAAGCAAAAGAGACCATTGAAACTCATGGGCAGTAGATGAGAGTTTCCTTCACCATAATGCGAAGCTACTTTTCATGCTCCAACTTTCAGCTCTTGTGTGGAGCTATCCCTGCTTGTTGTGGACATCAACATTTGTGTTGTCCTTGACTATGCACAACCCCTATGATGCCACTTGTTGGCACAAGCCTAGCTTTGTTGCAACATTTGTGTTGTCCTTGACTATGCACAACCCCTATGATGCCACTTTTTGGCACAAGCCCAGCTTTGTTGCAAGATCCCACCTTTCTCATTGCTTGCCAGTTCAGCTCCTCCCATGGCCCGACCTTCTTATCGTACTCAAAGTCTCTTTCTCGTCCATCATTGTGCGTTTGTCTATGAGGTCCTCCTCGGCGTCATTGTCATTATCTTTTTCTTATTGGATGTCTGGTTTCAGATTGCTGGTCTGCACCCGCCTCTCAGGTGCTCCTCGTCATCATCGTCATCTTTTTTTCCTTACTGGATATCTGCTTGCAAATTGCTCCTCATTTCCTGCTGGGGATGTAGGAACTGTGTTGGGGTATAAAGCCCAATGTGGTCACCCAGGTAAGTGGGCGGGCCACCAGGTATACACACATATTATTTTGTAAAAACCTAATAAGAACTCACTATACTCTACACATTACAGTAGAGCGAGTTCACCATATCGTCATGCTCTTCTTCTCGCACTCTCTCTCGCGTCGCACTTCCGCTTGTACTCCTTCAACTGGTATCAGAGCTCAGATCGAGGCTCGGGGCAGCATTTGCAGGTAGCCAGAGTCACCAGCTCAGATTGGAGTGAAATTCGACAGGCGAAGACACGGCCCCAAATCCTGTGGGCGAACCCAAACGGCTCGGTGTTCTCAGAATTTCATTCTGAGGTCATCTCGGCCACCGTTCGGCTTTGACAAAGTTTTGTGCAGGTCATTTTCGACTACGTGGTCTCAGCGGGTGCAGATCCGGACTTTGCAAATTTGGGGTTTCGGCCTACGACTGCAGGTGCTGAGGATATCGGCACTCCCAGAGTGTTGATTTGTGGCTGTCTACACATCGAAGGACGGCTCACAGTTCTTGGAGGCGTGTCACATACGACACGGGCGCATCTACACACTGACTGTAGGCGACATCCACTAGTTCATTAGGTAGCTTGTGTTTGCTGCTTGATATTCCAGATTTCATCTTGACATTGCAGGTACTTCCACATGGGATGTATTGTCAGAGATGATGTATGTCTGTTGAGGGTTTGCTGGCTGTGAGTCACGCAGCAAACAACCGCCGCAGCGGTTACAGCATATAGTGGGAAATTTGTGGATGTATGACTTTGTGGGAAGTCTATGTATTGTCAGATTTACTGCAGCCTTTGTTGAGGGTCGAGTGAGGTTTTATTGAGCTGGGGGATTCTCGAATGTTGAGATCCTTTCGGTGATACAGGTCTTGGAGCGATCCCTCAAGCACCCTTAGATAGGCAGCTAGGATGTATTGACTGTGAGTTAGACAGTTGGGATTGCATCTTTGCTTTACTGCCGTTGAGGCATTGTCGTAGTCTATGCTTACAGGACAGTGACAGGACAGGGAGAGACAGTACAGGTGCAGGATAGGTTTACCCGCAGCTTACAGTGTTAGGAGACTATTTTTGAGCTGTTTTTTGGTCTGTTTTTTAGTACACCAGAGCCATTTTACAAAGGAGACTCTGCCGAAATTTTTGCAGAATCTGAAGCTTTCTTGGTTCATTTGACAGGTTGATATTGGTTTAGAGGTCAGTTTACAAGGGAAACTCTGTCGAATTTTTCCAAGGAAAGTAAACTACTGTGAAGCGTAGCTATGGCTGGATCACAGGACACTGCTCTTTACAATATCAAGAAGCTGGATGGAACCAATTTCCCATTGTGGAAGAAGCAGATTTGTCACGTGTTGGTACAAAAGAAGCAGATAAAACCTATAAAGCTCAAAGGGATAAAACCACAAGATATGGACAAAGATGAATGGAGCGAAATGGATGAATTGACACTTTCTACCATTATGCTGACTTTGGCAGAAAGCGTTTACTTCAATGTAGCAGACGAGATGTCAGCTTATGAAGCATGGACAAAGCTGAGTGATCTTTATGAGAAGCAGAGTGCACCTTCACAGGTATACTGGCTTAAGAAGCTTGTTGATTTGAAGATGAAAGAAGGGACACCTATGTCCAATCATCTGAATGAATTCAACACCATCTGCAGTCAGTTGTCAGCTCAAGGTGTCAAGTTTGATGAACCTGTTAGAGCTATGTTCGTGTTGATCACATTGCTGAAAAGTTTGGACACTTTTTGCACAGCTTTAAGTAATTCTACACCTCCATATGGTTTGAACATAGTAGGTGTAGAAGGCAGTCTGCTTACTGAAGAAACCAATGGAAAGACAATGGACAAAGGCAAAGGAACAGCCTTAGTTGTAGGACCAAAGAAAAGTACAAAGGTGGAAAGAGGAATCAGTCTCGTAGCAAGTCTCGCAGTGCTAAAGGCAAGAGTGACATAGAATGCTACCATTGTGGCAAGAAGGGTCACATGAAAAGAGACTGCAGAGAATGGAAAGCAGAAAAAGGCAAAGAGAAAGCTGAAGACCATGGTGAGAAGAACAAGTCCTCAGTGAAGATTCAAGAAATAAATGTGACAAACACTGCTGCAGAGGATGACAGTCTAGTGTCAGGAGACATCTACTTCTTGAAGAATACATTGGACTCAGCTCTTCTTACAGCATCTGATGGAAATGCACTGAGTGACTGGATTATAGACTCAGGGGCATCACTTCATGTGTCTCCAAACAAGTAGTGGTTTACCTCTTATGTACCACTAAAGATCGTGTTCGGCTAGGCAATGGGCAGACATGTGAGATCTTAGGTTTCAATTGAAGTTTCAGAATGGCTCTTCTTTCATGCTGAAGAATGTGAGACATGTTCCCGCAATTACAAAGAGCTTGATCAGCACAGGTTTACTTGATGATGCTGCTACGTCACCACTTTTGGACAAAACATGTGGAAGATATCCAAGGGTTTGATGACAGTAGCACATGGAGTAAAGTCTGGAGGACTTTACATGATTTATGTATCAAATGTCTCTAAAAATGTAATCAATGTAACCGAGCAGCCGAACGTTTCTTTGTGGCATAGCCGGTTAGGATATATGTCCAAGAAGGGAATGGAAATCTTGTCTCGTTCTGGTTATTTGCTTGGCTTTTCATTTAATGATTTTGAATTCTGTGAACATTGTCTGTATGGTAAGCAAACACAGCAGCCACATAAGCATAGAAGCAGTAGAAGAGATACACAGTTGGCACTTGTTCATAGTGATTTGTGTGGACCTATGCCTAACCTATCTCTAGGGGGAGCTTCTTACTTTATGACATTGATAGATGATTACTCGAGGAAAGTATGGGTTTACTTTCTCAAGCACAAGGATGAAGCGTTTAGTGTTTTCAAAACGTTTGTGACACTTGTGGAGAATCAGAGTGGCAAGAAGCTTAAATGCTTACGCACTGACAATGGTGGAGAGTATGTATCAAAGGCCTTTCAGGACTTTTGTGAGTCAAAAGGTATAAAACGTGAACTTACTGCTCCTTACAATCCTCCTCAAAATGGTGTTACTGAGAGGATGAATAGGACCATACAAGAGAAGGTCAGAAGTATGTTGTCTAATGCACAACTGCCAAATGGGTTTTGGGCTGAAGCTGTATCAACAACTGTTCATCTTATAAATAGATCTCCTAGCAAGGTTTATGCAGAAGGATTCAGTGCCAGAGATGGTATGGTCAGGCAAAATGCCCTCATACAAGCATCTCAGAGTCTTTGGCTGTGAGGCATATACTCACGTTCCAAAGGAATTTAGGAACAAACTTGAGCCACAGAGTAGAAAGTGCATCTTTCTAGGCTATGGTAATTCTGTTGAGATGGGGTACAGACTTTGGGATCCCGAATCCAGAAAGGTTATCCACAGCAATGATGTTCACTTTAATGAATCCAAATATCATTCTAAACCAGAGAGGGTTGAGGGAATACCCCCTAGTCCAAGTGCTTAGTCATGCTTGATGACTAAGGTGCTTGAGCACCAAAAGTCAAAAGGATCTCTACAAAGAGAGGGGCGAGCCCTTTTTCTAGGGGCTAGAGAGATAACACACACTCACACACACAAGGAAGGCCCAAGCTTGAAGGGGCAGCAGGGACACATGTCAGGCCTCTACCTATGTTACCTTCATGAGATGCCTGAAGCCTATTGGTTGGCCACCCAAGGGGTCCAATAGTAATTCACGAGATTTAATTAATTGATTTAGCATTTATCTAGCCCTATCTCTCAAAGGGGAAAGGGGGAACACTTGTCTCAAGGCTACCCCTATTGCTTGTAATGCCTCCTGCTCATGATTGTGGAGGGGTCCAATGAGCTTCAAGCATGAGCTACAAGGGGTGGTCGACCCAAGCAAGCTAGGGGGATGCTTAGGGGGTATACTCACCCACACACACTCACAAACACTCTCATTGTGTGCTATGCAAAGTGAAAGAGCTCCCTCTCCTTCTCCAAGCAAGTAGAGGTTGAGAGCCTACACCAACACTCTTGGCTATGGAGTGAAAATCCAACCAAGAGTCATGCTTCAATGCTTAAGCTTGCCATCTCCTTCTTCTTCATTACTATGCTATTATGTATGCTAGCAACAAGAGTATGATAAGTGAGGAACTAATTCTTTCTCCTATGAAATGTTTTTTCTTCCTCTTCCCTACCCTCATTCCCTGCTAGTAGGCTTACATGAAAGGCATTGTGTATGAGCCAATGGTTGGGCAACTTGAGTTGAGAAACTTGAGTTGATAAGCCGTCTCATTGATGGGCTTCAAGATTTGGAAAGGACCATAGTATCTTTTTTCTAGTTTAGCATAATACTTTTGATGGCCCGTAGGATTTTTGCCTGTTGTTTGCCTTAGCCGAGCCTTAGGAAACTTGAGTAAGACCCAATCATTTTCTTTGAACATTAAGGATCTTCTGTGCTTAACAGCAGCAGCTTTTTGCCTTTGTTGAGAGATGGATATAGCCTCCCTAATATTTTGAAAAGATTCTTGTAGGTCACGGCTATACTCATCGGCGGCGAAGATCTTCCCATGTACTTTGAGTAGCAAGGGACTTTTAGGTCTTCCCTCAATGATCTCAAAAGGTGCTTTTTCCGTAGAAGTATGAACAGTATTATTGTAGGCATACTCTACAAGAGGTAAATACTTTTCCCATTGTGAGCGTTGATCTACTTCGGTAACATAAGTCTTGAGTAGATCGAGTATCGTAAGATTGGCTATCTCACTTTGGCCATCCGTTTGTGGGTGATAGGCCGAAGAGAAATTCAATCTTGTTCGTAGATTTTCAAAGAGACCTTTCCATAAATTACTGGTCATTCTAGGATCTCTATCTGACACGATGGATGTGGGTAATCCATGGTGCTTGAAAATCTAAGATATGAAGAGAGTTGCCATTTGATGTGCCTTAATAGTCTTTTTGACAAGAATAAAATGTGCTTGCTTGCTAAACCTGTCGACTATTGTCCATATTCCTGTATTCCCATGGATAGACTTGGGTAATCCAAAGATGAAATGCATGGATATACTCTCCCATGGTGAATTTGGAATAGGCAATGGTTGGAGTAATCCAGGTTGCTTCCTTCTATCATATTTGGTCTTTTGGCATACTACACATTTTGATACATACTCTTGTATGTCCACTTTCATGGTAGGCCAATAGAAGTACGTCTCTACTCCTCGGAGAGTAGGTTGAATACCTCTATGCCCCACATATGGAGGAGCATGGGATTCATACATAACTTTCTCACGAAGGGAATGGGTAACACATAGCCTATTGCCGTGGAGAAGATAACCATCCTGCAAGGTGAATGGTTCCTCTTTCTTCCCCAAAGTAAGGGCTGACATTATGTCTCTAAAGTCAGGGTCAGTAGCATACTCATCTATCATAGAAGATGGATCATTGTGAGTAGCTATAGACACCGCATTAACTTTTGGTCGTCGTGAAAGTGCATCAGCAACTTGATTGTGCTTACCAACTATGTGAGCAATATGGAAATTAAATTGCGAAAGAAAATTTTCCCACCTCATTTGTTTGTCGGAAAGCTTGGTTTGCGTCATGAAATACTTAAGACTTTGGTGGTCAGTTCGTAGGATAAATGGAGTCCCCAATAGGTAGTGCTTCCATGTGTCTAGGGCATGTAGAACAGCTAAAAGCTCTTTCTCATAAATGCCCAAGACTCGTTCATCAATATTGAGCCTTCGGCTCTCATATGCTATGGCATGCCCTTCTTGAAGCAAAACTACTCCAAAGCAATCACCACAAGCATCACATTGGACCTCAAATGGCTTTGAGAGATCCGGAAGCACGAGGACTGGTTGGGAAGTAAGTTTCTCTTTGAGCTTTTCAAAATCATTTTGCTCCTTAGCAGTCCATACAAACTTAACGTTCTTCTTAGTTAAGTCGTGTAGTGGTCCTGCTACTTGAGAGAATTTTGCTATGAAGCGTCTATAGTATGCGCACATACCAACAAAGCTTCTTAGCTCATGTAGATTTCTTGGGTTAGGCCATGCTTTTATTACCTCTAACTTTGATGGATCCATTTGGATACCATCTTTAGAGATAATATGACCTAGGTATTGAGTCTCTTGAAGGAAGAATTCGCTTTTCTTTTGGTTGAGATAAAGCTTGTTCTCCCTCAATGCTTGAAAAATCACTTGGAGATGTTGTTTATGTTCCTCCAAAGACTTGGAGTAGATGATGATATCATCAAAGAACACTCCAGTGAATTTACGATATGGTCTAAAAATTTTCTCCATCAAACGATTGAACGTAGCTGGTGCATTAGTCAAGCCAAAAGGCATGACCAGATATTCATAAAGACCAAACGTTGTGCGAAACGCGGTCTTTAAGATATCTTCATCCACTATCCTTATTTGATGATAGCCACTCTTAAGGTCAATCCTACTGAAGTAGGTAGAGCCTTGTAGCTTATCAAACAGATCTTCTACCCGAGGTACGGGAAATCTGTTTTTGATAGTGATATGGTTTAGTGCTCGATAGTCCACACACATACGGTATGTACCATCTTTCTTTTGCACTAAAAGGACTGGAGAATAAAAGGGAGAGGAACTAGGCCTCACCATCCCTTTGTCTACCAGCTCTTGTACTTGCCTTATGATCTCCTCTTGTTGAGCTTGTGAGACTCGATAAGGAGGCTTGTTAGGTGGTGAGCTTCCAAGAAGGAGCTCAATACGATGGTCATCATCCCCTCGTTTTGGAGGTAAGTCCATAGGGATATCATCGATGAACACATCTTGGAATCCTTTTAGAAAATTAGACAAGTCTAACTCTTCTTGATTTCTATCATTTACATTTGATGAAACATTAGTATCTTTTATCTTTTAGAGACTCTTTGACAAAAATCATGTACGCAGAAACTGAGCTCTTCATTGACTTATCAAAAGCAAGAGGATTTACAAGTGTAATAGTGCAACCACGCTCACTAGCATCTATATACATGTCGTTCCCCTATAGGTGAAGTAGATTCTCCTTTCAGGGAACTTCATGTTGGCAGCCATGCGATCAAACCATGGTGCCCCTAGGATAACATCCTAATGTTGGAGAGGAGAGATGAAGAAATCTTCTTTGTCGACATAGCTTTGGACATGAAGCCTCAACTTCCCAATCAAGGGAGTAACGGAGGCTTGCTGTCCCTTGAAATCTGCGTTAGCTATTACCATATCTCCCATCTCAAAAGCTTGAATGCCCAACTTGGTAGCCAACTCTATTGATATAAAGTTGAGAGTAGAGCCAGGGTCAAACAAGATGAAGGCATCATGCTCTCTTACCTTTCCCCAAGCATAGGAGAGTGATGATCCTTTGCAATGAGCATCCTCTTTTGGAGCTTCGATGGTGGAAGCCCTAGGAGTTTCATTGCGAGTATTCTTCTTGGGTCAAGAACGATAGCCATGTCCTTACTCCCCACACTTGAAACACTTATGGTCCTTGCGAAAAGCTTCAAGATCTTCATGAGAGAGTTTGTTTTTACCTTTGTAAACTCCCTTCTCCTTGGACCGATTGTTGTTGTTGTTGTTGTTGTTGTTGTTGTTGGAAGTGACTTGGGAATTATTTTGAGCATTGGTTTTCCCCTTTGCATCATTTTTATCTTTGTTTTCGATGGGTTTGACATTGTGTCTAGCCCCTTGATGGAAATTGATACGTGAAGCAACCATGGTGTGATGGATTACTTTGGTAATCGTAGCAGGCCGTTGAGAGTTGATGTATTCGTCCATCTCTTCAGGTAATCCCGCACAGAATTGCTGCCTTTGCTCGGCAAAGTCTATCTTTTGAAAG
Organism: Adiantum capillus-veneris; assembly: GCF_014529385.1. NCBI lineage: Eukaryota > Viridiplantae > Streptophyta > Polypodiopsida > Polypodiales > Pteridaceae > Adiantum > Adiantum capillus-veneris. Next base: position 99,158,642 of record NC_140954.1, on the reverse strand, counting down.
ACAGTAGCCTTGAGATGTAAATCCCAAAACTTGTCTACATATTTGTGGATAGAATCATGGGAGAGGAGCTTTAAGCTACGCCATTCGGTAAGCACTTTGTCCTTTGCATCGCTTGCAAGAAATTGCTTCATGATGGAAACTCGTAGAGTTTTCCATGTCTTTGGGGCTTCAGCATTTCCACGAAGGCTAGCCCACCATTGACGAGCTGATTTTTGGAAGTGCATAGCTACATGGCGTAGCTTAGAGGACTCTGTGAAGCCCTCATCTCCAAATGACGTATCAAATTGCTGGATGAAGGCCAACACTTTGTCGGTAGCACTGAAGGTGCCATCATAGGTGAGAAAAGAGATACTCTTTCCTCCCTGCTTGAACTTCTTTAGCTTTTGTGACCTTCGCCATGCAGGAAATGATTTGCGATGTCCTCCCCTCTTGTATGCTCTACGAGAATAGCCATAACTTTCATCGGAAGAGGAGGAAGGTGAAGAAGAAGGAGAAGAGGGTGACCTCTTCCTAGCCCTAGCCCTTTTCTTCCTTTGTTTCCTCTCTTTCCTTTCAAAGTGATGAGAAGAAGGACTATGTGTTGATCTTTTCCTCTTGGGAGGAGTAGGCGATCGTCTAGACCGCCGTCTTCGCGGAGCCACATCTTCAGAGGAACTTAAACTTTCATTGCTTTCTTCCTCTTTGGATTCCTCCTCTCGAATGGGAGAGAGTCTTCTTTTGGGGGTCTCTTCAAGAGGCCTCCTAAGGTCTCTCTCCTCTTGGAGAGGAAGGGAAATTCCATAAGCACGAAGTTGTTGAGTAACTTCGGCTTGCAAAGCAGGGTTGCCCATAGCTTGCCCATAGCTTGCTGCAACCTAGTGACGAGATAATTCACAAACATGGGAGCATCATCATTAGCACCTTCATGTGCAAAATCAAAGCTATCAATGTTCATTCTACTCTCTTGATTATTGTCAGCCATGTTAACAAAATTTATGTATGTACTTAGTGTATGCTTTGACAATTCAAAACCTTAGTTGCCACTCCTCTTAGCCTTTGAAAATCGGCTCTTAAGTATCTACACCCACGGCTCGAAGTGGTTAATTATAGAGAGTAGAGGAGTAGGTCTATCATAGCACAGTTGCCGAATAAACGAGAACAAGTGTTAAGATATAGATATGTGCTTATAGATCTATCTCAACACGGGGCCAATGGTAAAGGGGCCCAAATGAGAGATAGTCTATCAAAGAGCAAGGCTAGCCAATGGAGCATAAGACCTTAGGGTTAGCTTCATTAAAGACCTCCAATAATGTGTGTAAAAGTCCTTTGACCTTAGGTAAGCTAGGGCTGAGCTTGAGGCGGAAACCCGGCCCAAAAAAGCTCGAGGTGCTTGTCGTGCTTGAGGTGCTTGTCCTGCTTGAGGTGCTTGTTGTGCTTGAGGTGCTTGATTAAGGTGCTTGAGATGCTTGATCTGCTACATGCTTGAGGTGCTTGACTTGCTACATGATTAAGGTACTTGAGGTGCTTTGACAAGCTTGCCTGAGATGCTTGTGGGAATACCCCCTAGTCTAAGTGCTTAGTCATGCTTGATGACTAAGGTGCTTGAGCACCAAAAGTCAAAAGGATCTCTACAAAGAGGGGGGCGAACCCTTTTCCTAGGGGCTAGAGAGAGAACACACACTCACACACACAAGGAAGGCCCAAGCTTGAAGGGGCAGCAGGGACACACGTCAGGCCCCTACCTATGTTACCTTCATGAGATGCCTGAAGCCTATTGGTTGGCCACCCAAGGGGTCCAATAGTAATTTAGGAGATTTAATTAATTGATTTAGCATTTATCTAGCCCTCTCTCTCAAAGGGGAAAGGGGGAACACTTGTCTCAAGGCTACCCCTATTGCTTGTAATGCCTCCTGCTCATGATTGTGGAGGGGTCCAATGAGCTTCAAGCATGAGCTACAAGGGGGGGTCGACCCAAGCAAGCTAGGGGGATGCTTAGGGGGTATGCTCACCCACACACACTCACAAACACTCTCATTGTGTCCTATGCAAAGTGAAAGAGCTCCCTCTCCTTCTCCAAGCAAGTAGAGGTTGAGAGCCTACACCAACACTCTTGGCTATGGAGTGCAAATCCAACCAAGAGCCATGCTTCAATGCTTAAGCTTGCCATCTCCTTCTTCTTCATTACTATGCTATTATGTATGCTAGCAACAAGAGTATGATAAGTGAGGAACTAATTCTTTCTCCTATGAAATGTTTTTTCTTCCTCTTCCCTACCCTCATTCCCTACTAGCTCTCTCCACCTTTGAAGGTGTTTGAGGTCTTGGGACTGAGGCTTGGGATAGCTAAAGCTTTCTTCAAGTTTATGTTATGTTTGTGATGCATGAAGCTTTCCATCTTCATTGCATCACCTAGGTCACAAGGAACACAAAGACTGTATTGTAACAAGTCTCTCTTAATGGGAGAAATAATAATACAAATGCCTATTGGAGGGGGGACCGGCTCCACATAAATCCGGTCCTCAACTGTTGTCATGTTCTCTAAATTCTCTCTCTTGCAAAAGTATTGTTCATGCCAAGTTAACTAATTGCTATGATTATGTTTCTATCTTCAATTATGTTCACCCGTTATGCTCACAAAGTTATTTCTCAAAAGTACTCTCATTAATTTCCGCTATTCTAAAGTTAAATAGGCCAGTTCCATTACATGGTATGCCAGTTGTTAAAGAGTCTTTATGGCTTAAAACAATCATCGAGGGCATGGTACCATAAATTCCACAAGTTTATGCTTTCTCAAGGCTACAAACGTAGTGAGTTCGATCACTGTCTATATACAAAGAAGGCTAAGGATGGTAGTTGGTTGATCCTTATTTTGTATGTGGATGACATGTTGATTGCTGGCAAGCACTTGGAAGAAATTTCAGCTTTGAAGTCAAAGATGGCAAAATCGTTTGACATGAAATACATGGGTGAGGCAAGTCATATACTTGGTACGCGCATTGAGAGAGATAGATCAAAGAAGTTGATTTGGTTATCTCAAACAGAGTATATTGACAAGGTTTTGCAACGTTTCAATATGGAGAAGGGAAAGGCACTGAGTGTTCCATTGCCACCATATGTGAAACTTAGCAAACAAGATTGTCCTGTGTTTGAGGAAGAACAGGCTGAAATGGATAAGATTCCATATGCTTCTGCAGTGGGTAGTTTGATGTATGCAATGATTGCTACTCGCCCAGACATTGCATTTGCAGTGGGAGTAGTAAGTCGATACATGTCAAACCCAGGCAAGAAACATTGGGAGGCAATGAAAGGAATATTGAGATACCTGAAAGCTACAAAGAGTATGCGTATATGCTATGGGAGTCAGGAGCTAAGTGTAAAGGGTTTTACAGACTCAGATTATGCAGGTGACTTAGAAAACCGAAGGTCTACGTCAGGGTATGTCTTTACATTGGCTGGTGGAGCAGTATCATGGCGTTCTAGATTACAAGATTGTGTTACTCAGTCTACTATAGAGGCTGAATATGTTGCAGCATCAGAGGCATGCAAACAATCAATTTGGCTTAATCGACTAGTAACAGATTTGGGAATCAAAGAAGAGATGCCTGTGTTATATTGTGATAGTCAAAGTGCTATACAATTGGCTCGCAATCCAGTTTATCGCTCAAAGACAAAGCATGTGGATGTGAAGTATCATTTCATCAGGGAAATTCTTGAGATAAGCAACTTCAGCTTGTCAAAGCTCACACCACAGAAAATCCTGTTGATCTACTTACAAAAGGACTTCCCTCAGAGAGCTTTGCGCATTTTCAAAAGCAGTTAGGTGTAGGGTAGTACATCACTTCTCTACATCTCTTGTATATTAGCTTGTATAGTAGCTTCTCTCACACTTAAAGTACCACATTGGACTTTAAGTGGGAGGTTGTTGGGATATAAAGCCCAATGTGGTCGCCCAGGTAAGTGGGCGGGCCGCCAGGTATGTACACATATTCTTTTGTAAAAACCTAATAAGAACTCACTATGCTCTACACATTACAGTAGAGCGAGTTCACCATATCGTCGTGCTCTTCTTCTCGCACTCTCTCTCGCGTCGCACTTCCGCTCGTACTCCTTCAAACTGTCGACGTTGGCTTCTAGCTTTGTGCAAGCCTTTGAAAGGTGGGAGAAGTACTCTAAATCTTTCAACCTATTGTGGCCGCCTTCTACAACGTATATACCTTGCTTTTTGGCATTGAAAAAGATTACGCACGTCATTAAATTAAATCAAGCCTAAGCTCTTAGCTTTGCGATTCCGATTGAGGACACTGTCCTAGATTGTGCCAAGCGTCCACCTTCAAGCTCAAGCAAAGTGAAAACCTCATTAGGCTTACCAAGTAATCATTGTGACAAAGGAAGCTACTCATTCACTATTTATTGCATTTGGAGAAAGCGAGAGGTTCACTAGTTGTTGGTTTTGGAGAGATTTTGATGAATTGGGCAGAAATTGTATGGAGGGTGGGGAGGCATCGATAGGGTGGACCGTTTGAGAGGTGGCCATGGCCGCACACAGCACGATAAGAGGAGTAATCCACAACAGCTAGCATTGCCAGGGAAAACAATGGAAAATAGAAAGAGAAAATTTTGTGTACGCGGCAATAGCCGCGGCTAAAAACGTGGTAGTGGTTTATAAACAGTAAACACAGTAATAGTAGTGGGAATATACATGCAACTATTATCGTGTTTCTTGCCGCTGATATTACCACGTTTATTATCGCTAAGCGCCTATTGAAAAATAAAGATTCTCATTTGGGCCACCCAATTTATGAGCACTTTTATTTTTTACCTGCTTAAAACAATGAAACATCAATTGTTTTTTGAAAGACTATACATAAAGAATTAAAAGTTGAATTTGAATTTACTTTACCTTGACAATTTAATGTGCAGAAGATCAATTATTTAGAAAAGTTACAAATAAAATAAAAATAGTTGTATATACATTGTGCCATATTGGGACTTTATGAAAGTTTGGATAAAATTTTCTCCATCTAATCCTCCTTGTCATCATGGTCGTCCAGGCATGTATGTTTGATCACCTTGACTCCACATAAACTCAAACTAAATTAAACAAATATCAACAGCTCAAAACAATTGATAGAAAATTATTTGTTTAAACTTACCGCTTGTAGTGATCCAATCGCTACCTCGAATTGCTCACGAGAGATGTGGTTGTTTTCGAACAACCATCGCCAAGTTTCAAGTTCTGTATGCCGCTCCCGAAACTTGACCATCTCTCTAGTTGGTCGACTAAGAGTGATATTTTCCTAAGTTAGCAATAACAATAACAAATCATCAATTATAATCTTTATAATCATTGATTTAGGTTGAAATTTAATCAATCTTACATATTTGTCCTTCCATGCTGCTTTACCTCCCAAGCCATAGTGCGTGGGAGTTTGTCTGGCCCGAGCTTCATGTTGCTGTCTGTAAGATGAGCCCATTGCAACCTGATTTCTCTTTTCTTGCATTGTCCACTCCCACTCCGCATCTGCCATGTTGCCACCGCGATAGATCCTATCTAGATATCTAACTTGGCTGGCCGTTTCGTGCCGTACATTGGACTTCTTGTTTTTCAAAAATGTTTTTGGGTAGCCCTCTTGTCACTGTTGTGAAAAACGTTGATCAGGGACATTTAAAAATCTAGCATGCAATGCGTCCTTAATGTAGCGTGCATGATCAGGCAGCTGGTCTCTAAACTTTACAAACAATTCTTGTACGTCGAATGTATAAGAATCTGAAGATGGCATCGGAACGCCCTGCCTTGTGTTGTATCAAAGTTCACCTCCTTGCCATATTTTACCCTGTAGTAGTATCCATGCGTGTCTAGCACGGGTGCGTCAGTATCCTTGTCCTCTGCATCAGGGGCGGCACACTCTGAAATAGGGGACTCACACTACAAAAACAAGCGAAGCCACAAGATCCACTTCCGCTTCGTCTCTCTCGACGCTTGCTACCTTGAGACAAGCGTCAACGCACGTTGCTAGAAGAAGTGCGCCGATGGTGTTTTGGCAAAGCAGGAGTGGAATGGAGTGGCATGGAATCCTGTGATGCTATGGGAGTAGAACCTTGCGATGCCATGGGATTGGGACCCTGTGATGGAAGGGGAGTAGGACGATAAGAAGAGGCCATAGATTGAGGTGCTGTCGGTGCGAGGCTCTGGATGTAAGGAGTCCCTCCTTGACTCCCCCATGGTGTGGACTATGGAGAAAGACCATAGGTTGCAAGCTGCTATGGAGTGTATCGGCCAAACAATACATCAAATGGAGGTACTGGTCCTGTAAAGAGATAGCCCGTTGTGGGTATGGATCTACTACCGATGGAGGAACCTGAGTAGAGTAGGTGTAGCATGGCCATGCCTGCAATTAACAAAAATAATCCTATAACACTCATGGTTTAGGGTTAACTAGCCACAAATAATCTGTATTTCTTTGCTTGGTCTCTCTGTCTCAAGACTTGAGTCCACTAGAGGCGATGTCCACCTCGGGTGGGAGCCCACCTAGATGTGAACCAACCAAAAGAAGAGCCAGATGACTGCTCCCCACTAGGTGGTCTCTTGTCTGACATCTACATTACAGAGAGCAATATGAGATTTAGCTTTCCCTCCCTACTCACTCATCCATATATATGTACATAAGTATATATGCACATAAGCACGTAGATACATATACATACTAGTAGACCTAAGTAGGGGCTATTAGTGCCAAAGGTCAAGTGGCGCCTCTTTAGATATCATCACAGTCTCACCCGTGGTAAACCCAAGGGTACGTTGTAGTAATCCATGTATGAGTGGGTTAATGATCGCAATGCCACGATTAAAAAAGGACTATACCCAAAAAGAAGCGTCTAACCTTTGGGTGCTATGCTCCCATACTTAAAGCCTTAATACATGCATAAACAAATATAAGCATTACCGACCCCCCTATAATTTAAGTATATACAATTACATACTCTCTACAATTAAGTATAAATTAATTATATACATTACGTTAATGTAGACATTGTTTAGGGTTTAGGGCAAAGAGCTAGTGTTGTAGATGTAGCCAGAATTTTGTGTTGTGCGCAGTGTGAGAATGCTTCTGCATCTGTAGGTTGCTTTGAAAAAGATTTTTTCTTGCGCAACATCCCTTCACAACAGCTACTTCTTCAACCTAATGCCTCACCGTAGAGAGAAAGAGAGAGATAGACAGAAAGAGTGAGAGAAAGATAAGAAAGGTAGAGAGAAGAGCGTAGAAAGTCATTTCCGAATCCCATCTTGGGGACGTAAAAAAATATTTTTTGTAAAGCACTTTACAAAAGCCTCTACACTCTCGCATTATGCACCCCACAAAACGGTGGCTTCGCTTACAATCATTGCTCTGTACTTACTTGCAATTATTGCTCTATCTCTCTCTCTCTCTCTTTCCCTTCCTCTCTCTATCGCTGTCTTTTTATCTCCCTCTCCATCTCTCTCTTTCTTTCCCTCTTACCCTATTCTCTTTCTCTCTTTCTCTATTCTCTCTCTCTCTCTCTCTCTCTCTCTCTCTCTCTCTCTCTCTCTCTCTAATGCATGTGCATGAAGGACAATTACCACAACTAGCTTTTTAACCCTTGTAATATTCTCTCAAACTTATCTTAAAAAATGGCAGACTGTGCCCATGGATGAGGAATAAAAATGGCGCTTTATGGGTAAATTGGTGTCATGCATTTGTGTTTTTTCAAAACTTCCAAAGATTACTAAATTGTTTTATTTCCTAGTCTCTCTCCCTCTATCTATCTCTACCTTTTTCTCTCTCTCCCTCTATCTCTATCTTTCTCTCCCTCTCTTTTCCTCTCTCTCTCTCTCTCTCTCTCTCTCTCTCTCTCTCTTTGTTCTCTCTTTCTCTTTCTCCCTCTCTCCCTCTCTCTCTCTTCGACCTCTTTCTCTCTATTTCTCTCCTTCTCTTTCTCTATTCTCTCTCACCTACTTCTATTTCCTCTCTCTCTCTCTCTCTCTCTCTCTCTCTCTCTCTCTCTCTATATTTATCTCCCTCTCTCATCTACTTCTATTTCTCTCCCCTCCCCCCCCCCCCCCCCCCCCCCTCTCTCTCTCTCTCTCTCTCTCTCTCTCTCTCTCTCTTTAACCTATTTTTATTTACTTCAACGTATTTCTTTATCTATTTCTTTCACAATCCATTTCCTAACAAATCTACTGCTTACATCCATTTTCAAACAAAAGCAATCAAGTTTACAACAGCCCGCGAGAAGATTGCATCTATTTCACTATGCAAGCTATGTCAAAAAATGTTATACGATAATCCCTATTGCATCAATAGGTCAAATGAATGAGATATGTGCACTTTTTAATCTCCTGTTTCTATCTTTATGCAAGTAAGTGTGTGTGTGTGTGTGTGTGTGTGTGTGTGTGTGTGCATGTTTGTACGTGTGTGTTGTATGTGTGTGTGTGTGTGTGTGTGCGCAGTAGAATCCAGTAGGGAAAGCGGGGGGGGGGGAGGGGGGATGTTTTGTGATTACCTTAAGTTGTAGATATGGTTGACCGTTAGGTTGAGCATCCTATGACAATTGCGATAAGTCCCCTTCAAAGACTCCGTCGCAAATGAAGGAAAAATCCTTTGTAAACGAACCAAAAATGTATGTGTGTGTGTGTGTGTGTGTGTGTGTGAGTGAGAGGGAGAAGGTGGAGAGAGATAGAGGGTGTGGGAGGTGGAGTAGGGAGGAGGGGTCTTGGTGCAGGTGTGATGGCAAAGAAGAAGAGAGCATAGTATGCCGTCGCAAAAAAGTGGCATACTCTGCACTATTTCCTTTTTTAGGTGCTAGTCATTACTCCGTCTATTACCGCATAACGTCATTTTAAACACATACAAACGTATCTGAGGTAGCAAGGAGAGGGGGGTACAAACCACCCCCTCTCTACCCTTAGATATAATAATATCATTTTTAGCCTTTTAAATCTTTTATGAGTACTTTTAAATTTTTTGTACGAGTACTTATTTTTGTAGGACTTTTAGATGTTTTCTAAGTGCATTTTTTAATCTTACCCTAAATATTTACGATTAAAAAATTAAACCATTTAGTGAAAGTACCTAGTGCACTTTATTTAAAAAAAATTGTAGCATTATTGCACTTTATTCTCTTTGAATTTTTAGTCATTTTTCTTTTTTTATTGAAACATATAATGGACACTATTTTCTCTAATTAATTTATTTATTTTTTAGGACACATAACTAAATATAATTTTTTGAATTAAACATCCTCTCTATTTCGCGCGTATGTGGGAAGTCGACTGGGATGATCGTGGCCCTCCAAACAGCCCTGAACGTGATCGGTGGCTTAAGGACAAACTTCTTTGTCCTTGCGCCAAGTGCAAAAAAGCAATCCCTCGCTTGATGCGCATTGCATTGGAGCACGCGGAGAAAAAAGGGCTTTGGCATCCTCAAAAAATTGCTCTCAGAGATGAGAGCGCCACTCACCCTTCGCTTGAGCAAGTGCCTCATTGGTCTATGTTCGATGGTGCGCTGACGCGCAAGGTCGAACAACAAAGACAAGAGTTATTGGAAGAGTTGGGTGCACCACATGGTGATCCTCCCACTAGCTCTACTTTGACAGCTCCTCCTCTAGCATCTCATGAGCACTTTGAGGTAGAGGATGAGCACATGTTTGACATGTGTGATGAGTTATTGGCTCATGAACGCAATGTGCGTGAAAAGGATTTTCAGCCATGCACTCGACAGGCAGCCGCAACAGAGGATAGATTGTTGGCAAGTGTCCGAACACCTCTTTACGATGGTGCACAGTACTTGGTGCTTCGGGTATCGTTTGAAGTCCTCAACTTGCAAGAAAAATTCGGTTGGAGCAATGCAAGTTTCGATGCACTCCTTGGGTAAGTTCGTTATATGGCTTTTTATACATCTCTCTCGCTTCATGGTGCCTCCTTGCTATTGTATTTATGCGCCTGTTTATTGTAGTGTGATGGGAAAAATGTTACCAAAAGATCATCACATGCCTCAAGATCGTCGATGAGCTAGATCGTATGTCACTGTACTTGGCATGCAGTGTGAGCGCATCCACGCGGACGTGAACGATTGTATGCTATATCACAATGAGGACGCTCATGCTACCTCATGTCCCGCGTGCGGGGAAGCGCGATACAAGACCGGAGTTAGCCGCAAGGTATTGAGACATTTTTCATTAATCCCTCGCATTCAACACATATTTAAAAGCAGGTTTACCATGGAGCTTCTTGCGTGGCACGCCAACCACCGCTCACATGATGGAATGACGTGTGCCCTACCGATTCACCTGTATGGAGGCACATTGAAACTCAATGGCTAGAGTTTGGGTTGCAACCTTTGAGAGATAACCCTCCATGCGGGTCTATGCACAAAATATACAATTCACACATTTATACAATTTTCAATATACATCAAAGTTGCGGAAGCATTTGCATTGGAAAGGAGTTCTCAGTGCCCGACCAAGCTTGGAGTTTAGGCCATGAGCCGGACTGCATCCAGAGGTACCTAGCGACTAGTGCTACCCCTGAATGGGTGTTATGAATGAACGCGTACTCAAGAAAAATATAACATTGTGGACGGTGAATATACGTGTATAATGCGTTGCAGAAAGAGAGAGAGAGAGAGAGAGAGAGAGAGAGAGAGAGAGAGAGAGAGAGAGAGAGAGAGAGAGAGAGAGAGAGAATAGTGGAGGGTAAAATAGAGTGCACAGAGTCATGAGAAAATGACAACAGTGGATCTTTAAATGCCCGTCTAAATGAAACAGGCAACCGTGTATTAATGCAATGACAAAATCTGGGTATACCTGAACATCAAAAAGTTTATGACAAAATAACTAGTAGAGCATCGGACCCTGTGTAGGGATTGACTGGTCCACCCATCCACTTCCGCTCTACTATGGACATAGAGAATTTCACTTCATCGAGAGCGAGCCAGAATACCTCTAACCTACCTGAGCCAGACATAAGTTGAGGCCGCTTCACCTCTTTCCATGAACCCGAGCTTTGAAAGGATCCCAAGTACCAGTAGGTGGTAGGGTATCAACACCAACCATACCAGTTTAGGCGCCACGCCTCTTCAATGCCCAGTACTGAGTGTTAAGGTAAAGCGAAGGAAAAATCCCTGATGCATTAGCCATGTAGGTCATTCAAACCCCGACGCACTAACCGTGTAGATGAGCCTAACAAAAAGAAGAAGACCTAGCAACCACCTCCGATCCAGCAAAGCCCCGGGTAAACGACCCTTTAGTCTAAGGCTAAGAGATTTAGGTGATCCTAGTCTTGTAGCGACGCTACCATGAGAAACATAACATATGAGTCCAATCACAATAGCTCTTTTCATATGCACAACCAATCTTTTCCAACCAGCTATACTGTACACTGTCTCTACCCTTACACGTCTACGGTAAACCATCTTGATCACTTCATGATCCAATCCAAAAGCATTTTGGTACCATAACTAAATCCCAAACAAAAACCATAAGCCACACCGGCTTTCTCCATAAAATTTCAACCATAATCCATGAGGGAATCTCAACCCTTAACCATAAATCATAATCACATTGAACCAACTCCCACACTTGGAGTTTGACACATCCCCTGCAATTAATCGGATTCCACACACATGTGACTCTTAAGACGTGATTCTTTTATGCATAAAAAGAGTCCGACCAGAAACTAATCATGATATAAATATCCAATTTTGACAACATCCAACCATGCAAAGTTGATGCATCACATCTGCACTTTACCTCTCTAGCACATAGAGCTAATTTTGACCTAGAAAGGTGGAAAGCAGTCATAACCATGCATATGAGGCATCCACATCAATCCATGAGTTCCCATACATCATATGATAGCAATCCAACACCATAAACATGATGCAAAAACAGCTCCGACCTTTAGGTCAACCATAAACCATTACTTCACACATATGAAAAAAATCAAATTTTGACATTTTTGGGAGCATGCAAAACATGCAAATGAAAGTATTTGACCTCAAACCAATGCATTGAGTTCAGCTCCATAATATAGACTATCACTCTATCACATCACTTTGCCCATATGGTACTCACACAACAAAAGGAAACCTCAAGAGAAAGCCACTTTATTCATATCTGCTTATGCGGTTCGGGATGTTTAACCGTATACTCCCACATAAGTTTATGAACATCTAATAATTAAAATCAACTCACCAAAACAAACCATAAAACATATAAAAATAGCTCGGTCAACTCACGACGTCATATGGTACCCCCCTAGGTAGCACCCCTACGTGTGTAGGTAAAACCGGTTATAGAATATTTAATAACTCGCATTCCCGAGGTGATAACGGAGACCTAATTTTAGTTATCTCATCAAGTTTTATCAAGATTTTAAATTTTTTAAGTGGGTTTTGCCCATCCGGTGATTCTATATAGTGGTTCTCCAAGGAGCCTAGAGTCAAAAATTTTGGTTGTGTAGTGGACAACAAGCTGTTTTTTGACCATATCTCTTAGCTCGTGCGTGTTTTTTACATGACATCAAAGAGAAAATATGTTTTAAATGATGTGTTTATCTTTGGTACAAAGTGTTCGGGCTGATTCATAATGGTTTGTGATTTATGACCAAAACAGTGTCCCTACTGCGCATGTCTTATGCTCTGACTATATAGTGTCTCGGGTTTTTGTCCCTACATGCGCATCGACTATATAGTGGTTCTCCAACTTTTGACTTTTTATGTACAGTTAGTGGTTGATGCGCATGTCTTATGCTTTGAGAGCATTACTTTTATTCGTTACTGATCTCTTGTGACAGTTTTGGATCGAGATTCTGTCAGTTTTTCTAGGGAAACTCTGCCAAATTTTTCTCAGAATTACCAGTGTTTTATTGCCATATTATCTTTAGTGTGCAACCATGTCATCTAATGGTGAAAATGATATTTACAATATTCAAAAATTTGATGGGACGAATTTTTCTATCTGGAAAGAGCAGATTCAAGATGTTCTTATACAAAAAGGCCAATTGGATCCTATCATGGAGCGCCCAGAGGGCAAGTATACAGATGTTGAGTGGGAGAAACTTGATGCTAAGGCCAAATCTACCCTCCGTTTGCATTTGGCCGAATCTGTGTACTTTACTATAGTTGGAGAAAGGACTGCTAGAGATGTATGGGATAAATTATGTTCGAGTTATGACGTTCTATGCGTAATATCGAGTGCTATCACTGCCATAAAAAAGAGCATGTGAAGAAGGATTGCAAGAAATGGCAGCAAAGCAAGAAGAATAAACAATTCGGTGAAACTTGTAAGTCCGATGATTCAAACAAGGGCAAAGCAAAGTTAGAGGAGATCAATGTGCTAGAGTCTTCAAATGCTCCTATTGTAGAGACTCTTCCAACAGTTGTTATGCTGGCGGTCCGGGGCGGGCAACAAGAGAGACGACCTCTAAATACCTCTCAAGGCTCCCGTGCTGCTCAATTGGGACTGCCTTTTATGGTTAGGTCAATGGCTATTTTGTGTTAGTATGTTAGTGGTTAGTGTTAGTAATCACTAGAAAGTTAATGTTATATTTACAATGGGTAGAATGGGGTGGATGGTTGAAGGAAGTGAGGAAATCCTTGTGATGGTGAAGCTTGAAGAAGTACTTACTTGTGTTGGTTCCCAAAATGACTATCGATCATCTTCTTCCTCTTCTCTTCTTTACGCCACCGCCGCCAAGGTTGATTATCACGATGAAAATGGCAATTCGGTTGATGAGATCTCTTAATTTGCAGAGGTTAAGCATGGTTTACATGCTGAATTTTATGTATATAGAGAAGGGGTAAGATGGAATTGTACTTTGGAAGTAATAGAGAGAGGCATAGAGATGGTGTATGTACATGTAGAGCTCATATGAGAGCTATGGAAGTGAGAGGGGAGGTTAATGGTGAAGAAGGTGAGGAAAACCATGGAAGGTGTAGGTTTGAGTGAGGGATTGAGAGGAATGAGTGTGTGTGTGTGTGTGTGTGTGTGTGTGTAGAAGTGTGGAAAGAGGTGAGAGAAGACTATGGGCTACTTGTGAGAAAAGTGGGCAGACTGGGGTCCACTCAAAAAATCCTAGCTCACCGGTGGTTGCTCCAAAAATCACCAAAAGTTTTGAGGTGATTATTCAGATCTTGGTCCACATTTTCTCTTTTGACCATCGCTTCAAATTCGGAGTGGAGATGGATATAGAAAATCCCACCAAAATACCTGTTTTTCTTCACAAAAAAGTCTTCGGTGGCCCTCCTTTTGTTGAATTTGCATATGGCTCCAAAGGTGAGCCCCTCCTTGCATGAGAGCATGACCTAATTGATTCTTAGGGGTTTGAAAATATGCATGGTTTGTGGATTATGCAAAATATAATACATGGATAAGATAGGAAAAAACAGGTTAGTATATATAAACAATTTATGGAATCTAGAATCGTGTCAGCTATATATAAATATAAAATTAAAAAAAGAGATATATGAAAATATAAGGAATCAAATGAGGGGACCCTCATTTGTTTTTATTGAAGTATACTTATTTACAATAGATTTAAAAAAAATACATCTAGGAAATAGGAAATGACTGATGGTGAAAGGTATTTTTGAGGTTTTTCCTTGGAGTGGACTCTGACAAAAAATAAGAGAAGCTTGCATGAATATATTTCTATATGGAATAAAGACTATGTAAAATGGTAAGAAAAATTGTGGTGATGGTGAGTCAATGTACATAGCATACATAGGAAAATAACGCACACCTAGAGAGAAATATTTAAATAAATACCAAAGTAATTATGAAAATTTTCTATATTTAGGCCCTATGTACAATGAAATATATACACACAAATGAGCCATAATATATTTTATTTTTTGGTTTTGTTTATTTTTTTGGCTCAACTAGCCCAATGACTAGCTAGCTGAGGGTTTTAAGAAGATATGGAAAAAATTCCCTAACTCACACACACCTATGTACAGTGAAAAGGTAAGAATAGCCACAGTGTTTATGTGATTTTGGTAGGGTGAGGTAACTCACTATGGTGATTACAGAGAGCTGAAAAACGGCTATCATTAGCCCTTCCCCATGATGATGGTATATTCATGTACCATCATAGATCATCTTTTGCAAAGAGAGTGCTTTTGAGTCCTCTATGATATCTGGTCCCTTGACATGATTTTCATTGTGTGGCTTCTTGTCACACTCATGCTTCATGCAACAAAACTTACATGAGATAGTCGCTTTTTGATAGTCCTTCGGTAGATCCTTTGGTAGAAGGTGACTCAAATAGGGCTTCAAGCGATACCCGTTTACCTTCCTGGAGTGCTCTTTACCATTCAAGTCTATAGCTGATAGTAACTTGAATTGAAAGCCTTCTTGACTATGTATGGCCCTTGCCATCTAGTTTCAAACTTGGCATCAAAACGATTGTCATACCTTAGCACAAGCTCTCCTTCCATGATGCCTTTGTCCTTCAGTTTCTTGTCGAGCTTTTCTTTCGCTTGTGTGGCTTTCCTATTGTAGCACTCGTAAGCTGCTTTTCTTTTCCACTCAAGCTCCACTAACGTAAGAAGTCGATCCATCCATACCTCTTGATCATCTTGTGCACCTTTGCCATGAAGCCGCATTTTTGGAATGTTGAGCTCGATAGGCTGCAAAGCCTCTTGACCATAGACCAAGTGAAATGGTGTGAACTCAGTGGCTTCCCCACTATGTGGTTCGATATGCCCACAAGGCACCATCCAAGAAGTCATTCCATAATTTTGTCTGGTTTTGCACCATCTTTCTAATGATGCCTGCAATGACACCATTAACCTTCTCCACCAAACCATTTGACTAGGGGTAGTATGGTGTGCTATGACAATGTAGAATGTGAATCTCTTCACAAACTTCTATGAGTAAACCCTTCTTGAACCCCGGACCATTATCTGAAACAATCTCTAGAGGTGTGCCAAATCTACAACAAATATTAGTGTAGACAAACTTGCTCACTTTCCCATTTACCCTTGCCACACTTTGAGCCTCTACCCAGCTAGTGATGTAGTCTATAGCCACTAGAATTTAGAGTTTACCTTTCTTTGTTCTAGGCAGAGGACCCATAGCATCAATACCCCACTTTTCAAAGGGTCCATTTGCAAGCACTATTTGCCTCGGACCATGCACCAGCCTTTTATTTCCATTTACCTGACAGTTGTGACAGTTTTTACACCAATGTTGGACATCCACATGCAAGCTTGGCCAAACATATCCCGCAAGAAAAATCTTCTTCACGGTTAATTCTTGGGCAAAATGACCGCCACATGCCTCTTCAGGCAACCTTTTAGAATGGTTGGAATTTCCTTGATAGTTGGTACTCTTCTGCATACTTGATCCTTCCCTCTTTGATAGAGGGAGCCTTTTGGGAAGAGATAGAAACTTGCCTTCTTCATGAGTTCCTCTTTTGAGCTTTAGTGAAGTCTTGTGGAAACTCGCCCTCCAAAATGTAGCCAATAATGGGAGCCAATGACTCCAACCCTTGGTATCTCGGTTGCTTGACAACTGCTGCCACCATGATGACCTGCACTTCTTTCTCACCACATGTAACTGCTTGTTGTGCAAGTAAATCGGCATCTTCATTTTGTTTCCTAGGAATATGATATAGTTGCACTTCTTCAAACTGATTAAACAACCTACGAATGACATGAACCTTTGTTCTGAGGCTTTCATTCTTGCATGCCCAAATGTTTAAGATTTGCTTTACAATGAGAAGTACATCTCCCTTTACCATGAGACGTTGTATACCTTGACTAATACACATCTTCAAACCATGAAGTAGTGTGTCATATTCTGCTTCATTGTTCCTAGTTGAACCTGGTAGATTGACCTTCTTTTCATGACCACCTCTCCACTTGGGTTGAACAACACTAGCCCTCCCCCTGCTTTTCCTATGACTCGTCGAAAAGCTCCATCAAAGAACAAGGTAAAAGAATTAGGAATACTTTTTGGTGGTGGCAATGGTAGGGTCTTTACTTCAGGAACCTTAATCTCCTTTTCATGCACCCTATAAGTGAGAATCCTTGCCAATTGTGCACGCACACTATCTATCTTCTACCTTGAAAGTGTATTGAAACTCTTGCAACTCCATAATCCACTTTGAGATCCTAGTACTAAGATTCATTTGAGATGACACCCAAGGGAACAAATTTTCTGCAGTGAGAATTACAAAAATTTTTGGTAGTAGGATCTAAACTTTCTCACCGCAACATGAGAGAAAGCATCATGAGTTCTGTCTCCGTGTAGCCTCTCTTCAAAGCATTCATGACCCTACTAGCAAAGTAGATGGGTCGCATTCTGCTATTGTGGGGATCTTGCTATAGCAAAACAACACCAATTGTTTCTTTCCCAACACTAGAGCTAATAAAGAATGTGTACTCCCAACAAGGAGGCATAAGTGTTGGTAGCTTTGACAGAATGACTTTGATGTTACAAAAATATTCTTCAAGCTCATCAAACCAAACAAACTCGACTTGTTGTGTCAACTTTTGCAAAGGGTGAAGTAACTCCGTGGCTAAGTGAATGAAGCGTGACATATACTTCACCTTTTGAATGAATGAGATGACCTCCTTAAGACACTTTGGCGATGGTAACTCAATAAGAGCCTTTGACTTTGAAGGATCCACCTCGATGCCTTTGTAAAAAACATTGTGACCAAGAAAAATCACTTCATCCTCACCTATGTGGCACTTCTCGGGGTTGAGTTGACCTCCCATGTTATAGAGCTTCTTCAAACCTTCTTCTACCCTTTGTAGATGTAATGATTTTGAACTATAAATGCAGAAACCATCAATGAACACCCTAATTGACTTTCCAAAGATTGCTTGAATCACCAAAGGTTTGTTTCTTCCTTCAACCATCTCTTGATCTCAGATTCTGGAGAGCCGGAATCATACGAAGAAGCTATGCAACATGAATCCAAAGAAGAATGGACAAAGAGCATGCAAGTGGAGATGGACTCACTACATCACAACCAAACATGGAGTTGGTTGAGTTGCCTAAAGGTAAGCAGGCACTTCAAAACAAATGGGTGTACAAGCTGAAGGGAGAAGAAGGTGGAAAGAAAAGGTACAAGTCTAGGCTTGAGGTAAAAGGTTTTTCTCAAAAGAAAGGTATTGACTTCAATGAAATATTTTCTCTAGTTGTAAAAATGAACTCAATTAAGCTTGTCTTAAGCCTTGTGGCTGCTCATGATCTAAATCTCGAGCAAATGGATGTAAATATGGCATTTCCTCACGGTGACTTAGAGGAGGAAATCTACATGCTTCAACCAAAGGGGTATGAAGTAAAAGGTAAGGAGAAAATGGTTTGCAGATTAAAGAAGAGCTTGTATGGTTTAAAGCGAGCATCAAGACAATATTACTTGAAGTTAGATCGATGGATGTTGGATCATGGATTCACAAGATGCAACTCGGATCACTGCGTCTACACGAAGAATTTGGGAGATGGAAAATTCATCATCCTAATGTTGTATGTTGATGACATGTTGATTGCAAGTGCTAACATACAGGACATCAAAGACCTAAAAGAGGAGCTGTCTAAATATTTTTCAATGAAAGATTTAGGTGCTGCAAAGAGGATACTTGGTATGAAAATATCAAGGGACAGGACGAAGACGACAATAAAGCTATCTCAAGCAGATTACATCAAGAAGGTACTAGAAAGGTTTGCAATGCAAAATGAAAAACCAGTTTCTACACCTTTGGCTGGTCATTTTAAACTAACGAAGGATATGTGTCCAAAGACACAAGAGGAGATAGCCTATATGTCTAAAGTTCCATATACTGCAGCGGTAGGTTCTCTAATGTATGCTATGGTCTGGACAAGGCTAGACATTGCACATGCAGTGGGAGTTGTGAGTAGGTTCATGGACAACCCAGGTAAACAACATTGGCAAGCTGTGAAGTGGATACTTGGTATCTAAAAGGGACAACAACAAATGGTTTGTGCTTTGGAGGAAATGATATTTTTCTAGAAGGGTATGCTGATGCAGATATGGCAGGTGACAAAGATACTCGAAGGAGCACTACTAGCTATGTGTTCACGGTTGGAGGCACAACAGTAAGCTGGGCTTCAAAGCTGCAGTAAGTGGTTTCACTTTCTACCACGAAAGCAGAGTATGTAGCAATGACGGAGGCAATGAAAGAAATTATGTGGCTTCACAGATTCTTAGAAGAGCTTGGATTCAAACAAGACAATTGTGTCTTGTACAGTGATAGCCAAAGCGCTATCCATCTTGCGAAGAACTCAGCCTTTCATTCAAGGAAAAAGAACATTGAGGTGAGATATCACTTCATACGCACTCTTTTGGAAGAGGGACAACTAAAGCTAGGAAAGGTGCATACAAGTGAAAATCTTGCAGACCAGTTTACAAAGGTGGTCAACAAGGAGAAGTTGAGCTTTTGCTCATCTTCAATCGGCATTCAAGGATAAGAAGCCAGAATGGAAAGCAGTCACAGGTTTGGTTTGGAGATCAGTCTCCAAGTGGGAGATTGTTAAGTATGGAGCCTGATTTTCCCTTGTAATTTTCTGTGGTAAAAGCGCACATTTGTAAGGCCCCCATTATGAGGAGAAGCCATCGTGCGTGAAGGTAAATCACTCACCGGAAACCAAAATTTTCACAACAAAAAACCAAAGACAACTTTAGGGTTTTTTTCCCTCGCCGAAATATTCCTTTTCGCCGGAATATTATGGCCGGACGGCGGCCGAAAAGTGGTCGGAAAACAACCGTCGATTGGCCGGTGGCTGGTGGTCGGAAGTGAATGGCCGGTGGTCGAAGGCCGAATTCAATGGCCGGTGGCCGAATTCAAAAGCGGACTTGTCTTCTCAAGGGCAGCCACACATGGGCGGATTGGAGGGTCCGATTTGGACTTATCTACACAAGGGCGGCTACACATGGCTACCTCTCATGAGAGAGGGCAGCCTTTTGGCCTATAAAAGGAGGCCATTTCTACACACATTTCATAGTGTGAAGTTGATGCAACAAGGTGAGTGTGAGGTGGTGAGAGTGAAGCAAGGCGGGAGCTCCATTAAGGTTATAATTCCTTTGTAAACTACTTCTTGTTTTGCAGTACTAAAGCCATTGAGTGGTTGCTTTCCCGTGGACGTAGCCCACATTGGAGGAACCACGTATATCGTGTGTACTCTCTCTCTCTCTCTACTCTATAATCTCGTGTATGTAAATCTGTCTCTCTCCATTAAGTAATCTACTCAATTATCTATTTAGCTACGTCTTATTTCCTACCACATTGTGCCATTATCAACCAACCTGTCCTGCTTCTCTTCAAACATTCTTGAGTAATGCTGTAGAGAGTCTCTGAGGATTAAGACTTTATGCTTGTAGATCCTCATTTGTTCAAGCTTGAGGTTGGCATCCTGCACAGAGCATCGAGAAAACAAAACTTTCAAACTTGGTGCCTGATAGTTAGCAAAAAATATGAAAGAATTTCTGAGCTTCCATATAATCCACAAAAATACTGCTCTAAATCTATTCCAGAAATCTTATAGAAGGCCAACTGAGTCCCCTAAGAGTAACTATTTCCAACTTATTTGGTGACCTAGGGTGTTAACTATAGGTAAAAGGATAGGGAGATTGGTCTAACAGTTGAGGAACAGGTGGGAATATCTTCTGCTGCTCTTCTGCACCTGAGGCATCTCCCATCACTCTGATTGGCTTTTATGCTTCTGAACCCTGTCCAAAGAGTTTTATGGAGAATGAGCCACATTAATATAGATTTCTTAGGCTGAATGCTTCTATTCCAGATAGATTGGAACTTGAATTGCCACTGCTTCCTGTCTAGTTCAACGTTCCATCTTTTGTTGAGAGTGACATGTAGGGGAGGGACCTGTTCAGTCATGAAGTCAAGGGGGTTCTTAAGAGCTATCCCCCCTTTCCATCTTATATTTTTGGCAGATGAAGAGACTTCAGCTTCAAAAATCCATTAATATTCTTGGGGGAACTGTTGCATCCTTGCTTCCAGCAATTGAACCTCCCAAGGTTGCAACTGGCCTGTAATAATAAGTTGCTCTGTGGTTAGCCAAGAGTTATTGGCCTTGCTCCATAAATCCTCCCAAATTTTGAACCCTTTTAGATGGATTCTCTTGGTTGGTGGTCTGATCTTGGAGTAATAAACTATATAACATAAACTCCTACAAGAAAAAGTAAACTAAGATATAAAAAGTAAACTCGAAAAAACTCGAACATGTCCGTTTAAAATTGGACGGCGGAGCCTACCTCATGTTTTACACGCATAGTTGCTCGCCGTGGATCCCATAACGGGGTCTTCATTGAAGACCCCATGTTTGTTAGTCCTGAGGGGGAGGGGGTCTTTTATTCATGCCACGTGGGATTTCTGCTTGAGATTTATCTATAGCAAGCTCCTACTATCATAGGTTGAAACCCCACATATTTTAGAATCTGCGCATGATTGAGATGGTGTCATTGGTGTGATGCCAAAGCAAGACATTCCATTGAGGCAAATCGTCATGGACGGTAGACCTGCTGTGTCTCTAATGGCATCTAGTGATTGTCGACATCAAAGGCGAGTAGGCCTAAACATGCAAGCTAATGTTAAGTATCACGGTGCAAGTCCCCATGTAGGTTTGGGTGACAATTGTGCCGGTCCCTCAACTTTCTTGGGTTGGGCAAGTATCTTTGATAGCTTTATGTACATCAGCAACAAGCAGCTTATCATCAAGTGTCTACGTGCAAATGTAATGGTAGAGGCATAGGCGGTTGCTATGGCTCTGGTGTCCAGTTCAAATAATATCAATTGCGTGTTGACCTTTGTTTTGGTCAACTAGTTTTTGCCCGCTCATTTTGATTGCCCATAGCTAGAGATACCTGTAGAAGAACAACTAGTATCATTGTTTGTGGAGGGACTGCTAAAACAAAGAACTTCATGCTATACTGTATAGCAAGAAGCATACAACCCTAGAAGAGTGTGTGTCAGATGCTATTGATTTAGGAGACAATTGTGATATTTTCAATGAAGAAGATGTCCCTAAGGATAACCAAAGTGAGAAAACAATACCCACTAAACCAGCACAAGTGGGAACGGCTGTTGCAGCACCACTTTCAGCCATGCTCAAAAGGATGAATGACATGATGAATAACATGCAAAAACACCTATTGGAGGACCAGGACAAGGGATACCTCAACATGGACAACCAATTAGACCGCAGAAATGGTGTGCAATCAAGGATAAATGGACCAACCATGAGACCAATGAGTGCTATTACCAACCAAAGTATGATAAGAATGTTCAGCACGTGCCTTTGAGGCCACAAGGACAACCCATGTACATATATCAGCCTAACATGGCCCCATCTCAAAGACCACCAATGGGTATGGAAAGACCTCAACCTGTGTTGGGCCAACAACCTCCATATCCTGGACATAATGCAGTGCCTGTAAAGTACATGCATCCAGAATGAGTCATAGATGAACAAGCACTAGTGTTTGTTACACGCTATGCGGAGTCTAGTCCATCTACAGTAATGGTAGAAGGAGATTGGTATAACTCACATCCACCACCAATGGAAGAACCTGTGACTTATGCTCCACCAAAGCTTGCACCACTGTACTATGTGGCTAATCAAGGTGTTAGACCTCCTATGGTAAGACCCATAATTAAGATAAGAACTGGAAAATGTCATAACTGTGGTGTAGATGATCATTGGAAAAATGAATGCCTAGAGTCTCAAAAGAACCTCAAGCCAATTAAAGCTTATTGCATACAATGTTGCAAAAAGGGAGGACACTTCTTAGAAGATTGTCATAAAAATCCTTTAAACAAGGGTAAAATAGTAGTGAACATAGTCCAAGTGATACCTAGTAGCTTATCTGAGAGTGTGAACCGATTGCTCCAATTAAGGTAATCACCAGAGCCCAGGCTAAGAAAAAGAAACATAACTCCTCTGTTGATTCGGAGAATACAAAAATTTCCTCAGAAGCAAAAGGTATGAGATGAGAAAACATAAACAACGGGCAAAAATTGAGGAGAAAACAAAAAAGCTATTCCAAGAAAAGGTGAAAGAAACTAGAAGCGAAATCAAGGAAACCACCGTGAAATCTGGAGGATCAATTTTGGTTGACAAAATTTTTGAGTCTACTAATGCGGCCTTGGAAGCCTACAAAGCAAGTCTTAAAGCAAACCAAAACATGGAGAACAAATGAAAAAACTATCCTTCTCCAGACATGGAAGCAGCTAAGCTTGAAGCTTATCAAAATTTGGTAAGAATCATGCAAGAGTTGCTGGAAAAACAAGAACCCAAGCTCAAAAGTATGGAAAAACCTGAGGAGCATGTGGTAAGAGACAATAAAGAAAAATCCAAAGTGGTGGTAGAACCCCACTTTGAAACAAAAGAGCATGAACTTATAGTGCTAGACAACGAAGATACCTTAGACGAAATTCCATTCGTAGAAGAAGATTGGCCAGGACACTTATGAAAAAAATTTAGAGAAACCAATGATGGGAGTCTAACTCTAAAGTCTGCTCCTATAGAGGAAGTTTGGTTACACAACCTACCTCCTGATATGGACATGGATGTACAATTCTTGTATGAGGATTGCGGATTTGAAGCTTCGGGAAACCCATTGACCTTGAAAACACTACCCTCTAACTTGGGAGATAACAAAGATGAATCCATAGTGTGTACGACCACTCAAGTAAAAAGAGTGGAATAAACCCTAGAAGTAAACGACATTCATTCAATCATGTCTACACCCATCCAATGCACTCTCACTTTGGGAGAACTATTGAAAATCAGGCCATATCTATGGAATGATCTACAAAAAACCCTAGAGAAGGTGGGAATAACATGACTAATCGCAAATAATTTGGAAAAATTGAAACACAAAATGGACAACAAAGAGATTCGATCTGTTCCAATGAACAGAGTCGGAGAATACTACGAAGGGGGAAGAAGGAAACACAACCTTTCCAGTGAAATATAGTGACATAGAACCATGGCAATACTGGATAGTGAGGCAGGCATAGCCATAGACACGAAAGCAGTATGGGAATCCTGGGGACAACCAGCCATTAGACAAACTCGAATGAAATTGCAATTGGCTGATGGACACATTGAAAGACCATTAGGACTGCTTGAAAAGATGATAGTTAATTCCTATGGGATTGAATATCAACACACTTTTGCCATAGTAGACTTTGGGAAGAAACTCAATTACAAAATCATATTGGGAACACCTTTCATGCGACAAGTACAACTCATCCAAGACTGGAGAAACAATTATCTGTACTTGAAGCAAGTAGGATCAATAACAAGGGTTAATCTAAAAGATCACACTTATAGGGATGTCATGAAAACGCCCATACAAGAATTGGATTCAGTCTCTTCGGCTGAAACTAAGATTCCATCTTGGTTGAACAAAGACACTCTTATTTGGATGTGTGGAGCTTCAAAAAACAGGAGTTTAAAAAGAGAAGAATGTATCTTAGAAAGGGATTGCACGGATGAAGCTTATGTACCTGAATCCTTTCCAGAGCATCTGTTTGAGCCATTTGAATGGACTCAAATTTTAGCGACAATGGATGTATGTGTAAATACATCTATGCCTACTCAATTTTGCAATGAGGATGGCTATGACATAATTTCCATACAAATGATTTCAACCCTCCACATTGAAGAAAAAATTCAGGAACCCAAGGACTTGATGAAAGCTCAACAAGTCTTTTCAGACCTCTACTATGATGCAATATATGAGTTAGAAGAACAATCAACTACCTCAGATGATTCGGGGTCGGGAAAAGAACATATGAGAGAAAAGCTACTCATGAAAGGAGGGGAGGAAAAGTTTTTTGACTTTCCTAATTAGAAACCGAGAAGAAAAAAATGGTATAGACAAAAAGTTAGACCTATGCCATTAATCTCTAGTAGAACACAGTTCCTGATGCAGATAGATACACATGATTGTGTCAAAATCACTGGCACATATCCTTCAACAAAAATCCAAAAATCTCAAAAATGTCGAGAAGAACAAGCAAGGAAACTCAAGCAAAACAAAAAAAACAGGATAAGGGTTCAACCATGACACGATTTTGAGGGAAAAAGAAGTACCAAGAGTTAAAAAAAGCTCTAAAGGAGATATATACGACCGCAATGGAACCCATTGAAGAGGATGGTACAAATGTAATGAGTGTTCCATCTCATTACAAGAAATATACTCTCCAAGATCAAAACTTCTTGTTAGAGAACTACGAAAACATGGTGAATCCTACGAAGGGCTTGAAAACGCAAAAAAGATAGATTTGGCCAAACCAGGAGAAGGGCCTAGACTAGCCTAAATGTCATAAAATCTAATATCTAACAAATCCAAATGATTTTCTCATATTAAACTGATCACTTAATATGGGAGAATGAACGGGAACAAGGGTTAAGATACAGATGTGCTTATAGATCTATTTCAACATGGGGCCAATGGTAAAGGGGCCCAGATGAGAAATGGTCTATCAAAGAGCAAGGTTAACCAATGGAGAAAAATACCTTAGGGTTGGCTTCATTAAAGCCTCCAAAGGTAAGTACTAAAATTGGGGAGACCTAATCAAACAAAAACAAGAACAATCATTAAATTTGAAGTCCTTGTAACACTAATTGGGGAGACCTAATCAAACAAAAACAAGAACAATCATTAAATTTGAAGTCCTTGTAACACTAATTGACACAAGTAGTTGCTAAGGAGATCCGACACCCACACGAAATTGGAGGACTATGCATTGTCTAATATTTTTGGCAAGTTAAATAAACCCGACTCCGTGCAATATTTAAAATTTCACTCTTATAGACACAAAAACAATCACATGATTTGTCATTTCTACCCAAATTCTTTCAAGGATAGATCAAATAATATTTATAGCTTACATTATTTTTAATAAAAGTCAAAATTTCTATACCAAGTATATTGTGTAACTTTGTAAACCTTTTATTAAAATTTTTGCTCAATCAGGAGGAATTGATATGCTCAACAAGAAGAAATTGCAAGTGATCTTATGCGGATTTCCAAAGACGGGCACAGTGTCACTCATGAAAGCTTTAGAGATACTTGGATTCCCGTGCTTCCATGGCATGCATGTTACTAAGCCCACCAATGCAAGTCTCTTTCTTAAAGCATTTAGAACAGGTAAGATAAGTCTTTCTATGCGTGTAGATATAGAGTGGCCTAGGATGTTTTGAGTGGAATCATATTTTTTACAATGCTAAAAAAAAACCACAAGTTTAGTGTAGTCCACCTAAAAATTTTGAATTTTAAAGTGAAAAAATGCACGAAATTTTGTATGATAGCCTTCAAATATAGTCAAGTCACTCTACAAAAAAAATTCTCCATGTTTAGGTTTTTCAAGATTTAGAAAAGGTTATAATTCAAGTACCATCATTTTTATCATACATCCCATCAATTAATTTTTAAAAGAGTCCTAGATCAATATTTATGATGGTTGATGATAGAGAAGGCTAGGCAAACCAAGTTGATATCAAATTTTAAATAAGAAAATGTGGAGGTTGTACTTAGCTTGTAAGCACAGCCTAAAAAGAACAAAATTTTTAGTTATTTAATATCATTTATAAATTCAAATTGACCCACTCATCCTTGAAACTAAATTTCTTGGACGAATCAAATTTTATGAATTTCTATTTACTTATGCCAATTTGCCTTCAGGATCAATCACACATAATTGGTCTTTTCCTAATAACTACTTGTCGTTATTTCAATTACTGGCAAGGCTTTGTTGAATCCTGTTCTCTAGATCTCAATTATCATTCCCTATTATTCATATTGCTTCTGCATTGGTATAACTTGAATTTTGTACTTTGTTTTCTCTCTCTTCGGAGAGGGAATCCAAAATGTTGGGAGAAGCTTCTAGATGGCTATGCTTCCATAGCCGATTTTCCTGGAACTTGTGCATACAAGCAATTGATGGGAATCTTTCCTAATGCCAAGATTATTTTGAATATACGAGATCCTAACAAATGGTATGATAGCTTTTTAGCTTTAGTAGCAATTGCACATGCACCAGAGCACGCTATATTTAGATTCATTACCCCAATGGGTACAAAATGCATGAAAATAGCACTTTACAATCATTTATGCAATGGTAAGCCTGAGGTGAGGACAGAGAGACTTGCATTAAGGCATACCTTGAACATACTTGCGAGGTAAAACAATATGTGGCACCTCATAATCTTCTCATTTATGATATTGAGAAGGAGGAGGGGTGGACTAAGCTATGTGAGTTCCTTAATGTACCAGTTCCTGAATCAATCTTTCCCAAAACCAATGATTGAAAATATTTTCGTGCTTTCATTGCTAGGACGGCGAGGATGTATACAATTGTACTATCTGTGTATATTGCAATGGTTTTATGCAGAGTAATTTATCTTCTTTGTTGAGAAGTTTCATGCTCTCTTTGTGAGTTTCTTCAACATATTTTTGGTTTTGGTTGAAGAAGTTAAAGACATCTCTCATAATAGCCTTACACTAAATTAATCTAGAAATGTTGTATAATGTGCTAGGGATGGGAAGATATTGCTGAGCTATATATAGAGATACTATATATAGCTCAACATATTAGCTTAAGGAAAATTTCTTTGCTATTGATATGTGCCTTTATTGTGGACAATGAGAGCACATGACAAAAACATATACATTGTTCCATTTGATTATTAAATCTTGTACATTAATGGAGACGGTTTAATAACCTTGATGTGCATAAACTATAGTTATATCAACATGGAATAAGTGTGATATTAATGAATGTCAACTTTGTGAGTTGCTAAAAGATGTCTCTACTACTTGAAGCATTGAGAAGAAGTCTAAAAAAATAGAGCATTGAGAAGAAGTCTAAAAAAATATCAGTCTTTGTATTGTTTGATTCATCTTTTCATGAAGAATATATTACAATTTTCACATTGTAAAAATGACCAGACCATATTCACAAAATCCCCCAAAATTACTTTTCTTTAAGTAAGTATCGCTAAATTGGCTCCTCTACCCTAGTACATGCTTTGCCTATTTCTTTGATTTTTCCAACATGTTGGCCATAAACCTTTGTGCCTCCAAATTGGTCTTCATTGTCAATAATTAAAGATGGCCTTGTAGCTTGGATGCCCACTGATGAGGATCAATGATGTCAACATCTTTCACATGGTTTGATCTTTTTTTTTCTTTTTAACCAAGTAAGCTTTTTGCATTAATCAGGAAGCCAAAAATTTACATCCATGCACCCAAGGAAGGGGTGACTGAATTAGTCTAGTTAAAGGGGATGTCCTACTCTTTACAAAAAGGGACCACGTCACCATAATAAAGGGGTTACAAAGGACCATGTCACCATTAAAGGGGTTACAAAGGATCATGTCACCATTAAAAAAAAAAGACCTTGTTAATACACATCTTCACAGGTTATCAATTTCTTCCCATAGTTTGTTGGCAAAGTCTTGGGCTTCTTCGAAATTCGTGGCCAATTCATGTACATCATCACCCATCTCGTGCACCCAATCATGTATCAAATCCATTGTGTTAAGTATGGAGCTTGATTTACCTTTGTAATTTTCTGTGGTAAAAGCGCACATTTGTAAGGCCCCCATTATGAGGAGAAGCCATCGTGCGTGAAGGTAAATCACTCATCGAAAACCAAAATTTTCACAGTAAAAAACTAGGGGCAACTGTAGGGGCCTCGGGGATGGAAGCCCCCGAGATTTTTTTTCCCTCGTCGGAATATTCCTTTTTGCCGGAATATTATGGCCGGACGGTGGCCGAAAAGTGGTCGGAAAACAATCGTCGATTGGCCAGTGGCCGGTGGTGGCCGGTGGTCGAAAGTCAATGGCCGGTGGCCGGTGGTCGAATTCAAAAGCGGACTTGTCTTCTCAAGGGCGCCCACACATGGGCGGATTGGAGGGTCCGATTTGGACTTATCTACACAAGGGCGGCTACACATGGATGCCTCTCATGAGAGAGGGCAGCCCTTTTGGCCTATAAAAGGAGGCCATTTCTACACACATTTCATAGTGTGAAGTTGATGCAACAAGGTGAGTGTGAGGTGGTGAGAGTGAAGCAAGGCAGGAGCTCCATTAAGGCTATAATCCCTTTGTAAACTACTTCTTGTTTTGAAGTACTAAAGCCATTGAGTGGCTGCTTTCCCGTGGACGTAGCCCACATTGGGTGAACCACGTATATCGTGTGTACTCTCTCTCTCTCTCTCTACTCTATAATCTCGTGTATGTAAATCTGTCTCTCTCCATTAAGTAATCTACTCAATTATCTATTTAGCTACGTCTTATTTCCTAACAACTGGTATCAGAGCAAGGTTTTCTCGTAGCTAAATTATCTCAAGGAAAGGATTTCTTGAATTGAGTGGGGGTTATGGTGGACGAAGGGAAGCTCAAGATTGAGAAGTTTACCGGCAAAAACTACCAACATTGGAAGATGCAGATTGAAAACTATCTCTACCAGAAGGACCTCTATTTGCCACTAGGCGGTCTTGCGAAGAAGCCCGCAACAATGGCAGATGAAGCATGGATTGTCCTTGATCAAAAGGCATTGGGAACAATCCGGTGAAGCTTGGAGTCAACGGTAGCCTTCAATGTTTTGGAGATGAAGACCACGGAGGACTTGATGAAGTCACTTGACGACTTCTACGAGAAACCATCGGCATCCAATAAGGTATTTCTTATGAAGCGCTTGTTCAATCTAAAGATGACAGAGAATGGTTCAGTTGCAGAACACCTAAATGACTTGAACACAAACATAAGTCAACTTCGATCGGTGAAAATCAATTTCGATGATGAAGTGCGAGCTCTCCTTATACTATCATCTCTACCGGATAGTTGGGACAGCCTTGTGATGGTTGTAAGTAATTCTATTTCTGGCACAAATACTCTTAAGTTTGATGATGTTGTGGTGTTCTCCTAAGCGAGGAAATACGAAGGAGAAGCACAGGAGAATCATCAAGTGCTGCACTATCAGTGGAAACAAGAGGAAGGCCTAAGGAGAGGTTCAAAAACCAAAAGGGTCGTGATCGCTCAAGGCGGAGCAAGTCACGCACAAAGTCAGTTCTTGAATGTTGGAACTGCGGCAAGAAGGGCCACGTCAAGAAGGAATGCTGTTCCAAGAAGAAGAAGGAGACAAAGTCTCAAGACAACAAGCCAACATCGGAGGCCAATGTGGCAGGTAAAGTAGAGCAAGATGATCTAATTCTCTCATTAGACAATGTGTCTAATTCTTGGATAGTAGATTCCGGGGCTTCATTCCATGTGACACCACACAAGCAACATTTCCAAGACTACACCAAAGGTAATTTTGGGTATGTATACTTGGGAGATGATGAAGCTTGTGAGATTGTCAGCAAAGGTACAGTTTCTGTCAAAATTGCTAACGGAAATGAATGGAAGCTTAAAGATGTTAGGCATGTTCCTTCTCTTCGCAAAAAATTAATCTCTACAGAACAATTGGACGATGAAGGTCACAACATTGCATTCGGAAACAAACGGTGGAAGATTTCAAAGGGATCTTTGGTGGTTGCCAAGTGTACTGTTAGCACGCAACCTTCAGCTTGTGCAACAACTACAGAAGTTGACAGTGCAGTGTGGCACTACCGGCTTGGGCATAGGAGTGCCAAAGGAATGAAAATCCTTCAAACAAAGAAGCTTCTACCAGGTTTCAAAGAAGTGGACTTATAGTTCTGTGAAGATTGTGTTTATGGTAAACAAAAGAGGGTAAAATTTCAAAAATCAGGAAATGAAAGAAAAATTAAAAAACTTGAGCTGGTTCATTCTGATGTTTGGGGTCTTGCAAGTACACCATCACTTGGTGGCTCATTGTACTATGTAACATTCATAGACGATGCGACTAGAAAAACATGGGTTTATGTCATGAAGAATAAATCCGATGTATTTTCCATATTTCAAAGGTGGAAAGCCTTTGTGGAGAATGAAACAGGTACCAAGGTTAAATGCCTCAGATCCGACAATGGGGGTGAATATTGCAGCCAAGATTTTGAAAGCTTTTGTGCTAGCAATGGCATTCGGAGGCAAAGGACAACCCCAAGGAAACCTCAACAAAATGGTATTTTGGAAAGGATGAACAGGACAATCATGGAGCGAGCACGAAGCATGCGGCTACATGCAGGCCTACCGCTTGAGCTTTGGGCGGAAGCTTTAAGTACGTCTGTGTACTTAATCAATTGGTCACTCTCAACGGCATTGGATGGGGGAGTTCCAGAAGAGGCATGGATAGGTAAACCGGTGAATTATGAATTTCTCAAAGTGTTTGGGTGTGAGGCTTTCATGCGGATAGATAGAAGCTTAAGATCAAAACTAGATGCAAAGTCCAAAAAGTGTTTCTTCATTGGCTATGGAGAAGGAGACTTTGGGTCTTGCCTATGGAATCCTGAAGATGGTAAAATCTTAAGGAGTAGGGATGTAATTTTTAACGAACAAAGTATGTACAAATATTACTTGGAAAGAAAAAAAACAAAAAAAACAGGTGATGAGTACATGGAGCTTGAGGACGGTGAAAACTCAAGGACTGCAAACGGTGACAATGTGCAACAACGTCAACCAAATGAGGAGCCTCAATCTATTCCCCGAAGATCTACAAGAGCAAGTAGACCTCCAGAAAGGTTTGTTTCTTCCTTCAACCATCTCTTGATCTCAGATTCTGGAGAGCCGGAATCATACGAAGAAGCTATGCAACATGAATCCAAAGAAGAATGGACAAAGAGCATGCAAGTGGAGATGGACTCACTACATCGCAACCAAACATGGGAGTTGGTTGAGTTGCCTAAAGGTAAGCAGGCACTTCAAAACAAATGGGTGTACAAGCTGAAGGGAGAAGAAGGTGGAAAGAAAAGGTACAAGTCTAGGCTTGAGGTAAAAGGTTTTTGTCAAAAGAAAGGTATTGACTTCAATGAAATATTTTCTCTAGTTGTAAAAATGAACTCAATTAAGCTTGTCTTAAGCCTTGTGGCTGCTCATGATCTAAATCTCGAGCAAATGGATGTAAATACGGCATTCCCTCACGGTGACTTAGAGGAGGAAATCTACATGCTTCAACCAAAGGGGTATGAAGTAAAAGGTAAGGAGAAAATGGTTTGCAGATTAAAGAAGAGCTTGTATGGTTTAAAGCGAGCATCAAGACAATATTACTTGAAGTTTGATCGATGGATGTTGAATCATGGATTCACAAGATGCAACTCGGATCACTGCGTCTACACGAAGAATTTGGGAGATGGAAAATTCATCATCCTAATGTTGTATGTTGATGACATGTTGATTGCAAGTGCTAACATACAGGACATCAAAGACCTAAAAGAGGAGCTGTCTAAATATTTTTCAATGAAAGATTTAGGTGCTGCAAAGAGGATACTTGGTATGAAAATATCAAGGGACAGGACGAAGACGACAATAAAGCTATCTCAAGCAGATTACATCAAGAAGGTACTAGAAAGGTTTGCAATGCAAAATGAAAAACCAGTTTCTACACCTTTGGCTGGTCATTTTAAACTAACGAAGGATATGTGTCCAAAGACACAAGAGGAGATAGCCTATATGTCTAAAGTTCCATATACTGCAGCGGTAGGTTCTCTAATGTATGCTATGGTCTGGACAAGGCTAGACATTGCACATGCAGTGGGAGTTGTGAGTAGGTTCATGGACAACCCAGGTAAACAACATTGGCAAGCTGTGAAGTGGATACTTGGTATCTAAAAGGGACAACAACAAATGGTTTGTGCTTTGGAGGAAATGATATTTTTCTAGAAGGGTATGCTGATGCAGATATGGCAGGTGACAAAGATACTCGAAGGAGCACTACTAGCTATGTGTTCACGGTTGGAGGCACAACAGTAAGCTGGGCTTCAAAGCTGCAGTAAGTGGTTTCACTTTCTACCACGGAAGCAGAGTATGTAGCAATGACGGAGGCAAGGAAAGAAATTATGTGGCTTCACAGATTCTTAGAAGAGCTTGGATTCAAACAAGACAATTGTGTCTTGTACAGTGATAGCCAAAGCGCTATCCATCTTGCGAAGAACTCAGCCTTTCATTCAAGGAAAAAGCACATTGAGGTGAGATATCACTTCATACGCACTCTTTTGGAAGAGGGACAACTAAAGCTAGGAAAGGTGCATACAAGTGAAAATCTTGCAGACCAGTTTACAAAGGTGGTCAACAAGGAGAAGTTGAGCTTTTGCTCATCTTCAATCGGCATTCAAGGATAAGAAGCCAGAATGGAAAGCAGTCACAGGTTTGGTTTGGAGATCAGTCTCCAAGTGGGAGATTGTTAAGTATGGAGCCTGATTTTCCCTTGTAATTTTCTGTGGTAAAAGCGCACATTTGTAAGGCCCCCATTATGAGGAGAAGCCATCGTGCGTGAAGGTAAATCACTCACCGGAAACCAAAATTTTCACAGCAAAAAACCAAAGACAACTTTAGGATTTTTTTCCCTCGCCGAAATATTCCTTTTCGCCGGAATATTATGGCCGGACGGCGGCCGAAAAGTGGTCGGAAAACAACCGTCGATTGGCCGGTGGCTGGTGGTCGGAAGTGAATGGCCGGTGGTCGAAGGCCGAATTCAATGGCCGGTGGCCGAATTCAAAAGCGGACTTGTCTTCTCAAGGGCAGCCACACATGGGCGGATTGGAGGGTCCGATTTGGACTTATCTACACAAGGGCGGCTACACATGGCTACCTCTCATGAGAGAGGGCAGCCTTTTGGCCTATAAAAGGAGGCCATTTCTACACACATTTCATAGTGTGAAGTTGATGCAACAAGGTGAGTGTGAGGTGGTGAGAGTGAAGCAAGGCGGGAGCTCCATTAAGGTTATAATTCCTTTGTAAACTACTTCTTGTTTTGCAGTACTAAAGCCATTGAGTGGTTGCTTTCCCGTGGACGTAGCCCACATTGGAGGAACCACGTATATCGTGTGTACTCTCTCTCTCTCTCTACTCTATAATCTCGTGTATGTAAATCTGTCTCTCTCCATTAAGTAATCTACTCAATTATCTATTTAGCTACGTCTTATTTCCTACCACATTGTGCCATTATCAACCAACCTGTCCTGCTTCTCTTCAAACATTCTTGAGTAATGCTGTAGAGAGTCTCTGAGGATTAAGACTTTATGCTTGTAGATCCTCATTTGTTCAAGCTTGAGGTTGGCATCCTGCACAGAGCATCGAGAAAACAAAACTTTCAAACTTGGTGCCTGATAGTTAGCAAAAAATATGAAAGAATTTCTGAGCTTCCATATAATCCACAAAAATACTGCTCTAAATCTATTCCAGAAATCTTATAGAAGGCCAACTGAGTCCCCTAAGAGTAACTATTTCCAACTTATTTGGTGACCTAGGGTGTTAACTATAGGTAAAAGGATAGGGAGATTGGTCTAACAGTTGAGGAACAGGTGGGAATATCTTCTGCTGCTCTTCTGCACCTGAGGCATCTCCCATCACTCTGATTGGCTTTTATGCTTCTGAACCCTGTCCAAAGAGTTTTATGGAGAATGAGCCACATTAATATAGATTTCTTAGGCTGAATGCTTCTATTCCAGATAGATTGGAACTTGAATTGCCACTGCTTCCTGTCTAGTTCAACGTTCCATCTTTTGTTGAGAGTGACATGTAGGGGAGGGACCTGTTCAGTCATGAAGTCAAGGGGGTTCTTAAGAGCTATCCCCCCTTTCCATCTTATATTTTTGGCAGATGAAGAGACTTCAGCTTCAAAAATCCATTAATATTCTTGGGGGAACTGTTGCATCCTTGCTTCCAGCAATTGAACCTCCCAAGGTTGCAACTGGCCTGTAATAATAAGTTGCTCTGTGGTTAGCCAAGAGTTATTGGCCTTGCTCCATAAATCCTCCCAAATTTTGAACCCTTTTAGATGGATTCTCCTGGTTGGTGGTCTGATCTTGGAGTAATAAACTATATAACATAAACTCCTACAAGAAAAAGTAAACTAAGATATAAAAAGTAAACTCGAAAAAACTCGAACATGTCCGTTTAAAATTGGACGGCGGAGCCTACCTCATGTTTTACACGCATAGCTGCTCTCCGTGGATCCCATAACGGGGTCTTCATTGAAGACCCCATGTTTGTTAGTCCTGAGGGGGAGGGGGTCTTTTATTCATGCCACGTGGGCTTTCTGCTTGAGATTTATCTATAGCAAGCTCCTACTATCATAGGTTGAAACCCCACATATTTTAGAATCTGCGCATGATTGAGATGGTGTCATTGGTGTGATGCCAAAGCAAGACATTCCATTGAGGCAAATCGTCATGGACGGTAGACCTGCTGTGTCTCTAATGGCATCTAGTGATTGTCGACATCAAAGGCGAGTAGGCCTAAACATGCAAGCTAATGTTAAGTATCATGGTGCAAGTCCCCATGTAGGTTTGGGTGACAATTGTGCCGGTCCCTCAACTTTCTTGGGTTGGGCAAGTATCTTTGATAGCTTTATGTACATCAGCAACAAGCAGCTTATCATCAAGTGTCTACGTGCAAATGTAATGGTAGAGGCATAGGCGGTTGCTATGGCTCTGGTGTCCAGTTCAAATAATATCAATTGCGTGTTGACCTTTGTTTTGGTCAACTAGTTTTTGCCCGCTCATTTTGATTGGTAACCGGTTCGGGCTTGCTTTACACGACGTCAAACAACCCGGGATATAACTACCCCCAAGCGTGCAAGGTTGTAGCATGGTCAATTTTCATGAGATTCGATGGGCCATAGGACTGCTGTCAGTGGGTTTTTTGTGCAATTGACTCAGGTGTGCAAGAGAACAAGGGCTGATGATGGTGGGTGTGAAGTGCGCCAAACTGGCATGGGAATCAGGAGATGAGAAAATCAAGTGATGTGGATTTGTGAGGGCACTTGTAGTAGGCCACAATAACTATGTAATGAGAGTATGTGTGTGTGTGTGTGTGTGTGTGTGTGGAGAGTGTGTTCGGGATTGGGAAGGTGACGGGCTAGCCACACAAGGAATGTATGTTGGACTCTAGGAGCAAAGAAACCTTAACATCAACCACATTTGTTTAGTTACCAAGTTGATCTTAATGCAAAGTGAACATCCGTGGCCATCAAAATTGAGCACCCATTACCATCAAAATGGAAGGATCAAACATTATTTCCAACTTCCTTTAATCACGATATCTATATACAGCGGCTCAAATGTGTAATTAGCACTTATGGTCATATTGGTTTTTATTTCTTCGATCACATCCCAAACCTTTCCAAATTTTGACAACATGCACATGACAAGTCAAGCGCTCATTTGGTTTGTTTCAATCACGTTCTTGCTTGGACACACACTTTTAATTGTAATTCATGTACGCACAAAAACTCAGGCTTCAAGTCTTGAAATTGATGCAATATGTTAATGATTTGGGCACATACTTAAGCAATTCTTGTGTTCTTTCGTTGGCCAATCAAACTTGATTAAAATCATTGCAAAAAAATTTCTCATATCCGATAGCGTAAACCATCCAAACCTAATTAGGTTAGTGATTTAAATGTGCATGGCCCTACATTCATGTTTATGGAAATTTAAAGGCACATCATATTTATGCACCTAAATGATCCCCATTTATGCACTAATTGCAAAGTATGCCAATTACATTGGCATACTTTGCAATGGATATGCACCTAAAGGATCCCCATTTATGCAGTAATTGAGTCATCCTTTTCAATTATCTTGCCCATCTTCAATGTTTGGCCCATTTAGTTATCATGGTTAGTAATGGATACTAACCATTCATTCACATATTGGATATCAAATTCCATTGAATGGGCATATATCAAATTTATCTATTAATTTTACGTTGTAATGCTTCAATTTCATACTTGATCAATCATATATTTATTTGTAAATGCTTAATTTCTCAAAAAGTAATTCTAATTTAACATGATCAAGTAATACACACTCCATTCAATTCCCTTAGCTCATGTCTATTTTTTTGCGCTATGTTGTTGTTGGAGTTCAACTTACTGAAAAAGACCCACCCCCAGCATAAAGGAACGCCTACATGCACAAATTGATGACGATGGGAGAACAAAGCCACATGGTGAGGAGGGTGGTACACCCTTTATGTTGCATGCTAGTGTGTGAGAGAGGTCGCGATCACATGGCACACAAATATAGTACACACCATAGTATAAGCATGATGATTAGCACATTTGTAGTCCACAATCAAATGACAACATTGAGGTGATTCTTAAATTAGGTAACTTGAGATTTTCTTTTGTTCAACCAAATTGTTACTATGCACATATTTATAGATTTAGTTGTTGCAAACGAGGAGATCAATCCACTTCACCCTAGATCGTGTTGCATTATCAATTACATGCGACTAATTGTATGGCAAAAGGTCACACAATAAACTTCACATTTGAATCTAAGTAGCATAAGGACATCACAAATGGTTCATATTAGCAATGATCACATGGTGTAGGAGAAATTAGAGTTATAATACAATTTTTGGACTCCTTGACATCCACTAATCGTATGGATCCTAGTGCTTGCATTGGGGAAATTTGATCCTGCTAATCTATGAGCAAGAGGAGCTAAATATTAATCTAGATCTTGGAATAAAGTGTTGTTCATGTGTGTTTGTCTTGGATCATTAGCCTGACTACCACACATTTTATTTAATTTGAGATGTTTATCCAATCTTGGGATAGTAAGTCCATAGCATCCTTTACTCTTGTGTTGTGTTGAGTACAAACCATTTTCGTATTCATACTCCCAAATGAGACGTGAACTTGAAGGGTCTGTGACTTTTATTTTGTTCGGTAGTCACATTGCTTTGCTTGAGTGAAAGACCATTTTATTTAGTTTGGACCAATTTATTTTCTCTCATAACATTTAAACCATTGTTGAATTTATCCTTGAAGATGTATTTATGTAGCTGTTAGCAACAAGCTAACTCGGATACCATTTTTTGGAGCTCCCATTGTAAAAATACTTATTATTTTGATAAATCGAGAATATTGTAACTCCTATTTTCCGGATAAACCTTGTAATTGATGAGCCAGGGCTACAAGCTTCCAGATTGTATCAACATGTCTTTATTTATCTTTAGTTAGAGCTCCAGGATTATTAGTTTTGGCCACCAAAAACCTTGGCTAACGTATAAAATCCAATTTTTGTAAGTTATTTTCAAGTTTTGGATAATGAAATACAGAGCATGAGGTAACGACGCTCACTTCTCTCCTTCTCACGCTTCCTACTCCCTCCCCAATTGTCACATTACAGTCGCGTCTGTTGTGTTGCAACCACAGGTAAGAGCTTACGCATTGACATAAGCATTTCACAGTATTTCGTAGCTTTGGCGATGCCGACCCGCGGCCTAATCTTATCATAAGAAGAAATTTACACTTCAAAATCAAAAACTAAGTATAGGTGGGGTATTGGGGCATCATTGCTAAGCATTTAGATGCATTCTAGGTCAAAAACGGCTAAGTCAAAAATCCACTACTCTTAATAATCGTGATTTTTACACTTGACCTAAAGTAGGATTTGAGACCCTAAGCATGTGTGCTTAGGCTTATAAACATGTCCTAGAAGTTTAGTTACGTTTGGATGTCATTTGATGCTGTAACGAATGTGATTTGTTTGCTGATGCGCGATTGACTTTTGGTGATTTCAGTCACTTGAGTGTAGCTTGAGTTAGATGCGAGTTGTTTGTTGTTTTTTGAGGGATTGACAACCTCTTGTAGTCTCTATTGATTAGTCGAGTCAGCTTTTCCCCATGGATTGACAACTTAATCGTGGTTCTCGCTAAATCTGCAATAAGATAGGAGTGAGGTTAGACACGTGTCCCACATTTGGCGCTGTTGCCAGGGATCGAAGAGACCTAAACTAAGGAAAAACACGAGCGTGTTGTGAAGTTATCCTTTAACTTCCTCTAGGATCTCCTATAGTAAAAACTTTCTTTTTAGACACCGCATGGCTTAAGATTGTCGTCTTTTGTTGTGTAGAGGTAGCTTGGAAGTAATCGTACTTGCTGAGTGCCTTTTGGATTGTAGGATTGTAGAACTAGATTAGGATTTTGAGAATGATTGATAGACGAGACAAGTCTTAAGATCAATGTTTAGAAAACCATAAAAAACAAGAAAATGAGTGTTTGTGGACACTTTCCACAACCCCATTGCATTAGAACTAGGAGAAGGGTAAGTAGGATCCAAGGTGGATTTCAGAATATGGCTCTCTCTGAAGGAATCATTATGAGTTGTTATTTGAAGTTGCAGAATCTCAGGTCTAAGGCTAGAAATAGCACAAAAAGACTCCAAACCACTCAATTCGACTGGAGAGTATGCTTAAAAGTTGTATGAACAAGTGGGTAAGGTCAAGGACACATTGAGGTAAAAATTTCAAGAGTTTGCAAAAACTTAAATAATTTACTTTTTCTTGATATTTTAGGCCAAATTCAGTTTTGACTTGATTCATAGGGTTAAATTAGAACATGAAAAGACTGTCCATTGAAAAAGTGCAACCTAAAGTAAATAACCACGATTATTTACTTTTAGCTCAAAACTGACCAAGCTTGATACCAATGACTCATTGCATGTGTACTAACAACTTTTGTAAAGGGCCATAGAATTTGGATAATCAAATTGACAAAAAAATAGGTAAAAATTAAAGTCTGTACTGAGTTTCGGGAACTTGAATGTAAATTGGAATTTTTTTAATTCAAACTCAATCAAATTTGATTCATAGGCTTATATTGATGTGATAGACATGTGTACATGATCACTTGACCAAAACGATGCAAAAAGTTGCCAGAAATAAATAATCGTGATTATTTACATATGCCCCATTTTTTAACTTTCTTGACCAACTTAGCATACCACTAGCTTTATCATGTTGTAATAAGCCCACAAACCAAATTTGGTAAGATTTGGATCATCAGGTTGAAAATTGTGACCCAATTTGCAAAGTTAGTCTGCAGACACAAAACTGATGACCATTTGAACAAAAATTATCCAAACTTGATGAAACTTGGCTAAAGACCTTAAGTTAAGGTGCTTAACAGATATGTGCCAAGATTGGGACAAAAAATTAAAAAAACATAGTTGAAGTAAATAATCACGATCATTTACATCTGCTTCAAAAATTGATAATCTTGCACATTTGAGTATATCACAACGTCAAGCATATCAAGTAGACCACACAAATCAATTTTGATGAAATTTGGATCACGAAAGTGAGACTTAAGCCAGATTCTTGAAATCAGAGTTTGTGGACATAAAGCAGTTGCTAAACGTGAACAAATTTTGTC
Source organism: Adiantum capillus-veneris (assembly GCF_014529385.1). Classification (NCBI taxonomy): domain Eukaryota; kingdom Viridiplantae; phylum Streptophyta; class Polypodiopsida; order Polypodiales; family Pteridaceae; genus Adiantum; species Adiantum capillus-veneris. The sequence continues at coordinate 99,118,353 of NC_140954.1, read as the reverse complement.
TAAACTTAGTGAAACTTGTCCAAGGACCTTAATAGGTTGTATACTTGGGAAACCAAGCCAAAAAGTGCAAAAAACTGATGAAAGTAAATAATCATGATTATTTACTACTGCTACACAGAGACACCAATTTTGACTTTTGAACTTGTACAGTGTTAGACCAACATAATAAAAGACCACCGGGAAACTTTGGGTTCAATCGGATCCAAATTGGTACATGCTCACTCAATTTTCAGGTTCCAGATTAGTCCTTTGATTTTTTGCAAAAGGGAAATCTGAAAGTGTCAATTATTGACTCCCATAACTCGATTTGAAGTGATCCACATAGACCAATCACAATAGTTAGCAAAAATTACACAGTCTTTGTGAAAGAATAGCTAATTTGATCGAAATTGATACATGAATCAAGTTGCAGACAAGGAGTCGGCAGCTTGACAGAAGGTGAAATCAATTCACGTGGAAGAAATAGACAAGTCAATGGCTTCACAAGTCTTTATGAACCTTAGATTTGGTCGTGTACTAGGAAACCAAGGCATATTTGGAGAAACCTCCAGTAGAGTATCCATCGTAGAGTGTGTGAATCAAGGAAATTCCTTGCACACTATCCTTGAAGAAGTCTCAGCCACTTTTTTGGATTCAACATCTGAAATGTCTTCTTACTCGACTCAGTCAACAACCGAAACGACAGTGCACTACAAGCATATACTCTCATTTTATAAGACTAATCGCCATGGAGCTCACGTTTACCTGGATCCTAACGAAGAGTATGCTATTTGCATTGATGACCATGGTATCGAGTTCAAAGAAGAGATTAGGGTAAACAAACAAGGAAAAATGTACATGGATAAAAACGGAACTCAATATTTACAAGTTAAAAACCCTGACGTGATAGAAAAATGGTGATTAGAAGTAAACACTATAATTCCAGATATGACAGTAAAAGAAGGACCACCAACTTTAGAATTTGAGGGTTATGATCAAGTTGATTTGAAGCCTTTGAAACGTCTTAGTACGGATAATCCTAGGATCAGAGTCTATTGTTGGGAGGATAGAAACGTCAAAGATCTTCTATGGAATTGGCATGCCAAATCAGGACAACTAACGCCCATGAAGATCATCTATATCTTCAAGATCAAAGATAAGGGATCAATAGATCTACCAACCTACCTGTTTAGGGATTGTTATAACAACAACTTTGTTATGATGACTCTTGAGGAGGTAAAACAAACCAAATACCAAGGATATTCCATGAGGGATTGGATATTGGGCCAAGGACCAGAAACTATTCCAAGAGATGAGCAACATGAGAGATCTTCCGAGAGTTATTTTAAGAGACCAGAAACCGCCTCATCAGGAAGAAAATCGGGTGACATAAAGCCAGTCCAGGGCTACATGAGTCACTATTTCCAACATACTAGTTTGAAGGACTCGGGACAGGACCAACTGCCAGGAGACCGAGAGTTGAATCCAATAGACGTGTCAGACCAGTTGATTTTGAAAAATGGATCAGAAAATATAGTGGATCAGGGGATCCATACGACCACTTAGAAATCTTTAAGCAAGTGCTAAGAGAAAAAGGCATATTCGATTTCCATACTCAATTCGAGGGTTTTTGAATGACATTAGAAGGAAAATCATTGACATGGTTCCGAAACATTCCACCAAGGTCAATCATGGACTTGAACACGTTAGCTCAAGGATTTGTAGCTGCTTGTTCAAAAACATAGATCAAACACAATACGATAGCTCAAATCTAGCAGAAACAAGGTGAGTTTGTTAGGGATTGTGCAACTCAAATGAAACAATACATTGCCAGATGCCCATAGCTAGAGATACTTGTAGAAGAACAACTAGTATCATTGTTTCTGGAGGGACTGTTAAAACAAAGAACTTCATGCTATACTGTATAGCAAGAAGCATACAACCCTAGAAGAGTGTGTGTCAGATGCTATTGACTTAGGAGACAATTGTGATATTTTCAATGAAGAAGATTTCCCTAAGGATAACCAAAGTGAGAAAACAATACCCACTAAACCAGCACAAGTGGGAACGGCTGTTGCAGCACCACTTTCAGCCATGCTCAAAAGGATGAATGACATGATGAATAACATGCAAAAACACCTATTGGAGGACCAGGACAAGGGATACCTCAACATGGACAACCAATTAAACCGCAAAAATGGTGTGCAATCAAGGATAAATAGACCAACCATGAGACCAATGAGTGCTATTACCAACCAAAGTATGATAAGAATGTTCAGCACATGCCTTTGAGGCCACAAGGACAACCCATGTACATATATCAGCCTAACATGGCCCCATCTCAAAGACCACGAATGGGTATGGAAAGACCTCAACCTGTGTTGGGCCAACAACCTCCATATCCTGGACATAATGTAGTGCCTGTAAAGTACATGCATCCAGAATGAGTCATAGATGAACAAGCACCAGTGCCTGTTACACGCTATGCGGAGTCTAGTCCATCTACAGTAATGGTAGAAGGAGATTGGTATAATTCACATCCACCACCAATGGAAGAACCTGTGACTTATGCTCCACCAAAGCTTGCACCACTGTACTATGTGGCTAATCAAGGTGTTAGACCTCCTATGGTAAGACCCATAATTTAGCTAAGAACTGGAAACTGTCATAACTATGGTGTAGATGATCATTGGAAAAATGAATGCCTAGAGTCTCAAAAGAACCTCAAGCCAATTAAAGCTTATTGCATACAATGTTGCAAAAAGGGAGGACACTTCTTAGAAGATTGTCATAAAAATCCTTTAAACAAGGGTAAAATAGTAGTGAACGTAGTCCAAGTGATACCTAGTAGCTTATCTGAGAGTGTGAACCGATTGTTCCAATTAAGGTAATCACCAGAGCCCAGGCTAAGAAAAAGAAACATAACTCCTCTGTTGATTCGGAGAATACCAAAATTTCCTCAGAAGCAAAAGGTATGAGATGAGAAAACATAAACAACGGGCAAAAATTGAGGAGAAAACAAAAAAGCTATTCCAAGAAAAGGTGAAAGAAACTAGAAGCGAAATTAAGGAAACCACCGTGAAATCTGGAGGATCAATTTTGGTTGACAAAATTTTTGAGCCTACTAATGCGGCCTTGGAAGCCTACAAAGCAAGTCTTAAAGCAGGCCAAAACATGGAGAACAAATGAAAAAACTATCCTTCTCCAGACATGGAAGCAGCTAAGCTTGAAGCTTATCAAAATTTGGTAAGAATCACGCAAGAGTTGCTGAAAAAACAAGAACCCAAGCTCAAAAGTATGGCAAAACCTGAGGAGCATGTGGTAAGAGACAATAAAGAAAAATCCAAAGTGGTGGTAGAACCCCACTTTGAAACAAAAGAGCATGAACTTATAGTGCTAGACAATGAAGATACCTTAGACGAAATTCCATTCGTAGTAGAAGATTGGCCAGGACACTTAGGAAAAAAATTTAGAGAAACCAATGATGGGAGTCTTACTCTGAAGTCTGCTCCTATAGAGGAAGTTTGGTTCCACAACCTACCTCCTGATATGGACATGGATGTACAATTCTTGTATGAGGATTGTGGATTTGAAGCTTCAGGAAAACCATTGACCTTGAAAACACTACCCTCTAACTTGGGAGATAACAAAGATGAATCCATAGTGTGTAAGACCACTCAAGTAAAAAGAGCGGAATAAACCCTAGAAGTAGACGACATCCATTCAATCATGTCTACACCCATCCAATGCACTCTCACTTTGGGAGAACTATTGAAAATCAGGCCATATCTATGGAATGATCTACAAAAAAACCCTAGAGAAGGTGGGAATAAAATGACTAATCGCAAAAAATTTGGAAAAATTGAAACACAAAATGGACAACAAAGAGATTCGATCTGTTCCAATGAACAGAGTCGGAGAATACTACGAAGGGGGAAGAAGGAAACACAACCTTTCCAGTGAAATATAGTGACATAGAACCATGGCAATACTGGATAGTGAGGCAGGCATAGCCATAGACACGAAAGCAGTATGGGAATCCTGGGGACAACCAGCCATTAGACAAACTCGAATGAAATTGCAATTGGCTGATGGACACATTGAAAGACCATTAGGACTGCTTGAAAAGATGATAGTTAATTCCTATGGGATTGAATATCAACACACTTTTGCCATAGTAGACTTTGGGAAGAAATTCAATTACAAAATCATATTGGGAACACCTTTCATGTGACAAGTACAACTCATCCAAGACTGGAGAAACAATTATCTGTACTTGAAGCAAGTAGGATCAATAACAAGGGTTAATCTAAAAGATCACACTTATAGGGATGTCATGAAAATGCCCATAGAAGAATTCGATTCAGTCTCTTCGGCTGAAACTAAGCTTCCATCTTGGTTGAACAAAGACACTCTTATTTGGATGTGTGGAGCTTCAGAAAACAGGAGTTTAAAAAGAGAAGAATGTATCTTAGAAAGGGATTGCACGGATGAAGCTTATGTACCTGAATCCTTTCCAGAGCATCTGTTTGAGCCATTTGAATGGACTCAAATTTTAGCGACAATGGTATGTGTAAATACATCTATGCCTACTCAATTTTGCAATGAGGATGGCTATGACATAATTTCCATACAAATGATTTCAACCCTCCACATTGAAGACAAAATTCAGGAACCCAAGGACTTGATGAAAGCTCAACAAGTCTTTTCAGACCTCTACTATGATGCAACATATGAGTTAGAAGAACAATCAACTACCTCAGCTGATTCGGGGTCGGAAAAGAACATATGAGAGAAAAGCTACTCATGAAAGGAGGGGAGGAAAAGTTTTTTGACTTTCCTAATCAGAAACCGAGAAGAAGAAAATGGTATAGAAAAAAAAGAGACACTAGAAATTTGAAAGTTAGACCTATGCCATTAATCTCTAGTAGAACACAGTTCCTGATGCAGATAGATGCACATGATTGTGTCAAAATCACTCGCACATATCCTTCAACAAAAATCCAAAAATCTCAAAAATGTCGAGAAGAACAAGCAAGGAAAATCAAGCAAAACCAAAAAAACAGGATAAGGGTTCAACCATGACACGATTTTGAGGGAAAAAGAAGTATCAAGAGTTAAAAAAAGCTCTAAAGGAGATATATACGACCAAAATGGAAACCATTGAAGAGGATGGTACAAATGTAATGAGTGTTCCATCTCATTACAAGAAATATACTCTCCAAGATCAAAACTTCTTGTCAGAGAATTACGAAAACATGGTGAATCCTATGAAGGGCTTGAAAACGCAAAAAAGATAGATTTGGCCAAACCAGGAGAAGGGCCTAGACCAGCCTACATGTCATAAAATCTAATATCTAACCAATCCAAATGATTTTCTCATATTAAATTGATCACTTAATATGGGAGAATGAACGGGAACAAGGGTTAAGATACAGATGTGCTTATAGATCTATTTCAACATGGGGCCAATGGTAAAGGGGCCCAGATGAGAAATGGTCTATCAAAGAGCAAGGTTAACCAATGGAGAAAAATACCTTAGGGTTGGCTTCATTAAAGCCTCCAAAGGTAAGTACTAAAAGCCTTAAGTCATAGTCTTTAATTTTTAAACTTTAGGCAATTAAGGTCCAAGCAAGCAAGGGGACAACTTGCTTAAGTAGGGGGCCTGCCTGCTTACCAAGTTCGAAGAACTTGCTACAAAGAAGGGGGAGAGCCCTACGAAGGAGGGATGTGAGTAGTATGTATGCACCTCACTAAGGGCCCATACTCTCATGAGAGGAAAGGGACCACATATTACGTGTAGAGGCACACTGCTCAAGCAGGCAAGGATTGTGCTTAAGCAAGGGTTGTGCTTAATCAAGGGGGGTGCTAGCTTAACCTCACAAGAGGGAAAGAAGGACACTTGTCAAGAGGGCTACATAGCCCAATGAGCTTCAAGGGAAGCCTAGGAAAGGGGGTCGACCAAGCTACCTATCTCTCTCTCTCTCTCATTTGAGCATCCCACGAGCTCTCTCTCTCTCTCATTCTTCTCTTCACACACTCTTGTGAAGCAAGAACTTCATCTCCTTCTCCAAGCTTGAGCAGTTGAGTGCCTAATACAAAAAGCTCTTGGCTATGGATGCAAATCCACACAAGAGAATGCTTATGCTTGCTTATCAATCACTCTAATCTCCATTATCAATATGCTAAGCTATGCTACAAGAGCTATGAGTGATTATGTGCAAGGGGGTATTGCTTTCTCGTAGTGATACTTCTACTTCTCTCTTCTTCCTCACTCCATGCCAGCTCTCCTCACCTTTCATGGTGTTTGAGGTCTTGGGATTGAGGCTGGGCATTTTCAAGTTCATGCTAATCATGTTTATTGTTGTTGTTATGCTAATGCTTGGTGAGTGAAGCTTGCCATCTTCACCTCATCAAGAAGGTTTCAAGAAACACAATGAGTTGTATTGTAAACAAGTCTTTCATCTCTCTTCCGTCATGGAAGAATCTATAATACAAATGCCTATTGGAGAGGGACCGGCTCCAACTAATCCGGTCCTCTATTGGTGTCAATTTCTCTAAACTCTCACTCTCTTTTACAAGTATTGTTGATGCCATCTTAATGAAGTAATGTGTTAGTGTCGCTCTCTCCATCCAAGCACTTTCTTTCTCACTCTACATCTACACACGAAGGAATTCTCAAGGAAATGCTCAATATGTTATTCACTTTTCGCTCCAACTCAAGTTAAAAGGCTAATTCCATTACACTACATTGCAAATGACCTTATGGAAGAAGAAGAAGGGCTTTTGTTAAGCTTACTGAAAGAATGCCGAGATATCTTTGCTTGGTCTTACAAGGATCTCAAAGGTGTTGATCCAGAAATCTGTCAACATACCATACCAATAAGAGATTATGCAAAACCAAGTAGACAAAGGCCCTACACATACAATGAAGCATTTGCTAGGAGGATCAAAGAAGAGATTAAAAAGCTAAGGGATGTACTACCCAAGAAAAATGGAAAATTATGAGTGTGTGTCAACCTCAAGAAAGTGAATGCAGCTACCATTAGAGACAACTTTTCTCTTGCTATCCCTGAGCATGTTTTAGAGTTGCAAGTAGAAGCTTACAACTTTTTAGATGGAGTTTCGGAATACAATCAACTTTTTGTTGACCCAAAAGATCAACATAAAACTGCTTTTGCAATGGAATGGAGTATTTTTGCCTATCGGATCATGCCTTTTGGGTTAACTAATACTCCTGCCACCTTTCAAAGATTGATGAGCCATGCCTTTAAAGAATACCTAAGGAAATTCTTAGAAGTATATATGGATGATCTATGCGTACATTCATCAATCCGAGCTGATCATTTTGAACACCTCAAAAAGGTATTCGAAAAATATAGAATTTATAGGATTTGCTTAAATCCCGAAAAGTGCACATTCATGGGTAGACAAGGAAAAATTCTTGGACATATAGTGTCTAAAAATAGCATAGCTACTGACATGGATAAAATTCATGTTATTGTTGATTTTCCTAGACCAACAACAGTCAAATGGGTTCAAGCCTTCATGGGACATTGTGGATATTATAAACGGCTCATTTACATGTACACTATAATTGCAAAACCCATGTATAGCTTGATTACACACTTTGAGTGGACTGATGAGTATGAAGAATCCTTCATGAAGCTTAAGCAAGCTCTCACTTCGGCTCCAATATTGAAAGAACTAGATTGGAATAAGATATTCCACATACATGTAGATGCTTCCAATTTTTCCATTAGGTGTATATTAGATCAACCAGGAGATGGAAAAATTGATTTTCCTATTTCTTATGCTAGCTGACAGTTGAACATGGCGGAAAAGAATTATACCACCACAGAAAGGGAAGGATTAGGAATGATCTATGCCATAAAAAATTATAGACATTACCTATTAGCAAACAAATCTGTGTTCTTTGTGGAACACCAAGCCTTATTATACTTGGTCAACAAGCCATGTAGCACAGGAAGAATAGTGAGATGGTTCATCATTCTTCTGGAATTTGATTTCACTGTAGTTGTGAAAAAGGGCACTACTCATCAAAGAGCAGATCATTTATCAAGGATTGTTTCAGGGGAACCACCTAAAGGAGTAGACAATGCTCTACCAGATGCATATCTGTTTTTCGTGGAAATGATACCTCAATGGTCGGAAAATATGGTATCATTGATGACCATAGCTGAAGTGGATTCACAAACACCACTTCCTATTACAATCGGATTAATTGAGCAATCGGCTACGTATCAATTTATAGCTGGTAGGCTATACAAAAGAAATCGAGAGTAATATTTCTCTTATGCATTAATCTTGAAGAGAAAACCCAATACCTAAGTCAAGCACATATTACCATAGTAGAACTTCACTTTGCGGAAGACCAAACTATGCAACGAATCTTGAGACTTGGAGTATATTGGCCAACTATGAGGAGTGATGTTCGCTCTTTTGTAATGGATTGTTCTCAATGTCAAAAAAAAACACCCATACCTCATGTAACCTTGTTCCAAATGTCGCATGTTTCTAAGTGGAACAAACCGAACATTTCCTGAGGATATGAGTATACGCGGTCAAAGAGCAATTGAAACTGAAGCAAGAGACTATGATCTTATTGGAAACCAATAGTATCAGAGAGGTAAGGATCAACATTTGCGTCTTTGTGCAAATGATGACGAGTATATTCCAATTATAGAACAAGCACATGTTGGACTAACTGGAGGTCACTTTTCTAGTGAGACCACTACAAGAGTAATCTTAATGGTAGGCATATGGTGGCCAACACTTTTTGCAGATGCCAAAGAGTATGTTCGGAGATGTGATGCTTGTCAACGAGCAAAAATGCCAACACGTGTAGATAGCATGCCCTTAAGACCAATGATGGGGGTAGAGCTTGTGCAAAATGGGGTATAGACTTTGTTGGGCCAAAATAGCCGCCTGGTTATAGAACCCAAGCTCAATATATCATTGTAGCTACAGATTATTTGACCAAGTGCGCCGAGGCTAAAGCAACTCAAAAGAATGATGCCAGAACCACTGCTGCATTCTTGTATGAGTATGTATTCACAAGATATGGATAGCCAATAGAAATAGTCAATGATAGGGGAACTCATTTCCTCAATGAGGTAATCGAGTATATGCTTAATGAATTTATAGTCATCCATAACAGATCAGCCCCTTATCACCCACAAGCAAACGGACAAGCTGAGCATACAAATAAAATTCTTAGCTCGGTATTGACCAAAGTGGTTAGTTCAGGAAGGACAGATTGGGAAATGAATCTTCATGCTGCTCTATGGGCTTATCGAGTTTCATTCAAAACAGCTTTAAATGCGATACCCTTTCACCTTGTTTATGGTCTTGATGCCATATTGCCAATAGAATTTATATTGCCGACACTAAGGGTAGCTAAGGATCTTGAGTGGACTGGGCATGAATTATCAAAGAGACTTGAAGATTTAGAGAAGCTAGATGAGTAAAGGCTAACTGCTATAGCTCACATCTATGCACAAAAGAGGAAACAAAAACAATTTTTTGATTCCCATCTAATTACAAAAATCTTCAAAAAATGGGACTTAGTTTTAATCTATTCCCTTAAGCAATACATTTCCAAGTTTAAGAAAAAGGGAAACGGCCTTTTATCATTGAAGATGTATCTCCAAGTGGAGCAGTTAAGTTATCCACCCTAGATGATGAACCAATGGCTAATTGGATTAGTGGATGTCATTTAAAGAAGTACAATTTTCCACTAACCAATGAATTGCTAGAAAGAATGCATGCAGCTAAGCAAAGAAAGATAAAACGATAGTAGGTTATTGATGAAGCCCAGGAGGAAGCTTGACTTTGAGTACTCAAAAGAAAAGCTCCTCTCAAGAATCAACAAATGCCTATTCACATCAACACTCTGGAAATAAATGGTTGACAATGGGAATTGTAGAAAGATGCAGTTTCAACAGATGATGAATGGTTAGATGGAATGGACCTTCGCATCAAAGTACATCTCAACAATCATAACACAAAGGCATTGATTGACACAGGAGCTCGAGTAAATGCAGTCAGTTATTCCACATACAAGAAAGCAACAAGTCAGTCTTTGACAACAGGAATAGCGACTATCAAAGGATGCAGCAAGAACCCAACACCAACATTGGGAGTAGTCAGCTTAAATGTGATAGTACATGGATGTTCATGTCCTCATCAGTTTGTATGCTTACCAGATAAACACATGAATGAGACAATGATTCTTGGAATCCCTGGATGCAGACATACAATGTGGTACCAAATTGGGACACCAATCAGCTCAAGCTAACAACTAAAGGCGGACAACTCATTGTTCCAATTGCACTAAGCAAGGAGGAATGGAAAGGAAGTTACCAGTAGAGAAAACCCCGAAGCAATCAATCTTCTCTATTCTATCGACAAGCAAATGCTACAAGTAGCATGTAAGGAGTCAAACAAATTTGGGTATTGAAAGCACAACTTAAGGACAAGCCGATTCAAATATGGGTGCCCAAATCATCATCTACTGTACCGAAGATGGTTCCAAGGTTCAAAACACAGAGACGAGCATCTCCAAGCAAAGAACCTAATACGAAATGGATTTGGAAGAAAAAAGAACACTTATCTTCTCCACAAATTGTAAAACCGATCAAACAATGGAGAGTTAAATCTCAGAAGACTCAACCACACCATTTTGACCACAACAAGCCAAGATATCAATGGCGGCTAAAAGCTCGACAACAGTCATTATTGATACCAACAACTCAAGAAATTAGCATGCCAAACCATTCTGAGGGTACAATCAAGCAAAGGGCACACAAGCTACAAGACTTGCTCTTTGGCAGACATCATCAGAAAACCTCGACATCAAAAGCCCTTGAGTTAATTACTCAAGACCCAACTCTTGCACAACATAATGGTTTTAATTGCATTGATCTTCAAAGCATGATAGAGTCATCCAAGGCTATGCATAGACACAATTGTCCAACCCATGCACACAGTCATCCCGGAGTACACCATCAAGGAGGGGTGGAAGAGAACTATGTAATTAAGGACAGTGTTTGAAGAGGGAGGAAAAATTTTGATGTTAACGTGTGATTTTTTTGCAAAATTACCTACTAATTCCCTTATAAATCATCAACAAGAAAATTTAACTGATAATATCTCCCCGATGAGTGTAAATTGTGTATATACTATTAGAATAGTATAAAAAAATAGTCCATTTTGGTTATTTTTCATCATTTTTCTTGATATTGAGATTTAAAAATAGAAAATCCAACAAAAAGCAATAAAGTTGAATTTTTCAATGAATTTTCTTAATTATTGGATTTTCACTTTACTTTTTTAGCGCATTTGGTTATTTTCCTTGATTTTTTAATAAACGGATCAAAAATTAATAATTTTAGCAAATGAGATCAGATAGAAAAATAAAAGATATGCTGATAATTGGAAAGACAAGGCGAATAGGCACAAAAAATTTCAATCAAATTGGCAGATGGAAGCGGGAAGCCTAAATTAGGCGGCCAGACCTACTTTTGCAGAATTCTTACAGAATGAGCTACAGGAATCCGATTGGGAAAATTTTTGAGTCTAACATAGATTTCACGCCTAGAAAGACAGACCTACTTTTGCAGAATTCTTACAGAATGAGCTACAGGAATTCGATTGGGAAAATTTTTGAGTCTAACATAGATTTCACGCCTAGTAGGTCTGGCCGCCTAAATTAGGCGACCAAATCTACTTTTGCAAAATTCTTACAGAATGAGCTACAGGAATCTGATTGGGAAAATTTTTGAGTCTAACATAGATTTCACGCCTAGAAAGACTAACAGAGGAATTTGGGAAAAAAAGGTTCGGGAAGTGCGAGTATAGATACCCAAGGTAGGCTAAAATCACCTCATTTCCACTTGTTGCCTTTGGAGAGAGAGCTTTTCGACCTTCTTCGCGCGCATTTTCTGGAGTCCACAGTTGCCTGTTTTCAGCGCCGTCTCACGCGAGACATGAGAGGTAAGTTCTATACTTATCAATGATCCATTCTGTAAGGCCGGTAGCTAGTCTAAACCCCGAGAAAAAACCCTGGAATTCGAGCAGTGCATGAGGACCTACGACCAAAAATCAACCATAGTGTGTCAGCTCAACCAAATCATATGAGACCTGAAATGTAGCATGCCCCAACATAATAGAACAGTTCTATATCAGAAGTTGACCATTCGGCAAGGGTCGAGGGGGTCCCAAGTAAAAAAGCTAAGTTTTTGGCAGATGCCAGATTAGATTTTGACTCCACAGACAGCTTACATACGAGGTCTATACGCAATGTATATGATTGGTTTCATAAAATCAATCAAACCAAGCCCTCGAAAAGCAGGAAATGGCTCAAAGGCTACAAAGCGTCAAATTTGACATACGAGATCAAACTGACTCCAAATGGTCCAAAATTGGATGAGTTGCTTCAAGACTATGTAGTGGACAAGTCCATAGCTTCAAAAATGACTAACCAACTCTGTAGGCCATGTAGTCACAAAAATTACTAATTTCAGAGTCGACAAAGTACGAAGTGATGCCGACAAGACCAAATTTTACCAAATTCAATTTAGGACTTGTTTTAGGTGTATAGAATATGTTAAGGTCAAAAATTTCAAGTTTTGCAAAAAAAGTTGATTGCTGTAAATAATTGCGATTATTTACTTTTAAATTTTTTTGGCTTGAAATTGGTATCATCACCTCACATATCACTTGTACACACCTATTACATGCCACATTTCAAGTATGAGCCAAAATGATCAATTATAACTTGGAAAATTGCCAAAAAATGCAAAGAAGTCCTTGCAAACCAATTTCTGAGTTATGAGTCACATTTTTTGATCCAAATCACCTCAAATCTTATACACACAGTCTACATGTAACATCATGCCTAGAACCAAGTTGCACAAAAAAATGTTCATCTTGATGAAAAAGTTATTAATCACGATTATTTACTTTTTTGCCAAGATGGGGGAAAATTGCAACTTTACCATCATGGGACCAAAGTACATTATGTCGTAAGCCTATTAACCAAGTTTGAACACATTTGGAGCTCAAAATCTCAAAATTCCTTTACATCTACTGTTTCAGAGACCTAAAGCCTAAATCTGGCACCATTCTCACCATGTGCACCCAAATGAGCTCACACTTCACCCAGAGTATCTAATTGATATATACTTCAAGCCTATAATGTCAAATTTCCAAAAAGTTGACAAAATTACCCAATTGTAAATAATCAAGATTATTTCTTTTGTTGCAAGTTTTTGTTTGGACTTCATGATTTTGATCTTTACATGTTTTTATGCATCTATGTATGTTCAAAAATTGATTTGAAGCAAATTGGACTCAATTTGTCAACAATTCACACTGAAGAACATTTCAGGGCGGAATCTGCCAATTTTGCTAACCTTGATGACTCTATTCACTTAACAGGAGCCATGCAAGCTGCAGAGAAGGCTAAGAAGAGGGTCTCTCAAAAGGAGAAGCTACAAGAGCTACCACCATACAACTGGACCCCAATTCAGTAAAGACGGCCAAAGTGACCTATCTGTTGAAAGAACAGCTTGACGAGAATAACACAACGATTTTCACAGGTAGATTCAAAAGTGAAGAAGGACATCAGGTAGAACTACAACTTTTTCCAAGAGAGGTGTACAATGTCGCAACAAATTCGAAAACAAAAGAAGCTAACATAAGGCTTGGGCTCAGAGAGTTCTACGACCTAGAGCCATGTGGAGTAGATTTTCAGAAAGCTTATGAGCTCCTATCCACCATCAAAGAAGATGGAAAATCCCATATCTCTGACCAGCCAGGGAACAAGGTCTAACTGGTAATTACGAAAGAGATCGTGGCCGAAGCTCTCAAATTGCCGACAGAAGGGATGACCATGAGAGCTAGAGATAGAAAGACCGCAGGCACCTTCACCAAGGAAACCGCTGCTGCAACATTTGCCGATATTATCCAGAAGAAAGTGGAAGAACCAGCAAGATTATATCATCAACGCTTCCACTTTCTTGCAAAGAGACTGCCAAGATACACAACACCCAATCATGCAGTTGCGACTACTTTTACACAAGTGTTAAAGTCAACAACCAGGCAACCCATCGACCACGCACAATACGTGTTGTCCACACTGAAGGGTACGAGGAAAGAGGGTAAGATAACATATCTGGGAGCACTTGAGGTACTGACAAGAATTGCCTACCATGCTATCGGCATGGAAGACAATTTGCCACCTGCCCCAATCAGAACACATGAATCGTGTCTGCCCATCCATCTCCTCGAGCCCCAAGGTCCACCAAAAGAACTTACAAATTTGATGAAGAATCTGTTGAGAGCTCTCCAGAAAGGCATAGCAACGAAAGCTGTGACAATGAAGAGAGAAGATCCCACATTGAAGATATGAAAAGAAAAGCAGCTGCTATGATTTCAGTGGTCAACCTTCCAAAGAAGTCCTCTATGGCTTCTACGCTCACTGCATGTTCTTACCTTCTCAAAATATATTGGCATTTGAAGAAGCGTTCTACACAAGGTTTTTCACTTGGCGAACGAAGATTTTTGGGCCAGTGATCAACAACCTGACTTCAAGATTCGTCGCCTACTCCACAGTCGAGCTTAAAAACAGAGTCACTATACAGTTTTTGCAGGTGCTAGACAAAGAGAGAAAGATCAGATATGGAAAGGCTCTATGAAGGAGTATGAGCGGAAGTGCGACTCGAGAGAGAGTGCGAGAAGAAGAGCACGACGATATCGTGAACTCGCTCTACTGTAATGTGTAGAGCATAGTGAGTTCTTATTAGGTTTTTACAAAAGAATATGTGTACATACCTGGCGGCCCGCCCACTTACCTGGGCGACCACATTGGGCTTTATACCCCAACAACCTCCCACTTAAAGTCCAATGTGGTACTTTAAGTGTGAGAGAAGCTACTATACAAGCTAATATACAAGAGATGTAGAGAAGTGATGTACTACCCTACACCTAACTGCTTGCGAAAATGCGCAAAGCTCTCTGAGGGAAGTCCTTTTGTAAGTAGATCAACAGGATTTTCTGTGGTGTGAACTTTGACAAGCTGAAGTTGCTTATCCTCGAGCATTTCCCTGATGAAATGATACTTCACATCCACATGCTTTGTCTTTGAGTGATAAACTGGATTGCGAGCCAATTGTATAGCACTTTGACTATCACAATATAACACAGGCATCTCTTCTTTGATTCCCAAATCTGTTACTAGTCGATTAAGCCAAATTGATTTTTTTGCATGCTCTAATGCTGCAACATATTCAGCCTCTATAGTAGACTGAGTAACACAATCTTGTAATCTAGAACGCCATGATACTGCTCCACCAGCCAATGTAAAGACATACCTGTTACTACTCCCACTGCAAATGCAATGTCTGGGCGGGTAGCAATCATTGCATACATCTAACTACCCACTGCAGAATCATATGGAATCTTATCCATTTCAGGCCTTGTCTTTCCTCAGACACAGGACAATCTTGTTTGCTGAAGTTTCACATATGGTGGCAATGGAACACTCAGTGCCTTTCTCTTCTCCATATTGAAACGTTGCAAAACCTTGTCAATATACTCTATTTGAGATAACCAAATCAACTGCTTTGGATCTGTCTCTCTCAATGCGCGTACCAAGTATATGACTTTTGCCTCATCCATGTCTTTCATGTCAAACGATTTTGCCAGCTTTGACTTCAAAGCTGAATATTTCTTCCATGTGCTTGCCAGCAATCAATCATGTCATCCCTAACACAAATAAGGATCAACCAACTACCATCCTTAGCCTTCTTTGTATATAGACAGTGAGCGAACTCTTTTGACTTCAAAGCTGAAATTTCTTCCAAGTGCTTGCCAGCAATCAACATGTCATCCACATACAAAATAAGGATCAACCAACTACCATCCTTAGCCTTCTTTGTATATAGACAGTGATCGAACTCACTACGTTTGTAGCCTTGAGAAAGCATAAACTTGTGGAATTTATGGTACCATGCCCTCGGTGATTGTTTTAAGCCATAAAGACTCTTTAACAACTGGCATACCCAATCTTCCTTGCCTTTCTCAACAAACCCTTCTGGCTGCTGCATGTAAATTTCCACATCTAAATCACCATGCAAGAACGCTCTCTTGACATCCATTTGGTGCAACACCAAATCTAATATGGCAACCAATGCAAGAAAGCATCTCAATGTAGTCATTTTGACCACCGGAGAGAAGACTTCATCAAATTCAATGCCTTGTTCTTGCTTAAAGCCCTTGGCAACAAGACTTGCTTTGTACTTTGGCTGACTGTCATGAGCAGTGATCTTATACCTGTAAACCCATTTACAGGGTAGAGCCTTTTTGCCCCATGGTAATTTAACTAGCTTCCATGTCTGGTTTTTATGCAGAGCTGTCATCTCTGACTGCATGGCCAATTGCCAATTCCTGGAGTCCTTCATTTGCACTGCTTCCTTGTAACATGAAGGCTCATTGCAATCAGTCAACATGACATAATTCATAGATGGAACAAACCTATCAGGAGGTCGCGTGACACGTCCAAATCTACGCACAATAGGTGGCTCAGGCTCAGCCACAACCTGTGGTTCCACTCTATCCTGTCCTTGCTCCTCTTGAGCTCTGACATTTTGTCTTGCACGTGCAGGTCCATCTTCTTGGAAGACAACTCTTCTAATCTCCTCAACCCTCTCTGGTTTAGAATGATATTTGGATTCATTAAAGTGAACATCATTGCTGCGGACAACCTTTCTGGATTCGGGATCCCAAAGTCTGTACCCCATCTCACCAGAATTACCATAGCCTAGAAAGATGCACTTTCTACTCTTTGGCTCAAGTTTGTTCCTAAATTCCTTTGGAACGTGAGTATATGCCTCACAGCCAAAGACTCTGAGATGCTTGTATGAGGGCATTTTGCCTGACCATACCATCTCTGGCACTGAATCCTTCTGCAAAACCTTGCTAGGAGATCTATTTACAAGATGAACAGCTGTTGATACAGCTTCAGCCCAAAACCCATTAGGCAGCTGTGCA
This sequence comes from Adiantum capillus-veneris, assembly GCF_014529385.1. Classification (NCBI taxonomy): domain Eukaryota; kingdom Viridiplantae; phylum Streptophyta; class Polypodiopsida; order Polypodiales; family Pteridaceae; genus Adiantum; species Adiantum capillus-veneris. The sequence continues at coordinate 99,101,298 of NC_140954.1, read as the reverse complement.
TTAGACAACATACTTCTGAGCTTCTCTTGTATGGTCCTATTCATCCTCTTAGCAACACCATTTTGAGGATGATTGTAAGGAGCAGTAAGTTCACGTTTTATACCTTTTGACTCACAAAAGTCCTGAAAGGACTTTGAAACATACTCTCCACCATTGTCAGTGCGTAAGCATTTAAGCTTCTTGCCACTCTGATTCTCCACAAGTGTCACAAACGTTTTGAAAGCACTAAACGCTTCATCCTTGTGCTTGAGAAAGTAAACCCATACTTTCCTCGAGTAATCATCTATAAATGTCATAAAGTAAGAAGCTCCCCCTAGAGATAGGTTAGGCATAGGTCCACACAAATCACTATGAACAAGTGCCAACTGTGTATCTCTTCTACTGCTTATATGCTTATGTGGCTACTGTGTTTGCTTACCATACAGACAATGTTCACAGAATTCAAAATCATTAAATGAAAAGCCAGGCAAATAACCAGAACGAGACAAGATTTCCATTCCCTTCTTGGACATATGTCCTAACCGGCTATGCCACAAAGAAACGTTCGGCTACTCGGTTACATTGATTACATTTTTAGAGACATTTGATACATAAATCATGTAGAGTCCTCCAGACTTTTTTCCATGTGCTACTGTCATAGAACCCTTGGATATCTTCCACATGTTCTGTCCAAAAGTGGTGACGTAGCCAGCATCATCAAGTAAACCTGTCCTGATCAAGCTCTTTGTAATTGCGGGAACATGTCTCACATTCTTCAGCGTGAAAGAAGAGCCATTCTGAAACTTCAATTGAACATCTCCAACACCTAAGATCTCACATGTCTGCCCATTGCCTAGCCGAACATGATCTTTAGTGGTCACATAAGAAGTAAACCATTCCTTGTTTGGAGACACATGAAGTGATGCCCCTGAGTCTATAATCCAGTCACTCAGTGCATTTCCATCAGATGCTGTAAGAAGAGTTGAGTCCATTGTATTCTTCAAGAAGTAGATGTCTCCTGACACTAGACTGTCATCCTCTGCAACAGTGTTTGTCACATTTATTTCTTGAATCTTCACTGAGGACTTGTTCTTCTCACCATGGTCTTCAGCTTTCTCTTTGCCTTTTTCTGCTTTCCATTCTCTGTAGTCTCTTTTCATGTGACCCTTCTTGCCACAATGGTAGCATTCTATGTCACTCTTGCCTTTAGCACTGCGGGACTTGCTACGAGACTGATTCCTCTTTCCACCTTTGTACTTTTCTTTGGTCCTTCCCCTGACAACTAAGGCTGTTCCTTTGCCTTTGTCCATTGTCTTTCTATTGGTTTCTTCAGTAAGCAGACTTCCTTCTACACCTGCTATGTTCAAACCATCTGGAGGTGCAGAATTACTCAAAGCTGTGCGAAAAGTGTCCCAACTTTCCGGCAATGTGATCAACAGGAACATAGCTCTAACAGGTTCATCAAACTTGACACCTTGAGCTGACAACTGACTGTAGATTGTGTTGAATTCATTCAGATGATTGGACATAGGTGTCCCTTCTTTCATCTTCAAATCAACAAGCTTCTTAAGACAGTATACCTGTGAAGCTGCACTTTGCTTCTCATAAAGATCACTCAGCTTTAACCATGCTTGATAAGCTGACATCTCGTCTACTACATTGAAGTGAACGCTTTCTGCCAAAGTCAGCATAATGGTAGAAAGTGCCAATTCATCCATTTCTCTCCATTCATCTTCGTCCATATCTTCTGGTTTTATCCCCTTGAGCTTTATAGGTTTTATCTGCTTCTTTTGTACCAACACGTGCGAAATCTTCTTCTTCCACAATGGGAAATTGGTTCCATCCAGCTTCTTGATATTGTAAAGAGCAGTGTCCTGTGATCCAGCCATAGCTACGCTTCACAGTGGTTTACTTTCCTGGGAAAAATTCGGCAGAGTTTCCCCTGTAAACTGACCTCTGAACCAATATCAACCTGTCAAATGAACCAAGAAATCTTTAGATTCTGCATAAATTTCGGCAGAGTCTCCTTTGTAAAATGGCTCTGGTGTACTAAAAAACAGACCAAAAACAGCTCAAAACCTCTGACACTGTAAGCTGCGGGTAAACCTGTCCTGCACCTGTACTGTCTCTCACTTTTCTGTCACTATCCTGTAAGCATAGACTGTGACAATGCCTCAACGGCAGTAAAGCAAAGATGCAATCCCAACTGTCTAACTCACAGTCAATACATCCTAGCTGCCTATCTAAGGGTGCTCGAGGGATCGCTCCAAGACCTGTATCACCGAATGGATCTCAACATTCGAGAATTCCCCAGCTCAATAAAACCTCACTCGACCCTCAACAAAGGCTGCAGTAAATCTGACAGTACATAGACTTCCCACAAAGTTATACATCCATAAATTTCCCACTATATGCTGTAACCGCTGCGGCGGTTGTTTGCTGCGTGACTCACAGCCAGCAAACCCTCAACAAACATACATCATCTCTGACAATACATCCCATGTGGAAGTACCTGCAATGTCAGGATGAAATCTGGAATATCAAGCAGCAAACACAAGCTACCTGATGAACTAGTGGATGTCGCCTACAGTCTGTGTGTAGATGCGCCCGTGTCGTATGTGACACGCCTCCAAGAACTGTGAGCCGTCCTTCGATGTGTAGACAACCACAAATCAAAACTCTGGGAGTGTCGATATCCTCAGTACCTGCAGTCGTAGGCCAAAAACCCCAAATTTGCAGAGTCGGATCTGCACCCGTCGAGACCACGTAGTCGAAAATGGCCTGCACAGACCTTTGTCGAAGCCGAACGGTGGCCGAGATGACCTCAGAATGAAATTCTGAGAACACCAGGCCCTTTGGGTTTTCCCACAGGATTTGGAGCCGTGTCTTCGCCTGTCGAATTTCACTCCAATCTGAGATGGTGACTCTAGCCTCCTGCAGTGCTGCCCCGAGCCTCGATTTGAGCTCTGATACGAGTTGAAGGAGTACGAGTGGAAGTGCGACGCGAGAGAGAGTGCGAGAAGAAGAGCACGACGATATGGTGAACTCGCTCTAGTGTAATGTGTAGAGCATAGTGAGTTCTTATTAGGTTTTTACAAAAGAATATGTGTACATACCTGGCGGCCCGCCCACATACCTGGGCGACCACATTGGGCTTTATACCCCAACACTCTACATGCACTAAAAGATCACGTCGCCAGCCATCAACCCGATGATTATTTCAGCCCATAAAGCTGTGTCAAGGGACGACACAGGCGAGGAGGAGGGATTGTTAGCAGCAAGCTAACTTGGATACCCTTTTTTGGAGCTCTCATTGTAAAAACACTTATTATTTTGATAAATTGAGAATATTGTAACTCCTATTTTTTGGATAAACCTTGTAATTGATGAGCCGGGGCTACAAGCTTCTAGATTGTATCAACCTGTCTTTACCTATCTTTAGTTAGAGCTCCCAGATTATTAGTTTTGACCACCAAAAACCTTGGCTAAGGTATAAAAGCCAATTTTTGTAAGTTATTTTCAAGTTTTGGATAATGAAATACACGGCGTGAGCTGACGACGCTCACTTCTCTCCTTCTCGCGCTTCCTACTCCCTCCCTGGTTGTCACATTGCAGTTGCGTCTTTTATGTTGCAACCGTAGGTAAGAGCTCTACACATTGACGTAAGCATTTCATAGTATTTTGTAGCTTTTGGTGTCGCCCTAATCTCATCATAATTAGGAATTTACACTTCAAAATCAATTGCTAAGTATAGGCGGGGTATTGGGACATCATTGCTAAGCATTTAGATGCATTCTGGGTTGAAAATGACTAAGTCAAAAATCCACTGCTGTTAATAATCGTGATTTTTGCACTTGACCTAAAGTAGTATTTGAGACCATAAACATGTGTGCTTAGTTCTTATAAACATGTCCTAGAAGTTTCGTTATGTTTGGATGTCATTTGATGCTGTAATGCATATGATTTGTTTGCCGATGCGCGATTGGCTTTTAGTGATTTCAGTCACTTGAGTGTAGCTTGAGTTAGATGCGAGTTTTTTTTTTTTTTTGAGAGATTGAAAACCTCTTGTAGCCTCTATGTACTAGTAGAGTCAGCTTCGTCCCATGGATTGACAATTTAATCGTGGTTCTCACTAAATCTGCAATAAAATAGGAGTGAGGTTAGACACCCGTCCCACATTAGCATTGCCCTTCATCCAATGGGATACATACATGATTTACTATCTAGGAGAGTTCCACGTTTGGAATTCCATGCCATTGACAGTTCAATCAAACTTCCATTATCCCAATGGTAAATGCTTAAGTTCTCATCGTTTGTTTTAATTGTGTTGACAATTTTCAAACATGAAAAGATAGAAGCAACTAAACCAATTGAAGTTTGTTTTTTGAGGATGCCATCTATTGGTGCTAGCTCTATTGTCACTATTGGTACTACCAACTATCCCCAATAATTGACAGTAGCGAGATTGTGTATCTTAAGTAATTGCGTACCCTTAGAGTCGATGTAATATTCCCCTTGTTTTTGAGCCAGCAACTATGGCTCAAACTTGATGTCATGGTCATCAATCCTAACTACATACTCACCGAGATCTATATAAATATAAGCTCCATGATCGTTCTTCATGTAGAAACCCAAGTAGGTACTGAATAGTATTGCATCTCCAGAGTTAGTTGATTTCAAAGGCCATTTCTAAACTTGTATCAAAATAAAACTCAAACTCATCTTCAAAGATTGTAGCCAATCTTTCTCCATGGTTGATAGTCGTCTTTTGTCAAAGCCGAACTCTTTGAATTTCTTATTGATCCTAAGTTTCTTAACACTCGACTAAGCTTCATAAAGTTTACAAATCACCACTGAATTTGAAGCTAACGTGGTTTTCTTGATTACCAAGTACGCATCAATCCACAACAATTTCTAGAATTCAACCTGTTACCATGCACAACAATCTCTAGCAATGCTTCAAGTCTATAAACAAAACTATACATTAGCAATATTGAAGTTGTAATGGAAATTGATACATATTTATTTACTGTAGCCGACAAGTGAAAAGAGCTCGCTTGATGTATGGCTCTAAGAGTTCACTAAAGTATATGTTACATATCATGTGCGTTCAACAAAAGGGATTTTAATTTCTTGTAAATTTATAGATTTATGTGCATCCATTTTGGTGGATGCACATGATATAAGAAAAATTTGGTGAATGCCACCGGATGTATGGACTATGCTAGGGGATAACAAGTCTATGGATATCTTGTTATTAAAGAGCTCTTTATGAGCTATGGTCAATTTTATTTCTGAGCGGACAATCTATAATCATTTTGAGCATTCAAGAAATCTATAGATAGACATGTGCAAGAGAAAAATATTGCTCACTCTTGCACAAGGGAGATTGCACCCAGTTTCTGTCTGTCTTCTCTTATCATCCCCCCCCTCCCCTCCCTCTCTCTCTCTCTCTCTCAGATTGTGTACATAGGTTTCATTATGTGCTCGTGCTATTTGCCAAGTATATAGATTTGTTGGTTTTATTGCTCATAGCATGCTGTCTTATTTATTTTGTAGGCCCTCTGCACTCCCATTTGTAGTAGTGGTATTAGAGGCCAGTCTAAGCTCCTACAGATTGGGGAGAGAAGGTGTCCACAAATAAAATCAAATATAGGATATCGTTGGTGGCCATGGAAGTCTATATTAACTTCATTTAGCAAGCTAAGTATATCTTTATTTTGTGTTGGAATTTTTTTTCCTCTCTTAGCTATGTTTCATCTCTTCTCAAAATTCCTCGATCTCGAGGCACTAATTGATCATTCTTGGTTGCATGCATCAATAGATGCTCATGCTTGTATAAAGATTTTGCATACCACAAAGAATTAGTTTATGAAATACTACTATTATTTATATATAGAAGCAAGACAATAGAGAGTTTTTACAACCATGGATAAGTTTATCGGAGAGAAAATTATTGAACATGATTGATTATGGTCTTTAAACATAGGAGTACATGCAGGAGAATTTGGGGCCCAAATTAATAAAGTGAAGCTTTAATGTCCTATGAATAATCCCAAGAGGAGTATGTCAATGTTTGATGAAGGAAGAAGAAGTAGAAGAAGAAAAATCAAAGAATGTTTTTGATGTTGTAGGACCAACAAACCCCTGTTGGCCTCAAATTGAGGTGCTTCATCTTTGTGAGAACTACCCTCGTAGTATTTTTTTTTGGAACAAATCTTTCTTCAAAAATACTAAGTCCAAATCGCATGGCATACTTTGTATACAATTGCAAAAGGCAGTGTGCCCATTACCTTGTGAATACCATCCCCAACCATAACCGCAAAGGGTCATAGCATCAACATCCATATTTGGTAAACATTGGATAGCTTAAGAGGCAAAGGTACAATGCAAGATGCGACAGCCAAAGGACTCTATCAGTGCATAGTGTTCATGGATTGGAGGTAATAATGGAGAATTTGCAAGGGAGATCAACAGTTTGGCAGTGAGAGCCTTTGCCATCACCTACAACAATAGCATGAGTGCATTTTATTTGTGAGCTTCTAATTTCGTGCTTTTGTAATTGTTTCACTTTTTTTTAGCTTTTGACCTCATTTTGGTGAAAAAGAGTATCCCAATGTGATGTAATGGATCTACGTCACCTTTGCCACATATTGCTACTCAAGCCTTTAGATGTTGATGAAACTTGCATAGACACTCACTCAATTGCCGCTTTATAACTCAGAAAACACTCTTATTTTAAAAGATCTCTAATAAAACAAAATCCTAGTCTTTCCCTCCCTCTCTCTCTCTCTCTCTCTCTCTCTCTCTCTCTCTCTCTAATAAAACAAAATCCTAGTCTTTCCCTCCCTCTCTCTCTCTCTCTCTCTCTCTCTCTCTCTCTCTCTCTCTCTCTCTCTCTAATAAAACAAAATCCTAGTCTTTCCCTCCCTCTCTCTCTCTCTCTCTCTCATACTCCTCTTATTTTAAAAGATCTCTAATAAAACAACATCCTGATCTTTCCCTCCCTTTCTCTCTCATACTCCTCTTTGAAGAAGAAGAAAAAAACATTATTTACTTTCTTTACATCACTGCCATGTAGCTATATGTAAATAACCTTATTAAAGGGTAAAAGAGAGGCCATAATCTCTTTTCTACCTATGGAAATCTCTCAATTAATCACTTAATGAATAAATAGACACCATTCTTTTCAATAGAGGTCCTTCTCTCAATTCCCAAGCCGTTGACCCCTCATGCTTCCCTTCCTCGGTGCTCATAGAGCATCCCTTATTTTGCAACTTCTCAATTCAGCTTTCTCAACACTGTGAAAGCATTCTAGCAGGTTGGCCCACCAAAACCTTTCATCATCAGCCAACTGAGCTTCCTTCTCATGCACCTGATACAATTCCTTCTCCAGTGCTCTGTGGTACCTTGAAACCCTCTCCTCAAATAAAATGCAAGGACACTATCTTTGTAGACCCAATCTCTTATTCATGGCCCACCTTGATAGACCCCAATGCAAGTACACGCCTTCATGAGGCTAGCATAGGTCATTGCATCCAAGAAGAGGCTCTAACATTTCAAAACTTCAAAACTTCAAAATAGGTGAGTGCTTTCTAAATGTATATTGTGCCTTTGGAAGCTCACCACACTTGATGTACACATCAATAAATGCATTGTGAAGACCAACATTCTCACTCACAAACCCTTGCATGCATACTTTTACCTTTCTTAGTTTCTCCTAAGCTACCACATGCTTTTAAAAGCAAAAGGAAAGTTACTGTGTCAAGAGCTACCATTAGGGAAAATTTGCACTCTCGAAGGGGCCCTATAAGGAGGTATGACTTTGCCTGCAACCCGGTGAAGTACATCAACACTTTGTCAAAACCCTATCAACCAACATATCATTGGAAAGTTCTTAGAAATCAAGTTCTAAATCCCCAAACTCCGTCAAATTTTGAGTTGATTTGTAGAAGTTATGGACTCCCCATTGGAGTTGAAATGTAGGGAGAGATTCCATTTATAAGACGGAGTTGTCACATCAAAAAATAGAATCTTCTAGAATATAAGAAATCTGATGCCATGCTGTATATCAATGGATAGATCTTGATGAGTTCATTTTAAATCCAAAAAGTCCGACACTTTTGATTTCAACAATAAAAATTTTACCGTAGCCCATTTTGGACAAGAGGGAGAAAGTCAGAGTCCTTATAGGGCCCATTTGAGAGTCCAAAATTTTCGTAATGTCCCGACTGATGAGTGCTTGCACAATACGGCCATTTTAAGCATAGCCTATGATGAGTGTATTCAAGATGCTCATTCATTACATACTTCTTCTTTAGCCAGGGCACCACATTTCACATATATATTTCCAAGCCCATTCCCAATAAATTCAAACCTTTTAAATCCATCTTGGATATTCTTATCATGGATTTTGTGACCTTATCGGATGCACTTGGGCTTGCACATGTACTTGCACATGCCTTGAGTGAACAAAAGAAAGGGTGATATTTCATGTGAAGGGATGCCTTCACATTTCATCTCTTTGAATTGATTGAGTACTTTTCTCTCCTTGTCCATGTTGGTGATATCCTATAAATACAAAGGGCTTATGGCACCCCAAGTGATGGTTAAAGACTTGTTGTGCCCTTACCAATTCACCGAATTTGACATCCATACCTACCAATGTAGTGCCAAGCACACAATCTATTTTGTGCATGAGTGTTTTTTTGTATCCAGTCATGTACTTTTATGCCATTATCCAATGCTCCTACACTTCCATAAGCTTTGAGAATACAAGCCAAAGTCTCCACATTGGGAAAGAGTCCATATGGTTCCCGGGGCGTCCACTAGGAAATATGTAAGATAGCATGTGCAAACAAAATAAGGGATTTATAATTAAGTACATTTACAAAATACTGTACTTACATAAAGGGTTTTTTAATTAAAAAAGTGAACATTTTCATACATAAGGGATAGTTTTTTTTGCCAAAGTGAATACATAAGGGGTACATATAATACTTGAAAATATAGAGGTAAGGGATTATTTAAATACCACTTGTTCGCATGTGTTATATGCAATTTTTACATATTGAAACCTCGGGATATGGTTTCAGCTTGCTTAGACAGTTGAAAGCCAAATCTATCCCATCTTGGTGGGCACATGGTGTCATCTTGTATTTGCTCAAAACGGCTGTGAACATGTCACTTTTGGAGAGAAGACTTTTATTTTTTCTTTTGCTCTCCCTTGAGTACTATGGCATACAAGAACTATGTAGGCAACATATTCACCTCCATCTTTGCCCTCCATCTAGATGCTTTTCATGGATGAACACAAGCTATAAGGACTATTTTCCATATCATGTAACTATCTCCAGAACATGTTGTTGAAGACATTCATTCTTTAATAAACCAAAACACAAAAAATACTTCATGTCAAATTCCCTGATATTATAGCTAATGGCTTTGACATGATACTGCCCATTTGGCACATCTAATGCACATGTTACACCTGTAACTTGCAAAACCATTCAATCTTGATCTCTGACCATGCACACACTATAAACATCTTCAAGTGTTTATCGCTCTGTTTTACCGCCTTTTGTAGAGAGCAGGTGTAAATTCAATGAGAGAAACAAGAGAGAGGAGGGTGGGGTTTTTTTTGTGTTTAAATTAAGTATTACCGCGACTGTATCCATTGTTATTACCGCTATTAGTACCACTGTTATTACCACGTCCATTACCATCGTTATATCCGCTGCCCAAATTTAGCGCCTAAACTTCAAATTCTAGATTAACTCCCCCCCCCCCCCCCCCCTCTTCAAATTTTGGTGTTTCCCTCCTCTCAATAAAAATTAAAGAGCATTGTATATAATTTTCAAATATAAAAATGAAGAGAAAGAGAGAGAGAGAGAGAGAGAGAGAGAGAGAGAGAGAGAGAGAGAGAGAGAGAGAGAGAGAGAGAGAGAGAGAGAGAGAAAGAGGGGAAGAAGGAGGCGAGGGATATAAGGCCCGGTCTAGACGCTATGATGGAAATGCTTTCCACAGGGGCGTTAAGTTGTGTGGCAAAATCCTATTTGCTGTAGTAGATATCACCTTCCTCCGGGACTGCCATTTTTCTTCTGGCACCCCCCCCCCCCCCCCCCCCCGCGAAGAGTTGCTGGCCTCTCTCCACCTCTCTCTGTTTTTTGCTCTTCTTCCTCCAACACCGTTGAGACGAGGTGGCGGTAGACCTGCAGAAAGCCTTTCTTCCTACAGCCTCGTCTGAACCTAGCCTAAGATTACCCTTGTTTACAACTAAAATAATCATTGTCAATTGATTAACATAATTGAGGATATTCTCAAATCTAAAGAGAGGAAGAGGAGGGAGAGAGAGGTGAATGGATTACACAATCAAAAAACTTCATAACTGCAAAATGTTTATGAATCATCTTCCAAAAGATCTCTACATAAGCATCATCCAATTCTAAGCCCATGGATCCTAAATCAATAAAGAGAGAAACGGAATTGTTGTTTGTGGATGCATTGCCAGCTTCATCATCTTCGAGTTCGTCATCCTCCATCTCATCATCTTCATCATCATGGCAATCATCCTCACTAAGACTTGCTGCAGCTGGACTTGATTCATCGACCACCCTCTCCTTTGTTTCCACCTCATCCAAAGTCGGAGGTGGAAGAGGGTCGAAGATAGTCTCCACTTCATTAGTGGAAAAAATGGTTCTCCCCCGAGGTGTTACGGGAATTACGAACCAAAGTTTTGGTTGGTGGATTGCTGGGATATAGATGACCGATAAAATAGAAACTCAAAGTGAGTAACATTGGTATAACTAACGCTACAACAAGTAAATAAGAATAAAAAAGGTAGATGTCACTCACCTGCTCACGATGGCATGGTAAAACTAAATTGCCATACCTCCCTGTGTGATGCACACTAGAGTCCACCATGTAGAGGCCATTCTCATGTTGTCTAGACACATTTGCAAACCACTTGCACTCGAAGGTGAAGCTATGAAAGGTTCTAAAATTAACCTTTAGTATCCTTTCAATAGTTCCGCAGTACCTGGCTTCATCATCATATGTGTCAAAGTTGCCCATGATGGCACAATCCATGGTGGTTCTACGCTCATCAATGTGGCGTACAAAAGTGACGACCCTTTGACCACATAGAGTTAAAGGAAAGGCACTACAAAATGGAAAAATATATTAATTTATCAAATACATATTAAAGATAATTTCAACAAATAGCGAGACAATATGGTTTAGGTATATGAGTACTCTACCTTTGGTACGCAGCCTCGTGCATACTCCCATTCTTTGTTGGTGATGTCTTCTCTGTGCGCTTTTGCCTCGGTCATTCTCTCATGAATCCACTCTGCACTAATGAGATCTAGGAAACATGCAAGGTGTCTAGGCACTGGGGGTGCCCTCCTTCCTCCATGTGCTTGTTTGCATGCTTCCCTCTCTTGCAAACGCCTGGACTTTGCCACTGCCCACAAGTCCACCCACTTGGTCATAATATTTGCATTGAGAATGCAAAAGTTATCGACCACTCAGGATAGATTCATATCCATGTTAAGTAGTTTCCCCTTTCCACCTGTCAAGTGTGAAGTCATCCTTGAATCTTCCTCGTCTGACCACATGCGAGGCCTTGAAGGATCAACTTGTGTCAAATACTCTGATATGTAAACAAATGCCTCTTGAACAATCCACCCTTCGGTCATACATGCCTCTGGTTGAGACCGTAGCCGCACAAAATCTTTGAGAGTCTTTAAAAACCTCTCTAAGAAGAACATCCATCGTGTGTGCACTACTCCACATACAGCTATCTCCTCCACCACCACTACTAGAGATCACTTGAATACCGATGCCAACTTACCGACGTCATTGGCGGGTGTCGATATGTGCATCGGCAATACTGGAGGGAGATCAGATTTAAAAAAAAATCAATTTTCAATTTCTATCGCGTATATTGACGCAGATATCGACGCGTATCCAGCAGTGTATACCGACACGTATCCAATAGCGTGTACCGACACCGACTGGTAAAAACGAAACCGCGGGCTTATTTTCTGCGCGTTTCCAAAAACTCATTCTCTCTCTCTCTCTCTCTCTCTCTCTCTCTCTCTCTCTCTCTCTCTCTCTCTCTCTCTCTCTTGCTCAACTCGTGGCCAGATCTACACCTTTGGACTACTACGGGCTTGGGCAAACACCATCACATCTTCTCTACTTGCTGCAGGTAAGCCTATTGTCCTTGTTTTTTTTGTTATTTTTGTGTGTGTGTGTATGTGTGTGTGTTTTTTGCTGATGTGGAAGCTACTCCGGAAGCTTTGTGCACACATACGAGTGTATGTGAGTGCACAATCTCATTGCTCTCACACACACACACACACACACACACACATTGAATTTAATTTTGGTTTAATTTTATATTTAATTTTAAAATTCAAATTGTTATTGTTGTTTAATTTTAATTTGCTATTTTTATTTAATTTTATATTCAAATTTGTTATTGTTAATTGTATTTTAGGGTTTCTTGAAATTAATTTTAGGGTTAAAGTTAATTAGTTTTAGGGTTTTGTATATCCAAAAATAGAATAAAAAAGCTTTAAATACATTAACAAAAGTAGTAAAAAAATTAGAGTAGAAACAAAATTAAACATAAAAAAAGGGAGAGGGAAAAAGAGAGAAAGAAAGAGAAATAGAGAGAAGGAGAGAGTAGAGAAAGATAGAGGGAGAGAAAAAAAGATAGAGAGAGAGAGAGAGAGAGAGCTAGAGGTAAAGAGAGAAAGAGAGATAGATAGAGGGAAAGAGAAAAAGAGGTAAAGAAGGAGATGGAGGGAAAGAGAGAGAATATAGAAAGAGAGAGGCAGAAGGAAGGAGGGAAAGATAGAGGTAGAGAGAAAGAGAGATAAATAGAAAGAGAGATATATATAGAGGGAGAGAGAAAGAGAGGTAGAGAGGGAAAGAGAGAGAATAAAGACAAGCTTCAAAATGATCCAAGAACACATTGAAATCTTCGCCCACATCCTGCTTCAAAACCTTCAGCTTGGTATCCATGTCGAGCAAGGACACTTCCTTGCAAAAGTCATGCAGAAGCCTCGTGCGTAATGTCGGCCACATTTACTTTGGCTCACCTTCCAGTGCTTCGAACCACACTTTGGCCTTGCCCTGCATGACCAACGGAAACGTTTGCATTTTACTGTCATCATTCGACATTCTTAGTGACGGGGGTATATAACAAGCCGTAGGTCAAACGGATAGAAGAAACGCCCAAAATACAAGCCGTTTTTGAAGTCCGTTTGGGTTTTCTAAGGAAAAACGCAAACGGACTTCATAAACGGCTTTTACGTCGTAGGTCAAATCCGGTTGCGTTTTTCTACGGAAAAACGCAAACGGACTTCGAAAATGGCTTCTATGCCTATCGAAACTATCCGTAGTCCATTAGGTAGTCTTAAGGCAATGTCAAGAGTGTGTATGGCAAGCCGTAGGTCAAACGGACAGAACAAACGTCAAATACACAAGCTGTAGGTCAAATCCGATTGCGTTTTTCTACGGAAAAACGCAGACGGTCTTTGAAAACTGATTCTATGCCTACCGAAACCATCCGTAGTCCATTAGGTAGTCTTTAGGCAATGTCAAGAGCACGCATGGCAAGCCGTAGGTCAAACGGATAGAAGAAATGCCAAATACACAAGCTGTAGGTCAAATTCGATTGCGTTTTTCTATGGAAAAACGCAGACGGACTTCGAAAACTGATTCTACGACTACTGAAACCATCCGTAGTCCATTAAGTCGTCTTAAGGCAATGTCAAGACCGTGTATGGCAAGCCGTAGGTTAAACGAACAGAAGAAACGTCAAATACACAAGCCGTAGGTCAACTCTGGTTGCGTTTTTCTACGAAAAAACGCAAACGAACTTCGAAAATGGCATCTATGCCTGCTGAAACCATCCGTAGACGATTAGGAAGTGTATGGCAAGCCGTAGGTCAAACGCAAATGGACTTAGGAAGTGTATGGCAAGCCGTAGGTCAAACGGACAGAAGAAACGCCAAATACACAAGCCGTAGGTCAAATCCGGTTGCGTTTTTCATCGAAAAAAGGCAAATGGACTTCGGAAACTAATTCTACGCCTACCAAAACCGTCTGTAGTCCATTAAGTAGTTTTAAGGCAATTTCAAGAGCGTGATGGTAAGCCGTAGATCAAACGGACAGAAGAAACGCCAAATACACAAGCCGTAGGTCAAATCCGGTTGCGTTTTTTACGATAAAACGCAAACGAACTTCGGAAACTGATTCTACGGTTACCGAAACCATCCGTAGTCGATTAGGTAGTCTTTAAGTAATTCCAAAAGCGCGTATGGCAAGCCGTAGGTCAAACGGATAGAAGAAACGTCAAATACACAAGCCGTAGGTCAAATCCGATTGCATTTTTCTATGGAAAAGTGCAAACAGACTTCGGAAATGGCTTCTATGCCTACCGAAACCATCCATAGTCCATTAAGTAGTCTTAAAGCAATGTCAAGAGCATGTATGGAAAGCCGTAGGTCAATGGGTTTGAATTAACGCCAAATACACAAGCCGTAGGTCAAATTCGGTTGCGTTTTTCTATAGAAAAACACAAACGGATTTCCGAAATGACTTCTATGCCTACTGAAACCATCCGTAGTCCATTAGGTAGTCTTAAAGCAATGTCAAGAGCGTGTATAGCAAGCCGTAGGTCAAACGGACTGAAGAAACGCCAAATACACAAGCCGTAGGTCCGATCCGATTACGTTTTTCTACGAAAAACGCAAACGGACTTCGGAAACTGATTGTACGGTTACCGAAACCATCCGTAGTCGATTAAGTAGTCTTTAGGCAATGTCAAGAGCGCGTATGGCAAGCCGTAGGTCAAACGGACAAAAAAAACGCCAAATACACAAGTCGTAGGTTAAATCCGGATCCGAAGATAAAACGAGAACTCTTGAGACCATTTACATGGATTGTCTGAAGAGCACGTGTGTGTGTGTGTACATATGTTGCACCCACAAATATAGGCTTTAATTCGACCAATAAAGACATGATTTACCCAGTGTTCCTGATCGTCGTGCACCTCTAGACCGAGGTATGCGGAGATCGGGCATGACTAGAGAATGTGAGGTAGTTTACACTATGGAGACGAAGAAGATGGATCCAAAGATAAGACAATCCATCTTGAGACCATTTACATGGATTGTCTGAAGAGCACGTGTGTGTGTGTACGTATGTTGCACCCACAAATATAGGGTTTAATTTGACCAATAAAGACATGATTTACCCAGTGGTCCTGATCTCAGTGCACCTCTAGACCGAGGTGTGCGGAGATCGGGCATGACTAGAGAATGTGAGGTAGTTTACACTATTTATATACACAAGGTTAAAGAGAATCTATGCTCCTTACTGTTAATTTATTGTACGATAGACACAGATCAATTATGGACGATAGGGTGGCGTGTCCTTGTGTGCGATGCAAGCACTAGATCTTTCAAAAACGAAAGATACGTGAATAGCACATACGCAACAACGGTCTCTTTCCTGCAGAGCAACTACAAGATTTGCGTTTTCGATCTCATGGTCAGGATGCAGTCGATCCCACAAATAGATATTGTTCCAACTTCATCACAGAGAAGACGAATGTCAAACGAACCACCACCAGTGGAATCTACCCCACCAACAGAGAATGTCACATTCCAAGAAGCTGAGATGGATCAAATGTTGGATTCCTTTTTTGACATGGATCCGGTTATTGAAAACCAAGGTGGAGAAACCATCCAAGGAAATAATGTCGATCAACCTCAGTCATCACGTCCACATCGACGACATGAGAGTGACGTTGAGCCAGAAGGTGAGATGATGCGAAGACTTGCACGAACGCCGCTTTACAATGGTGCAAATATTTCAGTTCTTCGTACATCTTTGGCACTGCTTAATCTACAGTCTATTTATGGATGGTCTGACACGAGTGTCACAGAGCTTTTCAGGTAAATGTACTGTATGCTTAGTATGGACACAAAATTCAAACCAATAATCGTGGTTTTTGATGTGGTGATGTATTGACGGGTTGCTAAACGAGCAAATTTTTTCGGAAGGCAATCACATGCCTCCCTCCCGACCTACTGCCAAGAAGATTCTTACCAGCTTGGGCATGGATTATCATAAAATCCATGCATGTCCTAAGGATTGTACACTCTTTTGAAATGAGTACGCAGATCTAGTACAGTGTCCCAAGTGTGGATCAAACAGATATAGAGAGGATACACAAGGCAAATCTGTCCCTGCAAAGGTTCTGAGACACTTTCCTATCATTCCAAGAATAAAGAGCATGTTCAGGAGCAAGTCTATAGCATCTTTGATGACGTGGCATACCAACACTAGATCCACGGATGGTGTGATGCGCGTGCCTGCTGACTCTCGTACATGGAGGCACATAGAAGAACAATGGCCTACATTTGCGGAGGAGCCTCGTTCACTCCGTTTTGGGCTAGCAATGGATGGAGTAAACCCATTTGGATTATGCAGTTCATCATGGAACACATGGCCTATTTGCTTGGTGAATTATAATCTTCCTCCATGGCTGGCTATCAAGAAAGGCCATCTATTACTATCACTCATTATCCCAGGAAAGTACAAAGCAAAGAACATGGATGTCTATCTGGCACCACTTATAGAAGAGCTTCAAATATTGTGGTCCGGGATTGATGTGGTTGACATGTCCCAACCGATTGAACGGAGACATACCCATGTGCAAGGCATTCTTATGTGGACCATGCATGATTGGCCAGGTTTTGGTGAGTGTTCAGGTTAGTATCATGAAACCTTAACTTATATACAAATCTGCATCATCGCTAATTGTGCCCTGCTAATTTCTTTCTTTACTATTTATAGGCTTGAGCTACTCTGAAAATCATGCATGTCCAAAAGATTGCTCAGGCGCAGGCTCTTTGGGGTGTAGGCACCTCCAGACCTAGTACATCTGGTCCTACACCTAGGACTAGTGTGCCTCCTACCCCCTTGACTAGTGTGCCCCCGAGTCCGATCGGCACTACACCTCCGACGAGTGTACCAGTTACACCGAGGAGTGGCCGGTCTTCTTCGAGACGGTCTAGGTGCTGTTCAGGTGTCTCTTTTGGAGGCAGTGGTTGTTGTGGTGATAGTGCTACTGATGCTTCCACACCACGGAGAGCGCGTCCACCGCTCTCTTCAGTAGACAATTCACCAGCGAGCACACCACGTACACCTTGGGGATCACATGAGCATGATCCTAGCAAGGTGTATACGACCAGAGATGGAGCTGTGGTCATGGATACGGTCGAAAAGGCCATGCGAAAGAGGATACGATATCTTTGCACAATGCAGTTTGGCCATTCTGTGATGGAGCATTGGGATGCTCAGGATCAGGAGAAGAAAAAATACATTGTTGAGGCCATTCATAGGGAGTACAAGCCGGTAGAGGGGTACGATCCAGTCTCGAATGACTAGATCTTGGGCGTGGCGATTGGCACCATGTCACACCGTTGATCAGAGGCTAGAGACAAATTCAGGAACAATGAGCCGAAGCAGGCATGGTTGGACGCAGAGGTGTGGAATGTGATTGGTAGAGAGCTGACGGAGCATCCTGAGTGATTCCAGCAGCAGAGAGAGGCAGCCAGAGCACGTTTAGATTCTGTTGGATCATCACACCTTGGGAGTGGAGGATACGACACGCTTCGCCACGAGTTTGTAAGTATCATAAAAAAGCTTTGATTAACTAAATGTATATGTGTTATTTTGATATGTATTTATTGTTAAGTGTTTGGTTTTACAGGAACTTGCAATGAAGCATGCTCCTACACGTCGAGAGGAGAAGTATGGCTACAAGTATGGGCTTGTAGCTCTTTTGACACAGCTAGCGGAGGAGGGAGAGGCCGTCGACTGGGAGGCCTTGCCTTGAGGGACAGAATTCATAGATTTGTATTGGTAGCTAGTTTTGTGTATATTCATGATTGTATATATACCGACATTTACACTTATAGTTACATGTTTTAACTTTTTGTTATCTGTTCATGGTCGGTTAGCAGATAGATGGATTTATGTTGTGATTATATATGGATTGAGTTATGTAATGAAGTCATGAAAATTATTCTTGCTCAAGTGTTTGTAATCAATTTATGATATGGTTTTGGATTGGTGAATGAAGTTATGGTATGACTTGTTGTAGACGGACTTCCCCGATTGTTGGTGCAATTCAGTTTTGTTATGCTTATTGTTTAGGATTGACAAAGATTTGGTTATGCTTATGGTTATGTTTATGGTTATGCTTATTGTTTTATGCTTATGGTTAACAAAGATTTGGTTGTGCTTATTGTTTTATGCTTATGGTTGACAAAGATTTC
Source organism: Adiantum capillus-veneris (assembly GCF_014529385.1). Taxonomy (NCBI): domain Eukaryota; kingdom Viridiplantae; phylum Streptophyta; class Polypodiopsida; order Polypodiales; family Pteridaceae; genus Adiantum; species Adiantum capillus-veneris. The sequence continues at coordinate 99,082,951 of NC_140954.1, read as the reverse complement.
GTTATGCTTATTTTTTTATGCTTATGGTTGACAAAGACTTGGTTATGCTTATTGTTTTATGCTTATGGTTGACAAAAACTTGGTTATGCTTATTGTTTTATGCTTATGGTTGACAAAAACTTGGTTATGCTTATTGTTTTATGCTTATGGTTGACAAAAACTTGGTTATGCTTATTGTGTAGGGTTGACAAAGATTTGGTTATGCTTATGGTTATGGTTATGCTTATTGTTTTATGCTTATGGTTATGCTGATGGTTTGTAATGTTGAATAAGTAATTAATCAACAGTTCTTGAATTCGCTCTTTAGCGAGAAACAGAGTGGTGGAGTGTCGTAGCTTTTGCACTACTCTTTTGAGTAGTGAGAGTTGGTTTATGCTGCTTCAGTACATGTAGCAGTAGCAACTAACTCTCTCTGCACATAAGTGGAGTGCAATTGATTTTGCACTTCTCCTTTGGATAGAGAGTGCTGCTTTTTGCTGCTGCAGCACATGTGGCAACATTCAGTACTTCTCTCTGTCCAAAAATAAAAAAGGTGGAGTGCGGTTTCTTTTGCACTCTTCCTTTGGGTAGATAGGGTTGGTTTCTGTTGCTGCACTATGCCCAAAAAAAATTTATAGGTTTTCGCGTCGGTATAGGCGCTGCTATATGCGTCTGTATAGGCGTCGGTATACCCGTCGAAAACGACCTATAATTTCCAGCGCGTATTTAGACGAACATACCGACGTGTATATAATCATCAATTTAGAGGGTTATACCGACGCGTATATAATAGCTTATTTGGATGCGTATTTCAACGCTTATATCGACGTGTATACAAGCGTTTATACCGACGCTTAATATACCAACGTGTATATAAGCGTGTTGATTCCGAGGCCGATACCGACGCGTATACCGACTTAGTTCATTTTAAAAATAAACTCAATCCCGTCGGTACAGCGCCGGTATTTGCACGACGTGTTGTAGTGCACGTGAACCGAGAGGTGAATTTGACTAAGAAGGACCGATCGTGGAAATGCATCTTCAACGATACACACAGTTTCTATTGCAAGTGTTTGAGTAGCAGGGATAGCATCTATTTCGATTTTCTTGGAGATCACAAATCTGCAAGAAAACACACAAGGATACACTAAGTGCTAGTTGAAATTATTGTGTACATAAAAAAGGTGTAGTCGAGTGGAGTCTTGTGGTGTACCTTACTAGCTCCCCTAATTTGAAAATAGCGTCCCTGACTTTCCTGTTCGACATATATACATACTCACCGGCATAATGAACTACAATGTAAATCAGGAAAAGGGAAAGTGAGTGATAGTCATATACACAAACTATAGAGTGAATAGGGAGTATGAAGATTACATGAAGCATCTTGTGCCAATCGTGGGACTTCAACCCATACAATTGAACGCTTCCACCCTTCTTAGCTTTTGTGAAATCTCTCTTTAGCGACCTCATGTATCCTATTGGTGTGCGAATAGAGGCAATGGTACCCTTCACCTTGTCTAATTCTTCTTTTGCTAGCATCCATGGTGCTTTAGGAAGCATAATCTTTCCATTTGGGGCACGCCGTGGAGTGGCAGAGGCGGGGAGACGTTTTAAAAGCCTCAAATCCTCCCTCGCATCCAAAGAGTCCTTCTTGCCAATAATGTGGTCCCATAGTGTTTGGGCTACATTCTTGAATATGTGCATGGGATCCAAGAGGTGTTGTATTTATAAGTCCTTCCAATATGGAAGCCTTAAAAATATGGAATACCTTGACATACCTTTTGGTGGAGGACACGGAGCCGGATTGTTGTTGTGGTGTTCCTCCCAAATGGTTGCCCAATTTGCCATTGTGAGCTTTAGAGAAGCCTTTACATTTGTTGGAGCCTTGTGTTTGATATGCCCTTGGGGTAAGAAATGATGGTTGTTTGGATAGATTACCTTACGCAAGGAATCTAGCCTCTCCGTCACCAACGATGGCCCGCAAGTAGGACATGCACTGTGGCCCGATGTGGACAACCCTGCATAAATATCATATGGTTATAGAGACGAGTGAACTAAAGTGAGCTAAAGGGAGAGAGGGAATGAGAGATAGAGGACAGGGGGTTACCAAAAATCTCTCCAAGCTCAAGATAGTCGTGCATAGTACACATAAGGATTCCCCTCACTTGATCCTCTCTCCCCCCCTTTCCAAGTGAGACATCGACAACAGGAATGCCTCTCCATAACTCCTCCAACTCCTCGATGACGGACTCGAGGTAAATGTCATTATTTGACACTTTGTACTTCCCTGGCACAAGCAAGGAAAAAAGTATATTGTCCTTCTTGGTTGTCTCCCATGGTGGAATATTATAGTTGACGATCACCACAGGCCAAGTGCTCCATGAAGTAGACTGAGTGCCGAAGGGGTTTACACCGACACTTGCTAACCCAAGCCTCAAGTGTCGAGGTTCCAACCAAAACTCTGGCCATTGAGTTTCGATATGCCTCCATGAATCGGCAAGGACACGTATCATTCCATCATTTGAGCAATGGTTTTCCTGCCACGTGAGAAGCTCTACGATAGACCTACTTTTAAACATGTGTTGGATGCGAGGAATTAATGGAAAATGTCTTAATATCTTGCGAGGGGAGGTGTGCCTCGCTCACACCTGCTATCTTGTATCGTGCCTCCCCGCACATGGGACATGAGGTAGCATGTGCATGCTCATTGCGGTATAGCATGCAATCCTTGACACACGAATGGATGTGCTCATACTCCATTCCAAGTGTAGTGACATACGATCTAGCTCGTTGATGATTTGGAGGCATGTGGTGATCAGTTGACAACATTTTTCCCATCAAACTACAACAAACATGCGTATTAGTATAATTCCTAGAAGACGACACCATAAAGAGAGAGTATATAAAAGCCACATTCCATACTTACAGAAGTAGTGCATCGACACTTGAATTACTCCAACCGAATTTTTCTTGCAAGTTGAGTACTTCCAGCGATGCTCGGAGCACCCCTACCGTGCACCATTGTAAAGAGGTGTTCAGGCACTCGTCATCAATCTATCCTCCATTTCGGCAGCCCGTTTAGTGCAGGGCTGACAATCTTCTTCGCACACGTCACGCTCATGAGCTAGTAACTCATCACATATGTCGAACATATACTCATCCTCTACCTCAAGTGTCAAGAAGATGCCGTAGGAGCTGCTGACGTAGAGGACAACGGCAGGATCACCATGCGGTGCACCCAAATCGCCCAGTCGCTCTTGCCTCTGCCGTTCGGCCTTGCGCGCCGGTGCACCACCACCGAACATAGACCAATGGGGCACCTCCTCAAGTGACAGGTGAATCGTTCTATCATCTCTCCGAGCGCTTTTCCAAGGATCCCAAAGCCCTTCGTTCTCCACATGCTCCAAAGCAATGCGCCTCAAGCGAGGAATTTCCTTTTGCACTTGGTACAACGACAAGGTAGTTTTTCCTTGAGCCAACGATCTCGCTCTGGGCTTCCAGGAGGACCACAATCATCCCAATATCGATGTCCTGCATATGCGAAAAGTTGTTTATTTAGTCATGTGTCGTAAAAAATAAATAATTAAAAAACACTTAATTCCATTAGAAAAATTATATATAGTTAAAGTCAAAGGGAATAAATGACAATGAGTGTTAAAATTATTTTCTAACTAAAAGAAATTTTAAAAATTCAATTATTAAACATTTAAAAGTACTAGAAAATAAAGTATCCATAAAAAATTAAAAATCTTCATAAAAAAACTCAAAAGGCTAAAAATGAAATAATGTATAGCTGAGGGTGGGGGGGGGGGTGGGGGTGGTTTGTACCCCCCCCTCCCCCCCCCAATTGCAACCTTGGATTTGCATGTATCCGTTTGAAATGACTAGTCGCGGTAATAACTGGCGCCTAAAAAAAGGAAAGAAGACAAAGTATGCCGCGTTTTTGCAGCATACCCTATCTTCCTTGCATTTCTTGCTCTCCGCCATCGCTCCCAAGCTTCCCCCCCTCCCCTCCCCCACTCCCCATCTCTCTCTCCTTCAACAAGCTTCCCCCGTCTCCCCTCCCCCACCTCTCCCTTCCCCCTCTCTCCTTCTCCAAGCTTCTCAAGTTTTTTCGAAGAGGGTTTTGTGCAAGTTTCGGCAAGGGGGTATTCTTCCATCTTCTTTGGACGTTCAACCTATTCGAAGCTCAACCACACTACAAAGAAGAGGTAAACACAAAAGCACATCCTCCCTCTTCCCCTTTTGTTTTCTACTACACACGCACACACACGCACACATACACACACACATAAATAAAAAAATAGAGAAAATAGAGAATCCATTATAACATACCTTGTTCATTAGGAAACGGTTGTTTCGCACGACTTGTTTAAAATGGTTGTTTTGCTAAGCACGTTTGAAAATGGTTGCTTTGTTACATACGTTTGGAAATGATTGATTTTTCACGTACGTTTTGGAAATGATTGTTTGGATAGTGTTAGATGAAATAGAGAGAGAGAGAGAGAGAGAGAGAGAGAGAAAGAGAGAGAGAGAGAGAGAGAGAGAGAGAGAGAGAGAGAGAGAGAGAGAGATTTAAAGAGAGGGAAAGAAATAGATAAAGAGAGTGAGAGAGGGAGAGAAATGTTAAATAAAGAGAGGTAAATGTTAAATAGAGAGAGAGAGAGAGAGAGAGAGAGAGAGAGAGAGAGAGAAATAGATAAAGAGACTGAAAGAGAAAGAGGGATAGAGGTAGATAAATAGAGAGAGAGAGAGAGAGAGAGAGAGAGAGAGAGAGAGAGAGATTAAAAGAGAGGGAGAGAAATAGATAAATAGGGAGAGAAATGTTAGATAGAGAGAGAGAAATAGATAAAGAGAGTGAGAGAGGTAGATAAATAGAGAGAGAGAGAGAGAGAGAGAGAGAGAGAGAAAGAAAAAGATAGAAAAAGAAAGAGGTAGAGATAGAGATAGAGAGAAAGAAAGAGAGAGAGGAAGAGATAGAGGTAGATAAATAGAGAGATAATTAATGAGATAAAGAAAGAGAGAGAGAGAGAGAGAGAGAGAGAGAGAGAGAGAGAGAGAGAGAGAGGGAGAGATAGAGAAAGAAAGAGGGACAAATAGAGATAGAAAGAGGAAGAGATAGAGGGAGATAGAGAGGAAAAAAGAGAGAGATAGAGGGAGAGAAGGAAAGAGGGAGAGATAGAGTGAGAGAAGGAAAGAGAGGAAGAGATAGAGGGAGAGAAGGAGGAGATAGAAAGAGGAAGAGATAGAGGGAAAGAAAGAGATAGAGAGGTAGAGAAACAAAGAGAGAGAGGTAGAGGGAAAGAGGGAGAGATAGAGTGAGAGAGGGAGAGGAAGAGATAGAAAGAGGAGAGAGAGAGTAGATAGAGAGGGAGAGAAAGAGAGGAATAGAGATAGAAATAAGGAGAGAAAGAGAAAGATAGAGAGGTAGAGAAAGAAAGAGAGAGAGGTAGAGGGAAAGAGGGAGAGATAGAGTGAGAGAGGGAAACAGGGAGATAAGGAGAGAGATAGAGGGAAATAGGAAGAGATAGAGGGAGATAGAGAGAGATAGAGAGAGGAAGAGATAGAAAGAGGGAGAGAAAGAGAGGGAAATAGGAAGAGATAGAGGGAGAAAGAGAGAGATAGAGGGAGAGAGGGAGAGGGAGAAAGGGAGAGAGAGAGAGAGAGAGAGAGAGGGAGAGAGGGAAAGAGAGAGAGTAGATAGAGAGGGAGAGAAAGAGAGGAATAGAGATAGAGAGAAAGAAAGAGAGAGGAAGAGATAGAAAGAGGGAGAGAGGGAGAGAAAAAGAGAGAGAGAGAGAAAGAAAGAGGGAGATGAATAGAGATAGAGAGAAAGAAAGAGAGGAAGAGATAGAAAGAGGGAGAGAAAGAGAGACATAGAGAGGGAGAAAGAAAGAGAGAGAGAAAGAGAGAGAGGGAGAGTGGGAAAGAAAGAGAGGGAGAGAAATAAAGAGAGAGATAGAGAGGGAAAGAGGGAGAGTAGATAGAGAGGGAAAGAGAGAGAGAGAGAAAGAGAGATAGAAGGAAAGAGAGGTAGAGAAAGAAAGAGAGATAAAACGAAGGGCAGCCCATCCCCAAGCTTGGAGGGTGTAGGTAGAAGACAATGGGTTTCACTTGTAAAACATGCTGATCTATGTTTTGCAATAACGGGATGAAGCGCCTGGCTCACTTTGTGAGGCCATTCTATGACATGGTGGATGTCCCTGGGGTCGCTCTTGTGGACGTACGCGAAGCCCGAAAAAGTGGTGCCCAAGTCCAAAGCCACCATGACCTTAGCCGAGACCTCCATGCCTCGACAGAAGATGTCGTCCATGTTTGGCTTCTCATCTCTGAGAGTGTTTGCTTTACATGGAGGCGCATACATGACTCTGGGATGGAGAGAGAGAGAGAGATAGAGTGAGAGAAATAAAATTACTTATTACATTACATTAGAATTGTAATGTTATGATCAATTGATCACTTAGATGTTGAATTTATGTGCAACCAACACAAAACGATGGCTACATTTAAAATGTACATATATATATGTTTATGCATGTATGTAGGCACTAAGTATGGGAGCATAGCATCCGAAGGTTAGACGTTTCCTCTTGGGTATAGTCCTTTTTTAATCGTGGCATTGTGATCATTGATCCACTCATGCATGGATTACCGCAATGTACCTTTGGTTTTACCACGGTTGAGACTGCGATGATATCTAAAGAGGTGCAGTTGACCTTTGGTATTACTAGCCTCTACTTAGGTCTACTAGTATGTGTATGTATCTACGTGTTTGTATGCTAATATATATATCCTCTGGGAGAGAATTGTAATGTTACGATCAATTAATCACTTAGACGTTGAATTTAGTTGGAGCCAACGCAAAACGATGGCTACATTTACAACCTTAATATATATATATGTATGCGAAGCCCGAAAAAGTGGTGCCCAAGTCCAAAGCCACCATGACCTTAGCCGAGACCTCCATGCCTCGACAGAAGATGTCGTCCATATTTGACTTCTCATCTCTGAGAGTGCTTGCTTTACATGGAGGCGCAGACATGACTCTAGGATGGAGAGAGAGATAGAGTGAGAGAAATAGAATTACTTATTGCATTACATTAGAATTGTAATGTTACGATCTATTGATCACTTAGATGTTGAATTTAGGTGTAGCCAACACAAAACGATGGCTACATTTACAACCTTGACATATATATGTGTGTACATATATATTTGTTTATGCATGTATGTAGACACTAAGTACGGAAGCATAGCATCCGAAGGTTAGACGCTGCCTCTTGGGTATAGTCCTTTTTTAATCATGGCGTTATGGTCATTGATCCACTCATGCATGGATTACCGCAATGTATCTTTGGTTTTACCACCATTGAAACTCCGATGATATCTAAACATTAGGAAGGGAATGGGGTGTAGGAGGTCCTCTTTATTTGCCATGGGATTAAAAATGGGGTTAGGGGCTGGGCTAATGGGTGGATGCCATGTGGACAAAAATGGTGGGTGTGGCAGGTTTGGTCAAACTTGTACTCTTTCATAAAATATAAAGAGAGAAACTCTTATAAATGATAAAAATAGAGCCTTTTTCTAAAATATTGGGGTGAAAACCAATCTTTTCTCTCTCTAGAGGCTGTCAATTTGTTTTTCCCACTCTCTTAATATATGGCCTCTTCAAAAACGTGCTGAACATTCTCTCTCTCTCTCTCTACTGTACCATCTATCACTTCTCTCTATACTGTACTATCTCTCTCTATTGTACCATCTCTCACGTCTCCTCTCTCTACTGTCCCATCTCTCACTTCTCCTCTCTCTTCTTCTCTCTCTTCTCTATCAGTACCATCTCTCACTTCTCCTCTCACTTACCCTCTCTCACTTTTCCCTCCCAAAAACCTATGCAACAGAGTTTTGAACCTCTTTTCCCTCCTCAAGCTTGCAACATTCTTCTCAAGGTTGCTGCATTCTTCTCAAGAGTGCAGCTTGCTCCTCAAGCTTGCACTTGCTCCTCAAGGTAAAGATTTCCATTGCTCTGTAAGTTTCTTACACATTGCTATCTATAACTGAGTTTGCAGCATATCTTTTGTTTAAATCTACCATTTCTCTTTCTCTTTGAAGCTTGAGTATCCCACTCAAGCTTTTCCCAACCTGCAAGTTTTATATCATAGTAGTAAGTGATGTGTGTTAGTTGTGTCCATATTTTTCATTGGCATTCATCGATTAACAGTAAGTGTTGTGTGCAGGTTGTGCCATTATTTTCCATGTCATCATCAGGTTCTCGACGACCCAGGAGTGCTATTGACTCCATGTCATGCAGCAATGTTCAAGATGACAGTGGGTGTTGGGTGACGATAGAGTTCAAACGGTTGATGTGGGTGACAATGCAACCCAGCTCAAGAGGCGCACACAAGGTCTCCAAGAGACACATGGCTTCTCGGGTACACCATTGGAAGGGAAGAATAATGGAGTTTAAACAAATCCAAAGTGGTAAGCGGCTTGCAAAGGTTCAACATGTGTATGTGGCTTCACAACTGAAGTTAACGACAACGTTGACTCCACCAAGGTTTCCAGCAAATTGTAAGTTCACACCACTGTCAAAGTCTTAGATTTTCTCGATTATCGATTTTTGCTGCGTAAGTTGCTTTGTTGTTTTAAGATTTCTTTGATTGTGTAATGTTTACAGATGTCTTTCCATCCGATTTTGTAGAGTGGGAGCCAATAGAGTCCTTCACAGGAACTTTTGAGGCCATCCATGTTGAGCTTGGCAAGTTGCTCTATGCTGGTTGTTCCTCCTCTGAGCTTGCATCACAAAACATTTTTTTTACCGACCATACTTACATCACACCTACAAGAAATGGGTATGGCAATCTTTCTCCGGTTAACTTGCCAACTTTGCAGAGTTTCGAATGGCCTAAGCTAGATAGTGCTTTAATAGCAACAACCAAAAGGAGAATCGAGATGGATGTGCATGCAGCAATGAAGTGCACCTATGGTTCTCATAAAGAAACTTTGACATGGTTTATGTCACTTCATATGTTTGTACATATTTTCTGTTTGCAGAGTGTTCACAGGACACCAACAATGTGGACCTGCAAAGGGGGAGATGCAATATCTTCTTTTCTTGTAGCTGGATGGGAAACGAAAGTGGTCAACCATCAAGGAGATAGAATCAAGTTGTCTATAATTGCGGAGAATGTGGTCTTCAGATACCATATCGCAAAGAAAAGCTTATCAATGGATTTTCCATACAGAAGATGGAAGTTGACGAAGGGAGAATGGGAAGCACTAGACTCTGACGTTGCAGTTAGAGAATCCATTGACCTGCAAATATGTCTCCATGATGATACAGTGCATGACATCTTAGTGAATAACGATTGGCATCTCAGTCATCTTCGCGAGTATCTTAATCTTAGATATTCCTTGTTAGAGACATATCTCTTTGTAATCAACCAGAAAGTTATACGTTCTAGAAAAGAGAACAGCTTTTTATGTGAGAACATCACATTTCCGCGATGTATTTCTGTAAAACCTTGTAATTGATAAAAGATTATGATTCTATTAATGATTTTGGCATTTTGAATTTTATCTCTGTGTGAAATCTTATGTCCAACCTTATGAGTGAAATGCCATTTCAGTGATTTGGAATGCAAGTGCTTTCCAATCACGTTTATTAAGTAAAAGTATACTTTTAAGTTATTTTTATAATTTTTTTAAATTTTTAAAAAAAGTGACTTTCAGTATATAAGTGACTTTATAAGTTTTTAAAAGCTTTTATAACATTCACAAAACTCAGACTCTTTGCTCTCAAGCTCTCTCTGTCTGCTCTCTATCTATTTTCTTCGCGAAAAAAACCATGGCCACAGCTAGTGACGCACTTCTCTCACAATTGGAAAAGATAGGACTTGCAGATCGAGCACACGATCTAATTAATGTCTTTGAAGGCTTCATCGACATAGAAGCCACAACAAATCTTCATGGGGAAGCATTCCAGAGCTTCCTTGACTACATGGCACAACACATCGAAGAATATGCCATAGTCTTTGAGGGATCTGACATGGCATGGGTGCCAGTGGAGTTCCTCAAGCACCTCTACGCCACCGACAAAAACTTTCGCTATCGATTGTTGCGATTCACTAAAGGGCTCACTGATCGGGATTACAGGACAGAGGATGAGGAAGAACTCATGGACCTGGGCATGGGAAACATCGGCACTCAATTCATCTCATGGGACATGGTTTAGTTTTGCTTGTGCTTGAAGGTACTGACAAGGGAAAATCAAAAGAAAAAGCGAGTAAGAAACCAACGGTGACTCTTGTTGAGGAGTCAAATGAAGTTATCGAGGAGGTGGATGGGCAGGTGGAGGCATCAATGGCACTTGTCCTATTACAAGAGCCCAGTACAACTGAGAAGGATGATAGAATGATTGAGGGAGATGACGTGTTGGAAGAAGTGCCGGAGCTACAAATTCTTTCTCTCCATGCAGTGGTTGTCGATGGTCGTCTCTTCCTATTTCTTGATGACATTGCCAAAACATTGGGACTTAGAGAAGACGAGTCTCTCTCTGTGCTAGCTATCTATGCAGGGATGAAGGATCCTAGTGGAAAGCAAGAGAAGACAGAATTTGAAATTGAATTTGAAGATCAAAGTATTTTAGACGGCCTCTCATTCTTTCCCACTGAGAATGAACAAACATTGGTGCAAACCGTCGCTTCAACACTTGTAGAGATCAAATCGTGTGCCTCTTTCTATGAAAGCGTTCCTGAGAGTGCTTTTCAGCCGCACAAACCTTTGATCTCTACGGGAAAAGATGATCGCTCTAGCATTGACCTTACCAAAAAATCACTTGAACAGATGGATGAAGAGACAGAGGTAAACTTATTATAACTTGATTATTTGTGTACAATTCATTACAACAAGAGTTTAAATTTATAAATTGTTTTGCAGACTACATATCATGTTGATAAATTTGCAATGCGAACTGGTGGTTCCTGCAGCAACCCTACAGGCAGAGATAGCTCTTTGTGGCACTACTTGAGCCACTTGGGCCCCTCAATTATTAGAGTTGTATACACGGGCTTCTCCAAGCATGGTACAACGGAGCTCCTCAAGTGCAAAGCTTTGAGTGCCATCCTTGCTGAAGTCTCTCTCACTTTAAACGCCCATAAATGTATATTGGTCGATAGAGAGGCTTCTTTGTATGCATTTACAGGCAAGCACTCTGGATCCATCCTTTCCCACTGTGCTTTAAGCTTAGGTCAAGGAATTACAAACCCATACCAAATTGTAAAGACATTTGAGGTCGATTCAGCCCCTCCTGCAATTCCTACCGATGTAATTCGTCAAGAAATGCATAAACCATGATGTAATATCTCTTGTAGTAAAAAAAGTTTTGTTTTTTGAAGTGTTCTATCGCATCTGGTGTACTGGTATTGTGCAGGCAATGTCTACATAGAGTTTTCCATTTTTATTCATTTTTGAGTTTTTTTGAGCAGTAGGAGGGGTGTATACAGTTGTACTAGCATGAAAGTGAAAAAAAATAAATTAAAAAAGCCCTGTGCGCCACGGCGCGCACAGAGCTGTTTTGACCTGGACAGCTCTGTGCGCACCGTGGCGCACAGGGCTTTTTTTTATTTAAAAAAATCACTTTCATGCTAGTACACCTCCTTGGAGGTGTTTTAGCACCATTTTGCATGGTTTGGAACACTGTTTTGGCAGCTTTCAAAAAAAAAAAAATCCACTGTTGAGCATTTGTCGAAATGAACAGTTAACAAATAACAACTTAAAATTGTTGAAGTTCTCAAGACATAGTTTAAAATTACTCAAGACACTGATACAAAATCTGATCATTGGTATTGATTCAAAAGATTACAAACTCTCAGTAGAGCCACAAATGTGATAAAAAGGTTACATGGGATAAACTAGTTCTTATATAAACAGGCCTCATCTCTCAATCTAATTGCTAATGCTAAGTCCGTCACTTTGAGGGTGACTCTCTTGGCATGCACCATACAGGACACGCCGTCGTTGAAGAGCTGCACCAAAATGTCTTCCGCCGCGTCCTGTAGTGCCAAGAGTGCTCTGCCTTGGAGTCGAGTGACAGAGTCACTACACTCTTCCATAATTTCTCTAACAACACGCGAAAAAGCTGCTTTTGGTATGATTGGATTAGTAAATTTTTGATACTTTCTAATTTCCCTCAAGGCCACCGTTCCTGGCTTCCATCTTCTTTTCTTATGTGCCACAGGTGGTGGAGGGGGAGCTGGTAGTCTGGCCCATTGAGGAGGGTCATTTCTAAACTTTTCTCTCCTCTCTGCTTGAGTTTGTTGCTCTTCAGCTGCGAGATTGTCCTTCTTTCTCTTTGGACATTTCTTAGCTCTCTGAGGTCCTTTGAGTGGCCAAGAGCTGCCAGCCTGTGCCTGTTGTGTTGCTGTGGCTCTCTCTTCAACTGCTCTTCTCTCTGCTTTGGCCCGTGCTTGAAGGTTTGCCAAATGAGCTCTCTCAGCCTCGGCTCTCTCCCATTCTTCCACCTCTCGTCTTCTTGCTTCTTCCTTTTCTCTGCTCTCAGCTTCTTTGGCAGCTCTTTCTTTTTCCTGGCGTGCCTCTTCCTTTCTTTTCTTGGCAGCCCGTCTATCCTTCTCTGGTGTTTTTCTTTTTGCGCACTGTTTGAAACGCATCTTTATTGGTGGAGTTCGTGAGGTTGCTTGAGCAACAGGTGTAGGAACAACAGGTGGAACCTGCTCATTTTGTAGTGGCTCAGGGTTGATCTCAGAGATGGGTGGAGGATCCGACAAAGCTGTGCGGTGGGCTTGATGTAACGGTGGAAGATCCCCAAAAATTTGGCACATGGTAGTTTGATCATCTGGAATAGAAGGGTTTGGAAATTGGATGGGCTCTGTGACTGGTTGTGGTGTTGGGTTATCGTCATGCGATTGCGGCGCGGGATTCAATGTGGAAATGGTTTCCTCATGTGAAGAAGATGGTTGGGGAGGTTGCATGGTATCTAGATGGGCTTCTGGCATTGGATCTGAAGATGTGGGCTGTGTATGCGGTGCGGGTTGGGGTTGGGATGTGGTAGTGGTTTCTTCTTGTGCATGAGATGGTTGAGGAGGTTGTGTGGAATTTGGAGATGGTTGTGATGTTGGATTTGAAGCTAGGGATTGTGTATCAAGTGAGGGCGCTGAATCTGTTGTGTTGTGAGTGGTGGTGGTTTCATCGACGTGCATACTGATTTTCTCTTGAGTAGGTTCCATCGTGATCAAGATATGAGTGCGTGCTCGCTTTAGCTCGAGTGGATCTTCTAGAACGTGCGAATGAGAAATGAACTTTAAAAAGTGAGTTTTGACTTAAATAGGCCCAAAAATGTTTAAAAAATTAAAAACTTAAAAAATGATTAAATAGGTACACTTTGATCACAACTAAGAATACCTTGGAACCACTGTTGTAGTGATTTACTTATTGTTTGTGTATTAGACACACCTTTCACAGAGTTGGCTGCAACTTTCCCACTCTTTCCCTTACCGCTCTTTGATTTGTTGACTTTGACAACCTTGCTCTCGGTTCCCATGGACACTTTACTATGGCAGCAATAAATGCATGGAAAGAGTGTCATTGCACCATGTTTGCAACCTAACATGCACTTAAGAGTTTTCAAATCTCCTGCCAAATGCCACTCAACTTGGAACGAACCCAAGTCTGAAACTTGCAATCTTTGTCCTTCTTATTGTTGCCGAATGATGTCAACAATTGGCGTATGATTGAAATACCACTTCAAGGACTCATGTGTTTCTTTTGGGAGATGAAAAGCAGCCAACCACCAGATATTCTTCTTTGATTGAACACCTAAACACGTGTTTCCCTTCTCATTGTCATTTAACTCAACATCGACACCTACCAAGGCCCTGTTCATCATTGTAACGCTTACCCTTTCGAGCCGCTGACCTTTAACAATCTGACACTCATCTAGTTTCATAACAAAAATTACTTTTCCACCACACTCTTCTTGTGTCAACCCGTAAAATCTGATCATTGACTCCTAGAGTTTCAACAAGTCGACATACACATTGTTGAATTCGTTGTAGCGAAAGGATTTTCCATCTTCTAATGTCATGACATCCTTGACACATTGAAATCCACCTAACAAACTTGCAACATCATTGTTGGCGCATCGTTTGGCAATGCTAACACTGTAAGGTGTTGGTAGCAATCTGAAAAGACCTTTTGCTCTGTGTCCTATTGTTACAATTTTATACAAAGCTTCATAAGCTTTGAAACTTATTCATGCACTGTCACACACCTCCATCATTTCCTGAGGTGACACAATACTTTTTAACTCATTGAAATATTTTTGACACAGAATTTTGGCAATGCTAACATTGGATGGATCGTCCAATAACTCCACCAACTCCTTTGGTTTGATGATATGTTGCAATAATGTACGTCCGGTTGTATCGATATCAGAATCGATTCCCATCATTTGTCGAGATAAATTTTTGCATATGGAAACATAATTATAACAACCTGCAAACAAAGTGTAAAAGCAAAAGTTGGAGTTTATATCCTTACCTAGTTTGTCGTATTCGTTTTTTTTCGAGCTCCACCATTTGAAGATAGCGTAGACATTGCTTGTCTCTTTCGCTTACGAATGTAGTAGCCGAGGGGAATGTGTGTGAGATGATCTATTCTCCGACGCATATTACGTGCAGTGTGTTGTAGTTGAACGTAGTTATCCAATCGACGCTCTTGCTCTGTTTTCTGTTGCTGTAGCTTTTTATTAAGTTGGATTATCTCAGCGTTCAACTGCTTCATTTTGTCATTGGCTTCTCCCCTGATTCGTTGAATGTCCATCATGTGCTTTTCTTGCACTGTTGATGAGGCAACAAAGAGCTGATTTCTTGCTTCTCTTTCATTGAATAAAGCCGAATGTAACCTCCAGCAGTATCCCCACAGCCCATCTCTTCTATCTCCAATAAAACGCAAAACGTCAGTGACATTGCGAAAGGGTGGTGCTGCATTGGTTATAGGATCAAACGGGTAAATGTGACCATCAACCCATAAGTTGATTTCTTTGCATCCACTACTTCGTAGCTGATCTACAGCATTGGGGTTAGAAGTTCCAAGGCGTACAGTAGCATATTCCTTCTCTAAATCGGCGTTTAAGCGATATCGTTTTGGCTTATTGGTAATATCTTGCAGTGGAGGGAGATTACTTGCCATTGGTGCTAAATAAACAAGTAAGCAAGAGGGATAATGTGTAATGGTGAAGGTTACAAGCAGTACAAGCACAGAGAGCTGGCTATGGAGGGATAGGAGATAGGAAAAAGCTCTCAGAATTGAGATAAAGGGATTTTGTTTTGGAGGGAAGAGAGAGGCGGAGTACAACTCAATATTTTTCAAATTCAAATAGTTGAAGAATAAAATGCAGCTGCACACAAAGGTAATGGAGTTCTCCATTGCTCTCACATAGAGTAGGAGGGAGAAAAGCATGAGGGGGAGAGAGAGAGAGAGAGAGAGAGAGAGAGAGTAGAGAGGTAGATAAAGAGAAAGAAAGTGAGAGGAAGTGGGAGAGGGAAAACAATAAATGAAGAGAGTGTGGAAGAGAGAGAAAATCTGCAGCTTTGGAGAATCTGCACTTTTTGTCAGATGTACAACATAGAATGTTCTTTCATTGATTTGAAGAAGGAAGAGAGAAAAGAAGAGAGAGAGAGAGAGAGAGAGAGAGAGAGAGAGAGAGGGCTGCACGTTTTAGAGAGAGAATGCAGTGAGAGAATGTGTAAAATCTCTTTTTTTGACTATGAAAAGGTTGAAAAGTACTTCTCTTTATGATATCTAAGTGAGAGAGAGAGTGATTTATATGCTAGAGAGAGAGAAGTGTGGGAAAAGACATTTTAAAATTCAGTTACCCACCTCTTTTTTTAGTGAAAATATATAGAAATGTCATTTTTAAAAATCTTAGCACCCTTTATTTTAAGGCTTGGTCAAACTTGGTTTAAGCTTTAAGCATTTTCTTAAACTGCCAAATAAAGAGGCCCTCCTATACCCCATTCACTTCCTAATGGAGGTACAGTTGACCTTTGGCACTACTAGCCTCTACTTAGGTCTACTAGTATGTATATGTATCTACGTGTTTGTGTGGTAATATACTTGTATACGTATATTTAGATGAGTGAGTAGGGTGGAAAGCTTAATCTTATATTTCTCTTTGTAATGTAGATCTTAGACGACAGAACAACTGGTGAGGAGCAGCCAACTGGCTCTTGTTTTGGTTGGTTCATATCTCAGGTGGGCTCCCACCTGGGGTGGACATCACCTCCAGTGGATGCGAGTCTTGAGTCGGTGAGAACAAGCAACTAAATAAATAATGTTTCTACGTAGTTAACCATAAACCATGAGTATCATATGTTTTTTTTTTAATTTGCAGGCATGGCCATCCTACACCTACCCTTCTCAGATTCCTGTACTGGTCGTAGATCCTGACTTACAGCGGACTATCTCTTTATGAGAGCAGTACCTCCGTTCGATGGAGGATTTGTTTGGACGCTACACTCCACAACACCTTGCGACCTACGGCATTTCTCCGCAGATTACACCATGGGGGAGTCAGGGAGGGACTCCTTACCTATAGAGCCTCGCATCGACGGCACCTCCCTCTACTCTTCCTTCCTATCGTCCTACTCCTATTCCATCGCAGGGTCCTACTCCCCTTGCATCGCACGGTCCTACTCCCATGGCATCACAGGGTCCTATGCCACTCCATTCCACTCCGGCTTCACCAGAACATCGTCAACGGACTTCCTCTTGCAGCGCGCGTTGACTGTCGTCTTAGGGCAGCGAGTGCCGTGAGAGACGAAGCGGCGGCGGATCTTGTGGTTTCTCATGTTTTGATAGTGGCGGGGGAACAGAGTCCCCACTTCTAGAGCATGCCGTCCGTGACGCAGTGGACAAGGATACTGACGCACCTGTGCCAGACACACATGGACGCTACTACAGGGTTAAATATGGCGGGGAGGTTGATTTTGGCACAGCACACGGCAGGGCATTTCGATGCCATCTACAAATTCTTATACATTCAACGTATAAGAATTGTTTTATAAAGTTCAGAGACCAACTTCCCGATCATGCACGGTACATTGAGGACGCTCTGTTAGCTAGATTTTCAAACGCCCCCGATCAACGTTTTTCACAACAATGGTTGGAGGGCTACATAAAGATATTTCTAAAAAACAAGCAGTCTAGTGTGCGGCGCGCAGCAGCCAACCAGGTGAGAGATCCAGACAAGAGTTACCGTGGTGGCAACATGGCAGACGCAGAGTGGGAGTGGGCAATTAAAGAGAAGAGTGATCAAGCTATGATGGGCTCATCATATAAACAACAACGCGAGGCCCGCGCAAGACAAACTCCCACGCACTATGGCTCAGGAGGCAAGGGAGCTTGGAATGACAAATATGTAAGATTATTTGAATTATAACGTCGATCGTTGATTATAAAGATTATAGTTGATAATTTGGTATTGTTATTGTTAACTTAGGAAAATGTCACTCTCTCTCGACCAACCAGAGAGATGGTCAAGTATTGGGAGTAACATACAAAATTTGATACTTGGCGATGGTTGTTTGAAAACAACCACATCTCTCGCAAGCAATTCGACGCGGCGGTTGGACCACTACAAGAGGTAAGTTTAAACAAGTAATTTTGTATTAATTGTTTTGAGCTGTGGATAGTTGTTTAATTTGGTTTGGGTTTATGTAGAGTCAAAGTGATCCAACATATGTGCCTGTGGACAACAACGAGGATTAGATAAAAACATGTCTTGTCAAAACTTTCGTAAAGTACCAATGTGGCACAATGTATATACAACTATTTACTTTTTATTGCAACTTTTTTAAATGGTTGATCTTCTATAATTTTAATTATCAAGGTAAAGTAAATTCAATTTTAGTTCTTTGGTATTTTTTATACTTTTCCAAAAAATAATTGATGTTTTATTGTTTTATGCAGGTCAAAAATAAAGGTGCTAATTTGGACCACCCAAATTTGGGTGGCCCAAATGAGCACCTTTATTTTTGAACTAGCGTTTAACGATAATATACGCAGTAATAGCAACGGCAAAGGTCGCGGTAATAGCAACGGGTATATTGCCGCGACTATTACCGCGCTTATTGCTGATAAACCAGTACCGTATTCATAGCCGCAGTTATTGTCGTCCACACAAATTTTTCACTCTCCTTTTTCCTTTGTTTTTTCGCGGCAATGTTGGCGGTTATAGACAACTCCTCTTATAGTGACACATGACTAATTAGGTTGGGATGAGAACGTATGAAACTAGAAATTAGGTTCAAATTTTCAAAAATTCATCGTGCCATTCTCAAAGCTTCAAGAACTCTATCCTTGCTTTGGCCCTTTGAACTTCAAGGGTCATACATGAATCCATTTCTCCTATAGTGTGAGAGGAGCCCGAATATAAGGAGATGTCTTTAGCTTGCCTTGAGAACTCATACAAGCCAGAAGAAAGATGTTCTTTATTTTTCTCCTGGATTGGAGTGTGCCAAAGATGTTCGTTTGTCAGTCTCTTCCTAGTCCAAACCTCAAGGGGAGGATTACTAGAGTATGAGTCAAGGAGGGAAAAGGTGGAATTATCCCACATGTATTAATGCAAGATTGTAGAGATACTCAGAACTCATTTCATGAATGAATAAACCAAGTCTATTTTGCATTACATATCTCTTGTTTATGATGAGTGTGTGATGGCTTAACAAATACTCAAGATCGTGTTTATGAGTCCAATTAGTTAATTGATCTTGGAACCTAATTTGCTTGAGTGATAATCTACCCAACACACACTCACCTGTGTGTACGATGTTTCTATTTCATCCACCTTAGTTAGCACAATACCATTCCCATCATACTCTCTCTCTCTCTCTCTCTCTCTCTCTCTCTCTCTATCATATTGCACTCAAGTTACCCTTCTCTACTTCACTATAGAGAGAGGGATAATTAAGTGTAGGTAGAGAGAGAGAGAGATGATTAGGCATCTATCTCCCTCCAGAGTTATGGTTGTAAGTGAAGCCAGTGTTTTGTCTTCTACACAATGGGAGAGTCATGTCGTTGTTGTAGAGTGCAAGATATATGTATGTGTAAGTTTAGATTTAGGATTACTAAAATAATGTGGACTTCGGAAACGGCTTGTTCTTGAACCGTTTGTGCATATATGTATGCTCAAATAGATTGCATGTAGCTTGTTAGGTTTAGGTATGTAATCATTTTCAAGCTCACATGCACAAACGACTGGTGAGATAGTTGTTTCTAAAGTCCTCAAGCGTTTTTGCATCCAAAAAACGGTGAGGACTTCAAAAATGACTTGTTCATAAGCCGTTCGTACATATGATCTTGCAAATAGCTTGCATGTAGCTTCCATGGGTTTAGGTAGGTAGAGAGCAAGCTGATTACGTATCTCACATGTGTAAACGATTGCGGGAAAGACAATTCTTTAATGTGCTGTGTTTTTACATCTCAAAGATGTTGTGGACTTTGAAAACGTTTTGTCTGCGAGTTGTTTGCGCATGTGAGCTTGCAAATAGCTTGCATGTAGCTGCTCTATAGTGCTTTGAAGAGAGCTTCTTTATTGTGCTCCTTGCTCAACATCTCTTCACACTAAGAGAGCTCGCCATCCACAAATATAGGAATTGACCAATACAGACAAGATTATAACCCAGTGTTCTTCAGTCGCAAAGGGGTTCTGCCCGCTACATGGATTTTCATATAGACATGGGTGTGTAGATTTGTCGCACCCACAAATATAGGAATTGACCAATAAAGACAAGATTATAACCCGGTGGCCCTGATCTCCGTGCACCTCTAAATTGAGATGTGCTGGGATTGAGCATCACTAGAGACTCTAAAGTAGTTGATAGTGTGATTTATGGTTGATTGCTAGAGAGAGAGAGAGAGAGAGAGAGAGAGAGAGAGAGAGTGAGAGAGAGAGTTAATTTATATTTAATTTAGGATTCAGGGTATTCATAGTCATTCGCAGTCGGCCATGGTGATTCTTTTAGCAGGCATGCATGGTTGGCAAGCCCTCTTCGATCAACATGTGCACGGACTAGCTAGTGCTAGTTGCATCTTATCTGGAAACGAGCAATGGCCATTCTACCATGCTCCCTTGCCTCGAGACAGTGGCACTACATCGAAGGCTTTCCTTACCAGCACTTGCTGCTGGTTGCCGTTCCAATATATGTTGCATGCCTCGCATGAATGCAGCGAGATCAGCCCCTCACACACAAAAAATGCACACACAAGCTGAGAGAGGGGAGCTTCTCTGCATGAGCCCAAAGAGAAGACACACGCAAGGTTGTGCTCATTGCTTGTACTGGATGCCATTATTCAAATCTGTTTGCATGCCTCGTGCCTGCTCTCCCTCTCTCTCTCTCTCTCTCTCTCTCTCACACACACACACACACAAGAGGGCAAGCTTATCTACGTGAGGTGCACTAGGGAGAGGCAAGGCTCCAATTTCCAGTATGTTGAAGGCTAATTAGATAAATGTATACTGACTACAGCTTACAATGTAATCAAATTAGTTACACTAAAGTGCACCTGATAATCAACTGTCAACTCTTGCGTGTAGAAGCGAACCAATGTGGAGTTGAAGGACCCCAACCAATTTGACGCAGACCAACAGCCGAAGGACGAGAACGAGCAGCCACAGGACGGGCAAGAACTATTTGCCTGAGCGACTTCAACGTGTATGAAGGGGAGGAATCGAAGCTGCAATATTGGCGCCTTAAACTATTTCCTCCACGAACGAGAGAGAGAGAGAGAGAAAGAGAGAGAGAGAGATGGATTTCCCAGTCGTTGGAGGGGGTATGGACTCTGCAATGGAAACGGGCTTGCAGCCTTGCAACTGCCAGCTCGTCAGGATGTACATAGTCATGGTCGGCAGTGCTCAATAATGATGATACAATCTGGCGTACTTCTTTTAAGCTGAATCGAACTAAAAACCTCCCGCCAAAGGGATAGAAAATAGTGTAGCCTAAAGAGAGAGAAAGAGGTATTTCATTCCAAAGGTCCTCCACTCTCCACTAGGGCTTGCCAAAACCGTTTTTCCTACCATCTATGATTCATAGTGTTTGGGAAAAATCAATATCACAAACATTTAAAATTCCCCTTAGGATAGATTTAAAGAGAAAATTTTGCAACTTAACCGGCATCTTTTGCTATTTAACTCTAATTTTCTTAAATTTTTCAAGCAGATTTTCTCCTTCTCCCCCTTTAACTGGCAAATGTGGTTTTTCAACCGGTGCAAGGCTAAGCTAAGGCACACTTTTGCCGAACATTGCCAATGAAGAAAAGGCACAATTAAAACCCCGAGTTGGACATTAATTTTAACTAGTCAAAAATACGATGCACCTCGGTTTTACGCAAACACTTTTCTCCAATTTCTCTCCATGCCTCATTGCATATCCATTTTTGGTTTGCCACAATTCTCCCTGCAAGCTTAAATGGGTAGTGATGACAACGACATACATAGATAGTGCAATACATATTTTGGCAAACTCACTCATCTCTTTGATCCTTGTATATATGGTTATTGGCGACATACAATATCGGCAAAGAGAAACATCTCTTAGCTCCTTCCATCAGTTGTCCTAATCTACATATAATTTTTAGCTAGTTATAATATTAATGTCAAGTTATTTATATTTAATCATATCGAGTTATTCATATTTATTCATACCCATGAATTGCACGATCATGATCGACGCTCTATTTTAGCCTTCGTCATAATCTCCAAAGTTTTGATATTTACAACATTATTGAGCAATTAAGTCCTCCAACTTAGATAAGCTACCGAATTGGACCATACAAGATAATGGTAAATTGAGCGAAGAGTCCATGGAAGCTTTATATACGAGAGCTATGATGATATGATTATTATGTAAGTGACATTATATACACATATAAAAGTGATAGATGCTTCAAAGGTAAGTTAACAAGCACACATAAACAATATTTGTTATATTGTATCATCGAAAATACTTCTTGCTATATTAATGTGAGAGAGAGACTGATTTTAGCTCTGATTCTATAGGAGATGGGTTGTTTTAAGTGTGAGATTAGGTAATTCTTACTAATGAGAGGCTTAGATAGCATGTGGAGCAGGCTAGCAAAAATCACAACATACACATGTAGCTGTGATTTGGCATGATCAATTATAGTTTGGCTATAAGATTAGCAATACCCATAAATTGCACGATCATGATTGATGCTCTATGTCACTACAAGAGGTTCTTCATATTAGCGACGCTAGCAGTGCGACGCTCAAATGTGAAAATCAACGGCGTCACTATGTTCGTCGCTATAATCGTCACTATCATTGTTGCTATGTTATTTATTGTTGTGGACGAGTGTCTAACCTCACTCCTATCTTATTGCAGACATAACGAGAACCACGAATATAATTGTCAATCCATGGGACGAAGCTGACTTGACTAGTGTATAGAGGCTAAAAGAGGTTGTCAATCCCTTGAAAAACAACAAACAACTCGCATCTAACTCAAGCTACACTCAAATGACAGAAATCATCAAAAGCTAGTCGCTAATCGACAAACAAATCATAACCGTTACAGCATCAAACGACATCCAAACATTACGAAACTTCTAGGACATGTTTATAAGACATAAGCAGGCATGCTTATGGTCTCAAATATCACTTTAGGTCAAGTGCAAAAATCACGATTATCCACATCAATGAGTTTTTGCCCTAGTCGTTTTTGACCCAGAATGCATTTAAATGCTTAGCAATGATGTCCCAATACCCTTCCTATACTTATTTTATGATTTTGAAGCTTAAATTCCTACTTATGATGAAATTAGGCTGTAGTTCGGTGACGCCAAAAACTTCGGATTACCATGAAATGCTTACGTCAATGCCTATAGCTCTTACTTGCGGTTGCAACGCAACAGACGACATTGCAATGTGACAACCATGAAGGGAGTACAAAGCACGAGAAGGAGAGAAGTGAGTACAATTAGCTCACACTGTGTTTCTATTATCCAAAAACACTTACAAAAATTGGCTTTTATACCTTAGCCAAGGTTTTTGTAGTCAAAACTAATCATCTGGGAGCTCTAACTAAAGATAGGTTGATACAATATGGAAGCTTGTAGCCCTAGCTCATCAATTACACTGTTTATCTAGAAAGTAGGAGTTACAACATTCTTGATTCATCAAAATAATAATTGTTTTTACAATAAAAGCTCCAAAACATGTTATCCGAGTTAGATTGTTGCTACCATCCCCCCCCCGTCCTCGACTGTGTTGTCCCTTGACACAACTTCATGGACTGAAGTAGTCTTCGGGTTGACGGTTGGCAAGGCGGTCTTTCAGTGCATGTAGGGATTTTTTATATTTGATTCTTCGTTCTTTGTCTGGGACTTGCAAAAATTGCATGGTGACTCTGTTTTTAAGTTCAATGGCTAGAACGCCTCTTCAAATGCCAACATATTTCTAGATGGCAAAAACATGCATCTGATGTAGAAGCCGTAGAGGACTTCTTCTGAAGGTTGTCCACTTAAGTCATAACAGAGACCTTTATTGCCTTCGAGAAATTACATCCATGGTGCTCCTGCTTGCTCAGGCTCGTGAAAAGTTTGAATGTAGGTGAGCAGCATCCTGAAAATCTTACACATCATTGCACATGAGAGATCAGGGAGGCTCTTGAATAAGGTAATGGCACCTATTAGGGTTTTCACTATGTATTGTTTTGTTGTTGGTCCCTGCTATGGAGTTGGTAGTCGTGGGTAATTTAGCCATGATGGCCTCTTCTTTTTCAGTGCATTGTATGCCTGCCATGTCCTTACTCTTGGTACATGACAGAATGTAGGGTCTTTTTGTAGGGCTGCAGGTGCTCTTGTGAGAACAAAATTAGATATGTCTAGTTCTTGTTCAACCAGTTCTTTCTCCACTTGGGGTGGATATCCTCTGAGCCTTCTACTTGCATATCCTTGTATAGTCTTTACTTTACCTGTAGTAGCTCCACTTTGATCAATGGGTATGGCAGTGGTTGCTGATGCCACTAAGCATTGATTTAGTTGGTAGTGAGTTGAGTTACATTTATTGAGTGGAGAACTCTCAATCCCCAATCCATTGCTGCTTTCCATCCAGCATCTGTTTCTTGGACAATCTGCTCTTTTAGTGCATCTTCCTCAGCTTTAGAAAACTGGACCATGGGCACTTGCTCGGCTTCAATGAGTGGTACTTGAAAATCTGACTCTCCTGCTAGCCCTTTTGATGGCTATGTTTCCATCTCAGTAAATGAGATTGAGGGTATGTCGACGGTTAGCTGTTCAGAGGGGTCTTGCTTTATCCTGAGTTTCTGGTTGTCCCTCTCTCAGCAGCTGATTGACTCTCTTTAATTCTGGTTGTCCCTCTCTCAACAGCTGATTGACTCTCTTTAATTCTGCTATCTCTTTGAGCAATTGCTCTTCTCTTTGGACCCGCATCAATGCAAGGTATTGTGTTTGCAATTGCTCCAGCTTTAGCTCTAATTCAAGGTCCTTGTTCCTCTTTTCTAAGTCTTATAGACTTCATCTGTTCCCTTGATTGAGACGATAGTAGGGTTTTCTCTTATCTGTCTCAAAAATGCTGCTTGATCATTGATCCGTTGCTCGGAGTACTGCAAAGAAGCATTAGCTACATCGACCTGCACATGGATATTTTGTACTGACAGAGTAGTGGTTAATAGTTCATTGGCTACTTCTGTCAGTTGTTGATCTATGCTTTTGTAGGCATTGAATAATTTAGTCAGAAGCTCTCCCAACTCTTCCATCTCTTTTTGTTGTTTCTCTTTTCCAATCTGGTGTTGTTTTGCTTCAGTTTTCAGCTCTTGGATCTGTCTTTAAAGATCTACAATGATGTTCATTCGGTCATTCAGCTCTCCTTGTAGAGCATCAATGACTAGTTCAAGCTCCTTAGCCTTAGCGCTGCGGCTAAGTATTGTTGTTTGTATCTTATCCGCCACCATTAGCTGCATCTGCTTGGCGTATTCATTCACTTGCATGATGACTTCATCATTTGTTTCCCAATCTTCAAGCTCTATCTGAGGTTGTTTAGAGGTTTGGTCCATTTCAGTTCGCGGCTCTTTGGTTTGTGTTGTGACTTCTACTTGTGGTCGTGGAGGGGGTTCTACTTATGCTCCTTGAGGAGTTGTGGTTGTCTCGGCTGATTCTACTGCTTGAGGCTCCATGGATGCCTCGGCTGATTCTGGTTGCGTTGTTGTGGAAGGTTCTGCTTCAGTCTTGTCTGTTCCCTTTGACTGTTCAAAACTGGCCTCTTCCTGTTGTTCAGGCTCTTTTCCCTTTTCTTCCTCGCCCTCATTGGATTTAGTAGTTGTTGAAGGGCTTGGGCTTGGAATTGTGGATGGTCTTCTTACTCCGTAGTGGGTCTTGGAGACATATCCGCATGGTCATGATACAGGTATTGTATTTTTTGGTCCTTCAAATTTGGAAGCTTTAAAAATATGGAATACCTTGACATACCTTTTGGTGGAGTACTCGGAGCGGGATTGTTGTTGCAGTGCTCTTCCCAAATGTTTGTCCAATTTTCCATCGTGAGCTTTAGAGGCGTCTTCCCATTTTTTGGAGCCTTGTGCTTGCTATGACCTTGGGGTAAGAACGATGGTTGTTTGGATAGATTATCTTTCTCAAGGCATCTGGCCTCTCTGTCACTAATGATGGCCCGCAAGTAGGACATGCATTCTGACCCGATGTGGACAACCCTACAACATATCATATCATTAGAGAGTAGCCTAAAACTAAAGGGAGAGATAATAGAGAGAGAAGGGTAAGGGAGATACCAAAACTCTCTCCAAGCCCAGAATAGTCGTGCATAGTCCACATAAGGATTCCTCTCACATTGGCTTCTCTCTCCCTCTTTGCAAGTGAGACATCTACAACAGAAATGTCTCTCTATAACTCCTCCAACTCCTTGATGAGGGGCTCGCGATAGACATCAATATTTGGCACTTTGTACTTCCTTGGCACAAGCAAGAAAAGAAGTATAATGCCCTTCTTAGTTTTGTCCCATGGTGGAACATTGTAGTTGATGATCACCACAGGCCAAGTGCTCCATGAAGTAGACTTAATGCCGAAGGGGTTGATACCATCACTTGCTAACCCAAGCCTCAAGTGTCGAAGCTATAAGATCCCTAATTTTTGGGTCTCTTCTAAAAATAAGAAAAATAGCTTTCAATATCTATTTTGCCAAATTTCTACTTAAAATGCTTGATTGATAGTATTGAAAGGTTCTAAAGTAAAAAGCAAGGTCGTTTCTATATTTCAATAGGTTACACGGACGTTTGGTGCAGTTTTGGAAAAATCCGCTATTTTTAGCTTTTTCACCCTTTTTATGATTTAAGGTGCTTTTTGCAAAAAGCAAGGTCAGATCCTTAATCTAATTGTTCCAGAGAAGCTATAATAAAATCTGCTTTTTGAGTGCTTTTCACGCTATTTATAGCTTTTCATTATTTTTAGTGCTTTTTAGTGAAAAGTGAGTCCGCTTTCTTATTCTAGTGGACGAGGGAAACCCGTGGTTCAATTTTAGAAAATTTTTCTTTTTTTTTGTTTTCATGCTTTTTTAGCTTTCATGCTTTTTTGCTTTTTTGAAAAGCAATGTGCATTTTATGATGACCTAACTGTAAAAATATTAATTTTAGTCTCCGACGGATTTAAAAATGATTATCCGGAGCAAAAATGGGACGAGACGGGATTTTTACGGGGAATATTTTTATAAAAAGCAGTATCGTAAATATGCCGGGGAATGCGGCAAAGTCATAATTATGTCGGGACATTACGGTGTGGCATAGTCTAGCTATGGTTTCCATTAGTTGGCAAGATACTGCTCGGATGGTCAATTTTGCTGTAAAAATTGAATGGTAAGTGTTGGAATTAGGGTTGCAGAGAAACGCACACAGCTTGGAGAAGACGAAGGAAGCTCAAGGCACTCAATAGAGAGTGTGTTACTTAGTGTGCAATGGAAAGATAGATAGACCTAGAGTGATGGGCGTATATACAATGCTCGGGGACAAAAACCTCCTAAAGAGGGAAAAAATGCCCCGGCGGTCCTAGTGTGTTCACACATATCACTACCACATGTATATGGTAACAAATCCCCCCTGGAGTGATGCGGTGAACGAGAGCTGGCACATGAGTAAAGGGAAGTGCCATGCCCTGAGGACATGATCAGTCCACAAAGGGGAGTAAGCCCAAAGCTTTGCGGAAAGCTTCAAGCTTCTCATGAGACAATGCCTTTGTAAAAAGATCTGCAAGGTTGTCCTGTGTTGGCACATAAGCCAAGCTGATCTCTCCTGCTGAGAGCCTCTCCCTGACATAATGATAATGCACCTCAATGTGCTTTGTGCGAGAATGAAAAATTGGGTTCCTCGCAACTGCCAATGCGCTCTGACTGTCAGTATAGATAGTGTTGGCAGTGTCCTGTCCAACATCCAAATCATCCATCAGGCGTCTGAGCCATACACACTCGACCGTAGCTGTGAATACTACCCTGTACACAGCCTCACAACTCGAAGTGTCCACAGTAGGTTGCTTTGCGCGAGAATGAAAAACTGGGTTCCTCGCAACTGCCAATGCGCTCTGACTGTCAGTGTAGATAGTGTTGGCAGTGTCTTGTCCAACACCCAAATCATCCATAAGGCGTCTGAACCATACACACTCGACCGTAGCTGTGAAGACTGCCTTGTACTCAACCTCACAACTCGAAGTGTCCACGGTAGGTTGCTTCTTGCTCAACCATGATATACACGAACTGCCAAGCATGAAACAAAAACCACTTGTGGACACTCGCGTGTCAAAACAACCAGCCCAATCTGAGTCCGAAAAAGCATGTAAGTATGGCGGCAATGATCCCCCCCTGGGATAAAACAAGCCAAGATGTAAAGTGCCACTAAGGTAGCGGAAAATCCTCTTGACAGCCTGCCAATGCTTAGACCGTGGGCTATGCATAAATCTCCTGACCTGTCAGACTGCAAACTGAATATCCGGCCTCGTGTTGCATACATAAATGAGGCAGCCAACAACAATTTGGTAAAGAGTGACATGAGCAGGATCGCCAGCATCATGTAGACTCAACTTCAAACCTATTCCCATGGGAGTGGCAATAGGTTTGAAATCCTCAAGTCCAAACTTACATAGCAATGTCTCTATGTAACTTTTCTGACACAAGGCAATACCACCATCACACTACTTAAACTGTATACCCAAGTAATGATGCAATAACCCCAAATCTTTCATCTTGAAAGTAGCATTCAAATCAGCCTTAAATTCAACAATATGTCTCTCATTTGGTCCAGTGATCAGCAAATCATCAACATAAAGAACCACAATGAGAAGTACATCACCCTCACGCTTTACATACAATGTGCTTTCTGTTGGACTGTTACGAAAGCCTCGTTTAACCAAATGAGTGTCAGCTTTCTCATACCAAGCACGAGGAGATTGCTTCAACCCATACAAAGCCTTCTTACATCTGCACACTTTGTCCTCTTGTCCTTTTATGACAAAACCGCGAGGCTGTGTTACATAAACTTCCTCAAATATGTCACCATTCAAGAAAGCAGTAACACTATCTGATTGATGTACATCCCAACCAAAATGAGCTGCCAATGCACATAGAAAACGTACAGTAGTCATATGACAAGTGGGAGCAAAAGTCTCTTCGTAATCTATGCCTTTTTGCTGTGCATAACCTTTTGCAACAAGTCGAGCCTTATGACGATCGATCTCACCATCCGGCTTACGTTTCAACTTGTAAACCCACTTCGTACCAATGGCCTTTTTTCCAGGAGGCGAATCACATAAAGTCCATGTGTCATTTTCTATAAGTGCATCATATTCTGATTCCTGTGCTTATTCAAAAGACAGAGGCTCCTCAACATCATGTAAGCTAGACACAGCCAAAGCATAACAATCTGATGCATAAGATGCATGGCGAGAGCCTGAGCGAGTACGACTAGACAAAGGTGCATCCAATTTACTATCATGCAAAGTGTGCACCAGCCATTTTGGCATACCTCTAGAGTGCTCATTTTCATCCCTTTCCTCATCAAGTAAATCATGTACATCTGCATCAGTAATAGGATGATCTAAAACATTTTTAGAAATCCCCATAGGCTGTACATTTGCCTCATTGGAACTTTTATTTGTATTTCCACCACTGAAAAGAGGCAACAGAGTGTCATAAATTTCCTGTGAGCTTACTTTACTGTCTCTAGTACATGACAGCAAGGGCTGAACAGAATCTTCCACAAACACTACATCCCGAGAAACCAGAATATGTTTTGTTTGCGGATGATACAACCTGTAACCTTTGCTTTCAGCACTATAACCAACAAAAATACATTTGACATCCTTATCATCCAATTTTCTGCGCTGCACTTGTGGCACCAAAGAATATGCCAAATAGCCAAAAACATGCATGTGCTCAATAGAAGGCTTTCTATCATGCCCTGCTTTATATGGAGTAATAGACTGCAAAGCTTTCGTAGGACACCTATTTAGTACATAAGTGGCACACATGATGGCCTCAAGCCAAAAAGAATGCGCTAAAGCTTGACTTTTGACCATACATTGTGCCATTTCCGTCAGTGACTTGGTTTTCCTCTCAGCAACACCATTTTACTGAGGTGTATAAGGCACTGTACATTGGTGTTTTATCCCATGACTAGCCAAAAATGCATTAAATTCATCAGACATATACTCCCCCCCTCGATCGGAATGGAGGGTGCCCATAGTACATTTCGAGACATTTTCAGCCATAGCCAGAAATTGTTTGAAGCACATAAAAACTTCGGACTTCGCTTTAAGTGAAAATACCCATGCATGCTTGGAGTAATCATCAATGAAAGTCACGAAGTATAGGTAATTTCCCAAGGACGGAGTTTGCATGGGCCCACAAACATCACTATGCACAAGCTGCAACCTGCATGTGGCCCGAACTGAACCATCTTACCCAAAATACAGCCTTCACAAACATGTTTGACAGGTGCTTCAAGAGGCGGCAAAGAAGCAACCATATCAGATTTCTGCAAACGCAGCAAACTGGAAAAATTCAGATGACCAAAACGTGCATGCCAAAGTTTTGCATCTGAAATAGCCCTTGAATTTGCAACAGCATTTGCACACTTGTCATACAAAGTGAGCTTATACAGCCCACGGCACAAAAGCCCATATGCAACAATTTCATCACCAAAACTAAGATCATGAACTGTACATCTGTCATCCACAAATTTGACTACAAGTCCAAGTCTAGCAAGTGCGAATACAGACAAGAGATTCTTCTTGATCCCATGTACATAAAGTGCATCAACAAGTGTGAAGGAACTGCCATTAGCAGCAATGAGCACAATCTTTCCAACTCCCTGAACTAGATAAGAGCCGTTGTTGGCACAAGTGACTGAATTCCCATGAGGGACAAACTCGAGAGAGGTAAACAATTCACGATGTGAGGTAATGTGCTTTGTAGCAACACTATAAAAATACCACACATGTGAATTTGCAACAACTGACAAGTATGCATCATGGATAGCAGGATTGTAAGTGCACTCTACACTAAAAGCCCATTTTGCATCAACATAAGCATTACAGTTGTGGGAATTAGGGTTGCAGAGAAACGCACACACCTTGTAGAAGACGAAGGAAGCTCAAGGCACACAATAGAGAGTGTGTTACTTAGTGTGCAATGGTAAGATAGATAGTCCTAGAGTGATGGGCGTATATAATAATTGCTCGGGCGAAAAAACCTCCTAAAGAGGGAAAAAATGCCCCGACGGTTGTAGTGTGTTCACACACATCACTACCACATGTATATGGTAACAAATCCCCCCCTGGAGTGATGCGGTGAACGAGAGCTCGTACATGAGTAAAGGTAAGTGCCATGACCTAAGGACATGATCAGTTCACAAAGGGGAGTAAGCCCAAAGCTTTGCGGAAAGCTTCAAGCTTCTCACGAGACAATGCCTTTGTGAAAAGATCTGCAAGGTTGTCCTATGTTGGCACATAAGCCAAGCTGGTCTCTCCTGCTAAGAGCCTCTCCCTGACATAGTGGTAATGCACCTCAATGTGCTTTGTGCGAGCACGAAAAATAGGGTTCCTCGCAACTGCCAATGTGCTCTGACTGTCGGTGTAGATAGTGTTGGCAGTGTCCTGTCCAACACCCAAATTAGTCATAAGGCGTCTGAGCCATACACACTCAACCGTAGCTGTGAAGACTGCCCTGTACTCAGCCTCACAACTCGAAGTGGCCACAATAGGTTGCTTCTTTCTCAACGATGATATACATGAACTGCCAAGCATGAAACAAAACCACTTGTGGACACTCGCGTCTCAAAACAACCAGCCCAATCTGAGTCCGAAAAAGCATGTAAGTCTGGCGACAATGACCCCCCTTCGGATAAAACAAGCCAAGATGTAAAGTGCCAATTAGGTAGTTGAAAGTCCTCTTGATAGACTACCAATGCTTAGACCCTCAGCTATGCATAAATCTGCTGACCTGTGAGACTGCAAACTGAATATCTGGCCTCGTGTTGCATACATAAATGAGGCAGCCAGCAACAATTTGGTAAAGAGTGACATCAGCAAGATCGCCAACATCATGTAAACTCAACTTCAAACCTGTTTCCATGGAAGTGGCAATAGGTTTGCAATCCTCAAGTCCAAACTTACATAGCAATGTCTCTATGTAACTTTTTTGACACAAGGAAATACCACCATCACACTGCTTAAACTGTACACCCAAGTAATGATGCTACAACCCCAAATCTTTCATCTTGAAAGTAGCATTCAAATCAGCCTTAAATTCAGAAATATGTCTCTTATTTGGTCCAGTGATCATCCAATCATCTACATAAAGAACCACAATGAGAAGTACATCACACTCACGCTTTACATACAATGTGCTTTCTGTTGGACTGTTACGAAAGCCTCGTTTAACCAAATGAGTGTCATCTTTCTCATCCAAGCACGAGGAGATTACTTCAACCAATACAAAGCCTTCTTACATCTTCACACTTTGTCCTCTTGTCCTTTTATGACAAAACCGCGAGGCTGCGTTACATAAACTTCCTCACATATGTCACCATTCATGAAAGCAGTAACAATGTCTGATTGATGTACATCCCAACCAAAATGAGTTGCCAATGCACATAGAAAACGTACAGTAGTCATACGACAAGTGGGAGCAAAAGTCTCTTCATAATCTATGCCTTTTTGCTGTGCATAACCCTTTGCAACAAGTCGAGCCTTATGGTGCTCAATCTCACCATCCGGCTTGTGTTTCAATTTGTAAACCCACTTCGTACCAATTGCCTTTTTGCCAGGAGGCAAATCACATAAAGTCCATGTGTCATTTTCTATCAGTGCATCATATTCTGTTTGCATGGCAGCCAACCAATTTTCTGAATTCTGTGCTTCATCAAAAGACAGAGCTTGAACGAGTATGACTAGACAAAGGTGCGTCCAATTTACTATCACGCAAAGTGTGCACCAGCCATTTTGGCATACCTCTAGCTTGCTCATTTTCAGCCCTTTCCTCATCAAGTACATCATGTACATCTGCATCAATAATAGGTTGATCTACAACATTTTCAGAAACCCCCATAGGCTGTACATTTGCCTCATTGGAACTACATTCATATTTCCACCGTTGAAAAGAGGCAACAAAGTGTCATAAATGTCCTGTGAGCTTACATTACTATCCCTAGTACATGACAACAAGGGCTGAACAGAATCTTCCACAAACACTACATCCGGTGAAACTAGAATACGGTTTGTTTGTGGATGATATAACTTGTAACCTTTGCTTTCAGCACCATAACCAACAAAATTACATTTGACAGCCTTATCATCCAATTTTTTGCGCTGTGTTTGTGGCACCAAAGCATATGCCAAACAACCAAAAACACACATGTGCTCAATAGAAGGATTTCTATCATGCCATGCTTCATATGGAGTAATAGACTGCAAAGCTTTTGTAGGTCCTAGTGTGTTCACACACATCACTACCACATGTATATGTAACAACAGTCTCCTTTTACAGAAGACTCAACAATGGCTGCATTTGTAGTGGAACCAAGATTTGTAGTGGAACCACCCTCTTTCTTCTTAGCCTCTTTGGCCTTCAACTTAGGACATTGCTTGATCAAGTGATCATTAGCTTTACAATAATGGCAACGCATCTTCTTTTTGCCCTTATCACCATAATTTCCGTACGACTTGCTGCTAGCAGAGGCATTAGGAACAGAAGTTTTGCCACTCGCAGCAGAACCATAAGAAGTGGTTGCATTGCTGTTACCACCCTTTCTTTGAGAAGCACTAAAAGCCTGTTCAAATGCACGCTTCCTAGTCTTGTTTTTTCTAGAAAGTGACTCGTGCAACATCAATGTGCATGATGCATCAAACTTGACAACTTCAGTTTTTCCTCGGGTCATCAGTCTCCAAGTACTAGCAAAAGTCTGGTAGGAATCTGGTAAGGCATCAAGAACAGTTTGCACAAGGGAACTGTCTGAAATGACTTCACCTGCAGAAATAAGTTTCTCATTAATATCCTTGACACCAGTAAGGAAAGTGTCCATATCATCTTCCTCATGCATAATCTTCGACTCCAGCTCTTTACGTAGCAAAGCAATTTTAGCCTCGTTGCGAATTGCATAAAGACCAACCAATATATCCCAAGCCTGTTTTGCAAATTTTGTTGAACAAATGTGAAGAACAATGGTGTGCTTCACAGAAAATGCAATCAATGCATGAGCATGTGCATCCTTTACATCCCAACGAGATTGTTCTGTCATAGGCAAAACAACTCTAATAGCAGCAATCCTTGCAGCAAGACCTGCAACATCCTCAACATCGCCTGCATCCTCAGAACTAGGAGGTACATCAATGCCCTGCACAATATTCCAGATGCCCTTTGAAACAAGAACATGTTGCATCATGTAAGCCCACATAGGGTAATTGTCCCCATCCAACCTGTCCTCAGCAACAAACATCTTGAACACATCTGTGCTATTGTCAGTCATGGTAAATGCTGCACCTGATGTGAAAACTGCCCGAAAAGAAGAGAAACGAAGCGGGAACAACACGTGCTATATAGCACAAACCGTAGAAGACTGTAAGGCACCTGTTATGCAGAAAATGGCATTGACAGAAATTCTGCACAAAATGATGAAATAGCCTGTGCACACCTGCCTGTAGTGAAAACGAAGGCCAAAATTAGCCTGAATCAAAAATCTGAGTAGACTAAGCTCTATGAGCTTTCTCAAAATTTTTGTCAACCTTTGTACGCTTGCCAAAGCTCACTGTAATCGGAGAAAGTGAGCAGGCGTGTACTGGAGCAGCTGGCGACTAAGCTCGGGAGGATGCAACCTACTCTGTTACCAATTGTTGGAACTAGGGTTGCAGAGAAACGCACACAGCTTGGAGAAGACGAAGGAAGCTCAAGGCACACAATAGAGAGTCTGTAACTTAGTGTGAAATGGAAGGATAGATAGCCCTAGAGTGATGGGCGTATATACAATGCACGGGGGGAAAAACCTCCTAAAGAGGGAAAAAAATGCCCTGGCGGTCCTAGTGTGTTCACACACATGGCTACCACATGTATATGGTAACAGTAAGTGGGAGAGTTGACCACCAAAAGCCAATCCTTGTTTTTAGAAAAGTCTCAAAAGCTATGGAGCGATTCCTGGCAGAAGAGGTAGCGTTACCTTACTGCTTGGGGTATACTCCGGGCAACTGCAGAACCTATAAATTGGCATAGAGTGCTCGATTTTTAGTGTTGTCTGCTGCATCTACTACCGCAAGGCTATACGTATCTATTATACGGAGTGGTGTAAGCTCTTCATCACCATATCCATAAGCTCTTGTCTCTTGGGAAGAAGAAGAAGGATACTCTCTCTCTACTTGCTTATTATCTTCTCTCTTGTTCCACGGTGTACGCGCTCTCCGGTAGCTTTCGTGGCAGATACCTCTACGTAGCTCTCATCACCGTTCTCTTGCAGCAAAAGAAGAGCCTTTCAACAACCCCTAATTGATTTTAAATCACAGTGAGAAGCTCTAAACTCCATAGCCATCAACACTCTCTCTATATGTCGTTTTCCTGAGTAGTCACCCTCTCGGTGATTGTTTTTTCGCATACGAGTGCATGTATGGATCAACCGAGTACATACAAAGTTGCTCCATGATTATTTCATCATGTTTAACGCACTGATTTATGCACATGATGCGTTTATGATCATGTGCGTGCATAAAAAGCGCCTTTTGTTTCACGTCCTAGAGACGGTAGGGACACTGTTTTGGTCATAAATCACAAACCGTTACGAATTAGCCCTAACCCTTTACACCAAATATAAACATATTATTTAGAATATTTTTTCACTTTGGTGTCATGTGAAAAACATGCACGAGCTAAGAGATACGGTCAAAAAACAGCTTGTTGCCCACTGCACAACCAAATTTTTTGACTCCAGGCTCCTCGGAGAACCACTATAGATTCATCGGATGGGAAAACCCAGTTAATCAATTGAAAATATTGATGAAACTTGATGATAAATGAATTTAGGTCTCTGTTATCACTTCGGGAATGCGAGTTATTATTTGTTCTATAACCGGTTTTACCTACACGCATAGGGGTGCTACGTAGGGGGGGTACCATATGACTTCGTGAGTTGACCGAGCTGTTTTTATATGTTTTATGGTTTGTTTTGGTGAATTGATTTAATTATTAGATGTCCATAAACTTATGTGGCAGTATATGGTTAAACATCCCGAACCGCATAAGCAGATATGAATAAAGTGGCTTTCTTTTGGGGTTATCGTTTGTTGTGTGAGTACCATATGGGCGAAGTGATGTGATAGAGTGATACTCTATTATGTAGCTCAACTTGATGCATTGGTTTGAGGTCAAATACTTTCATTTGCATGTTTTGTATACTCCTAAAAATATCAAAAAATTGTTTTTTGTATATGTGTGAAGTTATGGTTTATGTTTGACGTAAAGGTCGGAGCTGTTTCGCAGCATGTTTATGATGTTGGAATGTTATCGTATGATGTATGGGAACTCATGGATTGATATGGATGCCTCATATGCATGGTTATGACTGCTTTCCAACTTTCTAGGTCAAAACTAGCTCTATGTGCTAGAGAGGTGAAGTGCAGATGTGATGCATCAACTTTGCATGGTTGGATGTTGTCAAATTTTTATTTTTATATCATGATTAATTGCTGGTCGAACTCTTTTAATGTATGAAAGAATCATGTCTTAAGAGTCACATGTGTGTGGACTCCGATTGATTGCAAGGAATGTGTCAAACTCCAAGTGCTGGAGTTGGTTCAATGTGATTATGATTTATGGTTAAGGGCTGAGATTCCCTCATGGATTATGGTTGAAATTTTATAGAGGAAGCTTGTGTGGCTTATGGTTTTTTTTTGGATTTGGTTATGGTGCCAAAATGCTGCCGAAATTTTTGCAGCCATGTTATGTTCTAAAGTGGTTATGCACGATTGGTCGTGCCTCACCCAAGTAGGGTGGAGTGATCACTCGTGTGATGTGATTGGATTATGGTTTATGGTTTTTGGATCGAATCGTGAAGTAATCAAGATGGTTTATGATAGACGTATAAGGGTAGAGACCCTGTACAATCTAGTTGCTTGAAAAATATTGTTTGTGAATACGAAAAGAGCTATTGTGATTGGACTCATGTGTTATATTTCTCATGGTAGCGTTGCTACAAGACTAGGATCACCTATATCACTTAGCCTTAGACTAAAGGGTCGTTGACCTAGGGCTTTGCTAGATCAGGGGCAGGGGTGTTGCCTAGGTCTTCTTCTTTTTTGTTAAGCTTATCTACACGGTTAGTGCATCGGGGGTTGAATGATCTACACGGCTAACGTATCAAGGATTTTTTCTTAGATTTGCCTACACACCCGGTGCTGGTCATCGAAGAGGCGTGACGTCTAAACTGGTATGGTTGGTGTTGATACCCAACCACCTACTGGTACTTGGGATCCTTTCAGAGCTTGGGTTCATGGAGGGAGGCGAAGCGGCCTCAGTTTATGTATGGCTCAGGTAGGTTGGAGGTGTTCTGGATCACTCTCGGCAAAGTGAAATTCTCTCTGTCCGTAGTAGAGCAAAATTGGATGGGTGGACCGGTCGATCCCTATAGAGGGTCCGATGCTCTACTAGTTATTTTGTCATAAACTTTTTGATGTTTGTGGAAAACCTAGATTTTGTCATTGCATTAATACATAGTTGCCTGTTTCATTTAGACGGGGCATTTAAAGATCCACTGTTGTCATTTTCTCATGACTTTGTGCACTCTATTGCACCCTCTCTCTCTCTCTCTCTCTCTCTCTCTCTCTCTCTCTCTCTCTCTCTCTCTCTCTCTCTCTCTCTCTCTCTCTCTCTCTCTTTCCGCAACATGGTGTACACATATATTCACCCTCTACAATGTTATATTTTTCTTGAGTACGCTTTCATTCATAACACCCATTAAGGGGTAGCACTAGTCGCTAGGTACCTCTAGATGCAGTCTGGATGATGGCCTAAACTGCATGCTTGGTCGGGCGCTAAGAACTCCTCAGTTATGCAAATGCTTCCGCAACTCTGATGTATATTGAAAATTGTATAAAGGTGTAAGTAGTATATTTTGTGCATAGACCCCCGGGGAGGGGTATCTCTCACTTGGTATCAGAGCCAATGCTTAAGGTTATGGGGATAGCCTAAAGCCTAATACTAGTCGGTTTAGTTATTCATCATGCACGGATTTATGCATGCTGTTTGAGAAAGGATATTGTATTCATGATTCATCTGTAAGTGACATTGGTTGGTGGTACTTGTTTGACTTGTCTTCTTGAGTGGGAGTGTTTGTTTTAAGTTATGATAAAGTGGTTAAAGTGTTCAACAACGATGATGTAATTTTATTCGAATGTTTGTTTTGTAGTAACAAATGGCTCGCAGAGTGACGTCTGAATGCTTTAGCCAGGGGAATGAGGTTTTGGCCATAGTGTTCAACAATATGGCGACACGATTGTCCAAGGATGAATGGGAACTCTTTTACTTAGAAATCGGGACCAAAGTCTTTGGCATGCCAAGAAGCACAACTTGTTGGAAGAGTGTTGGCCATAGTTACCTTACTCGTCACCAAGAACCCTTCCATCAATTCTTCACCTATATTGACGATAGTCCAAGAGATTGGTTTGCCAACCTCAGACTACTTCAACTCAGAATATGGTTAGACCTAGAAGACATGTTCTATTACTTGGTAATGCGTTCCCAAATGTTAA
Source organism: Adiantum capillus-veneris (assembly GCF_014529385.1). Taxonomy (NCBI): domain Eukaryota; kingdom Viridiplantae; phylum Streptophyta; class Polypodiopsida; order Polypodiales; family Pteridaceae; genus Adiantum; species Adiantum capillus-veneris. The sequence goes on along the minus strand of NC_140954.1, from coordinate 99,044,638 downwards.
GGATTGCCGAAGTCGTTAAGAAGTTTGAAGCTATTGCAGCCGTCATAGGGAAAAAAAAGTTAGAAGATAACTATAGACCACGTTGTCGCATGGGAGGTCGGGGAGAATATCGTGTTATGAGAGTTAAAAGAATATTTAGGGACTTAGCTCCAAGACACCCATAATATTGTAATGAAATCATAAAAATCAATTTTGATGAATAAAAGAAGCATAGACTCAGTTTTGGTTCACATGTGTACTAAGTTTTCTCTCTCTCATTGTCTTGTTTTAGATGTATCTTCTTAATTGTCTTCATGAACTCCTGAGTGATTTCGCACAAAGAATCTTTTTCAATTATGCGGTTGGATTCAGTCTCCATTGAGGAATTGAAGTGGTTCGAGTTTTAAAGGGGACTAGAGATTACTTTATACCCAACACTTACGTAGCATGGGAGCTATATGTTGAAGCTCAACCTGAACATTGAACACAAGTGTCTGATAGGTTCATGACCAACCCACATCTTTGGGTAAAGGAAAAGATCCAAGAAGGCATGTTAAAGTGCAAGGATATGTTCTTTACCTTAACTTGTCCTCTCTTTTGGACATAACAAGTCATGAACTTATACTTAGTAAGAAGGCCCTTATGCTAAACCAAAGATACGGCTTTTGTGAAAAGGTCATAATCAAAGTATGGAAGAAGTCAAATGGCGGCAACCAATTCTATTATGTACCCCAGGATTGGTTCAATAAAGTCTATGGACCTATCTTCAAATACAACCCTCACAATGTTACCATTACCTTTGATGACTACGAGAAACCAAGGTGCATTAGTGACTTTGCCCGAGCACAACCAATACCAGTGAACTTGAGTAGATACTTCTATAGAAATGATGTAAATAAACTACATGCTCATGTAAACTGCTTTAATGGAATATCACCCAAGGATGTATCATGGGGGAAAGAATGGTACGAAAAGAAAGACATGACTTTTAGTGTAAAAGTTGAAGTGTTGAACTTTGACACCCGATATGTGAATAAGTATAAGGGTAGAACCATAATTGTAGGAACCAAGAATTGGTTCATAGGACCCTTTCGTATTTATGTATCTCCCTAGAAACACTAAGTATCTTTTTTGTTATTTTGTGGCTTAAAAAATTTGATTTTGATATAACAAATATTGTTTTGAAGATATAATATTTGAGTTTGAATCTGGTTTTCATCATTCTAACTAACATGAGTGATGGGGTGTTTGTGTAGATGATTGACGTTTACCTCGAGGAATATGGGCGGATATACTCTCTCGCCTTATGATGGAAGAGCATTTCCAAACTGGAATGGAAGTGCAAAGGCTTGTCACTACCACACACAACGGGAAAGAGAAAAAAAGGTTGATGTTTACGGATTTCATTGTACCAAATACCTTCCGAGCTTGGTACATTATGTTGCAGGGAACCCCGAGTTTAGACCCCCTGAGCATAAATCATCACCTGTTGGGAGTATCGAGTGGATACAATCTAAGTTGGGAACGGAGATTGTTGTTACTAATCAAATATTGTACATAAATGCTTATGAACTTACCCTAAAATCGACAAATAAACATGGATGGCCAGAAACATAATTCATTTAGTAATGACTACGAGATGCTTTGACATTGTTATGCTTAATGTATGGGGCCGGCAATGCGGAAACAATGACCGACATTCCTTTAGCCTAGTACCTTGGAAGTTATTGTTTGACTTATTTGGGAAGTCACTAATCTACAATCCTTACAATGTAAAAATTTTATACAATGCCTACAACAGACCTCATTGCCTTGCAGATTGTGCAAACATACACAGCTCAGTGGGATGGGACACACCAGATGTGTTTCTAAAGGAATTTTCTTTCTTCGATGACTAATTCGGATACAGGAAGGCAATTATTCACACCAAAATGGGGGTACCTGAAACAAACAAATCTCTTACTCAAGAATGTATGACTCACACGCCATCGAAGAGATGTTCCAGCCAAAGATCATAAAAGATTATTGGAGTCAACCATCAGACATACTCAAGGAATGGGACAGTTATACTCCATTGGTGTAAGGATGTCACAATGGATATTACCGAGTGCATTATGTTAGAGCCACTAGGATTTATTAGAAACTTTTGAGACACCTTGTAGACTTTCAAAAACCCAAAGTTTGGTGATATAGAAATTGGGTTAATTTATTCATTATTCTTTCTCCTATTTTCTTCTCATATTATCTTTAAATGTCTATTCTATTTGATTTAAGGACTTCGAACGGAATAGAATATTTTGCTAAGTGTGACCTTGGTTCATATGGTGCAGTAAGTTACTATGCCTCCTAGAGGAAATGCAGCTGTTGCTAACACAAATACACCTATTGTTTCTCAACACACCATCATTGATAGAAACATCAATGCTATGCTTCGCAAGTCTCAACATGGGAATTTTTGTGGGAAAGGCAAAGATGTAGTCAAAGTTCTCGAATATTGGATTGAGCGCATGGATGACTACTTTGATTTGGCTCATTTGTCAGCAGTAAATAAAGCTATCATCGCTAAGTTCAAACTAAAGAAAACAGCCAAGCATTGGTGGAGAGACCATTGCACAGAGAACAATGTTGATCCTAATGCTGCAACTTGGGATTATCTTAACACTAGAATGGTAACCTAACAGGACATAAAAGTGTCTTTTCAGGGTTTTGGAAAAAAATTCCAAAACCATAGTAGATCCACTCATTTTGAAAAATCCTTTCATGAGCTTATAGTTCAAGAACTACTACATATGGAAAAAATGAGAAACTTGTAAGCTTTCTCATCCCTTGGTCACTACAAGCCTCCAAAGTTGATGGACCAGTGCATTTTACCCAAAACAACAATTTCTTATGGTTGATTGCATATAAGTAAGAGTGGGGATTTTTGTAGGACATGAGATAAAATGCCCCGTTAACTTCAATAGGTTGGTGATCAAAACATATGGTTGCTTTTACCTCACTAATTTTTTTTTGGGCAAAACAAAAGGTACAAAAAAGTTGCATTTTTGCCATTCTGCGGACCTATCATCAAAGTTTCTATAGTCACGCTCAATACAGATACTATATACGTGTTTTCTTAGTTCCATTTGGGCCTTTGGATTCAAAATGAGCCATGGAGCATGTCAAAAGGATAATGGATCTCTTACTAAGTGGAACCTTGGGGCCAATGATAAAATGGTAAATACAGCAAACATGAAAAAACTGGGTTTAGCATTATGAACTCTAGAAACCCATAGAAACTACTCAATATCTAGCCAAGTTTGTAGTCTATGATTAGATATGGTTACTACCTACAAAATAAACAAAATTGGCCTAAGAAACTAGCAATTTTGAGAAAGTTATACTTGCTACTCTAAAATGTATCGTATTCTTCAGCAATAAAAAAACTCAACCATCATCATATACTATGCTATATAGCATATTAGGTCCCCCAAAAATCAAGGAAGATTAGCTTTATGCTATACATTACACTTACACAATCAAAATTGAGTTTGGATATCAAGAAAGCCACCAAAAAAATCATAAAAGTGCTAATTTTGGCCAAAAAACAGGATTATGCAATTCTTGGAAGTTGGTCATAACTTTCAATTTTAGCACTTAGCTCTCCCTACAAGCATCAAAATATGTTGAGAACTATGAAGGCCTGACCTCTAGACATCTAAACCTCACAAACATGAAGTTTAAAGTGGTATAGTTGCCAAAAATTGAAAAAAAGCCAAAAACAGGACCCGTTTTTTCACACAGATTAGGTTCAAAAATGTTGTGCAAGAGTAAGGTTAATGGTGAGATCGATACTCCAAAAAAAAAAGTCAAGTTTTTTTCAGCTCATAAGGCAACTTTGTGAATATATAGCACATAGAAATTCATTTTCATACTCTTCAAATAATTCAAGCAAAATGGTCACTTAACAGGACACAAAAGTGTCCAAGGACATAAAAGTGTCCTGTTACCATTCTAGTGTTAAGACCCAACTTAAGAAGAACTATTAGAATAAAGTTGATCATTCAGACCGTATGAATGAGTTTCTTGAATGTACTCAAGGAACCAGAGATCTAGAATTATACTACCAACATTTCTTAACCCTTGTCAAGTATGCTCCAGCAGGAATGACTCAAGAGGTCAAGGTAGCTCAATTCGTATCAGGGCTACATAATTCTATGAAGACTAGGCTTCAAAGTCTTCGTCTTATCAATTTTGCAGATGTCCTTGATGCAGGAAAACCCATTGAAATAGAGTTATCTACTATCAAAAAGAGGAATCCAGAACTTGTTCCTGTTTGTGAAATCAAAAGATCTCGGGGCCGAAGAAGAACAAAGATCTGAAAATCCACAGCAAAGAAGAGAGAAATTATTACGTATGAAGGCTAGACAGGATCATTTATGCTACACGTGTCTTGATCTTGGTCATCAATCCAAGGATTTTTCCTTTAACAATTCAAGCTTCACAGGATTGGTGTTCAATCCGAATCGTAATTTTGGAAACTTTAGACTTCAGAGGAACTTCAATCACTAGAACTTTAACCAAAACCAAAGACAACCTCAAAACCAGGGGAATTTTAGACCAGGCAATTAACCTTTTGTTCGGAATGGACCGCCTGTCAACAATAAAAACAAAGAAAATATTAACCGTCAACTTCGTCCAGGAGGAGGAGAAAATCAAAGACCTCAAGGAAGACCTCAAGTTAACAGAGCTCAAGGGGCTAGAGGTGAAGGAAATTAGGCAAACGCATATGTTCATGCTGCAATTGAACATCAAAGAGTGAATGAATAATTTTCAATAATTCAAACCTGGCGGAGTATCAAGGTAACCATTTTATCTTATTGATTGATTCAGGGAGTACACATTCTTTCATATCTCCTAAGTGCATCAAAAACCTCATTTTTCTTGAACACCCTGATACATACCTTACAATAGAATTATCTACGGATAGGAAGGTTAGATCTTCTACTTCAGTGGGTAGCTTGAATTTTGTTTTGGATGGTCATAATACTTCTGCAAACTTCAGAGTCTTACCCATCAGAATCTACAATGGAATCCTAGGAATGGATTGGCTTAAAGCCAATGATGCTCACATACATTGTAAAGACGCTTCATTGACTTTCAAAAATGACCAAAGCTCTAGAGTCAGAGTTACTAGGAAACGGGAAAATCCTAAGCTCAAACTAATGAACTTTACCAAACTTATGAAGAGTCATAGGAAAAATAAAAAAATTTATTCAATAAAGCTTAACCCTAAAGAGATAAGATAGATTCACCTGAACCCGAATGGATTATGGTATTTGATGATGTATTTCCCAAAGAATTTTCACAATTACCACCCAAGCGTGATGTTGATCATGCAATAGAGCTTACTCCATGAGCTCAACCCATTGCTCGTAGACCTTACAAAATGTCAGTACCTGAATCTGTAAAAATCAAGGAGCAATTAACTCAACTCCTTGAACAAGGCTTCATTCGACCCAACGTTTCTCCATGGAGTACTCATGTTCTCTTTAACTGAAAGAAGGATGGTACTCTACATCTTTGTATTGATTATCGTGGATTGAACTAGGTAACAGTCAAGAATAAGTATACATACCAAGGATTGATGAACTGCTTGACCGATTACATGGAGCTTCTACCTTCGCAAAGATTAATCTTAAGTCAGGGTATTACCAAATCCGAATCAAGGAGGAGGACATACCAAAGATCGGATTTAATACTCGTTTTGGACATTACATTTTACAGTTATGCTTTTTGGACTTACTAATGCTCCTGCAACTTTTAATTGTCTTATGACCGACGTGTTTCGAGAGCATCTTGATTTTGTTCTGTCTTCTTTGATGATATCTTGGTTTACTTAAGAAACAGAGAAGAACGCGAACAACATGTGCAGCGAGCACTTGAACTTCTCCACCAAAATCAACTTTATATCAAATGTAGCAAATGCACCTTCTTCTCACTGATGACAAGGTGAAATATTTGAGATTTATTGTATCCAAAGATGGTGTTTCTACTGATCCAAGTAAGATCGAAGCTGTTATAGTTTGGCCTATACCGAGATCAGTACAAGAACTACGTGGCCTTCTTGATTTAATAGGATGGTACCGCAGATTTATTGAAGGTTATGCTAAGATTGCATCTCCATTGACTAATACGCTTAAGAAGACTAAGGTGTTTACTTGGAATGAACGTGCTCAAGCAGGTTTTAGAAACTCAAAGAATCCTTGGTGAATGCTCCAATACTACAACTTCCAAACTTCTCAAAGACTTTCACTGTGCTCACTGATGCAAGTGGACAAGCAATTGGTGGCCTTCTGTCTCAAGAAGGAAAACCAGTAGCTTATGAATTTTGTAAGTTACGTATACATGAGTTGAATTATCTTACACATGACTTGAAATTATTGGCCATTGTGCATGCTTCTAAAGTCTGGCATAATCTTCTTGGAAGGAGATTTGAACTATATATCGACCATAAAAGCTTGAAGTGGATCTACACCCAACTTGATTTTAACATGCAGAAACAAAGATGAATGGAGTTGTTATGCAAATATGATTTTGGAATCAAATATAAACCTGGGAAGGATAATCTTATGGCCGGTGCCTTAAGCAAGAAGAGTATTGTAGTGGCTGTCGCAACCTCTACTACTTCTTTAATTGACCTTATTTGAGAAGGTATGACTAATGATGCGTATTCCTTAAGAATCCAATACTTGATGAACCTAAATAATTGCACATAGAAGCAAGAAAGGCAAATCAAAGGCTTTCACGTTGAAGGTGATAAGCTTTACATTGGTAGCCGTCTTTGTATTCCAAATCAAGGTGGAATCAAACTTCAAATATTACAGGAAGCTCATGATATTACCTATAGTAGGACATCCATGATACATTAAGACTTACTCTACTGTAAGAAAGAGTTTCTTTTGGCCAGGACTAAAGCGTGATGTGTTGAACTATGTTACAAGATGTTTAATATGTGAGCGTATTAAAGCTGAACAAATTCGATACCCCAATGAGCTTCAACCTATTGATGCTCCACAAATGAAGTGGAAATGCATATCCATGGATTTTATTACAGGACTTCCTACATCTCTGGGATATGACTCTATTTTTGTGGTTGTTGATATACTTAATAGAAATAATCCATTTGTTTCCAGTCAAGACAAGGTTTACGGCTAAGGATATAGCTCAAGTCTTCATTTATGATCGTGATCCGAAGTTCACCTCTAATTTTTGAAAAGCATTATTCTCAGCTATAGGAACCCTGTTAGCCTTTAGTATTGCTTATCATCCTCAAACTGATGGATAGACACAAAGAACAAATCAGATCATTGAACATGTTAAGAGCTTTTGTATGCATGAGCAGAGTAAATGGACTAGATATTTATATTTGGTTGAATTTACGTATAAATCCTCATTCCACACTCAATTGGAATGTCTCCTTATCAAACAGTGTATGGACAAGAGTGTCTTACTCCACTCAAATGGACAGACCCTCTCATACGAGTTCAAGCATCCAAAGAAATGTTGGATGAAATGCAAATACAAATTGATCTTATATGGTAGGATATTAAGACTGCTCAAGATAGACAGAAGAGTTATGTTGACCCAAAACGATCTGTCAGACTTTTTGAAGAAGGCGATATGGTATTTTTGAGGGTGAAACCCAAACGTAGTTCTTTATCAATGCGTAACTGTAAGAAGCTAAGTGCCAGATATTGTGGACCTTTTGTAATCACAGAGCAGATTAATGATCAAGCTTAGAGAATCTTGTTACCACCACACATAAGGGTACATGATGTTTTTTTACGTCAGCTTGCTCAAGAAGTATGTACCTGATCCACAACATATTCTTGATGATTCTCTATTGTCTACATTTACTGACAGAAATTTTCGAAGTATATTCCAAAGCAATACTTCGAAGTAGAACCAAGCCTCTACGTAATCGAACCATTATTAAACACCTTGTTAAATGGTCAATGTATCCTCAGAAAGATGCCACTTGGGAACATGATGATGTAATGAGACTAAATTATCCAGACTTCATGTCGAGGTGAGGACACCTCAAATTTTTCAAGTGCGGGAGGATGTAAGATCCCCAATTTTCAGGTCTCTTCTAAAATTAAGAAAAATAGCTTTCAATAATATCCATTTTGTCAAATTTTTACTTAAAATGCTTGATTGATAGTATTGGAAGGTTCTATAGTAAAAAGAAAGGTCGTTTCCATATTCTAATAGGTTAGACGTACGTTTGGTGCAGTTTTGAAAAATTCTACTATTTTTAGCTTTTTCATGCTTTTTATGCTTTTTATGCTTTTTTAGGTGTTTTTTTGCAAAAAGCAAGGTCGGATCCTTAATCTACATGTTCCAAGGAAGCTATGGTTCAATTTTGTAAAAAATTGTTTTTTGCGTTCTTTTCACTCTATTTATAGCTTTTTATTATTTTTCCTGAGGTAACGTCCGAAGTGATTGAGAAGTTAAATGAATCTTTAAGCAACCTATCAATTCATCTTGCACAAGCCATAGCTCCAAAGGGACAAGCAAAGAAGTCAGAAGAGCGAGAGCCACCACGACCTAGGAGAGTCTTGCAATGTTGGAATTGCGGAGAGTCTGGACATGGGATGTATAATTGTCCTTGGCCCCGTGGGGAGCCTGGGAGACCTAACTTGAATTACCTAGTGATGAATGCAGGTGAAGGAACTAATCAACAACCACGGCTTCTATAAAGGCCAAATGGAGCAAGACCACCTCCACAAGGATTGGAAGGAGTTCCACCTTTGCCAGACCCAAATGTGCATGTGGTAGAGGTGACAAATTCTAATGTGGTGGACATGGAAGCAAATGGCATTAAGCGTGGCCGTGGAAAAGGTAAGGAGAAATAAGGAATCACGTCACAAAGTGATCATGGACGAGAAAAGAAGGCAAAGGAGACCAAGGAAACCAAGAGGACTCGACGTCGTATCAACCTCCAAGACTTCCCTCTTAGACATGGTATGGCTCCATACAACTTGTTGGAAGACATGAGAGGTAAGGGTCCTGATATCTCATGGCCTCAATTTCTTGCATTATGTCCACAAGTTAGGAGGGATTTAACAAGGACAGTTAGCACTAGGAGAAAGGTAAAAGAGAGTGTGCCTGCTATAAAAATTGCACAAGCTGAAATGAATGAGGACATTACACCTGTGCTAGATTGTTACATCAAAGGGAGATTCATTAGGAAAGGTCTCGTGGATGGGGGTGCACAAATTTGCATCATGACAGAGGCACTCATGCAAAGACTAGGCATGCACATCCATGAGACACCTGAAATCAAAGTCAAGATGGCAAACAATAGCAAGGCTAGGTGTGTAGGCATACGTAAAAATGTCTTTGTAGAGGCCTTTGGCATTAAGAAGGCGGTGGATTTTTATGTTATGTCGACCAAGGGAAGTGGTTATCCATTTATCCTAGAAAGACCATGGCTAATGAAAATGCGAGCTTTGCAAGATTGGGAGAGTGGAAAATTAATTTGCAGGAATGACAATCATAAGAAGGTTGTCTTTGACATGAAGGAGCAACGCCAAGAGGAGCTCCATGAAGAATCATCTCAAAGTGAGACGGAAGAAGATTGGACCGATAACACTTCAGAAGAAGAAAGTAGTGGCAGCATTACTGAAGAGGAGTCTTCCATTGAAGTCATGGGGGTAAGGTTTAAGCCAACCCACCAAGAGACCTCTTGTCAAGGTTTGGAGGAGGTAGGTTCCCAAGAGAACCAAAATGTGGAAGATGAAGGAATGTTAGAAGGTATGTTGCCTGCAACACTTACAAAGGATGAAAGAGATGAGTTCAAAGGTGTGTTAAGGAAATTTCCTAAGATTTTTGCTAAAGACTACACCGACGTGCCTGGAGTAGATGATATTCAACACAAGATTGAGCTAAAGCCAGAGGCCAAACCTAAAGCTCAAAAGCTACGAAGGCTAGGAGTCATCAAGGAGCAGGCTCTACTCAAGGAGGTAAGAAAGCTTCTAGCAGCAGGTTTCATTTATCTAATGGAGAATTCAGAGTGGGTATCTCCCGTTGTTGTCACTCCCAAGAAGAACGGCAAGTGAAGGGTGTGTGTGGATTACCGTCCGCTCAATGAGGCAACAAAAAGAAATCACTTTTCCCTCCCATTTCAGGATGAGATACTGAATCAGGTAGCTGGTCATGAGAAGTACACTGTGTGTGATGGTTACTCAAGTTACTTTCAAATAGGGATTGCATTGGAGGACCAATTGAAAACAACCTTCATCACTCCTTGGGGTTGTTATGCTTTTAGAGTTATGACATTTTTCTGCGGTCTAATTGGTTGTCCATGTTGAGGTATCCCTTGTCCTGGTCCTCCAATAGGTGTTTTTGCATGTTATTCATCATGTCATTCATCCTTTTGAGCATGGCTGAAAGTGGTGCTGCAACAGCCGTTCCCACCTGTGCTGGTTTAGTGGGTATTGTTTTCTCACTTTGGTTATCCTTAGGGACATCTTCTTCATTGAAAATATCACAATTGTCTCCTAAATCAATAGCATCTGGCACACACTCTTCTAGGGTTGTATGCTTCTTGCTATACAGTATAGCATGAAGTTCTTTGTTTTAGCAGTCCCTCCACAAACAATGATACTAGTTGTTCTTCTACAGGTATCTCTAGCTATGGGCATCTGGCAATGTATTGTTTCATTCGAGTTGCACAATCCCTAACAAACTCACCTTGTTTCTGTTAGATTTGAGCTACCGTATTGTGTTTGATCTCCGTTTTTGAACAAGCAGCTACAAATCCTTGAGCTAACGTGTTCAAGTCCATGATTGACCTTGGTGGAATGTTTCAGAACCATGTCAATGCTTTTCCTTCTAATGTCATTCAAAACCCCTCGAATTGAGTATGGAAATCCAATATGCCTTTTGCTCTTAGCACTTGCTTAAAGCTTTCTAAGTGGTCGTATGGATCCCCTGATCCACTGTATTTTCTGATCCATTTTTGAAAATCAGCTGGTCCCGAGTCCTTCAAACCAGTATGTTGGAAATAGTGACTCATGTAGCCCTGGATTGGCTTTATGTCACTCGATTTTCTTCCTGATGAGGCGGTTTCTGGTTTCTTAACATTACTCTCAGAAGATCTCTCACGTTGCTCATCTCTTGGAATAGTGTCTGGTCCTTGGCCCAATATCCAATCCCTCATGGAATATCCTTGGTATTTGATTTGTTCTACCTTCTCAAGAGTCATCATAACAAAGTTATTGTTATAACAATCCCTAAACAGGTAGGTTGGTAGATCTATTGATCCCTTATCTTTGATCTTGAAGATATAGATGATCTTCATGGGCGTTAGTTGTCCCGATTTGGCATGCCAAGTCCATAGAAGATCTTTGACGTTTCTATCCTCCCAACAATAGACTCTGATCCTAGGATTATCAGTACTAAGCCGTTTCAAAGGCTTCAAATCAACTTGATCATAACCCTCAAATTCTAAAGTTGGTGGTCCTTCTTTTACTGCCATATCTGGAATTATAGTGTTTACTTCTAATCACCATTTGTCTATCACGTCAGGGTTTTTAAATTGTAAATATTGAGTTCCGTTTTTATCCATGTACCTTTTTCCTTGTTGGTTTGCCCTAATCTCTTCTTTGAACTCGATACCATGGTCATCAATGCAAATAGCATACTCTTCGTTAGGATCCAGGTAAACGTGAGCTCCATGGCGATTAATCTTATAAAATGAGAGTATATGCTTGTAGTGCACTGTCGTTTCGGTTGTTGAGTGAGTCGAGTAAGAAGACATTTCAGATGTTGAATCCAAAAAAGTGGCTGAGACTTCTTCAAGGATAGTGTGCAAGGAATTTCCTTGATTCACACTCTCTACGATGGATACTCTACTAGAGGTTTCTCCAAATATGCCTTGGTTTCCTAGTACACGACCAGATCTAAGGTTCATAAAGACTTGTGAAGCCCTGGATAGAGTACTTACCGTCGGATTGACTTGTTGTCTATTTCTTCCACGTGAATTGATTTCACCTTCTGTCAAGATGCTGACTCCTTGTCTGCAACTTGATTCATGTATCAATTTCGATCAAATTAGCTATTCTTTCACATAGACTGTGTAATTTTTGCTAACTATTGTGATTGGTCTATGTGGATCACTTCAAATCGAGTTATGGGAGTCAGTAATTGACACTTTCAGATTTCCCTTTTGCAAAAAAATCAAAGGACTAATCTGGAACCTGAAAATTGAGTGAGCATGTACCAATTTGGATCCGATTGAACCCAAAGTTTCCCTGTGGTCTTTTATTATGTTGGTCTAACACTGTACAAGTTCAAAAGTCAAAATTGGTGTCTCTGTATAGCAGTAGTAAATAATCATGATTATTTACTTTCGTCAGTTTTTTGCACTTTTTTGCTTGGTTTCCCAAGTATACAACCTATTAAGGTCCTTGGACAAGTTTCACTAAGTTTAGACAAAATCTGTTCACGTTTAGCAACTGCTTCATGTCCACAAACTCTGATTTTAAGAATCTGGCTTAAGTCTCACTTTCGTGATCCAAATTTTATCAAAATTGATTTGTGTGGTCTACTTGATATGCTTGACGTTGTGATATACTCAAATGTGCAAGATTATCAATTTTTGAAGCAGATGTAAATAATCGTGATTATTTACTTCAGCTATGTTTTTTTAATTTTTTGTCCCAATCTTGGCACAGATTTGTTAAGCACCTTAACTTAAGGTCTCTAGCCAAGTTTCATCAAGTTTAGATAATTTTTGTTCAAATGGTCATCAGTTTTGTGTCTGCAGACTAACTTTGCAAATTTGGTCACAATTTTCAACCCAATGATCCAAATCTTACCAAATTTGGTTTGTGGGCTTATTACAACATGATAAAGCTAGTGGTATGCTAACTTGGTCAAGAAAGTTAAAAAATGGGGCATCTATAAATAATCACGATTATTTATTTCTGGCAACTTTTTGCATCGTTTTGGTCAAGTGATCATGTACACATGTCTATCACATCAATATAAGCCTATAAATCAAATTTGATTGAGTTTGAATAAAAAAAATTCCAATTTACATTCAAGTTCCCGAAACTCAGTACAGACTTTAATTTTTACCTATTTTTTTGTCAATTTGATTATCCAAATTCTATGGCCCTTTACAAAAGTTGTTAGTACACATGCAATGAGTCATTGGTATCAAGCTTGGTCAGTTTTGAGCTAAAAGTAAATAATCGTGGTTATTTACTTTAGGTTGCACTTTTTCAATGGACAGTCTTTTCATGTTCTAATTTAACCCTATGAATCAAGTCAAAACTGAATTTGGCCTAAAATATCAAGAAAAAGTAAATTATTTAATTTTTTGCAAACTCTTGAAATTTTTACCTCAATGTGTCCTTGACCTTACCCACTTGTTCATACAACTTTTAAGCATACTCTCCAATCGAATTGAGTGGTTTGGAGTCTTTTTGTGCTGTTTCTAGCCTTAGACCTGGGATTCTGCAACTTCAAATAACAACTCATAATGATTCCTTCAAAGAGAGCCATATTCTTAAATCCACCTTGGATCCTACTTACCCTTCTCCTAGTTCTAATGCAATGGGGTTGTGGAAAGTGTCCTCAAACACTCATTTTCTTGTTTTTTATGGTTTTCTATACATTGATCTTAAGACTTGTCTCGTCTATCAATCATTCTCCAAATCCTAATCTAGTTCTACAATCCTACAATCCAAAAGGCACTCAGCAAGTACGATTACTTCCAAGCTACCTCTACACAACAAAAGACAACAATCTTAATCCATGCGGTGTCTAAAAAGAAAGTTTTTACTATAGGAGATCCTAGAGGAATTTAAAGGATAACTTCACAACACACTCGTTTTTTTCCTTAGTTTAGGTCTCTTCGATCCCTGGCAACAGCGCGAAATGTGGGACATGTGTCTAACCTCACTCCTATCTTATTTCAGATTTAGCGAGAACCGTGATTAAGTTGTCAATCCATGGGGCAAAGCTGACTCGACTAGTCAATAGAGACTACAAGAGGTTGTCAATCTCTCAAAAAACAACAAACAACTCGCATCTAACTCAAGTTACACTCAAGTGACTGAAATCACCAAAAGCCAATCGCGCATCAGCAAACAAATCACATCCGTTACAGCATCAAATGACATCCAAACGTAACTAAACTTCTAGGACATGTTTATAAGCCTAAGCACACATGCTTAGGGTCTCAAATCCCACTTTAGGTCAAGTGTAAAAATCACGATTATTAAGAGTAGTGGATTTTTGATTTAGCCGTTTTTGACCCAAAATGCATCTAAATGCTTAGCAATGATGCCCCAATACCCCGCCTATACTTAGTTTTTGATTTTGAAGTGTAAATTTCTTCTTATGATGAGATTAGGCCGCGGGTCGACATCGCCAAAGCTACGAAATACTGTGAAATGCTTATGTCAATGCGTAAGCTCTTACCTGTGGTTGCAACACAACAGACGCGACTGTAATGTGACAATTGGGGAGGAAGTAGGAAGCGTGAGAAGGAGAGAAGTGAGCGCCGTTAGCTCATGCTCTGTATTTCATTATCCAAAACTTGAAAATAACTTACAAAAATTGGCTTTTATATGTTAGCCAAGGTTTTTGGTGGCCAAAACTAATAATCCTGGAGCTCTAACTAAAGATAAATAAAGACATGTTGATACAATCTGGAAGCTTGTAGCACTGGCTCATCAATTACAAGGTTTATCCGGAAAATAGGAGTTACAATATTCTCGATTTATCAAAATAATAAGTATTTTTACAATGGGAGCTCCAAAAAATGGTATCCGAGTTAGCTTGCTGCTAACAACTACATAAATACATCTTCAAGGATAAATTCAACAATGGTTTAAATGTTATGAGAGAAAATAAATTGGTCCAAACTAAATAAAATGGTCTTTCACTCAAGCAAAGCAATGTGACTACCGAACAAAATAAAAGTCACAGACCCTTCAATTTCACGTCTCATTTGGGAGTATGAACACGAAAATGGTTTGTACTCAACACAACACAAGAGTAAAGGATGCTATGGACTTACTATCCCAAGATTGGATAAACATCTCAAATTAAATAAAATGTGTGGTAGTCAGGATAATGATCCAAGACAAACACACATGAACAACACCTTACCTCAAGATCTAGATTAATATTTAGCTCCTCTTGCTCATAGATTAGCAGGATCAAATTTCCCCAATGCAAGGACTAGGATCCATACGATTAGTGGATGTCAGGGAGTCCAAAAATTGTATTATAACTCTAATTTCTCCTACACCATGTGATCATTGCTAATATGAACCAGTTGTGATGTCCTTATGCTACTTAGATTCAAATGTGAAGTTTATTGTGTGACCTTTTGCCATACAATTAGTCGCATGTAATTGATAATGCAACACGATCTAGGGTGAAGTGGATTGATCTCCTCGTTTGCAACAACTAAATCTATAAATATGTGCATAGTAACAATTTGGTTGAACAAAAGAAAATCTCGAGTTACCTAATTTAAGAATCACCTCAATGTTGTCATTTGATTGTGGACTACAAATGTGCTAATCATCATGCTTATACTATGGTGTGTACTATTTTGTGTGCCATGTGATCGCGACCTCTCTCACACACTAGCATGCAACATAAAGGGTGTACCACCCTCCTCACCATGTGGCTTTGTTCTCCCATCATCATCAATTTGTGCATGTAGGTGTTCCTTTATGCTGGGGGTGGGTCTTTTTCAGTAAGTTGAACTCCAACAACAACATAGCGCAAAAAAAAAGACATGAGCTAAGGGAATTGAATGGAGTGTGTATTACTTGATCATGTTAAATTAGAATTACTTTTGAGAAATTAAGCATTTACAAATCAATATATGATTGATCAAGTATGAAATTGAAGCATTACAATGTAAAATTAATAGATAAATTTGATATATGCCCATTCAATGGAATTTGATATCCAATATGTGAATGAATGGTTAGTATCCATTGCTAACCATGATAACTAAATGGGCCAAACATTGAAGATGGGCAAGATAATTGAAAAGGATGACTCAATTACTGCATAAATGGGGATCCTTTAGGTGCATATCCATTGCAAAGTATGCCAATGCAAACTCTTGAAATTTTTACCTCAATGTGTCCTTGACCTTACCCACTTGTTCATACAACTTTTAAGCATACTCTCCAATCGAATTGAGTGGTTTGGAGTCTTTTTGTGCTGTTTCTAGCCTTAGACCTGGGATTCTGCAACTTCAAATAACAACTCATAATGATTCCTTCAGAGAGAGCCATATTCTTAAATCCACCTTGGATCCTACTTACCCTTCTTCTAGTTCTAATGCAATGGGGTTGTGGAAAGTGTCCTCAAACACTCATTTTCTTGTTTTTTATGGTTTTCTATACATTGATCTTAAGACTTGTCTCGTCTATCAATCATTCTCCAAATCCTAATCTAGTTCTACAATCCTACAATCCAAAAGGCACTCAGCAAGTACGATTACTTCCAAGCTACCTCTACACAACAAAAGACAACAATCTTAAGCCATGCGGTGTCTAAAAAGAAAGTTTTTACTATAGGAGATCCTAGAGGAAGTTAAAGGATAACTTCACAACACACTCGTGTTTTTCCTTAGTTTAGGTCTCTTCGATCCCTGGCAACAGCTCCAAATGTGGGACATGTGTCTAACCTCACTCCTATCTTATTTCAGATTTAGCGAGAACCGTGATTAAGTTGTCAATCCATGGGGCAAAGCTGACTCGACTAGTCAATAGAGACTACAAGAGGTTGTCAATCTCTCAAAAAACAACAAACAACTCGCATCTAACTCAAGCTACACTCAAGTGACTGAAATCACCAAAAGCCAATCGCGCATCAGCAAACAAATCACATCCGTTACAGCATCAAATGACATCCAAACGTAACTAAACTTCTAGGACATGTTTATAAGCCTAAGCACACATGCTTAGGGTCTCAAATCCCACTTTAGGTCAAGTGTAAAAATCAAGATTATTAAGAGTAGTGGATTTTTGATTTAACCATGTGTAGCCGCCCTTGTGTAGATAAGTCCAAATCGGACCCTCCAATCCGCCCATGTGTGGCCGCCCTTGAGAAGATAAGTCCGCTTTTGAATTCGGCCACCGGCCACCGGCCATTGACTTCCGACCACCGGCTATTGACTACCGACCACCGGCCAATTAACGGTTTTTTTTCGACCACTTTCCGGCCGCCGTCCGGCCATAATATTCCGACAAAAAGGAATATTCCGGCGAGGGAAAAAATCTCAGGGGCTTCCACTCCCGAGGCCCCTAAAATTGCCCCTAGTTTTTTACTGTGAAAATTTTGGTTTCCGGTGAGTGATTTACCTTCACGCACGATGGCTTCTCCTCATAATGGGGACCTTACAAATGTGCACTTTTACCACAAAAAATTACAAAGGTAAATCAAGCTCCATACTTAACACAATGGATTTGATACATGATTGGGTGCACGAGATGGGTGATGATGTACATGAATTGGCCAGGAATTTCGAAGAAGCCCAGGACTTTGCCAACAAACTATGGGAAGAAATTGATAACCTGTGAAGATGTGTATTAACAAGGTTTTTTTTCTTAATGGTGACATGATCCTTTGTAACCCCTTTAGAGGTGACATGGTCCTTTGTAACCCCTTTATTATGGTGACGTGGTCCTTTTTTGTAAAGAGTAGGACATCCCCTTTAACTAGACTAATTCAATCACCCTCATTAATGCAAAAAGCTTACTTGGTTAAAAAGAAAAAAAAAAGATCAAACCATGTGAAAGATGTTGACATCATTGATCCTCATCAGTGGGATCAATGATTTTCCTTGCTTGTTCTTCTCGACATTTTTGAGATTTTTGGATTTTTGTTGAAGGATATGTGCGAGTGATTTTGACACAATCATGTGCATCTATCTGCATCAGGAACTGTGTTCTACTAGAGATTAATGGCATAGGTCTAACTTTCAAATTTCTAGTGTCTCGTTTTCGTCTATACCATTTTCTTCTTCTCAGTTTCTGATTAGGAAAGTCAAAAAACTTTTCCTCCCCTCCTTTCATGAGTAGCTTTTCTCTCATATGTTCTTTTCCAACCCCGAATCATCTGAGGTAGTTGATTGTTCTTCTAACTCATATGTTGCATCATAGTAGAGGTCTGAAAAGACTTGTTGAGCTTTCATCAAGTCCTTGGGTTCCTGAATTTTGTCTTCAATGTGGAGGGTTGAAATCATTTGTATGGAAATTATGTCATAGCCATCCTCATTGCAAAATTGAGTAGGCATAGATGTATTTACACATACATCCATTGTCGCTAAAATTTGAGTCCATTCAAATGGCTCAAACAGATGCTCTGGAAAGGATTCAGGTACATAAGCTTCATCCGTGCAATCCCTTTCTAAGATACATTCTTCTCTTTTTAAACTCCTGTTTTCTGAAGCTCCACACATCCAAATAAGAGTGTCTTTGTTCAACCAAGATGGAAGCTTAGTTTCAGCCGAAGAGACTGAATCGAATTCTTCTATGGGCATTTTCATGACATCCCTATAAGTGTGATCTTTTAGATTAACCCTTGTTATTGATCCTACTTGCTTCAAGTACAGATAATTGTTTCTCCAGTCTTGGATGAGTTGTACTTGTCGCATGGAAGGTGTTCCCAATATGATTTTGTAATTGAGTTTCTTCCCAAAGTCTACTATGGCAAAAGTGTGTTGATATTCAATCCCATAGGAATTAACTATCATCTTTTCAAGCAGTCCTAATGGTCTTTCAATGTGTCCATCAGCCAATTGCAATTTCATTCGAGTTTGTCTAATGGCTGGTTGTCCCCAGGATTCCCATACTGCTTTCGTTTCTATGGCTATGCCTGCCTCACTATCCAGTATTGCCATGGTTCTATGTCACTATATTTCACTGGAAAGGTTGTGTTTCCTTCTTCCCCCTTCGTAGTATTCTCCGACTCTGTTCATTGGAACAGATCGAATCTCTTTGTTGTCCATTTTGTGTTTCAATTTTTCCAAATTTTTTGCGATTAGTCATTTTATTCCCACCTTCTCTAGGGTTTTTTTGTAGATCATTCCATAGATATGGCCTGATTTTCAATAGTTCTCCCAAAGTGAGAGTGCATTGGATGGGTGTAGACATGATTGAATGGATGTCGTCTACTTCTAGGGTTTATTCCGCTCTTTTTACTTGAGTGGTCTTACACACTATGGATTCATCTTTGTTATCTCCCAAGTTAGAGGGTAGTGTTTTCAAGGTCAATGGTTTTCCTGAAGCTTCAAATCCACAATCCTCATACAAGAATTGTACATCCATGTCCATATCAGGAGGTAGGTTGTGTAACCAAACTTCCTCTATAGGAGCAGACTTCAGAGTAAGATTCCCATCATTGGTTTCTCTAAATTTTTTTCATAAGTGTCCTGGCCAATCTTCTTCTACGAATGGAATTTCGTCTAAGGTATCTTCATTGTCTAGCACTATAAGTTCATGCTCTTTTGTTTCAAAGTGGGGTTCTACCACCACTTTGGATTTTTCTTTATTGTCTCTTACCACATGCTCCTCGGGTTTTGCCATACTTTTGAGCTTGGGTTCTTGTTTTTTCAGCAACTCTTGCGTGATTCTTACCAAATTTTGATAAGCTTCAAGCTTAGCTGCTTCCATGTCTGGAGAAGGATAGTTTTTTCATTTGTTCTCCATGTTTTGGCCTGCTTTAAGACTTGCTTTGTAGGCTTCCAAGGCCGCATTAGTAGGCTCAAAAATTTTGTCAACCAAAATTGATCCTCCAGATTTCACGGTGGTTTCCTTAATTTCGCTTCTAGTTTCTTTCACCTTTTCTTGGAATAGCTTTTTTGTTTTCTCCTCAATTTTTGCCCGTTGTTTATGTTTTCTCATCTCATACCTTTTGCTTCTGAGGAAATTTTGGTATTCTCCGAATCAACAGAGGAGTTATGTTTCTTTTTCTTAGCCTGGGCTCTGGTGATTACCTTAATTGGAACAATCGGTTCACACTCTCAGATAAGCTACTAGGTATCACTTGGACTACGTTCACTACTATTTTACCCTTGTTTAAAGGATTTTTATGACAATCTTCTAAGAAGTGTCCTCCCTTTTTGCAACATTGTATGCAATAAGCTTTAATTGGCTTGAGGTTCTTTTGAGACTCTAGGCATTCATTTTTCCAATGATCATCTACACCACACTTATGACAGTTTCCAGTTCTTAGCTAAATTATGGGTCTTACCATAGGAGGTCTAACACCTTGATTAGCCACATAGTACAGTGGTGCAAGCTTTGGTGGAGCATAAGTCACAGGTTCTTCCATTGGTGGTGGATGTGAATTATACCAATCTCCTTCTACCATTACTGTAGATGGACTAGACTCCGCATAGCGTGTAACAGGCACTGGTGCTTGTTCATCTATGACTCATTCTGGATGCATGTACTTTACAGGCACTGCATTATGTCCAGGATATGGAGGTTGTTGGCCCAACACAGGTTGAGGTCTTTCCATACCCATTGGTGGTCTTTGAGATGGGGCCATGTTAGGCTGATATATGTACATGGGTTGTCCTTGTGGCCTCAAAGGCATGTGCTGAACATTCTTATCGTACTTTGGTTGGTAATAGCACTCATTGGTCTCATGGTTGGTCTATTTATCCTTGATTGCACACCATTTTTGTGGTTTAATTGGTTGTCCATGTTGAGGTATCCCTTGTCCTGGTCCTCCAATAGGTGTTTCTGCATGTTATTCATCATGTCATTCATGCTTTTGAGCATGGCTGAAAGTGGTGCTGCAACAGCCGTTCCCACTTGTGCTGGTTTAGTGGGTATTGTTTTCTCACTTTGGTTATCCTTAGGGAAATCTTCTTCGTTGAAAATATCACAATTGTCTCCTAAGTCAATAGCATGTGAATCACACTCTTCCAGCGTTGTATGCTTCTTGCTATACAGTATAGCATGAAGTTCTTTGTTTTAACAATCCCTCCAGAAAAAATGATACTAGTTGTTCTTCTTCAGGTATCTCTAGCTATGGGCATCTGGCAATGTATTGTTTCATTTGAGTTGCACAATCCCTAACAAACTCACCTTGTTTCTGTTAGATTTGAGCTATCGTATTGTGTTTGATCTATGTTTTTGAACAAGCAGCTACAAATCCTTGAGCTAACGTTTTCAAGTCCATGATTGACCTTGGTGGAATGTTTCGGAACCATGTCAATGCTTTTCCTTCTAATGTCATTCAAAACCCCTCGAATTGAGTATGGAAATCGAATATGCCTTTTGCTCTTAGCACTTGCTTAAAGATTTCTAAGTGGTCGTATGGATCCCCTGATCCACTATATTTTCTGATCCATTTTTGAAAATCAGCTGGTCTGACACGTCTATTGGATTCAACTCTCGGTCTCCTGGCAGTTGGTCCTCTCCCAAGTCCTTCAAACTAGTATGTTGGAAATAGTGACTCATGTAGCCCTGGACTGGCTTTATGTCACCCGATTTTCTTCCTGATGAGGCGGTTTCTGGTCTCTTAAAATAACTCTCAGAGGATCTCTCACGTTGCTCATCTCTTGGAATAGTTTCTGGTCCTTGGCCCAATATCCAATCCCTCATGGAATATCCTTGGTATTTGTTTTGTTCTACCTCCTCAAGAGTCATCATAACAAAGTTGTTGTTATAACAATCCCTAAACAGGTAGGTTGGTAGATCTATTGATCCCTTATCTTTGATCTTGAAGATATAGATGATCTTCATGGGCGTTAGTTGTCCCGATTTGGCATGCCAAGTCCATAGAAGATCTTTGACGTTTCTATCCTCCCAACAATAGACTCTGATCCTAGGATTATCCGTACTTAAGACGTTTCAAAGGCTTCAAATCAACTTGATCATAACCCTCAAATTCTAAAGTTGGTGGTCCTTCTTTTACTGTCATATCCGGAATTATAGTGTTTACTTCTAATCACCATTTTTCTATCACGTCAGGGTTTTTAACTTGTAAATATTGAGTTCCGTTTTTATCCATGTACATTTTTCCTTGTTTGTTTGCGCTAATCTCTTCTTTGAACTCGATACCATGGTCATCAATGCAAATAGCATACTCTTCGTTAGGATCCAGGTAAACGTGAGCTCCATGGCGATTAGTCTTATAAAATGAGAGTATATGCTTGTAGTGCACTGTCGTTTCGGTTGTTGAGTGAGTCGAGTAAGAAGACATTTCAGATGTTGAATCCAAAAAAGTGGCTGAGACTTCTTCAAGGATAGTGCGCAAGGAATTTCCTTGATTCACACACTCTACGATGGATACTCTACTGGAGGTTTCTCCAAATATGCCTTGGTGTCCTAGTACACGACCAAATCTAAGGTTCATAAAGACTTGTGAAGCCCTGGATAGAGTACTTACCGTCGGATTGACTTGTTGTCTATTTCTTCCACGTGAATTGATTTCACCTTCTGTCAAGCTGCCGACTCCTTGTCTGCAACTTGATTCATGTATCAATTTCGATCAAATTAGCTATTCTTTCACAAAGACTGTGTAATTTTTGCTAACTATTGTGATTGGTCTATGTGGATCACTTCAAATCGAGTTATGGGAGTCAGTAATTGACACTTTCAGATTTCCCTTTTGCAAAAAATCAAAGGACTAATCTGGAACCTGAAAATTGAGTGAGCATGTACCAATTTGGATCCGATTGAACCCAAAGTTTCCCGGTGGTCTTTTATTATGTTGGTCTAACACTGTACAAGTTCAAAAGTCAAAATTGGTGTCTCTGTGTAGCAGTAGTAAATAATCATGATTATTTACTTTCATCAGTTTTTTGCACTTTTTGGCTTGGTTTCCCAAGTATACAACCTGTTAAGGTCCTTGGACAAGTTTCACTAAGTTTAGACAAAATCTGTTCACGTTTAGCAACTGCTTCATGTCCACAAACTCTGATTTTAAGAATCTGGCTTAAGTCTCACTTTCGTGATCCAAATTTTATCAAAATTGATTTGTGTGGTCTACTTGATATGCTTGACGTTGTGATATACTCAAATGTGCAAGATTATCAATTTTTGAAGCAGATGTAAATAATCGTGATTATTTACTTCAACTATGTTTTTTTAATTTTTTGTCACAATCTTGGCACAGATCTGTTAAGCACCTTAACTTAAGGTCTTTAGCCAAGTTTCATCAAGTTTGTATAATTTTTGTTCAAATGGTCATCAGTTTTGTGTCTGCAGACTAACTTTGCAAATTGGGTCACAATTTTCAACCTGATGATCCAAATCTTACCAAATTTGGTTTGTGGGCTTATTACAACATGATAAAGCTAGTGGTATGCTAAGTTGGTCAAGAAAGTTAAAAAATGGGGCATATGTAAATAATCACGATTATTTATTTCTGGCAACTTTTTGCATCGTTTTGGTCAAGTGATCATGTACACATGTCTATCACATCAATATAAGCCTATGAATCAAATTTGATTGAGTTTGAATTAAAAAAATTCCAATTTACATTCAAGTTCCCGAAACTCAGTACAGACTTTAATTTTTACCTATTTTTTTGTCAATTTGATTATCCAAATTCTATGGCCCTTTACAAAAGTTGTTAGTACACATGCAATGAGTCATTGGTATCAAGCTTGGTCAGTTTTGAGCTAAAAGTAAATAATCGTGGTTATTTACTTTAGGTTGCACTTTTTCAATGGACAGTCTTTTCATGTACTAATTTAACCCTATGAATCAAGTCAAAACTGAATTTGGCCTAAAATATCAAGAAAAAGTAAATTATTTAAGTTTTTGCAAACTCTTGAAATTTTTACCTCAATGTGTCCTTGACCTTACCCACTTGTTCATACAACTTTTAAGCATACTCTCCAGTCGAATTGAGTGGTTTGGAGTCTTTTTGTGCTATTTCTAGCCTTAGACCTGAGATTCTGCAACTTCAAATAGCAACTCATAATGATTCCTCCAGAGTGAGCCATATTCTGAAATCCACCTTGGATCCTACTTACCCTTCTCCTAGTTCTAATGCAATGGGGTTCTCGAAAGTGTCCACAAACACTCATTTTCTTGTTTTTTATGGTTTTCTAAACATTGATCTTAAGACTTGTCTCGTCTATCAATCATTCTCAAAATCCTAATCTAGTTCTACAATCCTACAATCCAAAAGGCACTCAGCAAGTACGATTACTTCCAAGCTACCTCTACACAACAAAAGACGACAATCTTAAGCCATGCGGTGTCTAAAAAGAAAGTTTTTACTATAGGAGATCCTAGAGGAAGTTAAAGGATAACTTCGCAACACGCTCATGTTTTTCCTTAGTTTAGGTCTCTTCGATCCCTGGCAACAACGCCAAATGTGGGACACGTGTCTAACCTCACTCCTATCTTATTGCAGATTTAGCGAGAACCACGATTAAGTTGTCAATCCATGGGGAAAATCTGACTCGACTAATCAATAGAGACTACAAGAGGTTGTCAATCCCTCAAAAAACAACAAAAAACTCGCATCTAACTCAAGCTACACTCAAGTGACTGAAATCACCAAAAGCCAATCGCGCATCAGCAAACAAATCACATTCGTTACAGCATCAAATGACATCCAAACGTAACTAAACTTCTAGGACATGTTTATAAGCCTAAGCACACATGCTTAGGGTCTCAAATCCCACTTTAGGTCAAGTGTAAAAATCACGATTATTAAGAGTAGTGGATTTTTGACTTAGCCGTTTTTGACCCAGAATGCATCTAAATGCTTAGCAATGATGCCCCAATACCCCGCCTATACTTAGTTTTTGATTTTGAAGTGTAAATTTCTTCTTATGATAAGATTAAGCCGCGGGTCGGCATCGCCAAAGCTACGAAATACTGTGAAATGCTTATGTCAATGCGTAAGGTCTTACCTGTGGTTGCAACACAACAGACACGACTGTAATGTGACAATAAGGGAGGGAGTAGGAAGCGTGAGAAGGAGAGAAGTGAGCGTCGTTAGCTCATGCTCTGTATTTCATTATCCAAAACTTGAAAATAACTTACAAAAATTGGATTTTATACGTTAGCCAAGGTTTTTGGTGGCCAAAACTAATAATCCTGGAGCTCTAACTAAAGATAAATAAAGACATGTTGATACAATCTGGAAGCTTGTAGCCCTGGCTCATCAATTACAAGGTTTATCCGGAAAATAGGAGTTACAATATTCTCCATTTATCAAAATAATAAGTATTTTTACAATGGGAGCTCCAAAAAATGGTATCCGAGTTAGCTTGTTGCTAACAGCTACATAAATACATCTTCAAGGATAAATTCAACAATGGTTTAAATGTTATGAGAGAAAATAAATTGGTCCAAACTAAATAAAATGGTCTTTCACTCAAGCAAAGCAATGTGACTACCGAACAAAATAAAAGTCACAGACCCTTCAATTTCACGTCTCATTTGGGAGTATGAAGACGAAAATGGTTTGTACTCAACACAACACAAGAGTAAAGGATGCTATGGACTTACTATCCCAAGATTGGATAAACATCTCAAATTAAATAAAATGTGTGGTAGTCAGGCTAATGATCCAAGACAAACACACATGAACAACACTTTATTCCAAGATCTAGATTAATATTTAGCTCCTCTTGCTCATAGATTAGCAGGATCAAATTTCCCCAATGCAAGCACTAGGATCCATACGATTAGTGGATGTCAAGGAGTCCAAAAATTGTATTATAACTCTAATTTCTCCTACACCATGTGATCATTGCTAATATGAACCAGTTGTGATGTCCTTATGCTACTTAGATTCAAATGTGAAGTTTATTGTGTGACCTTTTGCCATACAATTAGTCGCATGTAATTGATAATGCAACACGATCTAGGGTGAAGTGGATTGATCTCCTCGTTTGCAACAACTAAATCTATAAATATGTGCATAGTAACAATTTGGTTGAACAAAAGAAAATCTCAAGTTACCTAATTTAAGAATCACCTCAATGTTGTCATTTGATTGTGGACTACAAATGTGCTAATCATCATGCTTATACTATGGTGTGTACTATATTTGTGTGCCATGTGATCGCGACCTCTCTCACACACTAGCATGCAACATAAAGGGTGTACCACCCTCCTCACCATGTGGCTTTGTTCTCCCATCGTCATCAATTTGTGCATGTAGGCGTTCCTTTATGCTGGGGGTGGGTCTTTTTCAGTAAGTTGAACTCCAACAACAACATAGCGCAAAAAAAAAGACATGAGCTAAGGGAATTGAATGGAGTGTGTATTACTTGATCATGTTAAATTAGAATTACTTTTTGAGAAATTAAGCATTTACAAATAAATATATGATTGATCAAGTATGAAATTGAAGCATTACAACGTAAAATTAATAGATAAATTTGATATATGCCCATTCAATGGAATTTGATATCCAATATGTGAATGAATGGTTAGTATCCATTGCTAACCATGATAACTAAATGGGCCAAACATTGAAGATGGGCAAGATAATTGAAAAGGATGACTCAATTACTACATAAATGGGGATCCTTTAGGTGCATATCCATTGCAAAGTATGGCAATGTAATTGGCATACTTTGCAATTAGTGCATAAATGGGGATCATTTAGGTGCATAAATATGATGTGCCTTTAAATTTCCATAAACATGAACGTAGGGCCATGCACATTTAAATCACTAACCTAATTAGGTTTGGATGATTTAGACTATCGGATATGTAAAATTATGTTTGCAATGATTATTAATCAAGTTCGATTGGCCAATGAAAGAACACAAGAATTGCTTAAGTGTGTGCCCAAATCATTAACATATTGCATCAATTTCAAGACTTGAAGCCTGAGTTTTTGTGCGTACATGAATTACAATTAAAAGTGTGTGTCCAAGCAAGAACGTGATTGAAACAAACCAAATGAGCGCTTGACTTGTCATGTGTTTGTTGTCAAAATTTGGAAAGTTTTGGGATGTGATCGAAGAAATAAAAACCAATATGACCATAAGTGCTAATTACACATTTGAGCCGCTGTATATAGATATCGTGATTAAAGGAAGTTGGAAATAATGTTTGATCCTTCCATTTTGATGGTAATGGGTGCTCAATTTTGATGGCCACGGATGTTCACTTTGCATTAAGATCAACTTGGTAACTAAACAAATGTGGTTGATGTTGAGGTTTCTTTGCTCCTAGAGTCCAACATACATTCCTTGTGTGGCTAGCCCGTCACCTTCCCAATCCCAAACACACTATCCACACACACACACACACACACACACACTCATTACATAGTTATTGTGGCCTACTACAAGTGCCCTCACAAATCCACATCACTTGATTTTCTCATCTCCTGATTCCCATGCCAGTTTGGCGCACTTCACACCCACCATCATCAGCCCTTGTTCTCTTGCACACTTGAGTCAATTGCACAAAAAACCCACTGACAGCAGTCCTATGGCCCATCGAATCTCATGAAAATTGGCCATGCTACCACCTTGCACGCTTGGGGGTAGTTATATCCCGGGGTGTTTGACATCGTGTAAAGCAAGCCCGAACCGGTTACCAATCAAAATGAGCGGGCAAAAACTAGTTGACCAAAACAAAGGTCAACACGCAATTCATATTATTTGAACTGGACACCAGAGCCATAGCAACCGCCTATGCCTCTACCATTACATTTGCACGTAGACACTTGATGATAAGCTGCTTGTTGCTGATGTACATAAAGCTATCAAAGATACTTGCCCAACCCAAGAAAGTTGAGGGACCGGCACAATTGTCACCCAAACCTACATGGGGACTTGCACCGTGATACTTAACATTAGCTTGCATGTTTAGGCCTACTCGCCTTTGATGTCGACAATCACTAGATGCCATTAGAGACACAGCAGGTCTACCGTCCATGACGATTTGCCTCAATGGAATGTCTTGCTTTGGCATCACACCAATGACACCATCTCAATCATGCGCAGATTCTAAAATATGTGGGGTTTCAACCTATGATAGTAGGAGCTTGCTATAGATAAATCTCAAGCAGAAAGCCCACGTGGCATGAATAAAAGACCCCCTCCCCCTCAGGACTAACAAACATGGGGTCTTCAATGAAGACCCCGTTATGGGATCCACGGGGAGCAACTATGCGTGTAAAACATGAGGTAGGCTCCGCCGTCCAATTTTAAACGGACATGTTCGAGTTTTTTCAAGTTTACTTTTTATATCTTAGTTTAATTTTTCTTGTAGGAGTTTATGTTATATGGTTTATTACTCCAAGATCAGACCACCAACCAGGAGAATCCATCTAAAAGGGTTCAAAATTTGGGAGGATTTATGGAGCAAGGCCAATAACTCTTGGCTAACCACAGAGCAACTTATTATTACAGGCCAGTTGCAACCTTGGGAGGTTCAATTGCTGGAAGCAAGGATGCAACAGTTCCCCCAAGAATATTAATGGATTTTTGAAGCTGAAGTCTCTTCATCTGCCAAAAATATAAGATGGAAAGGGGGGATAGCTCTTAAGAACCCCCTTGACTTCATGATTGAACAGGTCCCTCCCCTACATGTCACTCTCAACAAAAGATGGAACGTTGAACTAGACAGGAAGCACTGGCAATTCAAGTTCCAATCTATCTGGAATAGAAGCATTCAGCCTAAGAAATCTATATTAATGTGGCTCATTCTCCATAAAACTCTTTGGACAGGGTTCAGAAGCATAAAAGCCAATCAGAGTGATGGGAGATGCCTCAGGTGTTGAAGAGCAGCAGAAGATATTCCCACCTGTTCCTCAACTGTTAGACCAATCTCCCTATCCTTTTACCTATAGTTAACACCCTAGGTCACCAAATAAGTTGGAAATAGTTACTCTTAGGGGACTCAGTTGGCCTTCTATAAGATTTCTGGAATAGATTTAGAGCAGTATTTTTGTGGATTATATGGAAGCTCAGAAATTCTTTCATATTTTTTGCTAACTATCAGGCACCAAGTTTGAAAGTTTTGTTTTCTCGATGCTCTGTGCAGGATGCCAACCTCAAGCTTGAACAAATGAGTATCTACAAGCATAAAGTCTTAATCCTCAGAGACTCTCTACAGCATTACTCAAGAATGTTTGAAGAGAAGCAGGACAGGTTGGTTGATAATGGCACAATGTGTTAGGAAATAAGACGTAGCTAAATAGATAATTGAGTAGATTACTTAATGGAGAGAGACAGATTTACATACACGAGATTATAGAGTAGAGAGAGAGAGAGAGTACACACGATATACGTGGTTCCTCCAATGTGGGCTACGTCCACGGGAAAGCAGCCACTCAATGGCTTTAGTACTGCAAAACAAGAAGTAGTTTACAAAGGAATTATAACCTTAATGGAGCTCCCGCCTTGCTTCACTCTCACCACCTCACACTCACCTTGTTGCATCAACTTCACACTATGAAATGTGTGTAGAAATGGCCTCCTTTTATAGGCCAAAAGGCTGCCCTCTCTCATGAGAGGTAGCCATGTGTAGCCACCCTTGTGTAGATAAGTCCAAATCGGACCCTCCAATCCGCCTATGTGTGGCTGCCCTTGAGAAGACAAGTCCGCTTTTGAATTCGGCCACCGGCCATTGAATTCGGCCTTCGACCACCGGCCATTCACTTCCGACCACCAGCCACCGGCCAATCGACGGTTGTTTTCCGACCACTTTTCGGCCGCCGTCCGGCCATAATATTCCGGCGAAAAGGAATATTTCGGCGAGGGAAAAAAACCCTAAAGTTGTCTTTGGTTTTTTGTTGTGAAAATTTTGGTTTCCGGTGAGTGATTTACCTTCACGCACGATGGCTTCTCCTCATAATGGGGGCCTTACAAATGTGCGCTTTTACCACAGAAAATTACAAGGGAAAATCAGGCTCCATACTTAACAATCTCCCACTTGGAGACTGATCTCCAAACCAAACCTGTGACTGCTTTCCATTCTGGCTTCTTATCCTTGAATGCCGATTGAAGATGAGCAAAAGCTCAACTTCTCCTTGTTGACCACCTTTGTAAACTGGTCTGCAAGATTTTCACTTGTATGCACCTTTCCTAGCTTTAGTTGTCCCTCTTCCAAAAGAGTGCGTATGAAGTGATATCTCACCTCAATGTGCTTTTTCCTTGAATGAAAGGCTGAGTTCTTCGCAAGATGGATAGCGCTTTGGCTATCACTGTACAAGACACAATTGTCTTGTTTGAATCCAAGCTCTTCTAAGAATCTGTGAAGCCACATAATTTCTTTGCTTGCCTCCGTCATTGCTACATACTCTGCTTCCGTGGTAGAAAGTGAAACCACTTACTGCAGCTTTGAAGCCCAGCTTACTGTTGTGCCTCCAACCGTGAACACATAGCTAGTAGTGCTCCTTCGAGTATCTTTGTCACCTGCCATATCTGCATCAGCATACCCTTCTAGAAAAATATCATTTCCTCCAAAGCACAAACCATTTGTTGTTGTCCCTTTTAGATACCAAGTATCCACTTCACAGCTTGCCAATGTTGTTTACCTGGGTTGTCCATGAACCTACTCACAACTCCCACTGCATGTGCAATGTCTAGCCTTGTCCAGACCATAGCATACATTAGAGAACCTACCGCTGCAGTATATGGAACTTTAGACATATAGGCTATCTCCTCTTGTGTCTTTGGACACATATCCTTCGTTAGTTTAAAATGACCAGCCAAAGGTGTAGAAACTGGTTTTTCATTTTGCATTGCAAACCTTTCTAGTACCTTCTTGATGTAATCTGCTTGAGATAGCTTTATTGTCGTCTTCGTCCTGTCCCTTGATATTTTCATACCAAGTATCCTCTTTGCAGCACCTAAATCTTTCATTGAAAAATATTTAGACAGCTCCTCTTTTAGGTCTTTGATGTCCTGTATGTTAGCACTTGCAATCAACATGTCATCAACATACAACATTAGGATGATGAATTTTCCATCTCCCAAATTCTTCGTGTAGACGCAGTGATCCGAGTTGCATCTTGTGAATCCATGATCCAACATCCATCGATCAAACTTCAAGTAATATTGTCTTGATGCTCGCTTTAAACCATACAAGCTCTTCTTTAATCTGCAAACCATTTTCTCCTTACCTTTTACTTCATACCCCTTTGGTTGAAGCATGTGGATTTCCTCCTCTAAGTCACCGTGAGGGAATGCCGTATTTACATCCATTTGCTCGAGATTTAGATCATGAGCAGCCACAAGGCTTAAGACAAGCTTAATTGAGTTCATTTTTACAACTAGAGAAAATATTTCATTGAAGTCAATACCTTTCTTTTGAGAAAAACCTTTTACCTCTAGCCTATACTTGTACCTTTTCTTCCCACCTTCTTCTCCCTTCATCTTGTACACCCATTTGTTTTGAAGTGCCTGCTTACCTTTAGGCAACTCAACCAACTCCCATGTTTGGTTGCGATGTAGTGAGTCCATCTCCACTTGCATGCTCTTTGTCCATTCTTCTTTGGATTCATGTTGCATAGCTTCTTCATATGATTCCGGCTCTCCAGAATCTGAGATCAAGAGATGGTTGAAGGAAGAAACAAACCTTTCTGGAGGTCTACTTGCTCTTGTAGATCTTCGGGGAATAGATTGAGGCTCCTCATTTGGTTGACGTTGTTGCACATTGTCACCGTTTGCAGTCCTTGAGTCTTCACCGTCCTCAAGCTCCATGTACTCATCACTTGTT
Organism: Adiantum capillus-veneris; assembly: GCF_014529385.1. NCBI lineage: Eukaryota > Viridiplantae > Streptophyta > Polypodiopsida > Polypodiales > Pteridaceae > Adiantum > Adiantum capillus-veneris. The sequence continues at coordinate 99,012,950 of NC_140954.1, read as the reverse complement.
TCTTTTGTTTGTTTTCTTTCCAAGTAATCTTTGTACATACTTTGTTCGTTAAAAATTACATCCCTACTCCTTAAGATTTTACCATCTTCAGGATTCCATAGGCAAGACCCAAAGTCTCCTTCTCCATAGCCAATGAAGAAACACTTTTTGGACTTTGCATCTAGCTTTGATCTTAAGCTTCTATCTATCCGCATGAAAGCCTCACACCCAAACACTTTGAGAAATGCATAATTCACCGGTTTACCTATCCATGCCTCTTCTGGAACTCCCCCATCCAATGCCGTTGAGAGTGACCAATTGATTAAGTACACAGACGTACTTACAGCTTCCGCCCAAAGCTCAAGCGGTAGGCCTGCATGTAGCCGCATGCTTCGTGCTCGCTCCATGATTGTCCTGTTCATCCTTTCCAAAATACCATTTTGTTGAGGTGTCCTTGGGGTTGTCCTTTGCCTCCGAATGCCATTGCTAGCACAAAAGCTTTCAAAATCTTGGCTGCAATATTCACCCCCATTGTCGGATCTGAGGCATTTAACCTTGGTACCTGTTTCATTCTCCACAAAGGCTTTCCACCTTTGAAATATGGAAAATACATCGTATTTATTCTTCATGACATAAACCCATGTTTTTCTAGTCGCATTGTCTATGAATGTTACATAGTACAATGAGCCACCAAGTGATGGTGTACTTGCAAGACCCCAAACATCAGAATGAACCAGCTCAAGTTTTTTATTTTTTCTTTCATTTCCTGATTTTTGAAATTTTACCCTCTTTTGTTTACCATAAACACAATCTTCACAGAACTCTAAGTCCACTTCTTTGAAACCTGGTAGAAGCTTCTTTGTTTGAAGGATTTGCATTCCTTTGGCACTCCTATGCCCAAGCCGGTAGTGCCACACTGCACTGTCAACTTCTGTAGTTGCTGCACAAGCTGAAGGTTGCGTGCTAACAGTACACAAGTAAAGTGTACCGACCTTTTCTCCCTTGGCAACCACCAAAGATCCCTTTGAGATCTTCCACCGTTTGTTTCCAAATGCAATGTTGTGACCTTCATCGTCCAATTGTCCTGTAGAGATTAATTTTTTGCGAAGAGAAGGAACATGCCTAACATCTTTAAGCTTCCATTCATTTCCGTTAGCAGTTTTGACAGAAACTGTACCTTTGCTGACAATCTCACAAGCTTCATCATCTCCCAAGTATACATACCCAAAATTAGCTTTGGTGTAGTCTTGGAAATGTTACTTGTGTGGTGTCACATGGAATGAAGCCCCGGAATCTACTATCCAAGAATTAGACACATTGTCTAATGAGAGAATTAGATCATCTTGCTCTACTTTACCTGCCACATTGGCCTCCGATGTTGGCTTGTTGTCTTGAGACTCTGTCTCCTTCTTCTTCTTGGAACAGCATTCCTTCTTGACATGGCCCTTCTTGCCGCAATTCCAACATTCAAGAACTGACTTTGTGCGTGACTTGCTCCGCCTTGAGCGATCACGACCCTTTTGGTTTTTGAACCTCTCCTTAGGCCTTCCTCTTGTTTCCACTGACAGTGCAGCACTTGATGATTCTCCTGTGCTTCTCCTTCGTATTTCCTCGCTTAGGAGAACACCACAACATCATCAAACTTAAGAGTATTTGTGCCAGAAATAGAATTACTTACAGTCATCACAAGGCTGTCCCAACTATCCGGTAGAGATGATAGTATAAGGAGAGCTCGCACTTCATCATCGAAATTGATTTTCACCGATCGAAGTTGACTTATGTTTGTGTTCAAGTCATTTAGGTGTTCTGCAACTGAACCATTCTCTGCCATCTTTAGATTGAACAAGCGCTTCATAAGGAATACCTTATTGGATGCCGATGGTTTCTCGTAGAAGTCGTCAAGTGACTTCATCAAGTCCTCCGTGGTCTTCATCTCCAAAACATTGAAGGCTACCGTTGACTCCAAGCTTCACCGGATTGTTCCCAATGCCTTTTGATCAAGGACAATCCATGCTTCATCTGCCATTGTTGCGGGCTTCTTCGCAAGACCGCCTAGTGGCAAATAGAGGTCCTTCTGGTAGAGATAGTTTTCAATCTGCATCTTCCAATGTTGGTAGTTTTTGCCGTTGAACTTCTCAATCTTGAGCTTCCCTTTGTCCACCATAACCCCCACTCAATTCAAGAAATCCTTTCCTTGAGATAATTTAGCTACGAGAAAACCTTGCTCTGATACCAGTTGTTAGGAAATAAGACGTAGCTAAATAGATAATTGAGTAGATTACTTAATGGAGAGAGACAGATTTACATACACGAGATTATAGAGTAGAGAGAGAGAGAGAGAGTACACACGATATACGTGGTTCACCCAATGTGGGCTACGTCCACGGGAAAGCAGCCACTCAATGGCTTAAGCACTTCAAAACAAGAAGTAGTTTACAAAGGGATTATAGCCTTAATGGAGCTCCTGCCTTGCTTCACTCTCACCACCTCACACTCACCTTGTTGCATCAACTTCACACTATGAAATGTGTGTAGAAATGGCCTCCTTTTATAGGCCAAAAGGGCCGCCCTCTCTCATGAGAGGCATCCATGTGTAGCCGCCCTTGTGTAGATAAGTCCAAATCGGACCCTCCAATCCGCCCATGTGTGGGCGCCCTTGAGAAGACAAGTCCGCTTTTGAATTCGACCACCGGCCACCGGCCATTGACTTCCGACCACCGGCCACCACCGGCCATTGACTACCGGCCACTGGCCAATCGATGATTGTTTTCCGACCACTTTTCGGCCACCGTCCGGCCATAATATTCCGGCAAAAAGGAATATTCCGGCGAGGGAAAAAAATCTCGGGAGCTTCCACCCCCGAGGCCCCTACAGTTGCCCCTAGTTTTTTACTGTGAAAATTTTGGTTTTCGATGAGTGATTTACCTTCACGCACGATGGCTTCTCCTCATAATGGGGGCCTTACAAATGTGCGCTTTTACCACAGAAAATTACAAAGGTAAATCAAGCTCCATACTTAACACAATGGATTTGATACATGATTGGGTGCACGAGATGGGTGATGATGTACATGAATTGGCCACGAATTTCGAAGAAGCCCAAGACTTTGCCAACAAACTATGGGAAGAAATTGATAACCTGTGAAGATGTGTATTAAGAAGGTCTTTTTTTTTTAATGGTGACATGATCCTTTGTAACCCCTTTAATGGTGACATGGTCCTTTGTAACCCCTTTATTATGGTGACGTGGTCCCTTTTTGTAAAGAGTAGGACATCCCCTTTAACTAGACTAATTCAGTCACCCCTTCCTTGGGTGCATGGATGTAAATTTTTGGCTTCCTGATTAATGCAAAAAGCTTACTTGGTTAAAAAGAAAAAAAAAGATCAAACCATGTGAAAGATGTTGACATCATTGATCCTCATCAGTGGGCATCCAAGCTACAAGGCCATCTTTAATTATTGACAATGAAGACCAATTTGGAGGCACAAAGGTTTATGGCCAACATGTTGGAAAAATCAAAGAAATAGGCAAAGCATGTACTAGGGTAGAGGAGCCAATTTAGCGATACTTACTTAAAGAAAAGTAATTTTGGGGGATTTTGTGAATATGGTCTGGTCATTTTTACAATGTGAAAATTGTAATATATTCTTCATGAAAAGATGAATCAAACAATACAAAGACTGATATTTTTTTAGACTTCTTCTCAATGCTCTATTTTTTTAGACTTCTTCTCAATGCTTCAAGTAGTAGAGACATCTTTTAGCAACTCACAAAGTTGACATTCATTAATATCACACTTATTCCATGTTGATATAACTATAGTTTATGCACATCAAGGTTATTAAACCGTCTCCATTAATGTACAAGATTTAATAATCAAATGGAACAATGTATATGTTTTTGTCATGTGCTCTCATTGTCCACAATAAAGGCACATATCAATAGCAAAGAAATTTTCCTTAAGCTAATATGTTGAGCTATATATAGTATCTCTATATATAGCTCAACAATATCTTCCCATCCCTAGCACATTATACAACATTTCTAGATTAATTTAGTGTAAGGCTATTACGAGAGATGTCTTTAACTTCTTCAACCAAAACCAAAAATATGTTGAAGAAACTCACAAAGAGAGCATGAAACTTCTCAACAAAGAAGATAAATTACTCTGCATAAAACCATTGCAATATACACAGATAGTACAATTGTATACATCCTCGCCGTCCTAGCAATGAAAGCACGAAAATATTTTCAATCATTGGTTTTGGGAAAGATTGATTCAGGAACTGGTACATTAAGGAACTCACATAGCTTAGTCCACCCCTCCTCCTTCTCAATATCATAAATGAGAAGATTATGAGGTGCCACATATTGTTTTACCTCGCAAGTATGTTCAAGGTATGCCTTAATGCAAGTCTCTCTGTCCTCACCTCAGGCTTACCATTGCATAAATGATTGTAAAGTGCTATTTTCATGCATTTTGTACCCATTGGGGTAATGAATCTAAATATAGCGTGCTCTGGTGCATGTGCAATTGCTACCATTTGTTAGGATCTCGTATATTCAAAATAATCTTGGCATTAGGAAAGATTCCCATCAATTGCTTGTATGCACAAGTTCTAGGAAAATCGGCTATGGAAGCATAGCCATCTAGAAGCTTCTCCCAACATTTTGGATTCCCTCTCCGAAGAGAGAGAAAACAAAGTACAAAATTCAAGTTATACCAATGCAGAAGCAATATGAATAATAGGGAATGATAATTGAGATCTAGAGAACAGGATTCAACAAAGCCTTGCCAGTAATTGAAATAACGACAAGTAGTTATTAGGAAAAGACCAATTATGTGTGATTGATCCTGAAGGCAAATTGGCATAAGGAAATAGAAATTCATAAAATTTGATTCGTCCAAGAAATTTAGTTTCAAGTATGAGTGGGTCAATTTGAATTTATAAATGATATTAAATAACTAAAAATTTTGTTCTTTTTAGGCTGTGCTTACAAGCTAAGTACAACCTCCACATTTTCTTATTTAAAATTTGATATCAACTTGGTTTGCCTAGCCTTCTCTATCATCAACCATCATAAATATTGATCTAGGACTCTTTTAAAAATTAATTGATGGGATGTATGATAAAAATGATGGTACTTGAATTATAACCTTTTCTAAATCTTGAAAAACCTAAACATGGAGAATTTTTTTTGTAGAGTGACTTGACTATATTTGAAGGCTATCATACAAAATTTCGTGCATTTTTTCACTTTAAAATTCAAAATTTTTAGGTGGATTACACTAAACTTGTGGTTTTTTTTTAGCATTGTAAAAAATATGATTCCACTCAAAACATCCTAGGCCACTCTATATCTACACGCATAGAAAGACTTATCTTACCTGTTCTAAATGCTTTAAGAAAGAGACTTGCATTGGTGGGCTTAGTAACATGCATGCCATGGAAGCACGGGAATCCAATTATCTCTAAAGCTTTCATGAGTGACACTGTGCCCGTCTTTGGAAATCCGCATAAGATCACTTGCAATTTCTTCTTGTTGAGCATATCAATTCCTCCTGATTGAGCAAAAATTTTAATAAAAGGTTTACAAAGTTACACAATATACTTGGTATAGAAATTTTGACTTTTATTAAAAATAATGTAAGCTATAAATATTATTTGATCTATCCTTGAAAGAATTTGGGTAGAAATGACAAATCATGTGATTGTTTTTGTGTCTATAAGAGTGAAATTTTAAATATTGCACGGAGTCGGGTTTATTTAACTTGCCAAAAATATTAGACAATGCATAGTCCTCCAATTTCGTGTGGGTGTCGGATCTCCTTAGCAACTACTTGTGTCAATTAGTGTTACAAGGACTTCAAATTTAATGATTGTTCTTGTTTTTGTTTGATTAGGTCTCCCCAATTAGTGTTACAAGGACTTCAAATTTAATGATTGTTCTTGTTTTTGTTTGATTAGGTCTCCCCAATTTTAGTACTTACCTTTGGAGGCTTTAATAAAGCCAACCCTAAGGTATTTTTCTCCATTGGTTAACCTTGCTCTTTGATAGACCATTTCTCATCTGGGCCCCTTTACCATTGGCCCCATGTTGAAATAGATCTATAAGCACATCTGTATCTTAACCCTTGTTCCCGTTCATTCTCCCATATTAAGTGATCAGTTTAATATGAGAAAATCATTTGGATTGGTTAGATATTAGATTTTATGACATTTAGGCTAGTCTAGGCCCTTCTCCTGGTTTGGCCAAATCTATCTTTTTTGCGTTTTCAAGCCCTTCGTAGGATTCACCATGTTTTCGTAGTTCTCTAACAAGAAGTTTTGATCTTGGAGAGTATATTTCTTGTAATGAGATGGAACACTCATTACATTTGTACCATCCTCTTCAATGGTTTCCATTGCGGTCGTATATATCTCCTTTAGAGCTTTTTTTAACTCTTGGTACTTCTTTTTCCCTCAAAATCGTGTCATGGTTGAACCCTTATCCTGTTTTTTTTGTTTTGCTCGAGTTTCCTTGCTTGTTCTTCTCGACATTTTTGAGATTTTTGGATTTTTGTTGAAGGATATGTGCCAGTGATTTTGACACAATCATGTGTATCTATCTGCATCAGGAACTGTGTTCTACTAGGGATTAATGGCATAGGTCTAACTTTCAAATTTCTAGTGTCTCTTTTTTGTCTATACCATTTTTTTCTTCTCGGTTTCTAATTAGGAAAGTCAAAAAACTTTTCCTCCCCTCCTTTCATGAGTAGCTTTTCTATCATATGTTCTTTTCCCGACCCCGAATCATCTGAGGTAGTTGATTGTTCTTCTAACTCATATGTTGCATCATAGTAGAGGTCTGAAAAGACTTGTTGAGCTTTCATCAAGTCCTTGGGTTCCTGAATTTTGTCTTCGATGTGGAGGGTTGAAATCATTTGTATGGAAATTATGTCATAGCCATCCTCATTGCAAAATTGAGTAGGCATAGATGTATTTACACATACATCCATTGTCGCTAAAATTTGAGTCCATTCAAATGGCTCAAACAGATGCTCTGGAAAGGATTCAGGTACATAAGCTTCATCCGTGCAATCCCTTTCTAAGATACATTCTTCTCTTTTAAAACTCCTGTTTTCTGAAGCTCCACACATCCAAATAAGAGTGTCTTTGTTCAACCAAGATGGAATCTTAGTTTCAGCCGAAGAGACTGAATCGAATTCTTGTATGGGCGTTTTCATGACATCCCTATAAGTGTGATCTTTTAGATTAACCCTTGTAATTGATCCTACTTGCTTCAAGTACAGATAATTGTTTCTCCAGTCTTGGATGAGTTGTACTTGTCGCATGAAAGGTGTTCCCAATATGATTTTGTAATTGAGTTTCTTCCCAAAGTCTACTATGGCAAAAGTGTGTTGATATTCAATCCCATAGGAATTAACTATCATCTTTTCAAGCAGTCCTAATGGTCTTTCAATGTGTCCATCAGCCAATTGCAATTTCATTCGAGTTTGTCTAATGGCTGGTTGTCCCCAGGATTCCCATACTGCTTTCGTGTCTATGGCTATGCCTGCCTCACTATCCAGTATTGCCATGGTTCTATGTCACTATATTTCACTGGAAAGGTTGTGTTTCCTTCTTCCCCCTTCGTAGTATTCTCCGACTCTGTTCATTGGAACAGATCGAATCTCTTTGTTGTCCATTTTGTGTTTCAATTTTTCCAAATTATTTGCGATTAGTCATGTTATTCCCACCTTCTCTAGGGTTTTTTGTAGATCATTCCATAGATATGGCCTGATTTTCAATAGTTCTCCCAAAGTGAGAGTGCATTGGATGGGTGTAGACATGATTGAATGAATGTCGTCTACTTCTAGGGTTTATTCCGCTCTTTTTACTTGAGTGGTCTTACACACTATGGATTCATCTTTGTTATCTCCCAAGTTAGAGGGTAGTGTTTTCAAGGTCAATGGTTTTCCCGAAGCTTCAAATCCACAATCCTCATACAAGAATTGTACATCCATCCTTGATTTCGCTTCTAGTTTCTTTCACCTTTTCTTGGAATAGCTTTTTTGTTTTCTCCTCAATTTTTGCCCGTTGTTTATGTTTTCTCATCTCATACCTTTTGCTTCTGAGGAAATTTTTCTATTCTCCGAATCAACAGAAGAGTTATGTTTCTTTTTCTTAGCCTGGGCTCTGGTGATTACCTTAATTGGAGCAATCGGTTCACACTCTCAGATAAGCTACTAGGTATCACTTGGACTACGTTCACTACTATTTTACCCTTGTTTAAAGGATTTTTATGACAATCTTCTAAGAAGTGTCCTCCCTTTTTGCAACATTGTATGCAATAAGCTTTAATTGGCTTGAGGTTCTTTTGAGACTCTAGGCATTCATTTTTCCAATGATCATCTACACCACAGTTATGACATTTTCCAGTTCTTATCTTAATTATGGGTCTTACCATAGGAGGTCTAACACCTTGATTAGCCACATAGTACAGTGGTGCAAGCTTTGGTGGAGCATAAGTCACAGGTTCTTCCATTGGTGGTGGATGTGAGTTATACCAATCTCCTTCTACCATTACTGTAGATGGACTAGACTCCGCATAGCGTGTAACAGGCACTAGTGCTTGTTCATCTATTACTCATTCTGGATGCATGTACTTTACAGGCACTACATTATGTCCAGGATATGGAGGTTGTTGGCCCAACACAGGTTGAGGTCTTTCCATACCCATTGGTGGTCTTTGAGATGGGGCCATGTTAGGCTGATATATGTACATGGGTTGTCCTTGTGGCCTCAAAGGCACGTGCTGAACATTCTTATCATACTTTGGTTGGTAATAGCACTCATTGGTCTCATGGTTGGTCCATTTATCCTTGATTGCACACCATTTCTGCGGTCTAATTGGTTGTCCATGTTGACGTATCCCTTGTCCTGGTCCTCCAATAGGTGTTTTTGCATGTTATTCATCATGTCATTCATCCTTTTGAGCATGGCTGAAAGTGGTGCTGCAACAGCCGTTCCCACTTGTGCTGGTTTAGTGGGTATTGTTTTCTCACTTTGGTTATCCTTAGGGACATCTTCTTCATTGAAAATATCACAATTGTCTCCTAAATCAATAGCATCTGACACACACTCTTCTAGGGTTGTATGCTTCTTGCTATACAGTATAGCATGAAGTTCTTTGTTTTAGCAGTCCCTCCACAAACAATGATACTAGTTGTTCTTCTACAGGTATCTCTAGCTATGGGCATCTGGCAATGTATTGTTTCATTCGAGTTGCACAATCCCTAACAAACTCACCTTGTTTCTGTTAGATTTGAGCTACCGTATTGTGTTTGATCTCCGTTTTTGAACAAGCAGCTACAAATCCTTGAGCTAACGTGTTCAAGTCCATGATTGACCTTGGTGGAATGTTTCAGAACCATGTCAATGCTTTTCCTTCTAATGTCATTCAAAACCCCTCGAATTGAATATGGAAATCCAATATGCCTTTTGCTCTTAGCACTTGCTTAAAGCTTTCTAAGTGGTCGTATGGATCCCCTGATCCACTGTATTTTCTGATCCATTTTTGAAAATCAGCTGGTCCCGAGTCCTTCAAACCAGTATGTTGGAAATAGTGACTCATGTAGCCCTGGATTGGCTTTATGTCACTCGATTTTCTTCCTGATGAGGCGGTTTCTGGTTTCTTAACATTACTCTGAGAAGATCTCTCACGTTGCTCATCTCTTGGAATAGTGTCTGGTCCTTGGCCCAATATCCAATCCCTCATGGAATATCCTTGGTATTTGATTTGTTCTACCTTCTCAAGAGTCATCATAACAAAGTTATTGTTATAATAATCCCTAAACAGGTAGGTTGGTAGATCTATTGATCCCTTATCTTTGATCTTGAACATATAGATGATCTTCATGGGCGTTAGTTGTCCCGATTTGGCATGCCAAGTCCATAGAAGATCTTTGACGTTTCTATCCTCCCAACAATAGACTCTGATCCTAGGATTATCCGTACTAAGCCGTTTCAAAGGCTTCAAATCAACTTGATCATAACCCTCAAATTCTAAAGTTGGTTGTCCTTCTTTTGTTGCCATATCTGGAATTATAGTGTTTACTTCTAATCACCATTTGTCTGTCACGTCAGGGTTTTTAAATTGTAAATATTGAGTTCCGTTTTTATCCATGTACCTTTTTCCTTGTTGGTTTGCCCTAATCTCTTCTTTGAACTCGATACCATGGTCATCAATGCAAATAGCATACTCTTCGTTAGGATCCAGGTAAACGTGAGCTCCATGGCGATTAGTCTTATAAAATGAGAGTATATGCTTGTAGTGCACTGTCGTTTCGGTTGTTGAGTGAGTCGAGTAAGAAGACATTTCAGATGTTGAATCCAAAAAAGTGGCTGAGACTTCTTCAAGGATAGTGTGCAAGGAATTTCCTTGATTCACACTCTCTACGATGGATACTCTACTAGAGGTTTCTCCAAATATGCCTTGGTTTCCTAGTACACGACCAGATCTAAGGTTCATAAAGACTTGTGAAGCCCTGGATAGAGTACTTACCGTCGGATTGACTTGTTGTCTATTTCTTCCACGTGAATTGATTTCACCTTCTGTCAAGATGCTGACTCCTTGTCTGCAACTTGATTCATGTATCAATTTCGATCAAATTAGCTATTCTTTCACATAGACTGTGTAATTTTTGCTAACTATTGTGATTGGTCTATGTGGATCACTTCAAATCGAGTTATGGGAGTCAGTAATTGACACTTTCAGATTTCCCTTTTGCAAAAAAATCAAAGGACTAATCTGGAACCTGAAAATTGAGTGAGCATGTACCAATTTGGATCCGATTGAACCCAAAGTTTCCCTGTGGTCTTTTATTATGTTGGTCTAACACTGTACAAGTTCAAAAGTCAAAATTGGTGTCTCTGTATAGCAGTAGTAAATAATCATGATTATTTACTTTCGTCAGTTTTTTGCACTTTTTTGCTTGGTTTCCCAAGTATACAACCTATTAAGGTCCTTGGACAAGTTTCACTAAGTTTAGACAAAATCTGTTCACGTTTAGCAACTGCTTCATGTCCACAAACTCTGATTTTAAGAATCTGGCTTAAGTCTCACTTTCGTGATCCAAATTTTATCAAAATTGATTTGTGTGGTCTACTTGATATGCTTGACGTTGTGATATACTCAAATGTGCAAGATTATCAATTTTTGAAGCAGATGTAAATAATCGTGATTATTTACTTCAGCTATGTTTTTTTAATTTTTTGTCCCAATCTTGGCACAGATCTGTTAAGCACCTTAACTTAAGGTCTCTAGCCAAGTTTCATCAAGTTTAGATAATTTTTGTTCAAATGGTCATCAGTTTTGTGTCTGCAGACTAACTTTGCAAATTTGGTCACAATTTTCAACCCAATGATCCAAATCTTACCAAATTTGGTTTGTGGGCTTATTACAACATGATAAAGCTAGTGGTATGCTAACTTGGTCAAGAAAGTTAAAAAATGGGGCATCTATAAATAATCACGATTATTTATTTCTGGCAACTTTTTGCATCGTTTTGGTCAAGTGATCATGTACACATGTCTATCACATCAATATAAGCCTATAAATCAAATTTGATTGAGTTTGAATAAAAAAAATTCCAATTTACATTCAAGTTCCCGAAACTCAGTACAGACTTTAATTTTTACCTATTTTTTTGTCAATTTGATTATCCAAATTCTATGGCCCTTTACAAAAGTTGTTAGTACACATGCAATGAGTCATTGGTATCAAGCTTGGTCAGTTTTGAGCTAAAAGTAAATAATCGTGGTTATTTACTTTAGGTTGCACTTTTTCAATGGACAGTCTTTTCATGTTCTAATTTAACCCTATGAATCAAGTCAAAACTGAATTTGGCCTAAAATATCAAGAAAAAGTAAATTATTTAATTTTTTGCAAACTCTTGAAATTTTTACCTCAATGTGTCCTTGACCTTACCCACTTGTTCATACAACTTTTAAGCATACTCTCCAATCGAATTGAGTGGTTTTGAGTCTTTTTGTGCTGTTTCTAGCCTTAGACCTGGGATTCTGCAACTTCAAATAACAACTCATAATGATTCCTTCAGAGAGAGCCATATTCTTAAATCCACCTTGGATCCTACTTACCCTTCTCCTAGTTCTAATGCAATGGGGTTGTGGAAAGTGTCCTCAAACACTCATTTTCTTGTTTTTTATGGTTTTCTAAACATTGATCTTAAGACTTGTCTCGTCTATCAATCATTCTCCAAATCCTCATCTAGTTCTACAATCCTACAATCCAAAAGGCACTCAGCAAGTACGATTACTTCCAAGCTACCTCTACACAACAAAAGACAACAATCTTAAGCCATGCGGTGTCTAAAAAGAAAGTTTTTACTATAGGAGATCCTAGAGGAAGTTAAAGGATAACTTCACAACACACTCGTGTTTTTCCTTAGTTTAGGTCTCTTCGATCCCTGGCAACAGCGCCAAATGTGGGACATGTGTCTAACCTCACTCCTATCTTATTTCAGATTTAGCGAGAACCGTGATTAAGTTGTCAATCCATGGGAAAGGGGGGGGGGGGGGGGGGGGTGTGTTTGGACAAGCAAGGCAATCTCACGTGTCAGGGGAAAGGCAAGGCAATGCACCAGCTGGCGCACAAACTGTAGGATGCATGAGGCAACAGGCAAGCGAGGTGGTGTGGGACAAAGGTACAATGCATGGCGGATGAGTATAGATGGACTGGCGTTTTGTTTCCTTCAATATGTAAGAATCCCATAGATGGCATCAAATGGAGCATGGTGGTTTAGTTTAAGGTAAACACTTTCTCTACATGAGGTTAGGAGTTCTACTCCATGCCTTGTAGAAAGTTGGATTGGTTTTGTCTATTGTAGGCAAGCTGAATGGGTTGGAATGTCGCGAGATTCTGGGTAATAGCAATAGAAAACAAGGCTTAGGTGTCTCTATTTTCTTTCGAGACTCGTTAAGTGGAATCATAATGGATTCTCTCATGGCTTTAAGGGAAAAACAAAGGGGGAAGATGCCACTTGGAGAGAGAGAGAGAGAGAGAGAGAGAGAGAGAGATTTTCTCCCCCCTTCCTCTGTGTGATGCAGTAAGGTGAGGCTATATATATATATATATAATATACACACACACACACACACACACTTTGTCTGGATCATCTACGCATTGTGAGGGAGGGATGCACTTACTACATTCCTCTTCCCTACGGTCCATACCTCCCTTGTGTTGTGACAGAGGGATATTGCTCCCTTTCCCTACAAGCACTTGAAGGCATTGTGTGCATATCAGTGAAAGCAAGGGGGTCTGCCCAGTAATGATGGAATAGACATGGACAAATAGTAGACACAGGTGTAGTTAGGAGATGGCATGTGTAGTTAGAGTTGCAAGGCAATGGGTTGTGATCACGCAAGGAGACAACAAGATATAGCTCGCTGAAGCCAAATCATGCAAGAGTTGTCTTTTGCAGAGACTAACACATCACCAATTTTGCACAAGCAAAGGATGCACAACGGATGTGCACCATAATATTTCCTAATTCTTTTGTAGAGGTTATGGGGATAATTTGACTTCCAGTTTGTATTAATAAACTATAGGTTTAAAGGCTCAATTTAATTCCATGGTAAAAAGGCTTGGAGTCCATGCCTATAAAAATAGCCTATGCTAAAAGACAAGGCATTCTTGGATGATCGTTTCTCTTTGTAGGGTTGATGATCATGAGATTCTTGGCCTTTACATGCATATGAACTCTTGATTCTTCTAAACAAAATCTATTTCTTTCTTGTTAATCTAATTTGTGCTTAATTATGTGCAAGAAAAGTTGTATTAGATAATTGTGAATTTCTAATCTCTCTTAATTTGGTCTTACCTAGCCATACCATTGGCCATGGTGTGTGAGGCCATTTCCTCTCTCTCTCTCTCTCTCTCTCTCTCTCTCTCTCTCTCTCTCACACACACACACACACACACACACACACAAAGTATGTGTGTTAGTGTTTGTGCATGCACGTGTATCGAGTGGTTAGACCATGGTGCCACCACTCATGCAACGTAGGCATGTCAACTGCAATATGCTTGTGCTTGTAGTATTAAGAATGGTGATAAGGGGGATCAATGTAGAGGTTAATTTCAATGGCATAATTTGTGCAATGTAGATTAATGACTAAAATTTTTCAGCTTGAATAGAAGAATCCCATTCCATGGCTTCTCTCTTAAGAGTAGAGGGATCCCTTGAATCCTCTCAGTCAATGCATCCAATGGCGCTTATGACTCCAAGATCTAGTTGGTTATTATGCCATGGATTGACAATTTTGTTGGTCGTAGGTCATGATTAGGCTTGGACTTGCCCACCCCCAACATTTACTTCCAATATTGAGGATCCATAACCTAAGCTACTGAGTATAGGATGTAAATAATAAAGTAATTTTATTACTAATATCATTGATTTTAAGTGTGTGTAACTCAATTGAGTGTACTTTGACTATATGTATGTAAGTAGATGAGCTAATTTTGAGTTATGAAACTCCCAAATCTCCCAATTTCACTCCCATTTTTACTAATTTCATGCCAACCATTACTAAATTCGCTTTATTTTCATGATTATTTTTACTAATAGCATGCTAATATTTCACTAACCTTTGACTACTTTCACTAACCTAATCACTAATTTATTATGTGTAATCTATGTGTAGTTCCCTAATTAGAGGGTGATTCTTCATTCAATCAAGCTTGTTGTGCTAATCTATGCCTAAATTTAAGATTTGAGTGATTGATTTTAGACCTACATTGATCGAGCCGATTTGGTGGTGCACACGTGTGTGTACAATGATGCATCTTTTCATGGAGTAAGGATGGCTTGGAATGCTCTAGCAATGTAAGTGCACTAACTTGCTCAATTGAATTCTTGATTGGTTAATCTAGCTTCAATGGGTGCTAATCATTTGCTAAAATTAGGTGTGTAAACAAGTGACCTACACTTTGTGCCTAACTTGATTGAATTATAGTGAAACCAATGGTCAATTTGGTTTAGTGAATCATGTGTGTCAAAATTAGGCTCAATTTCTGACAAGAATTCATGTGTGTATAGAGATCAATGTGTGTAGTGTGAACGAAAAGTAAGAAACAAAAACTACCATAAATTCAAAGTGTGTGTGCACATAAATTTGAGAGTGTGCATACAGATAAGTTGAGATAATTTGAGAGTGTGCATACAGATAAGTTGAGAAAATTAATGATATGTGAGTAAGCAATCATTTAATTGGTATGTATGTTAGGAAACTCCTATCATTGAATATGCTTAATTGCCAAAAAAAAAAAAGACAAAAAATAAAGTGTGTGCGCCAATTCAAAACCACTTGATTTTCAATGATTGATAGTCATTTGGGACACCAAAATACTTTTTGATGGTGAAATGTGAATTAAATATGTGTGCAATCATTATGTATAAGGCTAATTGCATTGCTAATTGAGACAAATTTGAATTTGGGTGCCTACTTTGGAGTGAGTATTACTTAATTAGGTTAAATTAGAATTACTTTTTAAGAAATTAAGCATGTATACATTAATATATGATTGATCAAGTATGAAATTGAAGCATTACAATGTAAAATTGATAGATAAATTGCATAAAGTTTTGATATATGCCCAATGGAATTTGATATCCAATATGTGAATGAATGATTAGTATCCATTGCTAACCATGATAACTAAATGGGCCAAACATTGAAGATGGGCAAGATAATTGAAAAGGATGACTCAAATAGTGCATAAATGGGGATCATTTAGGTGCATATGCATTGCAAAGTATGCCAATGTAATTGGCATACTTTGCAATTAGTGCATAAATGGGGATCATTTAGGTGCATAAATATGATGTGCCTTTAAATTTCCATAAACATGAACGTAGGGCCATGCACATTTAAATCACTAACCTAATTAGGTTTGGATGATTTAGACTATCGGATATGTAAAATTATGTTTGCAATGATTATTAATCAAGTTCGATTGGCCAATGAAAGAACACAAGAATTGCTTAAGTGTGTGCCCAAATGATTAACATATTGCATCAATTTCAACTTGAAGCCTGAGTTTTTGTGCGTACATGAATTAGAATTAGAAGTGTGTGTCCAAGCAAGAACGTGATTGAAACAAACCAAATGAGAGCTTGACTTGTCATGTGCATGTTGTCAAAATTTGGAAAGTTTTGGGATGTGATCGAAGAAATAAAAACCAATATGACCATAAGTGCTAATTACACATTTGAGCCGTTGTATATAGGTATCATGATTAAAGGAAGTCGGAAATAATGTTTGATCCTTCCATTTTGATGGTAATGGGTGTTCAATTTTGATGGCCACGGATGTTCACTTTGCATTAAGATCAACTTGATAACTAAACAAATGTGGTTGATGATGTTGTCCATTTTGATGGTAATGGGTGTTCAATTTTGATGGCCATGGGTGTTCAATTTTGATGGCCACGGATGTTCACTTTGCATTAAGATCAACTTGATAACTAAACAAATGTGGTTGATGTTGTTGTTGCTTTACTCCTAACATACATTCATTGTGTGGCTAGCCCGTCACCTTCCCAACCCCAAACACACTCTCTCCACACACACACACACACTCATTACATGGCTATTGTGGCCTACTACAAGTGCCCTCACAAATCCACATTGCTTGATTTTCTCATCTCCTGATTCCCAGGACAATTTGGCGCACTCACTCGCACCCACCATCATCAGCCCCTGTTCTATTGCAAACCTGAGTCAATTGCACAAAAAACCCACTGACAGCAGTCATGTGGCCCATTGAATCTCATGAAAATTGACCATGCTACCACCTTGCACGTTTGGCAGCGGTTATATCTCGGGTTGTTTGACATCGTGTAAAGCAAGCCCGAACCGGTTACCAATCAAAATGAGCGGGCGAAAACCAGTTGACCAAAACAAAGGTCAACACGCATTTGATATGATTTGAACTGGACACCAGAGCCATAGCAGCCGCCTATGCCTCTACCATTACATCTGCACGTAGATAGTTGATGATAAGCTGCTTGTTGATGTACATTAAGCTAGCAAAGATGCTCGCCCACCCCAAGAAAGGTGATGACCGGCACAACTGTCTCCCAAACCTACGTGGGGACTTGCACCGCGATACTTAACATGTTTAGGTCTACTCGCCTTTGATGCGGACAATCACTAGATGCCATCAGGGACACAACAGGTCTACCGTCCATGACGATTTGCCTCAATGGAATGTCTCGCTTTGGCATCACAGCAATGACACCATCTCAATCATGCACAGATTCTAAAATATGTGGGGTTTCAGCCTATGATAGTAGAAGCTCGCTATGGATAAATCTCAAGCGGAAAGCCCACGTGGCATTAATAAAAGACCCCCTCCCCCTCGAGACTAAAGATCATTGGGTCGTCAATGAAGCCCCCGTCATGGGATCCACGGCGAGCAACTACGCGTGCAAAAGACGAGGTAGGCTCGGCCGTCCGATTTTAAACGGACGTGTCCGAGTTTTTCTGAGTTTACTTTTTCTGTCTTAGTTTACTTTTCCCCGTAGGAGTTTATGTTATATAGTTTATTTCTCGCCTTGGTGACAACGAAATGCACACGCATGTGTGGTTAGCTCACCATGCTGTCGTGGCTGGGGTTGTGGGTTCGAATTGCAAGGAGGGCATTGACTTGCGCTTTTTGTTGGGCGTCAATCCTCCTCGAGATTCTCGCGTGCCATGCCTTCATTGAAGACCCCGTGCCCTGTAGTCATGTGGCCCCCTCTCACTCGCACTGTCTTGCAGCTCGCGTCTTGCGTCATGGCCTTGCAAGGTACTCACCATTTGTTGTAGGCCTGTGGCAATGGAATCCGCATTGGCACCTGCTCTTGGGCGTTGGCTCTCACATTGTGAATTCCACGTGGCATAAAATCACGGGCACAACAGGTCCACCATCCATGGCCATTGTCCTCAATGGCATGTCTCGCTTTGGCATCACACCAATGATACCATCTCAGTCATGCACATGTTCTAAACCATATGGGTCGTCAGGTTGTGATAGTAGAAGCTCCGTTCAAGAAAAAAAAATCGAGCACAAGAGGTCCACCATCCATGGTCATCGGCCTTAGTGGCATGTCTCGCTTTGGCATCACACCAGTGATATTATCTCTGTCATGCATATTCTAAAACCTATGGGCCATCAGGCTGTGACAGTAGGAGCGTCATTCAAAATTAAAGAAAAAAATTTAAAATGCCTTCAAATTAAAAAAATTTAAAAATCCTTCAATGAATAAACCTTGAAACTTTCACAATGGGAGGTTCCCACGCATCCCTCCACTCTGAACTTGAATGGACTAAGCCTTGACCTAACTACTTTGGTGCAATTACGTACCACCTCGCTTGTGTTGCCGCCTAGTTTAAGGTTAGTCTGTCTCGCTGTCAGTAGTTTCTCATGAACCTCGACCCCTTTCCTTGAGCCTTCCCTGGGAGATTTGCTACTCCTTGGTGATCGCGTCCCATGTCATGATAGTACACGCATAGTCTTGTTTGGCAATTGAGACTATCAATCTAGCACAATGGGCTTTGGCATGCATTGCACGCTTGAAGATCCCAATACTGACTTCCTTCTCTAGCAAAGATCTCCCATTTTGCCTATTGTCAAGGTTCTAAATCTTTAATATTGTTTTTCCATAGGATTTTTTTCACTGATTTTGAAAATTCATTCCAATTGCATTTTGCAATCTTAAGGAGAGGCCCAACAAAGGATATATATGGGATCATAAACAAGTTGATCAATTTCACTCTACTATGGGAGGGAAACAAGACATATGTCTACTCTCTCATCTTGCCCTGAACTTTGTCCATGGCCCATTGAAACCTTTGTTTGTGATGTGTCCCATGGTGGAAGACTCATGTTTAGACATTTTATCCAAACATACTTGTATTCTAGACAAGTGTAAAATAGATATTTTTTTTACACATATGGATATGTCATATATGTAAATTTGTTTCGCCAGAGAGGAGGGAGGGATTCTCAAAAATCAAACATAACAAGGTTATATGTACTAAGAAGAGCACATGCGTGGTTAGTATTCAAATTAGGTTTTCACTATTATACTCAGATATACCCGAGATATACCCAAAATATACTTGGTTAGTATACTTATTTCACATACAATTCCACAAGGTAGTAGTGCCTAGCAACTTAGCATCCTTCCACACTTGTCAACTCAACCCCTCAAAGCTTTGTGTACTTATTGATGAGCGCATGGCGGTGTGTGCAAGTGATAGAGCACGCGAAGATGTGCAAGCCTTGAGGCTTGAAGCGGAGGCACTATGCTGCAGAAGGGAAGCGCTAGCAGAACGAAGAGGGAGAGAGAGAGAGCTCACGTTTTTGGGAAAAACTCAATAAGTGAGTTTTGGGTTTTCCCACTTTTATTAAAAGTGACCTTTAAAAAACGTATCCAGGTTCAATATGAACCTGGACATAGTATAAAAATGTAGAAAAAAGGGTTATTTAGGCCTTTAACCCAACAACCTCCCACTTAAAGGCATAAATGACGCCTTTAAGTTAGCCAACTCCCACCAGTTGTATGCAATGCTCAGGTTGAGCCTTAGAAGGACTCTTGGTGAGAACATCTGCAGGGTTATCCTGTGTATGGATCTTAGTCAAGCTGACTAGACCATCCTCCAATACCTGCGTATGAAGTGGTACCACACATCTTTGTGTTTGATACGCGCATGAAACATGGCATTTTTGGCTAAATAGACAGCACTCTGGCTATCACAACCCAACACGGGTTTATGAGATGGCATGCCAAGTTCTTTTGTATGTCTGCCCAACCAAATGGCCTCTTTTGAAGCCTCTGTGGCTGAAATATAATCAGCCTCAGTAGTACTTAATGCAGCAATTTTCTGTAACCTAGAACACCAAGAGACTGCACCACCAGCAATGGCAAATACATATCCACTGGTAGATTTCCTGGTATCCATGTCACCTGCCATGCCTGCATCACAATATCCCTGCAACTTTAAGTCACTTTTGCCATAACAAATACACTTTGATTGTGTACCTTTCAAATATCTCAGAATGCATTTGACAGCTTCCCGATGCGCTTTGCCAGGATTCGACATGTATCGACTAACAACTCCCACTGCATAAGCAATGTCGAGACGAGTGGCAACCATAGCATACATAAGAGAACCACAAGCTGATGCATAAGGGATTCCCTTCATTGCTTTCAATGCCACCTCGTCCTTTGGGAAATCTGCTTTGCTAAGCTTAGTGTATGGAGGTAAAGGTACTCCAAGAGGCTTAGCATCATCCATATTAAACATGTCAAGTACTTTTGCAACGTACCTTTCTTGAGATAAAAACAACAATTTCAGCTTTCTATCTCTTTTAATACGCATGCCCAAAATATGCTCGGCATCACCCAAATCCTTCATAGCAAATGGGGAATTTAGTTTACATTTCAGAGAATCAAGATTAGTCTTATGTTTCCCGGCAAGCAGCATGTCATCAACATAGAGAACAAGTATGATGGGACTACCATCTTCATCCCTTTTCGTATACAAACAATGATCTGCATCGCTGCGTTTAAAGCCTTGAGACAGCATAAAAGTGTCAAACTTCTTATACCACTGCCGTGATGATTGCCTCAAACCATACTGAGCCCTTTTCAGTTTGTATACAAGTTCCTCACGCGTAGGAACTACAAAACCTTCATGTTGTTTCATGTATATGTCCTCTTCAATGTCACCATGCAAAAACGTTGTCTTTACATCCATTTGATTCAATTCCAAATCAAGCACCGCAACGAGAGCAAAAAGGACACGTAAAGTTGTAAGCTTTACAACGGGAGAAAAGATTTCTTGAAAATCAATTCCTTCTTTCTGTGCATATCCTTTTGCAACCAATCTTGCCTTGTACTTGGGTTTTTAATCCACAATCTTAATTTTGTATACCCATTTGTTAGGAAGAGCCTTTCTCCCTTTAGACAATGGCACAAGATCCCAAGTATAATTTGCATACAAGGATTTCATTTCCTCTTGCATTGCAAGCTCCCACTTACTGCTTGACTCACATATCTTTGCGTCTTTATACGTAAGAGGCTCTCCCTCATTTGTCAACATAATGTAATAGCAAAGAGGGATCATATCTACTCACAGTCCGTCTTGGACGAGTAGACCGCCTCACCCAATGATCCACATTATCCTGTAATGGGTCTACATCATGTGGCATAATAAAATCATTAACAATGGGTTGCTGTACATCATTTTCAGCACCATTGTTTCGTGGCTGCAAATGCCCTTCAGGAGCCTCAATTTGTTGTCCAACATCATCTCGCTCAAACACCACTGGATCATCTACATTTTCAGCCATATGTGGTGCATCCTGAGGGTCAAAAATAGACCTAACAGATGGCTGGTCATGCTGAAATTTGACCCTTTTATGGTCATGCTTTGAGGCACAATTGTTTTGAAGCAGCCTTGCCTCATTAAAAACAACATCCCGGCTGCGTACAACCCTTTTGAGCTGAGGTAACCAAATCCTGTAACCCATTTCGCCTTCTTTACCATATCCCATGAAAAGGCCTTTAATGGATTTGGCATCTAGTTTACTCCTCAACTCAGGTCTGGCATGCACAAAAGCCTCGCAACCAAAAATGCATAAGTGATCATATGAAGCAAGCTTGCCAAACCAAACCTCTTCAGGGATGTCACCTTTCAAAGATATGTGAGGGGATCGATTGCATATATGCACTGCAGTTTTCAAAGCTTCTCCCCAAAATCCATGAAAGAGATTAGTTGTGGACAACATGCATCTCACCCTCTCACAAAGTGTCCTATTGAATCTTCCAGCCACACCATTAGAAGAGGGGCTGTATGGCACACAGTAAGCTCTCTCTTAATGCCCAAATTTTCACAAAATTTGTTAAATTCAGCACTTGTAAACTCCCCCCCATTGTCCGTACGCAAGCATTTTACCTTTCTACATGTTTGGGTGGTCACAAATGCATGAAATCTCTTAAACGCAGCAAAGGCTTCATCCTTAGATTAAAGCAAATAAACCCAAATTTTTCTAGAATGATCATCAACAAAGGAGACAAAATAGCATGTATCTCCCATAGACTTAGTAGGCATGCTACATACATCAGAATGTACAAGATCAAGCACACAAGATTTATGAGAGACACCAGAGTAATAAGAACGCTTTACTTGCTTGCCATATTGACATTCATTACAAAAGTCAAGCTTTGTGCCTTTAGCATCAAGCTTGTTCAAAGTACAAAGTTTAGAAAGGCCCTTTTGGCTCATATGGCCAAGCCTCTTGTGCCACAACTCCATGTGAGAGTTAATTTCAGCCAATGCAATAAACTTGCCCAACACGGCCTTTCCATGCATGCAGTAAAGTGTCCCTTTCTTTATGCCCTTTACAATCAGCCTTGAGCCTTTAGTCATTTTCCATAATCCTCTCTCAAACAAGATGTTGTAACCATGCATATCCATCTGACCAACAGAAAGCACACTCTTCTTGATTCCCGGCACATATCTAACATCATGCAAGACAAGCTCATTTGTGCTATCTATGGAGAGATGCACATTGCCAATACCCTCAATGGAACATGCATGATTGTTTCCAAGGTATCATGGCTACGCTTGCCTACATCAAAAGTAGAGAAACACTCCTTGATAGGAGTCCCATGAAATGAAGCACCGGAATCAACAATCCAAGTCTGGGATAATGCATCATTGACAGACAACAAAGCATCAATAAAATCACTCTTGGTGATCTGTATGTCCTGTGAATGAGCATTAAGAGAGGTATCAATGTCATAAGCATCATCATCTGACAAAGTGGCACACAAGATGTCCTCTACATCTGACAGCTCCTCAATCACAACACTAGAAGCCACATTGGCCTTCTCTTTGTCCTTTGAGCTATCCTGTGCATCTGTCTTGACTTCCTTCTTCTCTTTCTTTTTGTCTCCGCCATTCTTTTTCCGTTCTAACTCGGCTTTGTAGTACCTATCGGGTTTCTTGTGACCTTTCCTGCCACACTAATAGCAAGTCACATCACCCTTGCCTTTGCTCCCAATTTTCCCTTTCCTTACTCTTACTCTTACTCCTTTGTGCATAGGCATTCTTCTTTTCTGTCCTGCCTCTAACCATGTTGGCAGAGCTGTCCCCCTCTACACTTGCTTTCCTCCTGATTTCCTCATTTAAGATAGAACCCCTAACACCATCAAAGGTCAAATTGGGGTTATTGAACAATGAAACCACCAATGTTTCCCATGACTCAGTTAAGGTCATAAGCAAGAAGATAGCTTTCAGCTCATCAAAAGGGGACAAGCCTAAATCTTGTAACTGCGACAAAGTACATGCGAATAATGACAAGTGCTATGCAGCGCTCTTGGACTTATCTAGTTGCATGCCAACAAGTTTTCGCATCAAATGCACTTGGTTGACAGGCGTTGTATTCTCATACATTCCCTTTAACTTCTCCCACACATCAAAAGCACTTGTGAGACCTTTCACATCAATGGCCATTTTAATGTATGTAACAGCCTTCCTGTTCAGGCTAACCCATCTTCATCCGTCATATTCTGTGGCTTTACATGTTCAAGTGCCCCTTCACAATCCTTAAAAAATAGGATTCTCTGGATCCTGTCTTTCCAAAGATCGAAACCTGTTCCTTCGAACCTCCTAATCTCGAAGAGATTCTTCACATCCGAAGAAGATGAGGCCATAGTTGTACAAATAAGAGGGCTCATATGCTGAATTTTTGGGCAAAATGCATAAAAATCGAAGTATAGCCTCACTGAGGTGTGCACTACAGCTCCAAATGGTCACAGGAGCAATTTGGGGCAAAATAGGTCGATTTAGGCAGAAAAATAGGTCGATTTAGACACAAAAAAACAATTTCTGAAATTTATGCGCAAAAATTTTCAGCAAGCGAATTTGTGCTCAAAATCAACTATTTTAGTTGTTTTTAACCTCACAGAACATACATAAGGCTAATGCACAGCATTTAGAAGCATGTAAGAGCAAAAGCCCCAATTTGTAGCATCAAATTGTATGAAATTGAACCACAAATGGTTATACATAGCCAAACTTTGTCAAACGTGCGTAGATTGCTTCAATTTACACTTCCCTCAATGTAGTCGCATCATAAAAACACTTGCAAAAACTTGCGTAAATCTGAAATTTGCTGAAAACAACTATTTTAGGAACTGTTTTTCGGCAATTTCAGTGTTTTCGGATAGCAGGACTTAGCAAAAGCGTTCCCACATCTTATTACATCATTTACAAAACCTGTATTTTGCTATCATAACCTGTAATTTGCTGGTTTTGACCTAATTTCAGCCTGTTTTAGGTCAATTTGACTTGCCGGGAGCTCTCTAGTGTCCGGGGACGAGTCCTTTGGCGATGAAATTGCAAAATCGCGCGTGAAAGTTGACTTCCTTGGCTGAAAATCAGCTTTTGCAGGTTTGAGAGCAAACCCTAATTGGGCTCTGATACCAGTTCATGAGCGCACGGCGGTGTGTGCAAGTGATAGAGCACGCGAAGATGTGAAAGCTTTGAGGCTTGAAGCGGAGGCACTGTGCTACAGAAGGGAAGCGCTAGAAGAACGAAGAGGGAGAGAGAGAGAGAGAGAGAGCTCATGTTTTTGGGGAAAACTCAATAAGTGATTTTTGGGTTTTCCCACTTTTATTATAAGTGACCTTTTAAAAATGTGTACAGGTTCAATATTACCCTGGACAAAGTATAAAAATGTACAAAAAGGGGTTATTTAGGCCTTTAACCCAACACTTATAAGAGGATCTCTAACAACAACCAATAACAATTGTATTTTCACTTCACTTTTGTAAGCTTTACCATGCTAGCATTGTATGTTTCATTTTGCCTTTACTAATTTACCATGTCAAACTCACAGCAGTGCTGATCACAGATCCCCGTTTGTAATGTAAATTTCTCGATTGAAAATGAGAAGTACCATTTGTAATTTTCAAGGTAAAAGAATGGGCATTTTGCTTGTAAATCCAAGAGAATAGCTTGGATTTTGACATCAATCCGAGTTGTATATTTAGTTTTTCCTTAAAAAGACATGCCATAGCAAATGGTTTTTTTTTCGAGCAGTGACTCACAACTGCTCATATATCCTCGCCCGCAATAAAAATTTCTTGATTGATAGTAAAAATTTCCTCACGTTTTTCACTAGACCTTAGTTTCCAAGGTCAAATTTTGGCCATTCTAGTGATAAAGACCAGCAAATACGCTAGATATTTGTATAAATCCTAGTTGTCTATCTAAATTGCCTTAAAAGAACAACGTTGAAAAAAAGGTTTTTTAAATAGCAATGTGTTATTTACTTGGTTGGCCTAAGCCAATTTTGTCCAATAAAGCCTCAAGCTCCTCCACGTTTCCCACATATCTTATGTCAGATATTGAACCTCATCTTACGGTCAATAAGCATCTCAGAAGCTTTTCATATGCCACTATTTTCTCGCTTTACAATTACGTTGCATGCTCTTCCAACTCTATAGCTTTTTGCGTACAATTTATACTTGAGGCTTTGCCAAAAGCTAGCACCTATGATCAGGTTGCGGCAATTACTTGCGAGGCTCTTACAATCAAATAGTCATACACAATGGCCAGTATACCTGCAACGTTATCATTCAACACCAACAAGTAGAGTTGAAGCAGTGAAGCAAAAGATAGCTCACTTGGTCCAGCTTCACCAAAACTATTGGTGGTTTCGATGAAAGCCGATAGACGTTTGTGCCAATGCTGCATTGTTAATGCCAATTAATGAGATATTGAAGTTTCTTGATAATGATCTTTGACATGCAGCAAAACTAGATGAAGGGGACCATGATCACTTGGCGTTTTTCATCACTTTTGTTTTCAACTCTGCGCTACTGTGTTCTCTTATCATCGTTGGTGTTTGTCAAAGCCTATAAATTCACTTGGAGCTTATCATTGCCAGTACAGACCTATAGACCTACAAGTCACGAGCCTACCATGTTGTCCCCTACCTACAAGTGGAAGCTTTCCGCTTCAGAGTTGTACTGCTAGAATGAACTCTGCTTTTCAATACCATTGTTAAAATCTCTACAAGTCATGAACATGTCTATTGTCCCCTACCTACAAGTGGAAGCTTTCCGCTTCAGAGTCGCTTTGCTACAACGAACTCTGCTTTTCAGAACCATTGTTAAAAAGATCTACAAGTCAGAAACCTGCGACGTTTTTTTCCCTACCTGTAAGTAGAAGCTTTTCGCTTCAGAGTCGCTCTGCTACAACGAACTTTGCTTTTCAATACCATTGTTAAAAAACTCTCTATTGACGTGCAACAGAAAAGCTCCATGTTGACGTGGTTGCTAGAACAACAACAAACATGCAACACCGATCAACACACCACCAGGGGGTATAACCTTACTTTCACACGACGTTAAATTTCTCTTATCCTTGTTCTTTTTCTATCTCTCTCTCTAACTACCTCAGTGTAAGCAGCATTTATTAGCAAGTATGATACGACAGCAGGATATGGCAATGATGAGATGTTTAATTGGTTTAGATTGATGATATTTATCACCTTTCAGCTTCAGCAAGCGATACAAATTGCGTATATCTATAGCCATCGATAAGGTCAATAGCAACAAGATGGAGTCAAAGAGTACCGCAGGACGAGGAATTTCATTAACGTGATCACGAATTCGGAAACATGAACACGTTAATAACATTGAGGGATCGCATTTCAAAATACGTGATCACGTTAACTATTCACGTGACCTCCCCTTAACCTAAAGAAATTGTCCAATTCGGTAAGCCCACTGGGATTTTTTCATTTCTTGGTGCATTCGATTTAGCATTCTTAAAGTTTCATAGTGGACCCTTAAAAAAAACACATATACCCTGATGAGGTTTTGGTGAGTTGCCACATCACCACTTATCGATGTTTTTGTGATCACATTAATTGTGATTATATAAATGTGATAATAAACATTGTGTTCACAAGAAATTTCACATGATCACGTGAAATTTAATTCCCTACACAGCAGGACGCTTTCAGAAAGGTTTGTCATCCATTTCCCAATCTCCATGTCTATGTGTCTACTTCGACGAAACATACAATCTATGGGGGAGGGCATGACTTCCGTTCCACAATGTATATGGTGCATGTAACGACATCTTTTTTGCTTGAAGTTTTCTTTTACGTTGGCAATGATTGCCTATTGTACTCAGCAACGTGCTTTAACAATTTACTTACGACAACGGTAAATTGAGATGTATCCTTGCTCAATAGTGCAAGGCACTTTAGGTATCAGGTCAATTGGAGCTCGTCAATGTCGACCAGGGCTTACACCTCCACGTGCATGGCATGCCAACGAGATTGGTATAACCCCATATCATTCTTATTATGCTTCCGCTATAACACAAAATTCTCTGTCAAGGACAAGGTAAGTCGTTGATATTTTAAAACATTTTTTATGTTATTCACAGGAAAAGTGCCGCATTCCAAGTTATCGATATAGTCACGGTCACATACATGGGCAGTGGGTCATGATGTGACTTATGGTACCTCTCTCTACGAGGGCGTGGTACAAGTACATAGTTGTACGCTTATAGGATAGGCTAAACCTCTCTCTCCAAGGTGTATAGTTGTATGCTTATAGGATAAACGCAGACATGGTCTGACATACAACACATTCGCATAAGGGGTTTTTCCTCAGCCCAGCACTCTCTCTCTCTCTCTCTCTCTCTCTCTCTCTCTCTCTCTCTCTCTCTCTCTCTCTCTCTCTCTCTCTCTCTCACAACCGTTTTTTGACCTAGTAGACAGCAGTTCACTCTTTTGACCATAACTTGCTCATCCGAACTCCAATTTACATGATCTATAGCCTCAATCGAAGAGCACGAAGCCCTCTACGCATTGATGTAAAGACAGAATTTTTATGTGTAATGGAAGGCTTTGCTATAACAACATCTCAGAACTGAAAAAACTGTCAAAACTTTTCGTTTTTGTTGCCGACTTGAAGGCAATGTCAGACAAAACTCGCAAGGGTGGAAAAGTCACACTCGCCATGGAGAATGATGCAAAATCTCCAAGGAATTTGGATTCTAATCCAACCACATCGTCTACAACAATGGAAGCAATGATCATGGCTTATTTGATCTCGTTACAAGAAACTGTCAAAACAAGCAAGGTGAAGAGTTGCACGCACTTGCAATGGAGAATGGCACTTTAAGAGTTCTCGTTGTGGAGAATGAGCACCTCAATGAAATGCAAACAACACGCTTGATGCATCTTGAGAATGAAGTTCAAGAATGTAAACGCTCTCTTGTTGACATAAATATATTGAAAGAGCGCTTGAGCAAAGTTGAGAGTGATCATGTATTGAAAGAGGAAACAATAGATACAATACGACATGATATATGTGAGATAAGAAATGTATCCAAATCATGGGCTGATATATGTAAGGATAATAGGGTTTCTACATCTCCTATAGCGCAAGCCATTGTCCAAGCAAAGAATGTAGAGAATGTGGACACTCAAGAATTGCAAGAACGACAAAAACGCTCAAAGAAAATCGTCATTCGTGGAATCAAGGAGGAAAGCACGGAAACACCCCATGCGGTTTCTATTGAAGAGTTGTTTGCTACACACTTTAGCATGTCAGGAATCATGGCTTATGGTGCACATCGAGTTGGAAAACAAGGAGTCCCTCGCTCGGGAGAAAGACCTATTGTATGTACCATGGCTGATGAGGTAAAGAGAAAGATCATCCTTGACAATGGTTGGATCTACCCCAAAGGAACGGGTTATAATGTATGTGAGGATCGTACTCTTATGCAACAAAATGTACGTCGCAAAGAATATGAGGAAAGAAGCAAGAAGGTTAAAGTATCATCTCAAGAAGAAAAGCCACTTGAGGAGGATGCAAGTCCACCCAACAAATAGGGACACATGATCTATGGGACCAACTCACGCTTGCGAATAAGCTTTTGGACTTGTAACGGGTATCCATGGAATGTGGGAATTGGCATTGATGAGCTTACCAATGACTCCGATGTGATACTTCTTGTTGAAACATGGGAGCATGATGTGCAACGAATTCTTGGATTTGACAAATACGATGTGCATTCTTTTATGTGGGCCAAAAATGCAAAGCAACGAAGAGGCCAAGGAGGCGTCGTATGTATGAACAAAAAGGGTTTGAAAGATGTTTCCATTGTCAAAGAAGATAAGTATAAACGCTACTTATGGCTGAAAATCAGTCCACCAAATGGTCAAGTCATGTTTATGGCTGGTTGCTACATTCCTCACTATGACTCCAGCTTTTATGCTCGCTTGAATATGGATAGAGATCAGCCCTTTGTTGAACTAGAGAAAGACATTTCTCATTACAAAGATCAAGGTGAAGTTTATTTTTGGAGACATGAATGCTCGCACAAATATGTTACAACACGACACACAACAAGTCGACATGCCGCATGTATCAAGAAGAATGGATGACTCATACATGTATAATCGAAGTTCTAATGATGCAAAAGAACTGGATCACTATGGAAAGTCACTTCTACATATGTGCAAGAGTACCGGAATGCTCACTGCAAATGGTGTATCTCTATGGCAAGGCACCAATGACTTTACATGTAGAAAGCACAATGGTGATAGCGTGATTGACTATATGTTGTTCTCAGAAGCCACTCTAGAATGCATACAAAGCTTTACACTTGGTGAATGAAATCCAGAATCGGATCATAGGATGTTATGTATTGACCTCAAGTGTGGTAAACGGCCCGAGACATTTAGCCTCCAATCATGATGTGAATTATTTGTACCTACGTCTAGACTTCAAACGAGCACTTATATATGC
Source organism: Adiantum capillus-veneris (assembly GCF_014529385.1). Taxonomy (NCBI): domain Eukaryota; kingdom Viridiplantae; phylum Streptophyta; class Polypodiopsida; order Polypodiales; family Pteridaceae; genus Adiantum; species Adiantum capillus-veneris. Next base: position 98,983,064 of record NC_140954.1, on the reverse strand, counting down.
TGATATGGTGGACCAAATGTTAAGCATGATAGAGCATGAAGAGAGCCCAACATTAGAATGCAAGTGGAAAGTTTTCAAAGAAGTAATTTTCTCTTGTGCGAAGGAATGCTTTTGGGTGAAACACATGTCTTGCAAAAGGTCTAAGAAGGGTAGCACCAAGAAGAAATGGTTTGACATGGAATGTAGTCAAGCCCGAAAACACTTGCTAAGATTGGATACAATCAAAGAAAAGGAAGTTTACTTGGAATGTTCACACACATACAAAGCACTTGTTCAAAAGAAGAGGAGAAGGTGGGAAGTCAAAAAACAACTTCTTTTAGCGCAAGAAAAAGCACATGCATGTGGCAAGTTTTAGAAAAATCTAAAAGGCAAGCGCGTTGGGAGCTTTGGTGACTTGACTCTTGAGGATATGTATATGCATTGCAAGAACCTCTATGAGCAACCTAATGTTGATAAGATGGAGTGTTGTAGCTCCCTTCCGTTTATGTCTCCCCTCTTTACCATTGAAGATGTATGCCGTGCGCTTGAGAAACTTGCTACTCGCAAGGCAGGTGACCTTCAAGGTGTCAAGGCTGAAATGATTAAATGGACAAGCAAGAAAACACGATATTGGATATGCGATATGTTTAACCTTGCACTTCAGTATGGCATGCCTCATGATTGGAGTGCAAATTGGATCAAACCTTTGCTCAAAGGAGGAGATGTAAACAATGTGAACAACTATCGCACCATAATGGTTGGTTCTTTGATGGCAAAGTTATTTGGATGTATCATGGAGATGAAGATAAGTGAATGGGCTGAAAAGAATGGCAAATGTGCGCTTGGTTAAGCAGGTTTTCAAAAGCATCATAGCACTATTGATCACCTTGTCACTCTTCGAGTTCTTATGGAAGCATCTCGATTGAAAGGAAAAAAGTTGTATTTTTCTTTGTGGATTTCAAGAAAGCTTTTGACATGGTACCGTGAGGAAATCTTTGGAGACGTATGCAAAGCCTTCAAGTGCCGAGAGAATTTATGCATGCAGTCTTTCGCATCTACCAAAAAATGATATGTCGATTACGTATGGGAGATGGAATTTCAGAGTTTTTTGCAAGCACCATTGGTGTCAAACAAGGATGCCCACTTTCCCCAACCCTCTTTGGGCTACTCATTGATGAATTGGAATGCATGGTTCTTGATTTTATGCAGCAAGAAGGCATAGAAGAGGTTAAGATCGGAAATGCGGTGATCATGCTTTTGCTTTATGCCGATGATGTAGTGCTCTTGGAACATACCTTAGAAGATGCACAAAAGCTTATGAGTGTCTTGGAACGCTTTTCCCTACATAGCGGGCTGATCGTGAATGGATCCAAAACCAAGGTTATGCTTGTAAAGACCCTCAATGATGAAAATCCATGCATTGTATACAACAATGAGCAACTTGAAGTGGTAGATCACTTCAAGTACCTTGGCCTTGAGGTTCCATCCAATCATAAATGGAAGGATTGTGCAATGCGTCGCTTGGAAGCCGGAAAGAGGGCTTATTATGCATTTGAGAACATGTGCAATTTTAGACGATCAAGTGTTGGGCTTCTTTATGGAGTGGAGGTGTGGGGTGGAAGCATCGGGACGTCTACTTGGAAAGAGTTTGAGAATTTCCAAAAGCGTTTTCTCACCAACTTTCTCCAAGTCAAGAAACAAACACCCTACATGCTCTTACTTATTGAGTCCGGATCGCTTCCCATTGAGGTCTTGGGCATGAAAAGGGTTGTGGAGTACATGCGTAAGACACAACGTAGCCCTTTGCATCGACTTCCTAGAATCGCATATGAAGCAAATCAAAAGGTTCAAAAGACATGCAAGAGCAAAATACTAAGTTCGGAGTGGATGCTTGACATCAAGAAATGGTTTGGAAGATGGGATGCATGTCACTTGGTCAAGGATGCGTCGATCGACTCCCAAGTTAATGAGGCCTTCTTACAACGACAATGTATCATGGCTTGGGAGAAATCCAGAGGTTCTCGCTTCAGCCATTCCACAACACACGTTGCCCCAAACTACAAATCTCTCTTCTTCTCCGAACGAGATAACCGAACCCATCCCTACATCCTTGAGCCCATCCCGTTGAGTGTGATCCGCACCATTGCCTCCATTCGTCTTAGCTCCCATTCTCTACGCTGCGAGACAGGACGTTGGGGCACTGGCGAGGAGTGTCATCGACTTTGCACCTTATACCCTCGTCAAGTGCGAGAGAGTGAGTACCACACACTACTGAGTGCTCAGCTTTTGACCACATTAGGTCCTCTTTTCCCTATATAGTCAGCCATGAGCTCTCCCTACATACCTTCCTCTCGCAACCACGATGTGGACTCTCTATTGCGATGCTCATTTCAACCATTTTTGAGCATCGAGAGTCACTTATGACCTCCACTCACACCACGTGACATGTTCATTTGGTCCCATAGGTCATATTTGACCTCCGAGGACGATAATAGAACTATCTCTCTCTCTCTCTCTCTCCCTCTCCCCACTTTCTATGCGGGAAAGGTGAAACTAGGCATGATTTTCTTGAAATCTTTCTATGTTAATACGATAACAAGAAGGGCTAAGAGCCATCTATTGCTACCTATTTTGGAAAGGCTAAGATCCATTTGTTGGTAATCCATAGTGATTTCTTTCAAGATCGAAAAATTCTATTTCGTTGGGTGACTATCGATTTTAATGGACAAGCAAGAGTCTTGCCATTAGTGATTTTTTGGACATTATTTTCGCACTCCACACTTTCCGTGTGACAGTCAAGTTGAGTTTTTGGACATTTTAAACTCGTAAGGGCTTATCTCTACCAAGGTGTATGGATGAAGCCAACATTTTAGACCGCACGACTGCTCCCAAACACCTTAGATTATGCATTTTTGGGTGTGAAAAAACTCTAGTTGTGCATACACCTCCAATTTTAGTGGAGCTCCTATTAGTACTAAGAGTGCCTATATGAGTACAGTTTTGGAGTAAGACCCAACTCATGATTACTAACTCACTTAGTAGGGTTGATGGTCAATTGTTGGACACTTCACCCTTGCATTTTCAAGAAAAGCAATTCACAGACTACCATGGGGTAGTGAAAAAGTTTCAACTTCCAACAGAATGTACTCCTACGGGCCAACCCAAGAGGGTTCACAACCATAGGCCAAGGTCCGGCTACTAGTAGATAAAGTTTAACCATGGTGTTTGGATTGCAAACGCAACCCCCTAGGTTACTTGTGCAATAGTACTTGCATTTCACTTTGTGTTCCTAGGCCTTTGCAAGCGGGACAATGGGGCAGGTGCTCTTCACTCTGGATAAGTGAACACTCTATTTTACCTGCATTTGTTTTGGTTTTGTTTCTTTGGGTTTGCTTTCCTATGTAGGATGCATACGCTATGTTTGCTCTTCCAAGAAAAGACAAGGTCATCTCAGAGCCAAGAATTTTGGGCCGTTGTGTCCAAAATACCTTTTTTGCATTATGCAGTTATAGACCCACTTGTACGGTTTATTTGGCACATGTTGTCACATGGGATACGACATGATCTAGGTACTCATGAAGTTTGGTTCAGCCAGTGTGGAGCAAGGCTAATGAGGGTCCCTCTCACTCCCGTCGTAGAGTGTTTGCAGTTACCTCCTCGCACAAGTATATCTTGTACTTCAAGGATGTTTTTTTTAGATATCCTTACATGAGACATATTCCACATGTGGAGAATATGAGTCTATGGGGCTGACACTCGCGCCACTATTTCAAGTATGTGTCACGACAAAGTCCCTAGGTGCTAGTCAAATCTTTTTTCTAGACCATTTACAGCACTACGTATCAGAAGCAATTTCGGTGACCAAAAATTGCCAGATACTTAGAATGACTTGTTAAGGTACAAGTACTGCTAAAAAACATTACAGATGGTTGTTTATGCATATAGCAAGGCTATGAGTTGTTAATGAAAAGTTTCATTGATTGTCCCTAGAAGAGATTACTGTTTCACCTTCTATTATGGTTCAAACGTTTCAGCAAGGCTTGCAAATGATCGCAGCAGAACTTATTTAGTTTCTTTTCAAGACTATTTACATTCCTCTTTCATGTGTGCTAAGAGCATCACATTCGCCATAAGTACTGGCAAAGCTGATCATGGATAAACAGGTTCGGATCTATTTTTGCTAAATGCATGCACACTAGGTGTTATGGGCCCTAGTGTTTAGCAAAGACTGATTTGGAGCGGCATGCATATTCATCATATTATTTGTTTATGAAGAATTTATTGCTCTCTAAGTGCCGTATCTCTATGAGATTACTTTTGGGTCTACCAATCACCAATAGAGGTTGTGGCTCAGTTTGGGTGCTTGTGGATTTTTTCAAGTTAACCACAATGGTTATTTAGGACATTGTTGATTCCTCAGCAATGTTACACAACCACGATGGTTATTTAGGACATTGTTGATTCCTCAGCAATGTTACACGATATTGTGCTCCCCATTTACCAGCCATCTAGGAAGACTGACTGTAAATACTGGGGAAAAACACCTCAATATTGCCAGTTATCCAAGGGCATAGACAGATTACAAAGTGTAATCTTGTGCTAAAGGATATGCAAAATGCATACATTATCACCAAGAAATCCAATTAGTAAGCATTTATTGCACTACTTGGAGTTTGCTTATCATCAGATAAAGCATGTTTGCAACTAGGTTTAGTCTCTTCATGTATAAGTCGGGTTCTCAACCTTGAACACTAGTTATGGTGGGGTTGTTTACTGATGAAATTTGAGAACGAGTCAAGGACTTAACACTTGGCTGATGAGTTATGTCAACAAGTTACTTTCAAAGAAAGTGCAAAAATGTACTCTTTGCGTACATCTTAGTTATGATTACTCATTTAGCTACTCAAGTGAGTTCTACTTGGAGTTTACACGCTATATTATCTATACAACAGTTACACCAAGACGGTTGAAATAGGACAACAATATGGAAAATTAAGATGTTACTCTTGGTTTCATTGAACCTCCCACTGAACCGTGTTCTGGTCAAACAAAAAGCTGCATCCCTGTACGATGCCCCTGTGGAAAGCATTAGTGCATCATCACTCTTGTTTTCGAAGATGAAAACGCTTCCCCAAGGGGGGAGTAATGTCATGCCAAGGGTAATTCTCGATGGTCAAGAACCAGGCCCAAGGGGCCGGCTGCAAGTGTGGATAGGGAATGAGGCCCAAGGGGCTATTTAATGGGAGGTTGGGAGGATCATTCTCAGGCAGTCCCCTAAGGGGCTTAACATAGGCGATGTCTCTCTCTCTCTCTCTCTCTCTCTCTCTCTCTCTCTCTCTCTCTCTCTCTCACAAGAACCTTTTGGCATTTGCCCTTTGTAGCCAAAATGGCCTTCATTTTCTATATCTATACTATATATAATGCACCTTAAAATTTTAAAGGAAGGAGAGTCTCTCCACATGTCACTCATTGGCTCACTTGAAAGAAAGCCTTACAAAACATATGCTCTAAAATGCAAAAGTAAAGGGTAAGATTGAAAATGCAAAAGTGAATGGTAACATTGTAAGAAATGACAAGCTTTAGCTTTTCATACTAATTAGTCAAATGACTTTGTACTCTACATAAAAGAAATGTTCCAATTTAAATGCATAACAAAAAAGAAATATTTTTAGTAGAGATTTTGTTATTAGATGAGAATTTAAATTTGGAAACTATATTTGGCTTTATATTTTCAAGGGTTTTTTTCAAGATCAATATCGATATTATAAAAAAAAAATGGAAGGTTGTATTTCTTTGAAGAGTTCGAGGAATAAAAAGCTCGATTTGGGGTTGTCTCACTTTGAGGACGTGCATGCAAATAAAGGGGACCTTATTCACATTATTGGCCATGAGAGAGAGAGACAATCACATTGCCTGTGTATGTGTATGTGTATGAGAGAGAGAGAGATGTTTAATTTGTTATTGTTTCTATGAGGTTAAAATATTCTATAAACTCTTTATTGAAATGAAAATTTTCCTAAAGTCTTGACCTCTCCACACGTAACCCTCCTCTTCTACCTATGCATAGTGTGGTTGTTGAGAGAGAAGATGCTGATAGTCTAGTGTATCAATAAATAGTAGTGGCCCCGTGTGTGTCCCCTTGACTAGGTGATGTGCCTCTCCCTCCCTCCCTCCCTCCCTCCCTCTCTCTCTCTCTCTCTCTCTCTCTCTCTCTCTCAAGCCCTCAAGAACCTTTTGGCATTTTCCCTTTGTAGCCAAAATGGCGTTCATTTTATTGTTGTATCTACAATGCCCATTTTCTTTCAATTAAGATGCACACCAAAAGTACTAATAATTTCTGAGTTGCCAATTTTATAGCATTTTGGACTATTTTTACCCACTTCACTTCCTTGTTAACCTGGTTTGGAATTGGTTAATCTAAAATCTTAATAGCTAAGCTTAGGTAAACCTTCTCCAAACATTTCTCACAAGGAGTCATCCTATTCCATACCTTAAATAACACACACACACACACACACACACACACAGCATCACCAGAATAAATAATTGAGGGGGACATACTATCAAATGAGTGTTGAGAGAGAGAGAGAGAGAGAGAGAGAGAGAAGACGAGAAGAAGAAGAAGAAGAGAGGTTTTTAATGTTGTAGGAAACTATTCCAAGAGACCTTAAAGGTCTATCTGACAAGGACAATTGAACTCAAGACCTGTTATTTAAGACACACACACACACAGAGAGAGAGAGAGAGAGAGAGAGAGAGAAGAAGAAGAAGAAGAAGAAGAAATACATAAGTGACATAAAGAATATAAGCAGCAAGTCTTAATTCTTGATTGCAATCACTTACATGCGCACATACTTTCTTAAGGAAAGAAAGGGGGTGGGATTTTTAATATCTTAGAAAATGACCTCAGAGAGAGAGAAAGAGAGAGAGAAAGAGAGAGAGAGAGAGAGAGAGAGAGAGAGAGAGAGACTCGGCATTGCATCCTTAAAAATTAGATTGACCCATGGGACTAATTCAACATCTAGCATGCTTGAAGACTATAGATATAAGAGCCGCAACTGACAAATATAATCCATGGAGGTTATGGGAGAGAAAGAAATGTAGGCAATGGTCCATGCTAAAATGTCAAAAAAGAAATTTGATGTGATCAAAATATGAGCACTAAAGTAGGGTATAATACTCATACTCTTAAATTTTAAAGGGAAATAATGTGTATACAAAAGAAGGCTCTCCTACATTGCCTCAATGTCCGGTCTCACATTTAAGAGAGTAGGAGCTAAGCCAAGGAGCTAAGCTAAATGGTTGGTATGGTAGAGATTGTAAGTAAGAGAATAGGCCCAAGCATGTAAATGGTTGAATACAATCTGCTCTCTCAAAGAGAAACATGCTTTTGTAATTTGGGGAGAGGGAGACAGAGATTAATGAAATGCATGATTTTAGGTCATAGCCTCAATTTTGAACCACATTATGGAGTTTAGCATAATGGTCAAAACTCTTATAAAAATAAACAACTGCGCGAAATTATTTCTCTTTCATTTCTATCACAATTTAAGATGCAAATGACGTGAAAGTGTACATGAACAAATAGTATGCACCTTATCCTACTAAGCTGCTTTTGCATCGTTCTGATTAGGTGATAATGTAAACCATTACCATGCTTGTGCACAAAAGAAATCCAACTCATCTCTTTAAAACTTGAAGCTTTATTGGTATATTGGAAACTATGAGTCCTAATCTTTTCACAACTCTACTCTTAGACATGAAGAGTTTTATAATTACACAGTGTACCAGTTATGGCCTTCATGTTTAAAAACTTGTTGGCTTCTGAGTTTGTTCTTCTCGACTTGGTAGCACTTTTCTCAACCCTAGGTAGACCAAGGAAAAGACGTCCTTCTGACTATATAGGAGATTATGATGTGCACTACTACCAAGCCTTGCTCAGAAGGAAGATGCAAGGATAGAAGGAAGTAAGAGAGTAGAGCAAAGAAAGTGAATTCAATTGTGTTCCTATTGTTGAAACCAGTTCCATAACCCACTCCATTCTCAAAAGAAATTTTAGTAGCTTTTGTCTCTTCACACCATTTTCACTTATCTAATCTATATGATCAAGTTTCATAGAATTGATGGACCAAGATAGGCCAAAAGAACTCTCTCTCTCTCTCTCTCTCTCTCTCTCTCTCTACCCCAATAGAAACACAACACTTTTGAATTTGTTGAACAAGCGCTGCACCTCATGAAAAATAATGTCTATGAGAATCTCCCAAGCTTGGTACCAAAGAATGCTTTGTAGCATATTACATATATTCATGTTTGTTAGAATCTATCAAGAAGTTGTGTCATGCATCACTTTTAGAAATGCAATAAACTATACATATAGGAAGGGAGTATTGATAGTGTCCCACTTGGAAGATAAGATAGCCCTACAAAAATAAAGGAGATGTTTCTTTGGCCGGAGCAACGCGCGGGTCACATACTAGTTAATATAAAATTATATTGGCTAATATATGCACATAAACACAAATTCCTAATATGCTACGAAGGGCCCTTTCATCAACAAAGTGAAAGTTTCATTTTAGCATTCTTAAACAAAATAAAATGAAAAAAATATAAATTAAAAACAATAAAATAAAAAGATTCATTTATAAGCTAAAACAAAAAAATATTCTAATGCACTTATTAAAAAAAGATAAGTATAGGTTTAATAAGCATAAAAAATATTAAAACCATTCAATAAACGAACATTTAAGAGGTCACTGAATGAATGAAGTGACTCGTTCACAAATTATAATATTTTGATGAGTCAATATTTCATATCAAGGGGTCAAACTCTTATATATGCACTCTTAATTCCTACGTTCTCTAAAGCCCTTCTTTTTTTTTTTTTAGGGTAACCAAATGTATTGTAAAGATCTATATACAAATTAAGTTCCAAGGTCATATACATTGATGTCCTCTTGAAAGTGGAAAATCATGGGACTTTGTATATTTCTTTCAACATGTGGTCCCATGTGCATGCAATGTGTATTATTTCACATTTGTATTCTTCTTTTCCTTTACATTTTCTTTAGTGTTTTCTTCTCTTTAGAGTTTTCTTATGCACTTTATTTATTTATTTTCAACCATATAATCGTGACTGGATGTGTTATATTAAACAGGAAAGCAATCCTCAAGCACATCTGACAAATCTGTCATGACCAACAACTTTGGAACACCCCAAACCTTAAGAACGACTCTTCAAACACTAAAATTCGAGTTTCTAATAGAAAGTTATGATGATTTTAAGTTTTGTTGAATTGTAGATTTTTATTGCGCGAAGTTTTACGAGGCTAAAAACGCTATGTTTTTGTCAAAAAAAAGCAACCACGCTATGATACCATGTTGAGAAGACAGATAAAGAGAAGAACAGAGAGACGACAGATACGAGTGCAACCCCAAAGTGTGTAGAATACGCACACAAGATAGTATATATATAGAGGAGACCCAGTGCTATATTTACAGTAGCTTCACATATAAGTTCAACAGATGAAAAGCCAAGCAAGGCTAACAGTGCGACACTTTGTGAGAGGAGTTCCAGACCAAGCCGTGGCGGATGCAAGTGGCCACTGGTTGCAGGTGACGATGCTGATGGTTACAAGTTGGTGGTGAGGCTAAGTACCAAGGCTTATGCAAGCATGGGGTTTGATTCGAAGTACACAACATATGGCTTGCTACGGCTTGCAGCAGATTCGGGATAGTATTAGTGTGAGCCTGCGAGGACTAGGAGCTGGCGAGGGGGTGCCGAGAAAGGAGATGGGAAATGCCTATGCGTAGCTCCATGAGGCAATTAGCAGCAGCGTGCTGGAGGTTTTTACAGCAAGCTTGGTGTTTTGATGCAAGTAGAGGCAAATGAGAAGGTGCCTCGTAAATGGAAAGCTTCTAAAGCTTTGGAGATGTAAGGAGTTTTCAAGTGAAGTTCACGAGCAAAATTTTTTCTTGAGTCTTCATTTCTCTTTTGCCCTCTTTAACACTAAAGCAATGGTGTCGACATGAGATCTCCCATAAAGAGAGAGAGAGAGAGAGAGAGAGAGAGAGAGAGAGAGAGGGGGGACCAAAAGTTGACTTCGGCAATGGGCATTCCCTCTCCCTAGAGACCAACAAGGCTCTCAAGAAACGTTGTTTTGATACATGTTCATTGTCCATGTTAGCTGGCACCGTGTAACACGGTTCGGTACCCACATCTAGGATTTTTTGGCATTGCTTGTGGCAGTGGTACAGCTACGCATTGAGAATGTAATGTTCATGCCTAATTTTAGCTTAAAGTTCAAAAAAAAGATTCTTTTTGCTTCAGAGCTTCTACTTTTAGTTTTTTGTGGACTTTAAGTAAAATTGTTGTCCACATTCTTGGGCATATGCACTAGTAAATCTCTCTCTCTCTCTCTCTCTCTCTCTCTCTCTCTCTCTCTCTCTCTCTCTCTCTCTCTCTCTCGTATTTCTCTGCTGGTAATTTGTGTCCAAGCTTGTTGCCAATGAATCACGCCCGTGCATCTTAGGCTTTGCTTAGCAATATTCCATCAATTGCAACTGCAACCGTTGATGCGCTACTTATGATGCAACCTTATTTATGTTGTTGTCGTGTGTGCAAGTGTATTGTATGTTGCAACCCTGTTTATGTTGTTGATGTGTGTGCAAGTGTAGTTTATAGGTTAAGGTAGTTTACACGCTAGCAGTCATTGCTCCTAGATCCATGAAAAGCTAGTGGGTGTTGCTCACATAAAGTGCACGCCACTCCTACAAGTCAGTCCGTGCAGGACATATGAGCGCGTGTAATCTCTTCAAGCTACTCGATGAGCGGCCCCTCTAAATTTTAAAAAAAATGCTTTCATAAACACACAGTTGCCAGGTTCTGCCATGCTAAACTACAACAAAGAAAAACGTGTTGCTCCCATTATACCTAACTTGTGTAACCTTGCACTCAGCCAGTGCTTATGCCCTCACCCTGATGGCTACTTGTTGTTAAGAAAGGCGCTTGGCAAGTTTGTATGTCATTTAGAGAGAGCAAGTTTGAGTTGCAGACACATAAGATTTGCATTCTCCACTTCCATTGTCAATGTTAGCCTATAGAATGGTATACCCACATCCTTGATTTGTGTTTTGCAAGAATCCAATGCTCTTAACAACATTGTTGCCTATGCTACCATGACCCTAAAGAAGCATGTCTTGGTATTGGTCTGCCATGGGATCATGGAAATACTCGCTCTTGATATATGCAGTGTAGGTTTTTCCCCTTTACCACTCCTTCATTGTGTCTATGTAGTTTCCGCAATCCCTTCCTTTCCAGTATGTTGCAATTGTGTACCGTGTATTCACTCTGATCTTATTGACCATGTGATGCGGATCTTCAAGGTATTGTGATTATGTGATCATTTGTTATGCAATCAATATTTTCAGTGTTAATGTGTGTAGTTTTACAACATTGTGTTTGCTTTTGCATGTACGACAGCCCATTTCATCTTCTTTGCTCTACCATTGTTTTGAGCTTTTGTGATGGATCATTGTCATGGCATTGCATGGTTCGACTTGGTTTCTAGATTTGTTGCTTGATTTAAAAATTTTGATATATTAGGTTAGTGTCCTTGAGAAAATTTATCTAATATGATTCCCGTGGGAGGTGTTGCTCATTGTGATCACATGTGTTTGTTGTAGCAATTCATGTTGCTTCTTATGTAAGTTCAAAGGTTGGATGTGATAAGATATAATGGCAACCTTGGTTGAAGATGTACATGCAAGCAATTTGTTGGTGTACACACAAGAAATTCGCTTTGTTATTTCTCTTTTCTACTTGATTCTAGACCTAAGCTTGATTCTAGGTGATAATTATTAGTTAGAAGTCTATTTTATTGTTCATCTTTTTTATTGATTCCATATATGGTCTAGGTGATAATGATTAGCGGTACGCTAAGTCATTTTAATTCTGGGTAGTATGGCTTCGTTTAAAGTAGTATTGAGCGGATGTTAATTTTTTATGTATTTATTTCAAGTAGTGCATGTCACTTACCACTCTTGTGTTGACTCTCAGGTTATTAACAAAACTGTCGCCATTCCTTTTGAATTCCAATTTTTGGAATGATCTACTTTTTGGCTCTCATAACAAACAACCTCCTCTAATAGCTAGATGTAGGAAGTTGTAGGTTACACTGGTAGTGACTTCTTGCAATTGTAATGCTTCAACTTGATTGTATATGCTTTGGGTTTGATTGTGATAAGCAACAAGATAGGCAATGTGTATAGTCATGTGAGAGATGTGGTTGACTTTCATGTTATCAACAAATCTCTCGTCATTGTTGCTTTTGAGTTCCAATCTTTGCAGCAATGTATTTTTTGGCTCTCAAAATTAGAAATTTCTTCTAATAGCTAGTGTAGGAAGTTGTAGGCTACACTGATAGTGACGTCTTACAATTGTTATGCTTTAACTTGGGAGGGAGGGAGGGAGGGAGAAACATTGGAACAACCTTGCAAGCTCCTTTGCCTTGACTCGGCATTGCCTTTGTATGAATTAAAACTTAAATTGGAGCACAAAGTTAGAGAGGAATGCCTCTAAGACTCTAAATCCCAACTCCTCTATCGTGTAAAAACAAGTGAATTTTTTGGAAGCCAACCTATTATAGCAAAACCTTGTATATGCAGACTTGCCATAATATGGTTGCCTTTTAGAAGCAAAAATACCCTGCAAAACCAGGTATATTACTACGTACAATTTTCAAGGGGGAAAAGATTTTTGGCTACACTTGACAGCTAGTGGAAGGTTAAAACGTATTTATATGCATGGTCGATGTGATAAAAGAAATACAAACTATTCTCTTTTTTTTTAAATTGCCTTCTAATGTCAATTTGTTTTCTACCTGCTGTAAACATGTTTGGTTAAGTGTGTGATTGTACACTAATGTGTGTGTGTGTCACATTGTTCTATGGGGCTCCAAAAAGTATGTTGTATTTCAACATTCTTAGTGTCTTGACTGAAACATGCATGCTATGTTTCAGTATGGCAAAGCTAATAAGGTACTCTAAAACTATTACATAGGTAGTTTGACTAATTGTCATGCCAATTAGACAAAATTCAAAACAATGTTTTGCAAATAATTTCTGGTAGCCCATGAGATGGAGAGAAGCTGGGGTTATGGGACATATGTTCTACGGAGAACAAGTCCTCAACTCAGTACATCTCTCACTACAAGGAGATAGTACTCAAGCTGAAAGGAATCGATGCATTCCAGACACTATGGGGCTTCAAGAGAGACCTCATAGATGAGTACCTTGAGTACGCAGAACCTTTAGCACCCAAGGTTTTATATGAGGCAATTAAATATGTGCAAATATATGCTCACATCAAGCACTGTGGTGCGCGAGATAGGGCAAGGCATAGCGAGGATAAAAAGGGGTCAAGTTTTAAAACAAAGGAGTTCCATAGTGATAATCCAGGGGATAGGACAGACAAGGGGAATCAGGGTGGTCGTTGATCTAAAAAACCACGACCTTTTAAGAAAAAGAGAGAGTTGGAAATTCATAAAAAGGAGCAGTACGCTAAAGCACGTAAGGAGAATCGTTGCTTTAGTTGTAATGAGGTGGGACACACTAAAGCTGAGTGTTCAAAGGTAAAGGCCATCACAAGTGTAGTGAGCCCAAGAGAGATGGTAAATCCTCTAGGCAACTAGTTACACATAGTGCATAAGCTTTCTCTCAGTTCCACAGAGTTTAGAGAGGTGAGTGTGTGTCAGTGTGATGAGCATCACACTTGTTCAGTGACACGAGCTATGTGGCAGCCTAGCGTAGGCCCGCATGATGACATGGTGCAGATGTATGGTACCATCGATGACCGTAGAGTCACTGTTTTCGTTGATGATGGAGCTAGGCATAACTTCTTGAACTACTTGTTGGTTAAGAAGTTAAACCTAGCCGAGACCTCTAGAGATCATGAGTACATTGTTGGCTTGGCCAACAGTTATGATAAGACGGTATGGAATACCGTGGTCTTGGGAGTTCCATTAGCCATGCAAGACTATGAGGCTCCGCTTAAATTTTAGGTCATGCACTTGGCGAGAGCGGACACATAACTAGGCAGGGAGTGGCTGTATAGCCTTGGTCCTAGCCTAGTGCAGAGTTATTTGCACAATAGGCTACAGTTTTAGCATGGTGGAAACATTATCACCCTGCAGGGCGAATAGTGTCCCCCTCTACCCCACTTATTTCTTACATGGAATTATGTCGCTTGGTCCAAGAGGCCAAATATCAGAGGTATATTCTTGTTATCCTCTTTTAAATTTTGTTTCTGTAAATGGAACCATAAGTGATATTTACATAGGCAAACACCAAAAGCTGGATAGCCTTGGTTGAGACCCACTGTTAACCCTATTTGGCATGCATGAGATTCTAAAAAAACAAAATACAAGGAAAAATAGACACTTACGAAAAAGTATATAGATGCTTTATGAAAGTGCGCGTACACGGATGTGTGCATGTGCTTGAGTGCAAGCTCTAGCTATGGAGTGTGAGGGGGAATTGGGAAAGAAGGTGAAGCAGACACACAGAGAGTAGGTTAGTGGAGTAGAAAGAGAGAGAGAGAGAGAGAGAGAGAGAGAGAGAGAGAGAGAGAGAGAGAGAGAGTCAACTCTCACTTTCTCTCCCTATATATCATAAGGAGATAATTACAAGTTAGGGTGAGTTCTCATGACCAGCTGGCCTACACCCAAACACCCAAACAACCTCCCACTTGAAGGTCAGGGTGGCCAATAGTAGTGTCAGTATAGTTAGTCTAGACAAAGTTGATGAAGCATTACCTAGGCTTCATCCTACACCCATGAGCTCAATGCAGTGTGCAAACTGCTCCGAGGAGGCTAAGCTCTTTTTAAGAGCATTTGCGTTGAGAACCTTGTTCAATGCGCTTGCCAGCTAATACATCTCGTATAACATGGTATCTGACCTCTATGTGTTTTGACTTTGAATGAAACACAGGATTCTTTGTCAAAGCAATGGCACTCTGACTATCACACTGCAATACTGGAACCTCGTGAATGCCCAAATCTCCCACTAGACGGGCTAACCATATGGCTTCCTTGCTGGCTCAGACGCAACAACATACTCTACCTCAGTGGTAGATGAAGACGTGCAATCTTGGAGACAAGATCTCCAAGAGATGGCAGCTCCAGCAAACATGAACACATAGCCAGATGTGGATCTTTCAGTATCCACACAACCCGCATAATCAGCATCCGTGTAACCGACAATGGCTGCATCATTGTTCTTAAAGCATAGAAACATGCTAGATGTACCCTTCATGTATCAAAGGATTTTCTTCACTACATCCCAATGCTTCTTGCTAGGGTTTGACATGTACCTACTAACCACTCCCACTGCCTGTGCAATGTCTCGTCTTGTGGCTACCATAGCGTACATCAAATTCCCAACTGCTGAAGGACATGGCACTTTTGCCATTTCCTCTTTCTCAGCATCTATCTTGGAACAATCTTCCTTGCCAAGTTTTAAGTATGCTTGCATTGGGGTACTCAATGACTTCCCCCCCTGCATACTAAAACGTTGCAAGACCTTGTGGATGTACTTTGCTTGAGACAATTCAAGAATTCCACGTTGCATGTCTCTCTTGATTCACATACCAAGAAAGTGATTGATCTCATCAGTGACTTCCCTGCGATAAGCATATCATCTACATACAAGATCAAGATGATTAAAGGACCATCTTTCAATCTTTTTGTGTATGAGAAGTCATCCTCTTGGCTCCTTGTATAACCCTGAGACTGCATGAATTTCTCAAACTTTTGGTACCACTACCTTGAACTTTTCTGAGGCCATAAAGTGCCTTCCTAAGTCTACACACTAGTTTTCCCCTAGTTGGCTTTTGAGGTTCACATACAAAACCCTCTGGTTGTGTCATGTAGACATCTTCATCAAGGTCCCCGTGAAGAAATGCAGTCTTCACATCCTTTTGGATACGCTCTAAGTCTTCAATAGCAACCAAGCCAAGCACGGTGCAAAGTGTAGTCATCTTGACTACTGGAGAGAAAATCTCATCAAAGTCTACGCCCTTTTGCTGCTTGAAACCCTTGGCAACTAGATGAGCTTTGTACTTAGGATCTGGATCATCCTCTGTATACTTCTCCTTGCATTTCCACTTGCAAGGTAAAGCCTTTTTTCCCTTTGTTAGTTCAACTAATTTCCATGTCTCATTACCCACAATCGATTTGTACTCTAATTGGATAGCGTGCTTCCACTTAACGCTATCATCCATCTGCATAGCTCCCTTGTAGCAGGTTGGCTCTCCACAGTCAGTGAAAAATATGTGGTGTATACCCAACTCAATCCGCTCGAGCGCACGTGATACTCTTGTACAGCATCTTGGTGCCTGACTGTTGGACTCTGCTCTATCTGGAGCAACAATAGTTCTTGCACTATACTAGGTGCATCACTACTAGACTGAGTTGGTTCAGAGGCTACATTCTCAAATTGAACATGGTTTGTACTCAATTTCCTTAATTGGCTGCTTGTGCATCTTTGACTCATTGAAAATCATATTTGAGCTGCGAATCACTTTGTGAGATTTTGGGTACCAGAGACGATAGCCCATCTCTCCATCTGCACCATAGCCAATAAAGATGCATTTGTGTGACTTGGGATCTAACTTTTGACAAAGTTCTTTGGGCACATGTGCATATGCCTCACATCCAAGCACACATAAATGCTCATAACTCGGTGTTTTCCCGATCCATAATTCCTCTAGAATTTTGAAATTCAAAGAAGAGCTAGGTGACTTGTTGATAATGTGCACTGCTGTTCAAGACAGCTTCCCCCCAAAACTCTGGAGTAAGCTTCGCCATAGAAATCATAGAGATAACTCGCTCTTAAATCATGCGATTCATTATCTCAGCTATCCCATTCTGAGCAGGTGTGTATGGAGCAGAAACTGCCTATGAATGCCTCTTCGACTGCAAAAATCCTTGAACTAGTGGAGACTTATTCTCCATCATTGTCAGTGCGAAAGCTTTAAGTTTTTTCCTTGATTGGTTCTCAACCATGGCAAGAAATTTCTGGAACGTAGAAAAGACTTCTTCCTTACGCTTAAGGAGATATACCCACACCTTTTTCGTAGAATCATCTATGAATGTGAGAAAGTAGTTTGCCCCCCCTAGAGTCTTCTGTGATATTGGACCACTCAAATCACTGTGCCTAAGTCTAGGGGTTCACGTAGTTTCTTGTTTAGTGGAAAAAATGTCAACCTAGTTTGTTTTCCGTATAGATAATGCTCAAATAATGGAAAACCTTTGTAATCTAACACAGATAAGTAGCCAAAATGCTGAAGTCTTTTCATTCCTTTTTGGCTAATATGCCCTAGCCGGCTATCCACAACTCAGTAGACGGCATCTTGGCTAATATGACAAGGTTGTTCTTGCGGATCATCCAAGAACCATTACCAAAAACTGTGGTGTAACCACAACTGTCCTCTTGAAATCAAACTCTTTGTAAGCTTGGGCACATGTCTGACATTCTGCAACACAAAAGTAGTGCCATTATGCATCTGGAGCTTCACATCTCCAATGCCCATAACCTCAAGCTTGTAGAAATCACCAAGCTTGACTATGCCTTGCATGGGCGCATAAGATGTAAACCAATGTCTATGCAGCATAACATGAAAACTTGTGCCAGAATCTAGAATCCAATTCTACGCATAACTCTCATCCCGTGCAATCAAAGCATCTAGAGTGAGATCCGCAGTGAAAATAAGAACATCTGAGGGATCTATTGTCACCTCTGCATCAATCACTGCTGGCATAACATGCATCACTAGAGGAGTAGCATCCTCTACTGCAGCGGTAGGCATGGGAGACTCAACTATGTTGATCTCCTCAATCTTTACCCTGCTTTTGCCTTTGTCAGACTTGTCTTTTTGCATGGTTTTATGTTCTCTTAGGAAACTGCCACAATCCTTTTTGTAATGGCCCTTTTTATGGCAATAGTAACATTGGCATTCCTGGCAATGCGCTCTCTACTTGAGTTCTTGTTTCTACTCTGACTTCGAGGATTTCTCTCTCTGCTTTTGCTTCTGTTCTTATACTTGTCACGACCTCTTTGCTTCTGTGAATTGCCAACCATATATGCATCCCCATGACTAGCACCTTCAAGAGATTTGCACTAAATCTCTTCACTGAGCAATGCATTTGTGGCATCATTGAACACTAACTTGCCATTTGGAGCTGAATTGCAAATGGCTGTGCAAAATATGTCCCATGAACTAGGTAGAGATCATAACAGGAAAATAGACTTCAGTTCTTCATCAAACTCACTAAAGCCCTGAGATGTCAACTGACTAAACAAGAAGTTGAACTCATTTAAGTCTCCAAAAATTGTGCTACCTTCTTTCATACTGAGCTTCATAAGCTTCTTCATGAGAACACTTTGTTGGACGCACTTTTGCTCTCCCATGCTGAACATAAGCTATCCCATAGATCCATGGCTGTTCCCAATGATAGTGAAGAACACTGACTCGGTTAGATGTAAGCGTATCGTAGCCATGGCTTTTGCATCCAAAAGCTACCACTGAGAATGTGTGTGGCCATCACCCTTTTCACTCTCTTTCAGCAGTTGTGATAGACCTTTATTCGTCAAGACATCTTCATGCGTTCTTTCCATATGATAAAGTTGTTACCGTTGAACTTGCGAATAAAATACTCCTCGTTATTTGAAGAAGAAGCCAGCGCTGACAAAAGGGTTTTAGAGGTCCCAAACTATGGCGAGAAACTGCAAAAATTTGGGTAGAATAACCTTGTATTGGGAGAAAAATCTCAACCGAAATATGGCTCAAAAGTGCCAAAAAAAAAGTGTGTTGACTGGCGGGGTAAATCCGGCAGAGTCTCCTTTGTATGAGGAGTCAAAACTCAACTCAAATCACGGATAAAAATGTGCCAAATGCACAAATTGGGCATGTAAAACTGTATATTGTCACTATCAATGGACTGCCATACACGGCGTCAAGCATAAATCCCATAAGATACATAGCCTATGGCAAGAATACAATAGGGATACTCCAGCCACCTGTATCACTGAACGTGTCTCAAACTCGAGCACACCCCAGCTCAAAAAACAACCTCACGTTGGTCCCTCCAATAGGCTGCGCAGACTCAAGACACTAGCCACAATCTCAGAAAGGGCTCTTCTGGAACCGAGTCTCGGAAACACCGAGAAAATTGCCAAGACTAGCCAAATATGGCTCCACAAAGTCGTGCATAGGCAGTGTCCGCAACATAAATGTACATGAGTCTGTCACATAAAAAGGTGTAAAAAATCCCTGCGAAGGATCAAGCTCTCAACAGAGCTAACGGCATAAAAGTGACCTATCTGCACAATCCTGTGTGCAAAATACCTGTAAACTGTGAAGACGGCATCTGTATGGTGGCCACAATCTACACCTCAGCCAAAAAAATGTCCATCTGCGTGTATGCGGCTATGTTTTCCCTCGACAGTCTTCCATAAGCGGTTTTGGGTTTTTGGTATCTTCTCGCCAGCGTTGCAGTGCTTTGCAGCCTTCTTCATGTGGGTCAGGTTTTGGGCATATTGGAGCCTGTGGCGACAATGTAATGGCTATATGTTCCATAGCATTCACACGGATCCTCTACCTTTCTTCAAGATTTCCCTTCGGCAGTCTCTGCGGTTTGCCTTGGAAGTTGGTGATATCACGGCAGAGATACATCAGCTTTCTTATGAATGCTTTTAGATATTTTGTACATTTGAACACTCTTGTGTTCCTTTCCTTATACAACTTTTGGGTGGGTTTTCCTCTCTTTGAGGTTTCCCACATATAGTTAAATCAAATTGATTTACCAAAAAAAAAAAAGTGTGTGTGTGAGACACACAATTGTCCTCTTCTTATTTGAAAAGTGAGCTTTGCAGCTTCTCTCTCAATTGCGCTTTGCCCCAAATTTTCTCAAAATCTATGAACCAAGTGTGCATGTGTGTGAAAACACACAAGTTTCCTCCTCAATGACTTGGGTGCTGCTAAATTTCAGCAAACTTGATTGTGGTATGATCGCAATGGCAGTGCTCTCCTTGGTTGCATCCTGTGCAAGCTTTTCTTCACGCTTCAAGGCTACCAGACTCTACATGTCTTCATCTTCCGTGCTACAGAAACTAAAACTCTGAATTTTCCTCAATGATTTGCCTCTCAAGAGTGTGTGCAAGCGGTTGTACGTGCGCTCGAGACCTCCGAGACCCGAGATCTCCCTCCACGAGCTCCGATCTAATCCGATCTGGCTCCACTGTGTCGACGCCATGCAAGCGATCCCGAAATTGACCACAAGCGCAAGCTCCCGAGACCACCGCCAGAGATTTCCAAAGCAGGGAAATGCGTGCGTGAGAAGGGGGAGACTGCACCACCGCTACCACAACCAAAGCTCTGATACCAACTGAAAGTGCACGTACGTGGATGCGTAGGTGTCCTTGAGTGCAAGCTCTAGCTATGGAGTGGGAATTGGGGAAGAAGGTGAAGCAGACAGATAGAGAGTAGATTAGTGGTAGAAAGGTAGAGAGAGTCAACCGGCACTTTCTCTCCCTATATATCATAAGGAGATAATTACAAGTTAGGGTGAGTTCCCATGGCCACCTGGCCTACACCCGAACAACCTCCCACTTGAAGGTTAAGGTGGCCAATAGTGGCGTCAGTGTCCTTGAGCAAATTTATCCAATATGATTCCCATGGGAGATGTTGCTCATTTGTGATCACATGTGTTTGTTTTAGCAATTCATGTTGCTTCTTATGTAAGTTCAAAGGTTGGATGTGATAAGATATAATGGCAACCTTGGTTGAAGGTGTACATGCAAGCAATTTTCTTTGTTATTTCTCTGTTCTACTTGATTCTAGACCATATGCTTGATTTCTAGGCGATAATTATTAGTTAGAAGTCCATTTTATTGTTCACGTCTTTTATTGATTCCATATATGGTCTAGGTGATATTGATTAGTGGTTTGCTAAGTCATTTTAAATCTGGGTAGTATGGCTTGGTTTAAAGTAGTATTGAGCGGCTGTTAATCTTTTATGTATTTATTTCAAGTAGTGCATGTCACTTACCACTCTTGTGTTGACTCTCAGGTTATTAAAAAAACTGTCGCCATTGCTTTTGAATTCCAAATTTTGGAGCGGTCTACTTTTTGGCTCTCTAAACGAACAACCTCCTCTAATAGATAGATGTAGGAAGTTGTAGGCTACACTGGTAGTGACTTCTTGCAATTGTAATGCTTCAACTTGATTGTATATGCTTTGGGTTTGATTGTGCTAAGCAACTAGACAAACAATGTGTATAGTGATGTGAGAGATGTGGTTGACTATCATGTTATCAACAAATCTGTCGTTGTTGGTTTTAAGTTCCAATCTTTGCAGCAATGTATTTTTTGACTCTCAAAATGAGCAATCTCTTCTAATAGGTAGTGTAGGAAGTTGTAGGTTACACTAGTAGTGACTTCTTGCAATTGTTATGCTTTAATTTGATTTTTTATGCTTGGTTTGATTGTGCTAAGCAACAAGATAGACAATGCATTTAGAGGTGTGAGATATGGGTGGAAGATTAAGCAAACACATACATGGATAGCAAGAAGAAGGGGACAAGGAGAGGAGGTGAAAACAAAAGAGGGGGGGGGGGGGGGGGGGGGGGGGGGGGGGGGGCCCTGACTCGACATTTCCTTTGTATGAATTAGGAAAACTTAAATTGGAGCACAAAGTTAGAGAGGAATGCCTCTAAGACCCTAAATCCTAACCCCTCTGTCATGTAAAAACAAGTGAATTTTTTGGAAGCCAACCTATTATAGCAAAACCTTGTATATGCAGACTTGCCATAATATGGCTACCTTTTAGAATCAAAAATACCCTACGAAACCAGCTATATTACTACGTACACTTTCCAAGGGGGAAAACATTTTTGGCTACACTTGAAACCTAGTGGAAGGTTAAAACGTATGTACATGCATGGTTGATGTGATAAAAGAAATACAAACTATTCTCGTATTTTTTTATTGCCTTCTAATGTCAATTTGCTTTCTGCCTGCTGTGAACATGTTTGGTTAAGTGTGTGATTGTGCACTCATGTGTGTGTGTCACATTGTTCTATGGGGTTACAAAAAGTATGTTTTGTTTCAACATTCTTAGTGTCTTGTCTGAAACATGCATGCGATGTTTCAGTATGGCAAAGCTAATAAGATACTCCAAAACTATTACATAGGTAGTTTGACTAATTTTCCTGCCACTTGGACAAACGTTCTATGGAGAACAAATCCTCAACTCAGTCCATCTCTGACTACAGGGAGATAGTACTCAAGCTAAAAGGAATCGATGCATTCCAGACACTATGGGGCTTCAAGAGAGACCTCATAGATGATCACCTTGAGTACGTATAATCTTTAGCGCCTAACGTTTTATATGAGGCAATAAAATATGCGCAGATATACGATGACATCAAGCACCGTGGTGCACGAGATGGAGCAAGGCAAAGCGAGGATAAAAAGGGGTCAGGGTTTAAAAGAAAGGAATTCCATAGTGATAAGCCAGGGGATAGGACAGACAAGGGGAATCAGGGTGTTCGTTGATCTAAAAAACCATGACCATTTAAGAAAAAGAGAGAGTTGAAAATTCATAAAAAGGAGCAGTACGCCAAAGCACGTAAGTAGAATCGTTGCTTTAGTTGTAATGAGGTAAGACACACTAAAGCTGAGTGTCCAAAGATAAAGGCCAGCACGAGTGTAGTGAGCCCAAGAGAGATGGTAAATCCTCTAGGCAATTACACACAGTGCATAGGCTTCCTCTCAGTTTCACAGAGTTCAGAGAGGTGAGTGTGTGTCATTGTGATGAGCATCACGCTTGTTCAGTAACACCAGCTATGTGGCAGCATAGCGTAGGCCCGCATGATGACATTGTGTAGATGTATGGCACCATTAGTGATCGTAGAGTCACTGTTTTCATTGATGATGGACCTAGGCATAACTTCTTGAACTACTTGTTGGTTAAGAAGTTAAACCTAGCTGGGACCTCTAGAGATCATGAGTACACTGTTGGCTTGGCCAACGGTTATGATAAGACGGTATGGAATACCATGGTCTTGGGAGTTCCATTAGCCATGCAAGACTATGAGGCTCCGCTTAACTTTCAGGTCATGCATGCACTTGGCGAGAGCGGGCGCATAACTAGGCAGGGAGTTCCATTAGCCATGCAAGACTATGAGGCTCCGCTTAACTTTCAGGTCATGCCCGCACTTGGTGGACGCATAACTAGGTAGGGAGTGGCTGTATAGCCTTGGTCCTAGCCTAGTACGGAGTTATTTTCACAATAGGCTATAGTTGGAGCATGGAGGAAAGGTTATCATCCTGCAAGGTGACTAGTGTCCCCCTCTACCCCACTTATTTCTTCCATGGAATTATGTCGCTCGGTCCATAGAGACCAGATATCAGAGGTATATGCTGGATAGCCTTGGAGGAGACCCACTGTTTGAAAACTCTTTTGGGCATGCATGAGATTCTAAAAAAAGAAAATACAAGGCAAAATAGACACTTAAGAAAAAGTACATAGATGCTTTAAAGAGTTTATTAGAGGAGTTTCGAGATGTATTTCTTGAAGATTTGTCAGATGGCTTGCCGCCATCTCGAGAAGTAGATCAAGGAATCAAAGTTATGCTAGGTTCAAAACCTATAATCAAGCCTGCTTATAGATTAAGCAACTTCGAGGCACTGGATGTGGAAAAACTATTAACAAAATAATTGAACAAGGGTTTTATTAAGCCTAATTCTAGTCCGTGGGCATCGCCCATTCTTTTGGTAAAGAAGAAAGAAGCATCTATGCGGATGTGCATAGGTTATAGGGCTCTTAATCAGATAACAATTAATAATAAATATCCAATGCCACATATGATGAGCTATTTGATCAGTTGTTTGGGTCAAAATATTTTTTTAAATAGACATGATAAGTATCATCAAGTTAGAATTAGATTGGAAGATGCTGCAAAGACAACTTTAAGAACCCATTTTGGGAAATTTGAATTATGTGATGCCTTTTGCGCTAATGCTCTAGTGACGTTTATGACGCTGATGGACATTGTTTTACGTCCAATACTTACGAAGATGTGTAGTAGTTTTCCTAGATGACATCCTCGTGTATAGCAAGACACAAAAAGTACACATAGAGCATTTACACTTAGTATTCAAGTTGCTACAAAACATAAATTATTTGCAAAGGAGACCAAGTGTGATTTATTTGAAGAAGAAATACACTACCTTGGTCATATAATATCCGCCAAAGAAACACGGATGGAACCAGAAAAGGTGGAGTTCATTTACTAAATGGCCAGTCCCAAAGAATCTCAAGGAACTAAATTTTTTTTTGGGCATGTCAGGTTTTTACCGGCTACACGAAGATCGCAATCCCTTTGACTGGTCATAACGACCAAAAACTAAAAAACATAAGTTGGGAGAAAAATCCACAGAGAAGCTTCAATAGATTAAAGGTAGCTATAACAACTGCACAGATTTTAACAATTGTTAACCCTAATGAGCCATTTGTTCTAGAAATAGATGCTAGCAATGACTTTATTAATAATGCAAAGGGGACACTACGCTCAGTTGCATTTGAGAGTAAAAAGTTAGATCTTGCTCAACGTAACTCCTTGGCTTATGAGAAAAAGTTACTAGCCATAATACACACGCTAAAAAAATGGAGACACTATTCACTATGGGACAATGCTGTTGTTACCGCACAGCATTATCGCATAAGAGGAGAGAGAGAGAGAGAGAGGTTTAAGAAAGAGAGAGATTGTATGCTGCAGCCCTGCTGGCGGGTTTTCTGATTTTTCCGCGATTATTACCTCATGTATTACCACGCATATAGCCGCGCAGATTACCTCAATAAAGAATCCACTTGGCCGGCCGTCCCCATTCCTCTCCCACTTTTCCCTTTCTATAAATTATATTCTATTTTGTTACTTTTCAGAAATTGGTAGCCCCTTTTTGCATGGAGTGTAAGAAATCCCATTCTCATTGGGATTTTTAGTGCCTCTCTTCTCTTTGCTTGCCTCATCTATTGGTATGATTCTCCTACTGGTATGATTCTCCTACTCTACTCATTTGTACTCCATGAGATTCTATATCAAAAAATATTTTGTTTCCACCTCAAAATCTTATGTCAACTATGCATTCATATGGAAATGGCAAGCGAACGATGATCAAAATTGTGTTGTCTTGCGTTCATAAACAAATAGCCCTTTCAAACAGCATAAGTAGAGAAAGAAGACAAAATCCAAAAGATATTTATTAATTTTCATCCTCCAAGAGATCTCTACAAGTGCTTACATCCATGTCCAACCCCATGGTAGCTAAATCAATAAATAAATCTATTGATTCATCCTCTACAGCCTCTCCTATTGAATCATCATCATCCTCTCTATCCTCGTCCTCCTCCTCACTATGGTTGGTTATTGGGAATGGTTGGTTCTCCTCAACCTCAACTGCATCATCGTCATTGGCGTCTTCTTGAGATGGTATGGTGGGATCTGCCAAAGTCTCTATGTTCGTATTTGCAAAGATAGATCTGCTCCGTGGTGTGACTGGAATAACATACCAAAGTCGTCTTCGATAAATACAAGGCACATAAAACACCTGTAGGTCATAGAGTAAACAACAACATGAATGTAGTTTTATATGTATCATATAATGTTTTAGTGAGTTGCACATGGACTTTACCTGCTCACAACTACTAGGTTGCACCAAGTTGTCGGTCTTCCCGCGATGAAATTGCCCAGAGTCTACCATATAGAGCCCATTCTCATGTCTCTTAACCTCACCCGCAAACCATCAGCAATCAAAGAGATATTTGTGAAATGTTCTGAAATCCACTTTGATTATCCTCTCTATGTTCCACATTCCCTCACCTCTTGTGTTGTCGTGTCAAAGTTGCCCATAACTCCACTATCGTGAGTGGTTCGACGCTCATCTATCTTGCGGGTTCGAAAATGACGTCCTTTGGACCACATAGAGTTGAATGTGAAGGCCTGCAAAAACCAATCAGGATAGATGAGAGAGAGAGAGAGAGAGAGAGAGAGATGACACACATACATACACTCGCACACACACACACTCGCACACACACTAAACACATTGAGTATATCACCCTTGGTAGACATCCTCACGCATACTCCCATTCTTTAGGGCTTATTTGTTCTCCTTGTGCCTTGGCCTTGGTCATGGCATTGTGTATCCACCCAACTGGAATTAGATCAGGGTACTCTCATTGTACGCACCTCCACATACATATCCACCCATTTGCCTATGATGGGAGCATTGAATAGACAATGGTTGTTGACTATGGCTTGAAATTCCCTATCCAAAATCAAGAGAGAACCTTTCTTACTTGCGTGTTTTTTGGATCCTCTTCCTCCGTCTTTAAACGAGGCAATGATGGGTCTATTGTGAAAAGATATTGAGAGACATACACAAAAGCCTCTTGTACAATCCAACCCTCTGCCATGCTTTATTGAACACATGAAACCATTAGTGATTTAAGTAACCAATAAAAAGCGTTGTGAATACAATCCAATCCTAATAAGGTTTAAAGCTTAAGATCGATGAATACCTCTGGTTGTGATCGTAGCCTTACAAAGTCTTTCAAGGTCTTTAGGAATCTTTTAAGAAAGAACATCCACCTGGAGTGAAGCACACCACAAATGGCTATCTCCTCAACAAGATGGAGCAATAGGTGAACTTGGCTAACAAGGATAGAACGTGAGAATGCATCCTCAATAGCACAAGTTGCTTCAATTGCTAGAAGTTGAGCTGTTGGAATGGTTGAAACTTCGATTTCTTTGGAACTCACAAACCTGTAACCAAAAAACCCTTCATAATCATCATAGTAAAGTTAGTCTTCAAAGTAAAGTTTAGGAGGGAGGATCAAATGTACTGCTATACCTGACAACTTCTCCCAGCTTGAATATTGCAGCCTTTACCTTCGTATCCGCAAATCCACTAATGCTAATTGGAAGAACAAACTATTGCACAAACAAAAAGACTTATCAGTATCCAGAACCCTAAAGCACATACACACACTCACATATACACACACACACACACATTACCTGAAGAATCTTGTGCCAATCATGGGATTTGAACCCATACAGTTGTGTGGATCCTCCTTTCTTAGTTTTAGTGAAGACACCCTTGAGCAAACGCATATAACCTGTTGGAGTACGGATGGATGCAATGACTTGTTTCATCCGCTCTTGATCCACCCTTGATAGAATCCAAGGTGCCTTTGGAAGAACCATCTACCCCCGAGGCCCCAAGCGAGGTGTGGCCGAAGGAGGGAGCCTCCTTATGGCCCTCATGTCCTCTCTAGCCCCCAATGAATCTTTCTTGCCTACTATGTGATCCCATATAGCTTGCCCAACATTTTTGAACACATGCATTGGATCCAATAGGTGTTGGATTTTCAATGAAGCCCAATAGGGTAGTGATAAGAAAATAGAGTACCTAGACATACCCCTAGGTGGATCATTGGGAGGAGGCAATGTGTTGTGATGCTCGTTCCAATGCCTTGCCCAATCGGCCATGGTCCAATGGAGTGGCTCCATCCCATTGCACGGTGGAGCATAAGATCGATGTGTGGGCGGCAAGAAGCGATGGTTATTGGGATAGATCACCTTACCAAGTAGAGCGGGTCTCTCTGTCACGAGTGAAGGTCCACAAGTTGGGCATGTACTATGTCCATATGTCAATAGTCCTACAAAAACAAAAGACATAACCGCATATAAGTGACCAATGCAAAGACATTAAAGAGCGTCACAAAGTATAAGCTTACCAAAAATCTCTACAAACCCGGGGTAATCATGCATGGTCCACATGAGAATGCACTTGATCATTGTGTGCCCATCACAAAGTGGTCTTGATACAACAAAAACATCTATGCCATTCCATAGCTCTTGAAGCTCTTCAATCAAAGGTGCTAAATATACATCCATGTTCTTCACCTTGTGTTTTCTAGGGACTAGAAGAGAGAGCAAAATGTTCCCTTTCTTGGTTGACTCCCATGGTGGAATGTTGTAGTTCACAACAATCACTGGCCAAGTACTCCATGAGGTAGACCGATGCTCAAATGGGTTTACCCCATCACCAGCCAGACCAAGCCTCAAGTGACAGGGCTCTTCTCTAAACTCCGGCCATGTCTGCTCAATGTGTTGCCATGCCGGCGAGTCAGCCGGAACTCTCATAACCCCATCGCTGGAGCGATTTGTCATTTGCCATGTAAGAAGATCGCTTGTTCCTTTGGTGCTAAACATGTGCTTGATGCGGGGAATGAGGGGGAAATGACGAAGAACCTTGCGAGGTATTGTGGCTCCTTGCATTCCCTCTTTGTACCTTGATTCTCCACACTTGAGGCAAGCATCAAGCCCTGCATGTTCATTGCGGAATAGCACGCAATCATTGACACATGCATGTATGCGATCATAGTCCATCCCAAGCCCTGTCACCACCTGTCGTGCCTTCCTTCGATTTTCTGGAAGATGATTGCCTTTAGGCATCATCTTGCCTAATAGCCTATGACATAATTAAAGAACACTCGTTATTGCATATATCCACGAAAAAACCTCACAACTAACACTTATTACACTTAAACGTACCTCAATAGTGCATCGACCCCTGCATTGCTCCATCCAAACATTGCTTGAATATTCAAGATCTCAAGAGACGCTCGTAATATGGAGTAGGATCATCCCTCGTAAAGAGAGGTGTGTGCTGCCTCTAGCAATGAATCTTTGGTTTTTTGGGTGGCTTCTTCACATGCACACTCAGGCTCACACTCATTCGCCGCCTCACGTGCAAGAAGATCCTCAACCATATTGTGCAAATGATCTTCCTCCACCTCCATGTGGGGCGGGGTGGTGGGGAGATCCCCATATGTGGTGGATGTAGGATGTGCATGCGCTCGTGTGGACCCATCCACATCAGACGGCGAGTGTGACCCCCCTCCCATGACTGCTTCCTGGTGCAATCACTCTTCCGTCCTCCTCCCGCCTCCGCCCCCGATCACACTCCAATGAGGAACGACATCAATGGATGCCAAAACCCTCGGATCGCTAGTTCCCATTCGAGCGCGTTTTCTCGGATCGTCCCATAGTCCATAATCATCCACGTGAGCCAAGTATATACGCCAAAGCCGTGCAATCGCACGCTTACATCGCGTACATGGACATGGTAGTCGCTCTCTCAACCATTGAGTTCGTTTCGCGCCAACCGGTGAACCCACGTCATCCCAATCGACCTGCACACACGACCACACACTAAATAAGAAAAAATAAAATAAGAAAAAGAAGAATCAAGAATGTTGGTACTGACATGACTGACACTCCTTAAAGATAGAGGGTACTGTAAGGTAAAGAGGTGGGTACAAGAGGTCATCCAATCGACGTAACCTTAATGGCACATCAGAGCTTTTCGCAGTAATATACGCGGTAATAAGCGCGGAAAAAGACGCGAGAATACACGCGGTAAAATTCCCAGCAAAGTTTTTTATATAAAGGGGCACCTACGTGCCCCCGCGAAATTGAATGCCAAAAATTCAAAAACGAGCTCCTTCTCTGCACGGGCCTGTTTCCCTCTCCATCTCCAAGCTCTCTCTCCTTCTCCCTCTCCATCTCCAAGCTCTATTACTCTCTTCATCTCTATCCCCACCATATCCAAGCGATCGAGATCACGACTGTAAGTGCTCGAACTCTCTCTTTCTCCTCATTCTTCTACACACACACACACAAACACAAACACATACACAGACAATGCATACACATTGCACACACACACACACTATTTTGTGCACAATCACACACTAATGAAAGCATTAGTGTGTGCATGCATTATACACACACTAATGCTTGCATTAGTGTGTGGTGTGCACAACTTAGTGTGTTTTCACACACTATTTTGTGCACAATCGCACCCTAATGCCCGCATTAGTGCGTGCATGTGTTACAAGCACACACTAGTGCTTGCATTAGTGTGTGCTTGTGCATGCATTACACACTAATGCATGCACAAGCACACCCTAATGCAAGCATTAGTGTGTGCAAGCATTATACACACACACTAATGCTTGCATTAGTGTGTGATTGTGCACAAATTAATGTGTTTTCACACACTATTTTGTGCACAATCACCACTAATGTCCGCATTAGGTGTGTGCATGCGTTACAAGCACACACTAATGCTTGCATTAGTGTGTGCTTGTGCATGCATCAGTGTGTTTCCACACACTAATTTGTGCCCAAGCACACACTAATGCAAACATTAGTGTGTGCATGTATAATTTAGTGTATTTTCACACACTAATTTGTGCCCACGCACACACTAATGCAAACATTAGTGTGTGCATGTATAATTTAGTGTGTTTCCACACACTAATTTGTGCCCAAGCACACACTAATGCAAACATTAGTGTGTGCATGCATTATACACACATTAATGCTTGCATTAGTGTGTGATTGTGCACAAATTAATGTGTTTTCACACACTATTTTGTGCACAATCACACACTAATGCGTGCATGCATTAGTGTGTTTCCACACACTAATTTGTGCCCGAGACACACTAATGCAAGCATTAGTGTGTGCATACCTCTTTAGCACACACTAATGCTTGCATTAGTGTGTGCTTGTGCACAAATTAGTGTTTCTACACACTAATGCATGCACAAGCACACACTATTGTGAGCATTGGTGTGTGAAAAAATTGTGCACAAATTAGTGTGTGAAAACACACCAATGCATGCACACACACACTAATGCTTTCACACACTAATTTGTGCACAAGCACGCACTAATGCAAGCATTAGTGTGTGCATGCGTTACTAATGCTTGCATTAGTGTGCATGCGTTACAAGCATACCAAACCATACCTCCATGTAGGTGTGCGATGATGTTGATTGAGACCCCAATGGTCACCGAGAAGCCCAACGGTAAATTAAGGTCCAACACACACACACTAGATTAATTCCTTTGCCACGCACTAACGCACACACACAATAGATTAATTAGAAGCACATACACACACACTCTAAATGGATGTAAAAAAAATAAGCACACAAACCATTTCTTAAATAGAAGATAAAAGGAATCCTATGGAGGAAGGAATCCTATCCAAGGAGGAATCCTATACAATAAAGAATCTCACTTTGACTAGAATCCAATGTTAATTAGGATCCCTTTTTTTGTGAAATTGTAGGATATGGCATCCTCTTCCACGCCCGGCTATCGAACCATAGAGGACTTTCTCGCCGAGGGCTTCTCTTACGAGGACGCTTGTGATGCTTACTACTCGTAGTCTTCCTCCCACCACCAGTCACAATCGTCCTTCGGCTTTCGATGGTTCCAAGATGCAGTACACAACCCCGACCTCGAGAGGGCATACCACGCCCAGGCAGAGTGGCTATCCTCGCAGCAAAGTCTTCTAAGGCGGTACACACCCGCACAGTTGGCTGCCTATGGACTCTCACCGCTTGGGACACCGGGCGTCGGCACTTCAATCGTGCAGAGTGTGCCTCCCACAGCGCCTCCCTCCACCTTACCCTCGACTTTCCCGTCACCCGCACCTCCCTCCACCTTGCATTCGCAGCGATCCACGCCCGCACCGTCAAGTTATCCGTCACCTACACCACCCAGCGGTTCGGGCTCAGGCCAGCACTCTTCGGGTGGCCAGCGCTCTTCCCATAGTGGTGGCTCACGCTCTCGTTAAGGTAGTGGCTCGTGCTGCTTTGGTGGTGGAGGGGGCAATGCTACAGATTCACCTCCTCTTACACCCCGACCTCCTCACTCACCCCTTGGAGCTCCACATGAGGATGAGGACCACGATACACCCGCCCCGGACGCTCGTGGCTACTACTATTATATACATCGAGGGGGGGGAGGTGGATCTAGGTTCCTCTTTGGGGAGGACATTTCGAGGGCACCTTAACCAGCTGATCCACTCGACATACCAAGATTTCTTTAAATCTTTCAAAGATCAGGACCCAGCCGACTTGACGTACATTCACACAACATTGCTCATATAGTTCCCTAATCCGGAAATGGAAGAGTTCTCCAGGCAGTGGCTCGAAGAGTACGTCGAGAATTTCTTGAAAAATAAGAAGTCAAGTGTGCGGAGGGTGGCAAAGCGAACATTTGAATCTGAGGGTCACAACTATCGCCCTGGAAATGTTCACTGCGAGCTAGAGGACGAGAGAGCGGCAAGTGCTAGGGTGCACACTCAGCAGCTGGAGGCGAGGACGTAGCAAACGCCCACGCATTACGGCTCGGGCGGAAAAGCAGCATGGAAAGATAAATTTGTGAGTGCGCGTATTTTCATTTGAATTGATTTAATTTGTGGTAATAAGGTTAGGTTTGTGATATTGTTTAATTGATATATAGCAAAATATTTAATATGACCCGCCCAAGCCGAGAGATCCAGAGATACAGAGAGTGCCACTCCGAATATCAGACATGGTGCTGGTTGTATGAAAACAACAAAATCAATCGCGAAGAATTTGAAAATGCATGTCGTACACTACAGCCTGTAAGTGTGGACTTTTTTAAAAAATGAGTGCATGCAGAATTATGTATCCATTTGTATTAATTAAAGGTTTTGTTGTTTTTTTCTTTTCCAGAGTCAGGGAGTCCCTCGAGAGGTCCCAGGATCCGAGTAGCTCAATCCTCCTAGTGTTTTTGGGCTCGTCTTCTTTTGGCCACAGTTGTATAGCCCCCATGTATCGCCTATTTGGACAATTTTGTAATATCCAATATAATTAAACACTTGATTTTGGCCCAAAGTCTTCTTTTGGCCACAGTTGTATAGCCGCCGTGCATCGCCTATTTGGGCAATTTTGTAATGAACAGTTTCTCCAATATAATTAAACATTTGATTTTGGCCCAAAGTTTTTGTGCAATGAAATTGTTGTTTTTTTATTTATTAAATCTATAGGAAAAAAAAGGTAAATGCCCATTTGGATGGGTCCTACCAAGGACCATCCAAATGGTCATCTGCTTTTTTTAAAAAAATACTCACGTGTGCGGTAATGTTTGCGGTAATTCTTGTTGTAACACCCGCGGAAATAAGCGTGGAAATATAGCCGGGCCAATTACCGCGTGCATTGCTAAAGGACCATTACTGCGAGCATTGACTCTAGCATTACTGCCTCTGAGATTTTTTGACTTGAACTTTTCCTTTGTTTTTGTGCGTCTATCTGAGCGGTAATGTGCTCCAAATGTCATAGTGATTTATATGGTGCCACTTTTGAGGTCTGGTTGGGCCATGAAAGTCTAAAATGGCTTTCAACTCAAAATGAATTGAAGGGTAGACAAGTTCGGTGGGCATAGATCGTACAAGAGTTTGACCTTTATCTATGTTATGAGAGAGGTAAATTTAATGTAGTGGTGGATTCACTTAGTTGCATGCCACAATTAACGAGTTAAGCTTCATTGTCATCAAGAACAAATTCTTGCAGTCACTGCGTGGCTTATGTGAGGATGATCCAACTTTTACTGAGGTTTGGCACACTGTATGTGATTGCACCGCCCTCACAAACGCGACCACCTCCATCATCGGCACGTAATGCTAGTCTGGAGAGACCGGGCGTAGGTGCGATGACTAGGGAAACAAGAGTTAGTCTGGAGAGGCTAACCAAGACTTTCAAGTTTAGTATAGATCCGGGGAGCTCTAGCGTAGGCCCTTCGTCATCTTTGACTGCCACATCTTAAAAGAGGGGCTATAAACTTCATCCGAGAGAGAAGCATGCTAACTGCTCCATTGATGATGGGTACCTACTCTACAAGGGTAGACTATGCGTACCAACTATTTGTGATTTTTGGCGTTACATTCCTAAAGAAAGTCACTATATTCTGAGTGCAAGTCGTCCCCGGATTAAGAAGACCTATGCACTAGTTAAACGACAGTTTTATTGGCCTAGTTTATTTAAGAAAGTCCAGACTTATGTGCTACAGTGCACGAAGTGTCAGGGAAATAAGCAAGAACGACTCAAGGTTGGAGGTTTACTTCACCCTTTAAGTATTCTTGAGGGAAATTGGAAAAGCACTTCCATGGATTTTAATCACCGCGTTACCTAAGACGAGTCAAGGAAATGACTCAGTTTGGATGGTGGTGGACAGGTTAACCAAAATGGCAAAATTTATTGCCACAAAGAAAACCTTAAAAACACCAGAGCTTGCAAAACTCTTCATTGAACATCTCTACATGATATATGGCATGCCCGTAGATATAGTGTCAGATAGAGATCAGAACCCATTTTAGAGGGAAGTCTTTAAAAAGCTAGATACTATGAGTACGGCAGATCATCTAGAGTCTGATGGTCAAATGGAAAGGGTTAACCAAATTCTAGAAGATATGTTGCGTTCTTATGTAAGTACGAAGCAATCAAAGTGGGAAGAATATTTTCCCTTATTGGAATTTGCATATAATAGCTCCAAGCATTCAACGACTGGCTTTACACCATTCATGTTAATATATGGTTTCCAGCCAAGATCTCCTATGGCTGTAGGCCTAGAAAAGGAGAAGATTCAGTCTATCAAGGATTTCCTTGAAGACATGAATGATATACTTAATGCAGCTCGCAAAAGCATTTGTAGCGCACAGGATTGCGCTGAAATGTATGCAGATAAAGGACACAAGAAAGTGGCCTTTGTAGAAGGTGACTTTGTATACTTGAAGGGTCCTGCGAAGTTAGAAGCCATGAAAACGAAAAGTGTAACAAACTTTCTCCTAGATATTGCGGTCATTTTAGAATCCTTAAGAAGATTCGGGACGTAGCGTATTAACTTGAGTTACTGGAGAATTCTCACGTTCATCCTGTTAGTAAACTGAAGAAATAAGCTTCGGGCTGGAGAATGTAGTTTCTATAGAGATTTTGGTGGATTTGATAGAGCCATCAAAGATACCACATGAATCGAAAAGGTTTCTAGTGTATCGTGATAGATATACCCGACATAAAGTTTACCATGAGGTACTTGTTAATGGACAGACATAGATGAAGAAGCAGCCACTTGGGAATGCCAATTGCCAAGCGACTTCCCCACTTTGTTTTTGAGGACAAAAACTCTTCGGGGGGGGGTACGTACTGTCACGTAGCTTGTAATGGCTTACTGACTGGTCGATTGCCTTCCGGCCGCAGTGCCACGAATGCGAGGTTCAGGAGGAGACCATCGGCACCAGTGTGGGAGGCACATACCATAAAGGTTTGAGAATGAGAGGAAGTCCTCATATCTCATGGCTAGGTGGAGAGCTTAACGATCGACCCTCTTGTGCATGAAGATTGCTCGTAGCGACATTACATTAATTTAACATTGAATGCCTCCTTGAGGTAAATCATTTGAAATATGAACAATACAATAACATGTCTACTTGAGAACGAGCCAAGGTTTTAATCCCTCAAAAGATAAAAGCAAGATCTTGATGTGTGCATATTCTCCAACATACTATCTACTGGCTCCTACTTATTTATAATCAATTTATATCTACTCGCTCCTACTTATTTATAATCAATATATCTCTCAGATTCCTTTTGATTCCCTTCCTTACATCTCAAGGGAGTCATAGGGATTTCAATATTACCCTTATCTCATAAAAGGAAGAGACGAAAGAATTTTAATTCACACCAAGGGAGTTGCATCGACTTCTAGTGGCCTCATCTAACCACCCGAGCAATCGGCATCAGCTGCCCTCCACCGCAACCCATTAAATTAAAAAAAAGGTTGCATTGGTTCGTCTCTTGCTAGCGTCTGCAACCCACAGCCTCTGCACCCACCCTTTTGCTTCGCATCTGCACCCACCCTTTTGCTTCGCATGGCGCCTTCTCGACACTTGCTCGAGTTTGACCGCCTCCCTCATTGTCCTCTACCCGTCGTCTTGCTGTGGACTCCCAAAAGATGACGCCCTCGACAGGAAGCTCCTCATGCACTTTCTGTGCTTTCTGATGTCGACCAAGGCAGAGCCAAGCACAACGTATTTTGTCAAAATCTCTCTCTCTCTCTCTCTCTCTCTCTCTCTCTCTCTCTCTCTGCATTGCAATTAGGACCTCCACGGCCAGTCTTTTCCGCATCTGCCAAGATTCGCACTCGTTTTCTTTTTCAAAATTTGTAGGACCTACTGCATTTGGAGTCTCTTGTAAAGCTCTACATGTATAAGAAGAAGTGAAACTCATTAATCGTGTAGGCAAAGTAAGACTAATGGTAAACCTAAATTAGAATTAGACCTAACTTGAAGCTGCACCTAACTTAGAAGTATGTATGCGTGAGGTATATTGAGGGAATGTCCTCCTCTACTTCCTGCAGAATACGCTGTTCTAGTTTATAAAAAACCCATTTCTTAGATGCAAGATTCCAAGATTTGCTCTTTGGTCTCAGCATCTGGTATACCTTTGCAACACTGCCTGCAGTTTGTTCAGTCCGACGCATGCAATATAGAGGCCAAGCTTGAGCGCATGCCACAACACGTCCTGATAAGCAGTCCCACACAAGGCCAGGGCATCCCTTCTTGGGTGGTGACAAAAAAGAAATCCACCCAGTATAGCATTGTTGCCTATCACGCTCTTCTTTCACACATTTCACAGGCTATAGATAAATTTCGGCCAGCTTGCATGCGTGTAGGTAAAGCTGACCTGCACAGCCGGTAACGGCGCTTTTTGGGGGGGCACCACAAGCTTTTAAAATATAAGGTGCAAGCGTCATTGACATCGCAAGCGCACGCACCTAGCATAGCAGTGAGGGCCTCTCATCCTGGGCTAGAGGTCCTGTGTTCGACCTGGCCGTGTGCAATCCGTGTTGAC
Organism: Adiantum capillus-veneris; assembly: GCF_014529385.1. NCBI lineage: Eukaryota > Viridiplantae > Streptophyta > Polypodiopsida > Polypodiales > Pteridaceae > Adiantum > Adiantum capillus-veneris. The sequence continues at coordinate 98,946,225 of NC_140954.1, read as the reverse complement.
CTTTTGGTCAAACCTTGCCAGCCGGTTGAAAACAACCGGCAACCGGCTTCAGTTGCTTTGCCACGAGGGCTAGCAGGCCGAAATTTAACGAAAACCCATTTTCACACACATGTGTGTGTGTGTGAGAGACAGAGGCCAAGTTTTAGCGCATGCGACAACACGTCCTGACAAGCAGGCCCACACAAGGCCAACGCAGCCCTTCTTGGGTGAAGACAGAAAAGAAATCCACCCGGTAGAACTTTGTTTATCACGCTCTTCCTTCACGCATGTGTGTGTGTGTGTGTACTGTGTGTGTGTGTGTGTGTGTGTGTGTGAGAGAGAGAGAGAGAGAGAGAGAGAGGCTTGCTGCTGATGAACATCTCAATCTTCGAGTGCCTACAAAAGCTTCAAAAGACAAAGCTGCTCCCTATGTTCCCCTCATCGGGGTAGCAGGTGACCATTATATGTGTTTGTGCATGTGCACGGTGTGTGTGTGTGTGTGTGTGTGTGTGTGTGTGTGTGTGTGTGTGTGTGTGAGAGAGAGAGAGAGAGAGAGAGAGAGAGATGCTCCAATCCTTGTGCGTTGTCTAACCCCTGCACGTTGCCCTGCTCTGTGCGTTGCAGCACGTGCGTGATGTGCAGCTCTGCGCACCACTATGGCATGTGCCCCGTGCCCTCTGCCCTCCTGCACGAGCCAGTAGCACCCTCTGCCCTCCTGCGCGAGCCCTAGGACATGTGCTTCTTGCTGCTGCAGTGAGCGCTCTGTGCAGTCCTGCTTGGTGTGTGTGTGTGTGTGTGTGTGTGTGTGTGTGTGTGTGTGTGTGGGAGAGAGAGAAAAGTACTAAAAGCGTCTTACAGGCAAAGTACAACAGGGCACAGAAGTCAGGAACGTGTTGGTCAACCTTGCAATGTGTGTGGTGTGTCGCATTACTGCCGCCTTGCGTGTGTGTGTGTGTGTGTGTGTGTGTGTGTGTGTGTGTGTGTGTGTGTGTGTGTGTGTGTGTGTGTGTGTGTGTGTGTGTGTGTGTGTGTGTGTGTCTATGTCGAGTGTGTGTGTGTACGTTTGTGGGGGATTTGGGTGTGTGGTGAATCCTTCGGCCTTGTCTGTCGCGCGACTCCGTTCTGCACAACATCTACCCTGTGCAGGCCCTTCACAGCGCGTCGGAGGTGGAAGTTTGATTTTGCCTGCACGCGGTCCTTCCGTCGTCTTGTGTGCGAGAGAGGGGTGTGTGTGTGTGTTTTTGTACAGCTAGCCGGTGTGTGTGTTTGCCTGTGTATATAGCAGTCATATATCAAAAACACCCAAAAAAAAAGAAGAGAGTGTGTGTGTGAGAGAGAGCTTCACATGGATTCCACTGATCAGTGTATATATAAGCGTCGGAAAGCCATGGAAACTTCGGAGATGGATGCTTTGAGTCTTATCAAAGAATGTTTGCATGAGGACTTCGAGGATGCACGTCAAGCCTGGGAAGGATCCGCTCCTGTTATGGAAATGCGCATCCCTATACAGGAGCTCATGGATCCTGTTGCTCAATATGCACTTAACATTGTGATTCTTTTTTTTCCGGGTCAAATGCCTACTGCTCAGGATGCAGGCCATGGGTTGATTTCCTACTCAAACGGCAAGAAGTCCGAGGGGTTTACTTTGGTGCACGAGGGTTCTACGAAGTCTTGCTGGCTGACATGGATGCTCCGGATGCTCTGCTTGAAATGTCTCCTCTTTTCTTCAATACACAGATGACTCATGTGCTGCCCTGGGCTCTTACCAAGGACTATCAGAGTCTCATTCGTCACAAGTGTCCTGTCTGGGTTGAGGTGGTCGACTTTCCTTGCACTTGGCGTCATTTTCTTCCTTTGTTGGCTGCTCAGTTAGGCAAAGTCATTTGCCCTCCTAAGCTGGAGGCAAACACAAACCGTTTTTGTATTTTGTGGGACACGGATATCCCCACACCAACAGGTATTTCGATCGATTCTGGGGATACAGTGGTTGAAAAGCGCCCATTTAAGCTTAAATGGGGGTAGTTTGCAAATTCTTGCTTCTGATGTGGCAAATTTGGTCATATGCAGTCCGAATGTCCGGAACCAAATCTGCAACCACCTCCTTCAGCCGTCCTTGCTCCTCAACCTCGCTCGCCTCCGAAACCTTCTACTGAGGTTCAAACTAAAGGAGCTTCAACCTCCTCCCCCTCAGCTGGGGCGATTAAAGGCAAGGGGAAACAAGTACAATTGTCTGCATTTTCTGCTTCTCCAAATATTAAAGACAAGGGAAAAGAACAGGTTTTGACCTCTCAAACTTGGATAGTGCCCAAGAAACCAGTCAAAGCTGCTACACCTCGTGCTCCGGCATCTTCTCATAATTATGTGCCTCCTTTGAAGAATGTTGCTCAGAAAAAACTCCCTTGTAATGACAACACTTCTTTGGTTGAAGCTTGGGACAAGGTTGTTCGTTCTTACAAGGAGGTTGTTACTGGAGAAGCTTCTTCATCACAGGGTGCATTTCCTTTCAATTTTCCAGGTCCAGGTATTGACCCACCTTCTCAGGCACCTTCAGCTGGGGAGGATGTGTCGATGGGCACGCGTACTTGAGTTTTATTCCCCCCTTTCTTTCCCTCTTTCCTTGTCCAGTGTATATACCATATAGAATGCATAGTTCTTTGAATTGCATCTCCTATAATGTGCATGGGTTATGCAATCACGACAAGTGGCGGCTTACCTGGCACTATGTACATACATGTAAAGCAGACATTGTGGTTCTTCAAGAGCATAACCAGCACCAATTTGCAGGACAGACTTCTTACTTTGCGGACTACTGGATAGCTTATGCAAGATCAGCTAGCCATTCTGGAGTGCTTATGCTTGTTCGACATGAACTCTTCCCAACCTTGGTCTTTAATGACCCGGCTGGGAGATGGATGGTCATCCAATGTATTGTTAATGGTGGAGAAGTTTTCGAATTTGGAGGATTATATGCATACACAGCTTCTACAGATAGAGCACGGTTGTGGAGTGCTATCTCTTCTTATTGTTGGCGTTCCAATGCCTTTCTTTGCGGGGATTTTAATAATGCACCAAACCTTGCGGATAATACTATTGGCCATTCTCACATGCTTCATATGGAACGGCAATCTTGGGACCAATTTATGTCGATCTGTAATGGGTTTGATTTGTGGCCCTTTTTGCATGCAACTGATCCAGGCTTTACTTTTTAGCACAATGCTCAATCCATGTATCGTGCTTGGCTGGATCGCTGGTATCTTTTTCACATGCAACAATATAATGACTTTGTATGCGAGATGAGGATTGATTATGCTATGTGTCTCTCGGATCATTTTCCCGTATGCTTGAAACTTTGTTTTGGCTCTTTTGATGTCAATGATCGCCTACCCAAGAAAAGACTTCTGCATGTCAATAATGCTTATCTCAAGCATGAGCCTTTTCGCACTATGATTGTGAATATCATCCCGTCTTTGCTCTCCCAGATGTATGTTGACATGGACATAGCATGGTTTCGTTTTGTTATGTGTGTTCAATCAGTTATACAAGATTATGGTGGCAGGGATTATTTGTCACAATTAAGGGATCAGGTTAACCAGGCAAAGGATGCTTGTAGCCAATTAATGCACTTGGCTAATCATTCTTCTCTTACTGATGCTCAAATGACTGAGTTGTTTTTTGCTCGTGCAATATTAAGGCACAATGATGAGAGGAAATTGGCCAATTGGTAGACTCGAGCTCGTCAACATGCTTTTGCAGATAAAGGATGTGCTTCTAAACAATTCTTTCGGCATTTGCATCACTCGAGGCAATCTCAAGCTACATGGAGAGTTAAATTACCGTCAGGGGAGTGGACCTCCACTTTTCGAGAGCTAGCACTAGCCCTACGCTCTCATTATGGCAATATTTTTGAGGCCCCTTCTTCTCCCACGAGAGAAGCTCGCCAAGCGTGTCACATGTTTCTATTGCATGTTACTTCCATTCTCTCGTTGCGGGAGGCTCAAGACTTGGAAGCTGTTTTCACTGAGTCGTAATTGTATGCCAGCTTGCTTGATTTAGGTCGATGGAGAGCTCCTGGTTGGGATGGTCTCTCTGTGGAATTCTTCTTGTCTTTCTGGGATTATTTGAAATTGCCTCTATTATTCATGATGAATACAGCTTGGGAACAACAGGAATTACCCTCCTCTTGGAAAGAAGGTTTGCTCAAGCTGATCCCTAAGCATGCATTGTGTGAAGAATTTTCACATTGGCGGCCTATTACACTTATGCCCGTGGCATATAAATTAATGGCAAAAATTCTTACTAACCGACTCAAATGCTTTCTGTTTGAAGGCTTGCATCAATCTCAATACGGCTTCATTCCGCGACGTCAAATTATTGATAACCTCGCAAATGTCATTATTGGTATGGAATATGCAAAATATACTCGACAGGATGTATTAGTCATGCAGGTTGACATTGAAAAGGCATTTGATACTGTTCTTTGGGATTACATTGTGGATACCATGTGACATTTGGGCTTTGGGCCTAGGCTATCCCGTGTCGTGCTTTTCTTGTATGCAAACAGTACTTCTGCAGGCTTGTTGGATGATTCTCTCACAGAATCTTGGCCTTTGGGACGATCGGTACGGCAAGGCTACCCTCTGAGTGCTTTGCTTTATGCGATCGCTACTCATCCCTTGTTTATGTATTTGGATTCCTTGACCTCCACTAGTAGGCTACATGGCCTTACTTTACCTTTTGGTCGACAGTTTGCTGGTCAGGCTTATGCGGAGGACTCTTTGTTCATGCCTCGTAATAGCTATGATGATGTACAACAGATTATGCATACTCTTCACTTGTTTGGATTGGCAGCAGGTCTCAAAAGTTAACTTTTGCAAATCCAAGCTATTGCCTCTGAAAGAGTGTGACTGGCATAAGATATTGTGGCTTGGGGAGATTGTTCCTCCCCATGTTCTGGTTTGCCATTTGGATTATCTGCAAGGTTGGAATGTATCGGCTATGAAGAAAACGGATTGGGTGCTCCAACGTCTACATTTCAAGTTGGACTATTGGAAATTGTCCATGTGGCCACTTCATGTGCGTCTCAGGATTGTCCAATGCATCCTTGTGGCTTATGTGCAGTTTTACTTACCTTTGTTATCCTGGCCTCGGTTGCACTTGCAGTCTCTCATGTCCAATATTTTATAACATTTTTGGCGGACCTCGTCTACCAAGAGGGGCATTCGGCTTCTATCTATGGACAAGCTGTGTTCTCCCAAGCGGCTTGGAGGGTTGAATATTTTGGACTTGAGATGTCATCTTCTGGCTCGGAAAGCTATGTTGTTGCCAGTTTTGGTGGAGCAGCAGCAACCCTGGGCTCTCATGGTCACACACTTATGTGCGCACATTGTCACTCCTTCTTTTGGTCATTGGCAAACTGACTTATTGGGATGTTGTTTTTGGGAAGCTTGAAGGACACATTCCTGGATGTCCCTTTACTTCTTCTCTAATTGTTGATTGGAAGGTTGTCACTTCACATTTGGCTTGGGATGGTCGACAATCCTCTGGGGGTAACTCTCTTCGCTCGGAGAGTCTGCATTGGAGCAGGGTTTTTGCTTCGACTTTGGTTCAACGGTCTCCTCGCCAAGCATATTTTCTTTCCCAAAAAGGAATCTGTCAGGTGCATCAGGTTGTTGATGACTCGGGTTATGTTCTTTCTTTTGTTGACGTCGTCTCTCGCTTCCGGCTAGGTCTTCACTATTCTCCTCTCTGGAGGGAGATTCAAAACATGCTTGCTGCTCATTCGCCCATTCCTCCTCTGGATGAAGACTCTCGCTTCTCTAATTGGAATCTGGCTACTACTAGATTGGACTGCATCTTAGCTGCCAGTGTCTATGCCATTCTTCAGTCTGATGTATGGATTGTGCATCGGGGTAATTAGTTGTGGTCGCTTTTCGAGTCATCCTTGTGGTGGAAACACACATTGTCTCGCATTTGGCAGAGTCATATACCTTTGAAGGAACGTGTTTTCTTGTGGCGGTGCTTGGTGGGAGCTCTACCTGTTGGCAGTGTGTCGCATGCTCGGCATATTGCACCTTCCCACTGCCCCAGATGCCTTGAAGCTGAGGAGACCGTGCCACACTTGCTGTGGTGTTGTCGTCACTCCAGAGCCTTCATTCGGCAAGTGTCGACTTCTCTTCGACTACGTTTTCCTTCCGGCTCTTTTCACAGACGCTTTTGGGTGAAAGCATGTTAACCTGTCACGCTTTTTGTGCTAGTTAGCAGTTTCAAGTTAGCACATCTTCAAAAAGTTGGGCGTCCGGTAAATTTTTTACAAATAATATCAAAATTTGTCGGAGGTTGTAGATATGGATTCCTTGTTTCAAGTGCTTTCTATTGATATATCATATGTCATAGATCTTGGAGATGTAGCTCAAGTTATTGTACTAGTTAGCATATGTCAAAATTGTGCTAGTTAGCATTGTCCGGGACATGAAAAAGCATGACAGGTTAACATGCTTTCACCCTTTTGGCTTTTTGGGGTGCTTCGGTCACCACAATCTCAGTTTGCGGTCTTCTTCACCTGGGTCAGATTTTGGACTATGTGGGCCATTTGGCATCATAGGAACTCCTTAATGTTCCAAGGCACTTTTGTTGACCCCTTTCCCTATTTCAAATTATCTCTTGGTCAAGCGCTGCATTTTGCCTATGAAGCTAGAGACATCACTCTTGATGCCTACGGGATTTAATTTGACTGTTTCTAGCCTTCGGAGCCTCATAGTGCTCTGTCTTTTGTATCCCTTTCTTTTCGTGGGTTTTTCTCGCTTTGAGGTTTCCCACTTGTAAATTAATCAAAGCAGATTTACAAAAGAGAGAGAGAGAGAGAGAGAGAGAGAGAGAGAGAGAGAGAGAGAGAGTTTTGCAATATTTTAAAGCATCTTTTTTACTTCCACTTATTTGGGGAAAAAAATAATTTGGGCAACATACTCAAGGAACATGTGACATAAAAATTAAATTGAGAGAATTCATTGAAGAGTACTTGTTCTCTATCATGGTACCTTCATGACTTCCTTAAGTTAGGTATTTTGAAGGCTTTGGACCATTTACAAAGTACTTGTAGCCTCTAAATTGGCACTCTAAAAGATACCTCCCTACCTATTGTTGAAGTACACTCGGGACGAATTTGTAATATAAAAGTACTTATGTATTCTTATGCTAGCTTCTACCTAGCAGAAAAGTAATTTCTTATGCTTTGCAGTAATGTAAGCAACCTAAAGTACCTATCAAGAGCAATGACATGACTTCTGATCAAAAATTCAAAACAACTATTTATGCTTGCACACAAAGTTCATTACAAAAATCCAATGAAAATTAGCATATGTTCAAAGTACATCTGCATTCATCCCAAAATATCAAATGGAAAAATAACAAACTACGTCATCCTACTATCACCTGGCACAAAAGTCACTGAAACTGGTGGAACTAAAAGATGACATTAGGCCTTTCCTTGGGTGGCAGACTAATTTGTGTTCTCTCATGAGATTTGAATAGTGGACCAAGAGGCAACGGTTAATACTATCCCTGCACTCGGGTATGCAGGAACCATGGGTCGTGGCGAATACTGCTGAGGGTACTAAGATATTGGTGGAGTTGGGTAGTGGGCAGGGTACTAAGGTTGATGGTCTGAATATGGAGGCGTGGTGGTTAGGTAGGTATAGTTGTTGGGAGGGGTATGGAGGTGATGGTTGATGAGGTGGGTATCGTGGCCCCTATGGTGTTGGGGAGTAAGGATATCGGGTTATATAGGATACGTAGATGTAATGGCATGAAGATAGGTATGTTGGAGGTGTAGTAGGGTGACCCTCCCTATGTTTAGACTCTCTAGAGTGAGAGCGGGTAGTACCAGATAGTGAGGGGGAGGTAGGTAAAAGGGTGGGGATGGGGTGCTGGCTGGATGTGCTAGTGGGAGATGGGGGTGGAAAGGTGGTGGCTGAGGAAGGTGGGTGGTTGATGGTGTCAGCAATATATGTGGCCACCATGATATCCATAGCAATCGTTGTAACTACATGTGTAGAAATTCCACTACATATGCATAAACATAAATACTAAATGACTTGTAGCAACAACAGATGGAGAAACCACCTCAAGAGCAACATTTAAATGACATTTGGTTTAGAAGTAGAGACTGAGGTAATAACTGCTTAGTAAAAGACAGAATGTCGAGGGGCCTCATCAAAGGCATTACCATCCCGGACTTGGAGGATCAGCAATGTCTTTCTCAATTCGTTGATGATACAAATGCCCTGCTTTCTAGGGAGGATTCTTATCTTGCTGAATTTTGGGTTGTCATGCATATCTTTTGTCTTGCCTCAAGCTCCAAAGTTAATCACAGCAAAACAGGGATCTTCTCTCAGACCTCCCTCCCCGAATGGGTGGCCCAGGCTGGCTGTAAACTCATTAAGGAAGGGGAAATCTTCAGGTTGCTTGGTATCCCGATGGGCTTTGGTGTCTCGCTCAAAACTAGATGGGACTGGGTGTGTGAAAATTTCCAGTCCAAACTTAACAGGTGGATTGGCTTCCAACACTCCCTAGCTGGAAGAGTTGTAGTCATTAACCACTTCCTGAATGCTTATGTTCTGTCCTTCTTCGGGTGTTGGAGGCCTACTGCTTGTCATTTAAGTCAGATCACCAAAATTTGTAGAAATTTATTGTGGGCAGGGGACCCCTTTGCTAAGAAAACCTCGAAGGTCTCTTGGGACATTTGTACTCTCCCTAAAGAGAAAGGTGGGCTGGGCATTCAAAATCTCAGTCTTATAGCCAATAAAATGGCTGTCAAGTTGGTCATCTCTGCCCTACTCCACCCTACTGAGGAATGGGCAAGGCTCCTGTTTAGGAAATCTGTCAAGTTCTGCTTGGCGGAACCTGGCAGATCATAAAGGCTGGTCCCATCTTCCCACCTCAGTTCTTTTTTTTGGTAACAAGGCCATTCTCTCAGCAGGGTCTGACCTATTAAGGTCTATCGTCCAAGCTTGGAATAGGCACAGGACAGATCTCCGCTTGAACTCCCTCTCCAATCACCAATACTCAGTTCCCCCAAATGATTCCATTTGGTGGTCTTGCCTAGACGTCCCCCCCCTTACCGCAGTCTCAGCCTCCACAAAAAAGGTCTCAAAACCTGGGCCCACCTTTGGGACCCTGTCAATAGATGCTGGCTGGATGAGCTCCGATTAGCCCTTAAGTACAGAATTAAACCCTGGGATTTCCAGATTATCAGAGTGAGGACGTGGATGTTTCATCCTCTTCTTACTTGGACCCTGCAAGATCCCCTTCCTTTTGACAATCAAGCATTTGTCTGGGCGGGTCAATTTAAACTCTTTAACCCTGTATGGTCACTTACCTTGGGGGCTGGTTCCATCCCAGGTACTTTAAATAAAAGATGGCAGGTGAACTACTCTCGGAAACAGTGGGAGTTCAAATTCACACACATCTGGGCTCCCTCAATCAAGCCAAAAAAGTCTGTATTGCTCTGGCTTATTCTTCACAAGGCTCTTTGAACAGGGAAAAGAGCTCTCAAAGCCCACCTCGGTTATGGGATTTGTTGCAGATGTAACCTTGTCATTGAAGACATATGCCACCTATTCTTAGCCTACCCCTGCAACAAGGAAATTCTTGCCCCGCTGTCTCGGACTCTTGGCTTCACTCCCTCTTGGAAACAACTGTTGCTCGGGGATTATGCAGGAGTCCTATCAGTGTTTTGGAATAAGTCTCGTGCTGCATTTGTGTGGTTGATCTGGTGCATGAGGAATTGTAGAATGTTTGAGGTTGCTTACCAGACACCTAGTCTGAGAACCATGCTCTCTTCTCTTAATGTGCAGGATATGAAGATCATCCATGATCAAGTCACCCTATACAGGACCAAGAAGGAAATCTTGAGGGATTCAAAGCACTTCTATGATCGAGTTCAGTCTTGGGGTGCAGGAGGAAACGACCTTGAAGACAAAGTCTTTGCCCGAGATGATTGGGAGAATGAGCTGGATTTAGAAATTTCTCACCTCGAGGAAAGGATCAACGAAGGGCACTACTACATGGAACAGCTTCAAACCGAAATTGACAAGCTTCAATGAATGCCTTTGTATATATGATGTACTGGATGTCTAGGGGTCATGACTCAGAGCCAGCAATAGTCCTGGCAGGCTTTTTTGTATCTTTTTGCTCTCTTTTAATATAAATTTCACCCGGCTTGTGTTTTTTTTTTTTTTGTTTAACATGTGTAATAACGTTTGAGGAAATTCCTCAAGAGGGAATAACGAGTATGGCAACATCATCTAAGTGAGGAGCTACCTGTGTATTGGTGGGGATGGATTCCCTTGCTTGGGTTACAAGGCCTTGGCTTGGAGTAGGTCATGCCACTGTAGTGAGGATAGTGGTCGGAGCTGCTTGAGTGGCAGGGAGGAACGTCAATACTAGGAGTGGGAGTAGTAGGTATGATCTTGTGTCTCAAAGGAGAGGACATCAATTGTTGTTGCTTGGTAGCTTGTGTACATGGTTGGCATGGAGCTCTCTTTGCCCCTTGAGTTAATAACATCCTCTGCACCTCCAAGTCTTGTAGTCATCGTATTGCAAGGGTTCAGGCCAACTTATGGCCTGACGCCCATCACTAACCCTACTGACCGTATTCTTTATTCTGTGAGAGAATAGAAGAATAAGGAGTATGTGGTAGTTACACACAGTGCTCCACCAAGACTGCATGTCCTTCTCTCTTGCACAGGCACTCACAAGTGGTATTATAGCATACATCGGTCTCAAGGACGGGAACAAATCAGTGAGCTTGCTAGCAATTGCCAAGCTCTGTTATGGAGGGTTGATGCAGGAGGGAGAGAGAGAGAGAGAGAGAGAGAGAGAGAGAGAGAGAGAGAGAGAGAGAGAAAAGTCAAAAATATATGCCAAAGTCAAAAATATCAAAATCTCATTGGCTTGGTGGTTGGCTTCGTGAACCCTGGCCCGCATGGGTCGGGTTCAACTCCTTTTGCAAACTGAAATTATGGGCTTCCGTTGTACGTCCGACCTTCTACTTGCGCCCATACTTTTGCTCTTTCATTTCCGTTTACGTGGAAAGGCAGCAAATGGCTGCTATCCACATAAGCGGAAAACTTTGCCTATTCTGCAAGTGTGAATCCAGCCTAACCCGATTCCAATTTGACCATCGAATTTTGATTTTCTTCAATAGTTTTGTTAAAATTATCCTCACGACAAGAGCTTCTTTCCATGGCGTAGAGAATTTTCTATCGTCATCCCTTCCCCACTACGACATCAAGACTTCAGCAACATTCAATACATCTGACCCACACATTTCGGCATCAAGCATCGAGTAACCTCCCTTGATATCACAATTTTGGCTCACGGACATTTCGCTTCGACATCGGGATTTTCCATCATTGTGTTTTCTTGACATTTTGACCTTGCCACCGACTTCACCGGCGACATCCCCTTGGCATACTCTCATAATGAGTTTTCGATATCTCTAATGACAAGCCTGGCTCAACCTGTTTACTTTTGAGGCATAGTCTTGCACTGCAATTTTCTCTATGCGGTTACGACATAGTGAAATCCCCAAGCACACTGCTTGGAGGCACAATTTTGGCATCGACTTTACAAGTGGAGTTAGGATTGGTGATCTGCTGTGAACACCATTTCGGTGTCAAGATGTAGGTCTCAGCATCGATACTACAAGTGAGGTATATTTTGCTACTAGCAATCTTGACGCAAATCCATCATGTAAGCCTATTGTGGATCTTTTACTTCTTATCATCTCATGCATCATGAGTTGTACTGGCTAACACATAGGACACTTGCGAATAGACATTGACACATATAAACCTAACAAGTGCACTTAGATTCAAGTGGGAGATCATTTTATGCGCATCTCAGTACAGATCGTGCTACGGCTCTTTTGAGAGCATTATTACCACTGGGATTCTACTCCTTTGTTAACCCTCACGCACATTCCTATCACCTACAACGGACGTCGTATTATTTATTTGGTAGAGTCAGGTACCGGGCTTGTCGGTCCAATAGGAAAAGGGTAAGAGTGATCGCTGATGAGAGTGCACTCTAACTGGAACATTCAAGGGTAGGTTGCCTAAGTATGGGCGCACAAGTGTGAATGGGGCGAGCTCATATAAAAGTCACATAAACCTAAAATTCATTCATTCTTTCATTTGTGCAATTGAAGAGTGCTCTTGCTCCATCTCCATCTTCTTCTTCTTCATCTCCTTGTGTGTGTGTGTATATGCGTGAGAGAGAGAGAGAGAGAGTGTGTGATCGAGCATTGCGACGACGGCATGGCAGCGGCGAGGCGGTTGAGCGCGGCACGGCGGTAGCTCCTTCTTCTTCGTAGCGAGAAATCCTCCACGAAGGTGAGCGTAGGGCGGTGAGTGACACACCCTTGCTCTCTTGAGCTTGCTAGATTAGTATGGTTGTGTGCTTGCAGCCATTTGTGGCTCGCACACAATGTATCGGTAAGTCTCTTGCATTGACACGCGCGACAGATGCGTAAATTTTTGGCGCCGTTGCCGGGGAATGCCCTGCATTAAGCTCGAGTAGCACTCTATGCTACTTTGTGGTGCATTTTGAAATGTAGGAAACATAGAGAAGAAAGCCCAAGACCCAAGCCCAAACCCACGCTAAGGCTCAGGTCTCAGTCTCCCTTTAAAATTACGTATTTTAGCCTCACGCGTAGGTAAAAATCGACGTTTTTGAGGACCAACGGAGCTTTGGGTAACCGAACACTGTGTTGTAAAGCACACCACGACCCCCTGAGCGATACGCTTGTTTTGAGCTGTCACACGCTCTAATCCAAAAATCGATCATTAAAAGATGAGTAAAAACGGAAGTCTAAAAAAGTAAGCGGTTAACCTTCGAGGTTATTCGCCGATGCTTGTAGGGTGCCAAAGGCACATGCATCTGCGCTCTGGTCGTGTGCTAGAGGCCGAGCAACTAGAGAGCATTTCGACTTACACGAGTTCTCAATATCCACCTACCCTTAGGTTCCAGGCCCTCGGCGGGGACCCAAGGTAGTACAAACCGAGACCCAAACATAGCGGCTAGTGACTCTTCCTCTGACTATGATGCCATGGAGGGTTTCCCAATGCCTAATCCTGATAGCTCAAGCCAAGACATGCATGCCATGGGTCCACGGTCCGGGCCGAGCATGCTTAGCCGCTTGAAGGAAACCTTTAGTAGAGCCACTCGCTCCGAAATGGAGCTAACGATGTAAATGAGAGGGTTGGGGAAGTAAATTCTCCATTCATGACCAACGTAGACCCTATGGTCTTAGAGAGTGTGCACGTGAATACTCCATTCACTACATCCCCTGACTCTTCAGAGCTATTTCCCTCCGAGGTTATATTAGCTGATGGTAGAAGCCTTGCCGAAGTGCAAGAGGTTGAGCGATATATCATTGCAGCTAGGGAAAAGGAAATTGAGAGCTTACGCAAGGCAGAGCAACGAAGAGAGTTAAAATCGAAAGCTCCTATGTCAATATCCTTGCTAGGAGAGCAATCGAGTGCTGCTTATTTAGCAACCACTAAGGGTCAACCCATAGAGAGCCACATTGCATCTAGTTCAAAGGACACCCCTAGCACCTCAAGCCTAGATGGAGCGTTCCTAAATGAGAACTGGGAGTACGAACTACAAACGAAAACTCTAACCGACCTATACATAGGTCACACCTATCACGTGGGTTGGTTAGATGTCCTACAATCCAATACGGGTGCTACTAGTGTGGAGGATCAACAACAAAGAGTTTGTGAGGTCATCCATAGGGTTATTGAGCTAGAGAGACAGAACAAGGGGATCCACATTCCTTCAACGGGTCTCATGAGATTCTTAGATACAAAGAAGGCTAAACAACCAACCTTATCTCAAATGGAGACTCCCTCGATAAGTCCGATGGATCCCCCATATGTTTTTTTGCCAGGGGTCTCAGTGCAATCTGAGCCCACCAGTGATAGCTTTACTTTTCCAAGTCTATCTCATCTTTCCCTTGATGATGCCACGGCTACCATGCCTACCCCAATGATGGGCACGCCAAGAAACACTCCATGGACGTCATTTGTTAGTAAAGCACCACTACATGGTAGCTCAATGCCTGCAACAATACATACAAGCGTGTACCAATTGTATATACCTATAGGTCCTCGTACTCATGTAGTCCCTACCCCTCCCATTGTTTCAACTACCTATGCTCCACAACCACAATACCCAAGCTCTTATTTCCATGGGACCATACCGGCTAGCATTAGCATGTCACATCGACGTCTGCTATGCCTAGGGCAACACATATGAACTTTGGACCGCCACATGGGACAACACCGCACCAAACGTGGAATCCAAGGGATTCCTATGTGCCAAGCCCAATGCCAATACCTACTCCAGATGTAGTCTCTGGAGCACCTCCACCCACGGTTCCTGCTCACTTAGGTGACTTGGCAACATTTGCTCAAGCTATCGATCAATCTATTGCTGAGACACGCCTGATAGAGAACCTAGAAGTATGCAATTCTCTAGGAGAACACAATGACCTACATAAGAGTAATGCTTTAAGCCTAACCTTAAGTGGGGAGGCTGGGGATTGGTATCGAACCCTAAGGGTGGAAGAAAAAACAATTTACCCTACTCTTAGGAGACTGTTCTTAAAAGAATACATACAAGAGGGAGTGCTTTGGGGTGTAGCCTCTCAACTCTAGAAAGCCCAACGAGAGGAAGGAGAGTCGGTGAGAGACTTTATTAGTCGCTTAAAGCATTTAATTCTCGTTGTAATCCAAATGAGCGCTTCAATAATAATCAATTGCTTGATAGATTCATTAGGGGATTACGACATTAGGATATCTACAATGGCCTAGTCATTAGAGGTATCGCCACTTGGGAAGCAATCACCACCAATGCGATTCAATTGGAGGATAATTTAATGATTCAAGGAGAAAGAGTGTCTGTTGAACCTAAATCTATTAGCTCGCAAGCATCCGGGCATCAGCCAATGACTCTAAAGCCTATTGCTAAGGAGCCAAAGATACCTGAGATGAATTTAGCAGATCTCACCAAGGCCATCCAAGAGAGTCTTAGAGACAATCGTGCTCCACAAAACAATCATATGTATCCAAGAAGGGAGCAACAATGGTGCTCGGTATGCTATGGACCGCATAGTACCAGTGAATGCCCTACTTTTAGAGTAAAATTCAATGGGAACTACAATGCTTGTGGGAGGTATGGTCATCCAGCTAAGGATTGCATAGTATTTAAGCGCGCGATGGCCAATAGACCAACCTTAGCATGGACAAACACACCTCGATTGCCTGCATTGATGTCGGACCCACCTCTTGAACAAACGTCACAACACATGGTCCCTAGAGCCCAAAATGTTGTTCAAACAACACCCTTACCACCTCCGGTGCAAGGACCGCAACCACCACATCCGAGAATCACTTCTATGAATCAAGTGGTTTGTGAGTCATTTATTGCTTATTTGGAAGGCTGTGAGGAAGATATAGACCCTAATATTGCCTATGGGATGGATGTGCTTGAAGAAAGTCCACAATACTACATGGAGGACTATTTGGGACAAGTCAAACCTATCTATCAAGTAGCTTCTCTTGCTGCAAGAGGCCAAAATATCAATTACACTGCTAAGAGACCACCTCTTCAATGCTATGAGTGTGGAGGTCCACATCGTTTGGCCGAGTGTCCTATTAGGCTACAAAAGAACGCCACACTGATGTAAACCAATCAAGCAAACACGTCTACAATGCCGATACTCATGTGTAATCGATGTGGCATAGATCATTTGATTTTCCAATGTCCAAATAATCCAAATGCACCAAAGATCACGCCATTAAACTTGATTGAGGTTACCGAGGAGCCATCACAAAGTACATATGTGGTACCAGTAAACGTACTTACATGATCAATGCTCCAAAAACAAAATTATATTCTTGAGAAAAGAGCAGCAATCGTCCAACCTCAAAAAAAGAAGAAAACACGAAGGAAGAGATCGCAAAAAGCAGTGAAGTCAGACCCCAGTTCAAAGACCAACATAGGGACTGGTGACGACCCCGTATATATAAACGACACTAAAGAGGATTTTGATTCAAGTGAAACCATGGAGACCAAAACGACCACTAAGATAGAAATCAACAAGGAAGATCTTCATGAGCCACAATGGCCAGGATCCAAGAATAAGATAGGAACTTATCTAAACCCTACAGAGGAGATCGAGGAGTCAAGCAATTAAGGAGTTTGGTAGAAGATACCCAAAGGGATCTAGAACAAACACCTAGGCACATCCAGATTACAGACACCGTGTTCCCTACGCAACAACAACTTCACCAAGTCCATAGACCCTTAGCCATACCTAGTGTCATCTAAGAAGAAAGTGACTTAAAGTCATGAGAAAGTGGGCGTACTCACTTCTTGATGAAAAGAATGTTTACAGAGGGACTACCTGATCCTATCGAAGAAATGGAGATCCCATCTTCCCCACGTCAAGGGGCTGAAGCCCAAAAGGTGCCGTTAAACATTGCCAAATTGATGGATTTCATGTCTTCAGAAGTTAGAACCACCATCAAGTCCAAACTATATAAAGACCCTGAGCTAGTCTCAGCTCTTCGACCTTTCCTCAATGGAGAACTGAAGTTTGGGCTACCACAATTTTCACAGATGGATGGAGCTAGGGAGATGCCAATAGAAGAGGAACACTTAGATCCACAACCCAACCTAGATGAGAACCTTGTGGTAGAAATACATGTTAACAAGTTGGGACAATACTGTGAGGGTGATGAATCCAATGCGACCATACCAATCACTACTAAGGGATTAACTATGAAGGGAATCCTTGATGGTGGAGCTGGGGTTAGCATTGTGACTAAAAATTGCTGGGAAACTAGGGGAATACCTCATCTTGCGACCACAACCATAGTAGTGAAGATGGCCAATGGGTCTATTGTTAAACCTATTGGGATGCTAGAAGATCTCAAGACCAAGGTCTTTGGACATAAAATAAGAATTACCTTCATTGTTATGGATTTCTCCAAGCACACTATGGCATCGGAGATAATCTTAGGACGTCCTTTCATGAGGGAAGCAAAAATGGTGCATGACTGGTCTAAAAACCATGTCTACTTGCACTTCCAAGATTCTGTCATTCGAGTGGATCTGGTAACTGGTCGAGCACATCCCCTAGGAAACAGGTTTCTAATTGATCATAGATCTGACACCACAGTTCACTCGGCCCCATTGCAGTATTGTTACACGTGTAAAGCGGACACTGATGTTGGAAAAGATTCTCCTTATATGGATGTACTACCTGGGATGACTAAGTCGGACAATGTGGATTGGGTCCACCTAGCAGCAACCATAGACACTTGGGGAAATACGGGGACGACCTGGGTAACACCTGAGGGGGATAAAATGCCCGTACCCTTAAATATGCTAGAAGCAATGCATATAGCTTTTGACAAGACTCATCCTCATATAACAAAGAAAACATACAAGTGGGTCCCTAATATGCTAAAAAACAGAAGCCCACATTTTTGGCGCCTAGTAAGAAATGTCCCACTCGCTCCAAGAAATGTAAGGAAACGCGGCGTTGGATTCCTAAACGACTATTGGAAGCCCAAGGCTGCTATCAAGAAAATGATCAAATCTGGGTGCCAAAACGTAGATTGTGTTCTTACCTGTCACCTGACCCATGTGCGCCCAATCCTGTAGCTCCAAAACAAATTAACGATCGTGGAAAGAAAAAAATCATAGAATACTACACACCCGCTCCAAAGCTAGTTTGGGTACCGAAGAAAGAACAATTTGTTCCACCTAGCTCAGAAATGGGGGAAGTCCCATGAAGCTTCTAGCTCCTCATGTAATGCATCCATAGAGGTAAAAGCTTCTCCACAGCCTCCACCTACAATAGTGGACCTCCATAAAGCTACAAAGGAATCCACATCTCCCAGTGTTCAAGAATCACCTGATGAACCACTTCAAGTTCGATCCTAAGAGAGTACCTTACCACCCTTACAACTCGATGAGGCATGTAAGGTAATAGAAAACTACTGGCAAAAATCCTCACCTAGTACCAACTGGAACAATTGGTTTCAAAGGGTGACGAGCACATTTCAAATAGTATGACCTACCCAAGGAAGGGGGGAAGTCTTCATTCACGTCAGCCTATTGAATTATTTCCCTCTTACCCTTCTTTCCCTGACATCTCAATATAAAGCCTTATACTCACAAAAAAAGAAAAAAAGTAAAGAGCAAGAGCAATTAGCAAACGAGTATGCACAATAAAAGTCAAAACATTGACCAGACCTACACATTCATATTCGGTACACTGAAATAGAAACCTATGTCATCAAACACCTTTGATCCTCATCACTCGAGTGATGGAGGGTAAATAAGATTAGTACGATAGGAGTGTTTCTGTTTTAGAGTTTAGTGATTAGCAAAGTTCTTTCTTCCCGTTGATGTGCCTCCTAGAGGTATTCTTTGTGTTTTCTCATGTGTACAGGAACGTGTTGCTGTGGTTAGAATTTGGACCTTCATGGAATCTTTCTCTCGTTCACTCTTCAAACCAAGCGTGATCATCAACACAAACAAGTGTTTTCTGTCCATTAGCATTGTCTCTTATCTTTTTTGAATCTATGTTTGTCTACTTTAATTGTGATTGGTAGCATAATATTCAGCACATTTTCTTAGTACCAAACATTAAATTTAATGTAATTTTTTGTCATAATCACTTGTTTAGGTTTAAAAATCAAGCAGTCTGATTAAGCTAGTTTGGCCAAGCTAGGCGTTATAGATCTTCTCTTAATACCATGGGGAATGCCTTCCTAATAATCAATGGTTACTTAGGTTCTTAATCAAATTTAGGCAGCATTGTGTGCGATGTACTAGGGTTTTCTAGTGGGCTTAGTCCCTATTGAACTTTGGCTTAAGTATTATAAAGGGAGTTTATGAATGTGATGAGCCTGGAAAGGGTAACAGTGTTATATGACCCTCCAAAGTTACAAAATTAAAATGCTGAAAATGAACAAACAATAAAAAATCAAAGTGCCACAATGTAAAATCTAAAGCGGAAAGAGAAATCCAGCTTGATTTGGTACTTCACTCACATGTATCGCCTATGGTACTAGAGCCCTAGAGGTTCCCAGTGTGGGTGATTTTCCTTGAAAAGCAAAAAACCCAAGGCATACAAAATAAGCACACACATCAAAATGGAATCACTGTGAAAAGACTTTGGGGGTCAAAGAAAAGGAAATAGGTCAAGCGATTTCATGAGCAATTCTTTTTATCATAACTTAACTACAAGGTCTTCTAGGTATAGCTTCTAGTCAATCCTCAACATGAAATACTTGGCTCTCGCGATTAAATAAATTAATTGACTAGAGAAAATTGAGAAGCTTGCCCATGGTATTAATAGTCGATCTCTAGTGCCTTTCAACCGTTAAATTAGCGACCCCGGACTTGTTTAGTTTTTTACCTTCCCAACTGTTTATGCGTTTGATTATATTACAATTTAATGCTTATTGCTGACAAATGGTTTAAATTTTTGTTACCATTGTCTGTCTACAATTGCATATGCTTTTTAATTGTATATGAGGATGCAATTACTATGCCAATGTTGTTTGATTTTGCAGTGAAGAAGGCTAAGGACATTCATCTCAAATACTCTTCCACCTCAATGAACGAGCTTCAACTCAATAGCTTTCGAGGATGGAATCTACATCAGAAAGGGGGCCATGTTAACTCTCACGCACATTCCTATTACCTATAATGGATGCCGTATTACTTATTTGGTAGAGTCAGGTACCGGGCTTGTCGATCCAATAGGAAAAGGGTAAGAGTGATCGCCAATGAGAGACGCACTCTAACTGGAACATTCAAGGGTTAGTTGGCTAAGTATGGGTGTCCAAGTGTGAATGGGTCGAGCTCATATAAAAAGTCACATAAACCTAAAATTCATTCATTCTTTGATTTGTACAATTGAAGAGTGCTCTTGCTCCATCTCCATCTTCTTCTTCTTCATCTCCTTGTGTGTGTGTGTGTGTATGTATGCGTGAGACACACACACACACAGAGAGAGAAAGAGTGTGTGTGTGTGTGTGTGTGTGTGTGTGTGTGTGTGTGTGTGTGTGTGTGTGTGTGTGTGTGTGTGTGTGTGTGTGTGTATGTGTGATCCAGCATTGCAATGACGGCACGGCGACGGCGAGGCAGTTAAGCGCGGCATGGCGGTAGCTCCTTCTTCTTCGCAGCAAGGAATCCTCCACGAAGGCGAGCATAGGGTGTTGAGTGACACACCCTTGCTATCTTGAGCTTGCTAGATTAGTCTGGTTGTGTGCTTGCAGCCATTTGTGGCTTGCACACAGTGTATCGGCAAGTTCCTTGCATTGACACATGCGACAGACGTGCACATCCTTGCACACTATTGGCGCTTGTTTATGCGCATTACTGCACTCTTGCAGTGTCATATGTACATTGATTTGCTGATATATCCATGTACATCCTTGTGAAGCCGATTTTGGCTTGACGGTTACCCAACCATTCTAGAGACTTGGTCAAAAGATACCTTTTTGAGATTATGGCTAGTCTTTGTGTCTTTTGATCTTTTCGACAGCCCCATGTGAGGTCTTATTTGAGCTAGAGTGTTCTCGGATGTTGACACACTTCGGTGGTACAGGTAGCTGGAGATTCCCCTCATGGCCTCGTCATAGGATATGTATAGAGGTGGTTATAGGTGCATTTGATGCCATGTTGGTAGCAGTAGCTTGATAGCACAGTCATCAATTTATACGTTAGTCCTGTGAACATTTTTTATGCATTATTTTCACTTTTGGCTTTGAGATTTTTCTCCCCATATAGAGGAGCTTTGCCAGATTTTTCCTTCAAGTCCTCTGTTTGCATTTGGCACATATTTGGCATTGATTTTGCCTAGTTTCTGTTGAGATTTTGACCTCAGTACAAGGGAGACTCTTAAAAAATTATGCCATAAATGTTTGGTTCCATTACCTTGTCAGTTATGGCTTCTACTAGTACTTTTGACAAGGATGATTACCTACATCAAGAAGTTTGATGGTACAAATTTCCATTTGGAAGCAGCACATGCCTAATGTTTTGATAAACAAGGTCTTTTAGTGCCATTGAAGGATTGCAAAGATAACGCGTACAGTGATGATCAATGGAAAGATCTTAATGATTGTGCTATGGTGACCATTTATTTGCCTACACCTTGGTGACTATTTTCTTCACGATTATGAACAAGACGAGTGCGAAGGATTTATGGGAGTTTGTCTGTTCAGCATGAGATGGCAAAAATGCTTCCAACAAAGTGTCTCGTATGAAGAAGCTTATGCATTTGAACATGAAAGAAGATAGCAATTTTAGCTCGCATTTAATGAGTTTAATAGCGTGTTTCATAGCTTACGACAAAGGGGCTTAACTTTGATGATGAGATGAATCCCATTTTCTTTCTATGCTCTTTGCCTTCATCTTGCGATACATTCAACACAGCCATTAGTAACTCCACATCTGGCAGGAAACTTGTTTTCAATGATGTTACTAGTGCTTTGCTAATAGAAGAGATATGACGTCAATCTTTTGACTATATTGGGCATCGTGATGCATATATGGTTGGTGGTCGTCATGATAGGCAAATAAATTGTGGTCATAGTCGCGATCATTCCAATGATTACAAGAATGGTCGTAGTAGCAAGAGTCGTGGACGTGACATATGCAATGTTGAATGTTACCATTGTCGCAAGAGAGGACACTTGAATGAAGATTGTCGTACTTTGCAAAGAGAAAAGGGTAAAGCCATTGTCAAATTTGACCCTCCTAACAGGTGTGTGAAGATAGAGGAGATCAGTGTAATTGAGTTTCCACCTCTTGAGGTTGTTCTTGATGGACCACATCAGTAAGATGTATTGATTTTCACTATTGATGTTAGTGCAGATGCATCATTGGCTCTTGATGAGTGTTATGCGCAGATGTGGATCATTGACTTAGGTGCCAGTTTCCATGTTACTCCATATAGGGAAGGGTTCTCCACATGTGCTCCTATGTACGGTTTGGTCAAGCTAGGCGATTCTTATTAGCTTGATGTTTGTGGCATTGGAGATGTGAAGCTATGTATGCATAATGGCACTGACTTCATCCTTCGAGGAGTTGGACATGTTCCAAAGTTGACTAAGAGCTTGATGCCACTAACGCTTGGATGATTTGAGATACACTACAATATATGGCAATGGTTCTTGGATGATACACAAAGGTAACTTGGTCATTCCAAAAGGCCAAAAGTTTGGCTCATTGTATTCTTTGTATGTCTCTTTTGTCCAAGAGAATTCTATTCATGTTGACGACATGCCTTCTACTAAGTTGTGGCATAGCCGCCTAGGTCATATGAGTCCCAAAGGAACAAAACAACTTCAGAATTTTGGCTACTTACCTATCTTAAACTATTATGATTTTAGTTTGTGTAAGCATTGCATTTATTAGCAAGCAGACTAGGCTTTATTTTTTGCCATTGAATAGGGAGTTAGAAATCCTCTAGACTTGGTACACAATGATTTATGTGTGCCTATGCCTCATAAGTCTCTAGGGGGACATTATATTTACTGACATTTATAGATGAATTTACTACAAAGGTGTGGGTCTACCTCTTGAAGAAGAAGGATGAAGTATTTGCTATATTCCAACAATTCCTTACTATGGTTGAGAACCAGTCAGGCAAGATGTTCAAAGCTTTGCTTACTGACAATGGGAGAGAGTATCTTTCCTTTGAGTTCAAGGATTTTTGTAGCAAGAGAGGCATCTAACGATAGTTCATACGCCTTACACACCTACTCAAAATGCTATTGTTGAGTGTTTGAATAGGATTATTCAAGAAAGAGTCACAGCCATGTTATCTATGGTGAATTTACCTCCAAAGTTTTGGGGAGAAGCTATTATGATAGCCGCCTAGTATCCCGTTGAGATAGAAGAATCCGTAGGAGATGTGGATTGGCAAGAAGCCAAATTATGACAAATTAAGTGTATTTGGATGTTAGTCATTCTCACATGTCCCTATAGAGCTACACAGGAAGCTTAACCCCAAATCACACAAATGCATCTTGATTGGCATAGTACGGATGGAGAGATAGGATATCATCTCTGGCACCTAGAATGTAGGAAAGTAATGTGCAACTCATAAGTGATTTTCAATGAATAAAAAATGCGCAGACAGTGTTACTAGATACGCGCTTTCATGGTTCTTACATAAATAAGGACATATGGTGAATGTTATATGGTACATAGAGAGAATAGATGAGAGAGAGAGAGAGATTAACACCGCACTAGGGATTGGAAGATGGGCCAGTCCCCCCTTGTGGAGTTATATTATTGACAAGGATCAAGCTCCTCCATTACACATACATCGGTTCTTAGCTTGTGGATCTTGCTAACAAGATCAGAGTCCTTGCGCACGGCATACAATGGGCTAGCACTTGCACAACTCAAGGGTTGGCGAACTTCAACTTACATAGAACTTTGTACGGTATACAATATGGCTAGCACTTGCACAATTGTAGTATGATAGGCTCCATCATTGGGGGGACTGTTCACCGTGAATGGAGGATGGTGTGAGTGTGCACCATGCATGGAGGATGATTTAGGTGGGGGAATTACAGTGGATGAGAATCATGGCATCATGTAGGAAACGATGGTGCATGTGAAAGTGGTGATAGTGAATTGTGTATGGCTTGGGGTGTTATTGGGTGCAAATGGGGTTGATGAGAAGTGGTGCTCATGAAGAATATTGTAGTTAAGATGTAGGGATGAAATAGGGACCTCAACATAAGGGCATAAAGTCTATTGAAGTTGAGGTGGTTATTAATAGTGCACTTTTACGGGAGTACCTATGGTTTAAGCACTATTGAGCAAGTAGGTAGGACTCATAGCTCTTATTGTCAAAGGGATTCGGCATTGTTAACCCTCCTAGTCTAGCCTGAGTTACTGGTTTAACAACCGCAAAGGCCACAAGTGTGTTGGTGGAAAAATCAACATGAAAGAGCCATCCTCGTCTTGGCAAACTTTCAATTTCCACGATGATGAAGGAAGTGCACAAGGGATGCAAGCTATGAGGCTATTTCTTGCAAAGCTACAAGCGGCTCAAGCCAATTCTCCTCTCAAGCCTTCGGTCAACAATTTATTGATGACGAAGGATTTGATGTTGACAAGTGCTTGAAGGCCTCCTTCCAGTGTGGAACCTATACACACATAAGGCGTGGAAGAAATTTCGATGGAGCATGGACCCATGCAAATTGATGGTGCTGCAAAGAAGAATCCTCAAGATTATGATAGCCATAAGGGCAAGGCTCTTGAGGACGGCGTAATACCAAAAGATGATGATGATGATGATGCACGTCCTTATCGCGACAAACCAAGAGGTGAAGAAAAGACTCTAGAGTTGATTCTTTGTCCTCCAAAAGTGGTCGTAGCTCTCATGGTCGGTTGCCTAAGAAG
Source organism: Adiantum capillus-veneris (assembly GCF_014529385.1). NCBI lineage: Eukaryota > Viridiplantae > Streptophyta > Polypodiopsida > Polypodiales > Pteridaceae > Adiantum > Adiantum capillus-veneris. The sequence goes on along the minus strand of NC_140954.1, from coordinate 98,921,727 downwards.
GGGAGAAAATCACCCTCTCCTCCTTCTAGCCCGTCTTCATCCTTGGAGGATGAACGCTCCTTAAGTGATGCTACTTCGTCTCACAAAGGCAAGCACCCAAGGCAAAAGCAACGTGCCTGGAAGAGATCAAAGAAGCTTCGGAAGTTCAAGGAAGGTGGAAAGAGCATCATGTTCCAAAGCTATGATGGTTCATATGGGAACCTGGACAAAGTTCTCACTTTCATACAACAATTCAACGCCGCTTTTGAAGGTGAAGGCTTTACGGAAGCTTCCAAGCTTTGTATTGTCACGATGCATCTCACGAAGTCGGCTCAATGTTGGTGGTCTACATTGCACGCCCAAAAAGAAGCTCTAAAGACTTGGAAGGCATGTAAAACCGCCATCTTGAAACAGTTCCTTAATGATGATTCAGAGGACAATGTACTCACGCCATGGTGTAGCCTTAAGTTTCATGAAGGTGAGTCCCTCCAGAGCTACATAGAGAATTTTTGGGACACATGTCTCAAGGGTACGGTCTATAGAATGATCAACTTCATGGAGAAGAGTTTTGTGCCGGATACCCGAGGGCATGCGCACCTATGTGCAAACACTTCGGCCTAAAACAATAGCTGCAGTGATCCACTATACAAGAGTGGCTCACAAGATATTCAAGCCGAAGAAACCTCCTAAGGGAGACGAGGGCAACGGTAGCTTGAACGCAAAGTCAAGTGCGAAGAAGCAAGCTACCAAGAAGACCTGTTAAGGGACCGTCTCTCACCTGAAGAGATAAAGCATTACCGAAGGGAGAACCAATGCTTTCTATGTGGAACAACTGGTCACTCCTATTGTGAATGTTCACAGTGCAATGCACGACATGAGACCTTCAGGTAAGCAATGTTATAGCACTCCTCATGATGATTTTCAAGAAGCTAGTCATTTATGTTATGTTTGGGGTAAAATATGGGATTCCAACCTCTTTTCGGTTGCGATTTCCAAATCATTGGTATATACACAATGCCTTTCATGTCAGCTTGCTTAAGCCATTCAAAGGAACATGACCTCAAGCACCAATTGAGGAGGATCTGCTAGAATTTGAGGAAATGGAAGAAACTAAGGCCTGAGAAGATCCTTAAGCATGAAGACAAGGTCTTAAGGACAGGCAAGATACTAAGGCGATATTTGGTCAAGTTTGCCAATTATCCAGATGAAGATGCCCCCAAGATGCAAGAGCCCCAACTCAAGGAGTCTTTAGCTTTTCTTCAAGAGTATAAAGCTATGTATGGTTTGCACGATACTCGAGAATAAAAAGTATTTTTTTTTTATGTTTTATGTTTGCATGTATTAAGTTTTCAGTGTACACTATGGAAAATGGTCAGCTTAGCGGAGCTTATATCTCCTAAGCACTTATGGGTTTGTCACTCCATAAGAAAGGACAAGCTATAAAATGTTTAAAAAGATAGCAATGGACAAATGGTCAACTTAGCGGCAATGTAATCTCCTAAGCACTTATGGGCTTGTCACCCATAAGAAAGGACACACTATTAAAAGTCTAAAAAATAGCAATGTACAAATGTTCAAGGTCAGTTTAGCGAAGGCGATGCCCCCCAAACACCTACTAGCTTTGCCACCTAGTATGGGAAGGACAATGCTAAGATCTGGATCCAACCAGCACAAATGGGCTCCCTCTATCTTAAATGGATGCATAGTTGAGGACAATTATGATTTTAAAAAGGGAAAATTGTCATTAAAATTTGATTTTGATGAAATGCTTAGCTTTATCATGGAAAAATATTCCTAGAATTGATCATTGTACTCATAATTGTCAATAAGAAAGCTAATAGATGAAAGCTTCAATGAGGCTAGACTCATGGTTTCAAAATGCTGCAAAGCCAAGAATAAAGCCAGGAGTCCACAAGAGCCTAAATACTCATTCTAGGATCAAGGGGCAATTTACGGAATCTCAATTAGAGTTCGCATGTGCCCGAAATGGTTCAATCAAGGTCAAAAAGCACCAAAAAAATGCTTGGTTGATGGTCCAGAGTGGGGGGACATGGTCCGACATGATGGGGACATGGCCTTAGGGCATGGTAAATGGGACGAGGTAGCTTGGGGCCCAAGGCAAGGGAGGGGGCCCAAATTACAGCCCTCCTCCTTTTCTCTCTAGAAATTGGTATCCCACTCTCTCTCATCCACATGCCCATCAAAGATAGAGCCTAAGGCTCTCTAAATAAGGAAAATGGCTTGCTTTTGAGCTATTTCTGGCTCCTAAAGAGTAATTGAACCCTATTCTTGTTATGTGTGAGTCCCAAGGCACCCCCTTGCTCCCGAGCCCATAAAAGCACACCTCTCGCCTCAGTCTCAGGGGTGTGGGTTGCAAGTATACATATGTTGCTGAAATCTCTAGCCGCATACTCCATAAGCCAACAAGTGAGAGTGCTCCAGGACTCTCAAGACGCACACAGGATTTCTCTAGGGCTCAAGCTAACCCTAAGAGGTTGACATAGCCAACTCTCATCTCTCTCTAGGACTCTCGACTCTCCACGTAGTATCCCTAGAACCTACGGGTGACAATGGGGTTTGGGAGGCAAATTAGTCTTCTTCTTTTCTCTTTTCACATGTCACCAATTATTCTAAGTGCCCATCCAAAGTGGCAGAAGCTTCCAATGCCTTGTAAAGAGGGCTTGTAAACACGACTATTAATACAAGTTCCATTAGAGGGGGGTCGACCTCAGATATCCGGCCCTCTAACATTGTGTCGTTGTCTTTGTTTATGCTTTCTCTCTCCCTCTATTATTTATGTTGCTAAAGAGGCAATTAAATTTTGCATTATTGTCGAGTTTATGTCCAGTTTAGTTTCATATCTCATATATGCTTTATAGGGAATGCTTTTGTCATTGACGATGAGAGACTTATCGCATGAAAAATTCATCTTTTTGTGTCCAATTGGAGCATGCTAAGTGGCATGCTCCTCCTTTTGATTTATCCCGTCAACATCATGAGCTGAACTGCTTGGAAAAGACTCCATGGCTGCTAGCTAGGTGTGGAGCCAAGGGATTGCTAGCTTTGGAGGCAAGCCAGCAACCCCCTGGCCCCGGTGCTCTTTTCTTGCTATGTAGTCCATAGTAGCTCAGCCTCGTCACTATATGGCATGGCTAGAGTCCAGAGGCGTGAGGGCAGGGGGAGTAGGGGGGATGAGAGTTGTCCGATGGGGGGACGGGAGGGGGGGGAGGGGGGGGGGGGGGGGGCTCGTCTCGTCACTATATGGCACGTCTGGAGGCCAGAGGGAATCTATGGTGGGAAAAGGAAGCCAGAATCGCAATCTAATCCTAGCCGTCCGGCAAATTGGTGAACTAGGGGTGAACTACGCGTGAACTAGGGGTGAAATGGGGTGGAGAAGCGAATTGCACGTCTTTTTAGGAAGATTCTTGATCAATGATTGGAGGTGAACTTGTGGTAAACTAGGCCTGAAAAGTAGATATGCACATAATCCAAGGACAGATAAGGGCCAATCATTATTACTTTGAGAAGGCACTTTTTCTAAAAAGCCAAACCTTCACATAGGGGGACTCTAATGTGCACGTATAGTGAGGAGAGAGAGCTTTGAAATTAGTGAACTAACAGTAAACTAGGGTGAACTAGAGGTAAATTAAGGTTTTTTAACTTTACCATGGTGAACTAGGGGTGAACTAAGTGTAAACTAGGGGTGAACTTGGGGTGGCTTGTCCTCGCCTATGAATGTGGGTTCATAGAGGTGAACTAAGGATGAACTAAGAGTGAACTAAACTCAGCTTCCTACAATATGGAATCACTTGAAGACCATGCAGGCAACGAGATCATATCGGACCTAGAGTGGGAGAGTGACTCAAGCAGTAGCAACACATGTGATCAAGCTAGTGACTCTCCGAGCTCCTTTGAAGGTGATGAAGTCATATCGTGGAGGACACAAACAAGGTTACCTTCCTTCGATCCACTAGCATATGTTTCTCCTATTTTCTATTCTTTTGAAAGGAGTACTTATGAGTTGATTAAGAATGTGATTAGGGATGACACTTTAATCACCTTGGAAGCTCTTAAAGCTTGTGATACTAGAGGGTGCTAGATTTGGGTAGATGGAGAAAAATGAAGGAAGGTTTGTGCTTGGGACAACCTTTGGGGGGGGGGCTCGTCTCGTCACTATATGGCACGTTTGGAGGCCAGAGGGAATCTATGGTGGGAAAAGGAAGCCGGAATCGCAATCTAATCCTAGCCGTCCGGCAAATTGGTGAACTAGGGGTGAACTAGGGGTGAAATGGGGTGGAGAAGCGAATTGCACGTCTTTTTAGGAAGATTCTTGATCAATGATTGGAGGTGAACTTGTGGTAAACTAGGCCTGAAAAGTAGATATGCACATAATCCAAGGACAGATAAGGGCCAATCATTATTACTTTGAGAAGGCACTTTTTCTAAAAAGCCAAACCTTCACATAGGGGGACTCTAATGTGCACGTATAGTGAGGAGAGAGAGCTTTGAAATTAGTGAACTAACAGTAAACTAGGGTGAACTAGAGGTAAATTAAGGTTTTTTAACTTTACCATGGTGAACTAGGGGTGAACTAAGTGTAAACTAGGGGTGAACTTGGGGTGGCTTGTCCTCGCCTATGAATGTGGGTTCATAGAGGTGAACTAAGGATGAACTAAGAGTGAACTAAACTCAGCTTCCTACAATATGGAATCACTTGAAGACCATGCAGGCAACGAGATCATATCGGACCTAGAGTGGGAGAGTGACTCAAGCAGTAGCAACACATGTGATCAAGCTAGTGACTCTCCGAGCTCCTTTGAAGGTGATGAAGTCATATCATGGAGGACACAAACAAGGTTACCTTCCTTCGATCCACTAGCATATGTTTCTCCTATTTTCTATTCTTTTGAAAGGAGTACTTATGAGTTGATTAAGAATGTGATTAGGGATGACACTTTAATCACCTTGGAAGCTCTTAAAGCTTGTGATACTAGAGGGTGCTAGATTTGGGTAGATGGAGAAAAATGAAGGAAGGTTTGTGCTTGGGACAACCTTTGGGGGGGGGGCTCGTCTCGTCACTATATGGCACGTCTGGAGGCCAGAGGGAATCTATGGTGGGAAAAGGAAGCCGGAATCGCAATCTAATCCTAGCCGTCCGGCAAATTGGTGAACTAGGGGTGAACTAGGGGTGAAATGGGGTGGAGAAGCGAATTGCACGTCTTTTTAGGAAGATTCTTGATCAATGATTGGAGGTGAACTTGTGGTAAACTAGGCCTGAAAAGTAGATATGCACATAATCCAAGGACAGATAAGGGCCAATCATTATTACTTTGAGAAGGCACTTTTTCTAAAAAGCCAAACCTTCACATAGGGGGACTCTAATGTGCACGTATAGTGAGGAGAGAGAGCTTTGAAATTAGTGAACTAACAGTAAACTAGGGTGAACTAGAGGTAAATTAAGGTTTTTTAACTTTACCATGGTGAACTAGGGGTGAACTAAGTGTAAACTAGGGGTGAACTTGGGGTGGCTTGTCCTCGCCTATGAATGTGGGTTCATAGAGGTGAACTAAGGATGAACTAAGAGTGAACTAAACTCAGCTTCCTACAATATGGAATCACTTGAAGACCATGCAGGCAACGAGATCATATCGGACCTAGAGTGGGAGAGTGACTCAAGCAGTAGCAACACATGTGATCAAGCTAGTGACTCTCCGAGCTCCTTTGAAGGTGATGAAGTCATATCGTGGAGGACACAAACAAGGTTACCTTCCTTCGATCCACTAGCATATGTTTCTCCTATTTTCTATTCTTTTGAAAGGAGTACTTATGAGTTGATTAAGAATGTGATTAGGGATGACACTTTAATCACCTTGGAAGCTCTTAAAGCTTGTGATACTAGAGGGTGCTAGATTTGGGTAGATGGAGAAAAATGAAGGAAGGTTTGTGCTTGGGACAACCTGAAGATGGCATGAGTTATCTTTGTTTACCCTCATCATCTTCAAAGCTCAAGATATGTTATCTCGAAGAATGGGGAAACATTGTCCAACATTGCCACACAAAGGGACATGAAGAAAATCACTTGGGGATAGAAGATACCATTAAAACGATCAAGCTAGAGTGGTGTGTGGACATTAGAAGACATGGGATTCCACTTGACTATGTGAAGGACCTTCTCATTGCTTGTGAGTGTAAGAGATGGAAGGAATACTTAGAGGCATGCAGTAGTGCCAAAAGAAAGCATACATATGTGCGTCTTCCGCATCACAAAAGTGTAGATGTATCAGAAGTAAAAGCAGCTTTGATGGATATTATGGTTGAGCATAAAGTGAGTCTTATTATGGTCCGTTCCAGTAAGATCCATGGTATCTCTAAGACCACTATCGATTACATTTGTCATAGAGGTGGACAACCCCACAATAAAGGTGTAACATTTAATGGCCTAAATACTTGTGTGTAGTGGAAATTAGCATGAACATAGTGGGCATTTCATTAGAATAGATTCCTAATGAGAATTACAAGAGTGCTTAGGTGGAGAGAGCAACAAAAATCATAACACCTAGTTAGATAGCATGAACAATACTTTCAAAAGAGAGAGAAATTAAGCTATTGACAACAATTGAGGACCGGATTTACTTAGAGCCCGTCCCCCCTCCAAAAGGCTTTGTATTATGGTTTCTCCCATCAAGAGAGACATTGTACAATACAATTCTTTGTGTTCCTTCTTGACTAGCTAGTGCAATTAGGATGAAAGATTCATGCACTAAGCAAAACACTTATCAAACACAACATCAATTATCTCCGGTCTCAGACCCAAGACCTCACACACCTTCGAAGATGGTGAGAGCTAGCAGGGTATGAGAGTAGATTGAGAGGAAGAAGGAGTAGTCTTACGAGAAAGATGTACATCTCCTCACATAATCACTCATATTAGCATAGCTTAGCTTAGTAATTAGCATGGTAGAGGAGATGAGCATGCATTGAAGCTTAACTCTTGGTTGGATTTGCATCACAAAGCCAAGAGTTGCTGGTGTAGGCCTCCCTTCTCACAAGCTTGGAGTAGGTGATAAGCTTTCCATTAAAGCTTGAGAAGGAGAGAGAGTCTTCTTTACTTCACACATGAGATTGTGTGAGTGTGTGTGTGTGTGTGTGTGATAATGCCTTGCAAAAATCAACCCCCTCTCTCTCTTGGTCACCCCTCTTGCTATTTGCTCATGCTCCACTCTCATTGGACCTCCCTAGGGCTAGCCAATGATAATTAAGCAGTATAAGTGATAGCCTTCTGACATCTGTCCCCCTTTCCCCTTTTGTGAGAGATTTATGCAATTAATAAATGCAACTAAACTCTCATTGGACCCCTTTCCCTCCTGGCCAATACGAGTCAGGCAAGCCATTGGGCTGTTGAATGCTCATTGGACCCCTTGAGAGACTGTCCAATAGTCTTCTAGAGAGCTTAATTCTCATTCGTTCTTTTATTAAGTGTTTTTAAATTAATTAAACTAGATTTACTCTAGCCTAATTCTCATTGGTCCACCTCCAAGGCCATCCAATAGGAATTGGGTACACCTTGTGGGCATCTGGGCTAGGGAGTTGACATGTGTCCCTCATTCCTTTTGTGTAAAGGGAGCTTGTGTGTGTGTGTGTGTGTGTGTGTGTGTGTGTGTGTGTGTGTGTGTGTGTGTGTGTGTGTGTGTGTGTGTGTGTGTGTGTGTGTGTGTGTGTGTGTGTGTGTGTGTGTGACTTTCTCTCTCATCCCCTACAAGCAAGGCTCACCCCCTCCAATGTAGGGATTTGTAAAGACTTTTGGGACACACACAAAGCATCCAATTCCCCCCATGGTTGACCTTTGGACACAACCTTTGAATTTTGGATCCTTAGCATTTTGGAAGTCTTAATGGGCTGAACCTTAGGGTCTTTTTAGCCCATTGTTGCACATGGCTCTTTTGCAGATGGCCCTCCCTTTGGATCCCTATTTTCCCTCCTTTGGATCCCTACTGTGGCCGGTCTGCTAGCTTAACCAATATTCTAGCTTTTTCTCCCCTGGCACTTCCCCATATTAAATGATGAGTTTAACATGAGAAAATCATTTAGGAGAATTAGATATTGATTATTATGACATTACCTCTCTCTTGAAATCATAGTCGTCCTCGACTATGGTGTAGAGAAGATAAAGCATATTCATGATTCCTTTTCTTAGCGGGTAGAGGATCCCTATGTTACCCTACGACATCATTCCACAATGGATGACTCGTCCATTTGGTGCTTGAGAGCCTGAGGCTGCCACAAGCATGTCTGCACATTAGTCCTATCAATCTTCCATAGTAGAGTGACAAGCTCTACTTGGTGTTTGGGAGACGTCGTCTCCACAAACTTGATATAAGCATGCATACTACTTCATTTTTGTGCACAATAAAGAAAAAGAGAGTCTTATAAGACAAAAACTTTGTTCATTTTTAATATTTTGTACATTTGCTTACTCTTGGGAAGCATTGTAAGCATTGACACGTTTAGGTTATCCTTTAATTGTATGCCTTGCATCCATCTAGCATCTTCAAAAGGATAATTCTTAAACATAATAAGATATCGTCGGATAGTCTTATCGCCTCTTAGTACCTTGTCTTCATGTCGGAGAATGGACTCGGGCTGCAACACCTCTTCTTGGTCTTCAGTAGTTGGTTCTTGAGGTGGCTCTCCTTTGTAAGGTTTTAATAGGCTCACATGGAAAGCATTGTGTATGAGCCAATGATTGGGCAACTTGAGTTGATAGGCCATCTCATTGATTGGCCTAAGAATCTGGAATGGACCATAGTACCTTTTTGCTAGTTTAGCATAGTACTTTTGGTGTCCCGTAGGATTCTTGCCCGTCGTGTGCCTTAATCGAGCCTTGGGAAATTTTAATAAGACCCAATCAATTTCTTCAAAGGCTTGGGCTATTCTGTGCTTGTCAGCAGTAGCCTTTTGCCTTTGTTGTGAGATAGAGATAGCATCCTTAATCTTTTGAAAAGATTCTTGTAGGTCTCGGCTATCTCATCTGCAGCGAAGATCTTCCCATGTACCTTAAGTAGCAAGGGACTTTTTGATCTTCCCTCAATTACCTCGAAAGGTGCTTTTCCCGTGGAAGTATGTACATTGTTATTGTAAGCATACTACACTAAGGGTAAGTACTTCTCCCATTGGGATCTTTGATCTACTTTCGTTACATAGCCTTTTAGTAGATTGAGAATTGTTAGGTTAGCTATTTCACTTTGGCCATCCGTTTGTGGATGATAGGCCGAAGAGAAGTTTAGCCTTGTCCCTAAATTCTCAAAGAGACCCTTCTAGAAATTACTGGTCATTCTAAGATCTCTATCTGACACTATAGACATTGGCAAGCCATGGTACTTGAAAATTTGTGAAATGAAGAGGGTTGTCATTTGATGGGCTTTGATAGTCTTTTTGACAGGTATAAAATGAGCTTGTTTACTGAACCTATCTACTATCGTCCATATTCTCGTATTCCCATGGATAGACTTAGGCAATCCAAAGATAAAATCCATGGATATGCTCTCCCATGGTGAATTAGGGATTGGCAAGGGTTGAAGCAATCCAAGTTGCTTCCCTCTATCAAATTTTGTCTTTTGGCATACCACACATTTAGAACATACTCTTGTACGTTCACTTTCATGGTAGGCCAATAGAAATATGTTTCAATTCCCTTTAAGGTAGACTGAATCCCTCTATGCCCCGCATAAGGAGGAGCATGAGATTCATACATTACTTTCTCACGCAGTGAGTTAGTAGCGCATAGTCTATTCCCATAGAGAAGATAACCATCTTGTAAAGTAAATGTAAAGTAAATGGTTCTTCTTCTTCCCTAATGCAAGGGCTGAAATCACATCTCTAAAATCGGGATCAATAGCATACTCATCTATCATTGAAGATAGATCATTGTGAGTTGCTATGGAAACCGCATTCACTCTCGGCCGTCTTGAGAGTGCATCAGCTACTTGATTATGCTTGCCAGCAATGTGAGCAATATGAAAATGAAATTGCGAAAGGAAATTTGCCCACCTCATTTGTTTGTCGGAGAGCTTGGTATGTGTCATGAAGTACTTGAGACTTTGGTGATCTGTTCGCAGAATGAAAGGAGTCTCCAATAAATAGTGCTTCCATGAGGCTAAGGCATGTAGAACTGCAAGGAGTTCTTTTTCATATATGCCTAGAGCTTGCTCAACAGGGTCGAGTCTTCTACTTTCATAGCCTATGGCGTGCCCTTCTTGAAGCAAAATAGCTCCAAGGCAATCACCACAAGCATCACATTGGACCTCAAATGGTTTTGAGAGGTCCGGTAGTGTAAGCACAGGTTGAGAGATAAGCTTTTCGAAAGCATTGTTCTCCTTAGCAGACCATGTATACCTAACGCTTTTCTTTGTTAGGTCATGTAATGGTACCGCAATTTGTGAGAACTTTTCTATGAAGCCTCTATAGTATGCACACATACCTATAAAGCTTCTTAGTTCATGAAGATTCTTTGGTTTAGGCCATCCTTTTATTACCTCTAACTTTGATGGATCCATTTGGATGCCATCTTGAGAGATAATGTGACCTAAATACTGAATCTCTTGCAAGAAAAATTCACTTTTCTTTCGATTTGACATAAAGTTTATTCTCTCTTAAAACTTGAAATATTACCTGAAGGTGATGCTTGTGTTCATCTAATGAATTAGAGTAGATGATAATATCATCAAAGAACACTTCAGTGAAGGTTAGATGAGGCCTGAACAGCTTCTCCATCAAGCGGTTGAATGTGGCTGGTGCATTGGTCAAGCCAAAAGGTATGACAATGTATTCGTAAAGACCAAATGTGGTACGAAATGCGGTCTTTACAATGTCTTGATCAACTATCCTTATTTGATGATAGCCACTTTTTAGGTCAATCCTACTGAAATAGGTTGATCCTTGTAGCTTATCAAGTAGCTCTTCTACCCGTGGAACGGGAAACCTATTTTTGATAGTGATCCTATTTAGTGCTCTATAGTCGACACACATACGATATGTGCCGTATTTCTTTTGCACTAATAGCACAGGTGAGCAAAATGGAGATGAGCTAGGCCTAACCATGCCCTTCTCAACTAACTCATGCACTTGCCGCATAATCTCCTCTTGTTGAGCTTGAGAAACTCTATAAGGAGGTTTGTTAGGCGGTGAACTTCCTCGAAGAAGTTCAATTGCATGGTCATCATTACCTCGTTTAGGAGGTAGTTCACAAGGGATGTCGTCAATAAAAACATCTTGAAACCCCTTGAGAAAATTGGATAACTCTAATTCTTTTTGGTTGCTTTTATTTTCTTTTGCTAAAGCATTAGGTTCATTCTGAGAATCTTTAACAAAAATCATGTACACGGAAATAGAGCTCTTTATTGACTTGTTGAAAGCTGGTGTATGTACAATGAGGATAGTGTTACCCATTTCCTTAGCATCTATATACATGTCTTTTTCCCTGAACTTAAAGGAGATTCTCCTTTCAGGAAATTTAACATCGGCAGCCAAGCGATCAAACCATGGTGCCCCTAGGATTACATCCTCATGCTTGAGAGGAGAGATAAAGAAGTCCTCTTTGTCCACATAGCCTTGGACATGAAGCCTCAATTTCCCGATTAAGGGAGTGACTAAAGCTTCTTGCCCCTTGAAGGCACTGTCTGCGGGTAGGACATCTCCCATCTAATAGGATTGTATGCCTAGCTTGGTGGCCAACTCTATAGATATAAAATTGTGAGTAGAACCAGGGTCAAAGAGAATAAAAGCATCATGTTCTCTTACCTTTCTCCAAGCGTGGCATAGAGGAGATCCTTTGTGGTGAGTTTGGTGAGTCTCCTCCTCTTGGATTTCAACCAAGGTAGCTCTAGGAGGATCTTGGTGGTTGTTCTTTTGGGGCAAGCGCGGTACGCATGCCCTTGTTCGCCGCACTTGAAACACCGGTTATCCTTGCGATAGCGCTCAAGCTCTTCAAGAGAGAGTTTGTTTTTACCTTTGTAAACTCCCTTCTCTTTAGCTTTGTTGGAGTTGCGCTTAGGAGACTTTTGGACATTTTCCTTCCCCTTAGGCTCGTTGGAACCCTTGTTTTCCATGGGCTTATTATTTCTTTTAGCCCCCGTTTGGAAATTGATTCGAGAGGCCACCATAGTATGGCGTATTACCGCTGATATGGTACGTGGCCTTTGGGAGTTGACATACTCCGCCATTTCTTCGGTTAAGCCCGCACAAAATTGTAACTTGTGCTCTCCAAAATCCAACTTTTTGAAGACAGTGGCTTTGAGTTGTAGGTCCCAAAACTTGTCTACATATTTGTGAATGGATTCATAGCAAGAGAGCTTTAAGCTTCGCCATTCGGTGAGTACTTTGTCTTTGGCATCGGTGGCCAAAAACTGCTTCATTAATGGAAGCTCTTAAAGGTTTCCATGTTCGTGGAGCTTCACCGTTGGCTCGTAGGTTAGACCACCATTGCTTGGTGGACTTTTGAAAGTGCATAGCTACATGGCGTAGCTTAGAGGACTCCGTGAAGCCCTCATCTCCAAACGCCGCATCAAATTTTTGGATAAAGGGTGCCATCATAGGTAAGGAAGGAGATGCTCTTCCCTCCCTCTTTGAACTTCTTGAGCTTGGACGACCTCTTCCACGCGGCATAGGATTTCCTATGGCCTCTTCTTTTGCCTGGTTCAAAGGTTGCACCATCACTTTCTTCAGAAGGTGAAGAATTTGAGGAAGGTGGAAAAGAGGGGGACCTATTTCTCGCCTTTTTCTTTTCTTGATCTTCATCGTCTTCACCATCACTTTCATAAGGGAAGGGGATGAAGAAGATGGAGAAGAGGGTGTCCTCTTTCTCACCTTTTTCTTCTCTTGCTTTTTGTCATCCCTCTTTGAATTATGGTGTGGAGAAGGGTGCGATGGTCTTCTCCATTTTGGAGGTGATGGAGAGCGTTTAGCCCGCCGTCTTCGTGGAGCCATCTCCGCCGAGGTGGCGGGAGACTCACTTCTTTCTCGTTCCTTCCGTGGAGGCTCTTGAGTTCTCCTTTGGGAAGGAGATGCATCATCAAGAAGTAAATTCTTGAGCCCTTCGTATGGATTCTCTTCTTCTTCCCGAATCAGAGAGAGACCTCTTTTGGAAGTCTCACAAGGAGGCTTCCTAGGTGTTCTCTCATCATGGTGATGAACTTGGAAAATCCATGAGCACGGAGCTGCCGTTCCACTTCACTTTGGAGAGATGGATTGCCCATGGCTTGTTGAAGCCTAGAAACAAGATACTTAACAAGCATTGGGGCATCATTAGTAGCTTGCTCATTAGCAAAATCAAAGTTATCAAAATTAATTTCACTCTCTTTACTATTGTCAACCATTCTAACAACTTTTAGGTGTAAACTTTTTAGGTGTACTTTGGCACTTCAAGCCCTAGTTGCTACTCCTCTTTACCCCTTTAGGAAAAGCACTCAAGCTACTGTACCCGTGGCTCGAATACCATTAATTGCAAGGAATAGAAGAGAGGGTCGTTCAACACCAAAACAGCACCGGCTCCTGTCAAGCTTCTAATAGGTCAATAGTGGTGAAGCCGTAGGCATGCCCCGTAGGACTCCCCTATTAAGACCATAGCTCTCGATGGTGATGCCCCGTTAGCTGAACAAAGGCAGGCGCACTACAAGGCTGAAAAATCCCTATTCTACTTACTCACGCACAATTAATAATACCAACCATTTATAGCTAGCTTGAGGACCTAGCAAGAAAAGAGAAACCTTGTGCTCTGATACCAATGTAACATTTAATGGCCTAAATACTTGTGTGTAGCGGAAATTAGCATGAACATAGTGGGTATTTGCTCATGCTCCACTCTCATTGGACCTCCCTAGGGCTAGCCAATGATAATTAAGCAGTATAAGTGATAGCCTTCTGACATATGTCCCCCTTTCCCTTTTGTGAGAGCTTTATACAATTAATAAATGAAACTAAACCCTCATTGGACCCCTTTGCCTCCTAGCCAATAGGAATCAGGCAAGCCATTGGGCTGCTAAATGCTCATTGGACCCCTTGGGAGACTGTCCAATAGTCTTCTAGAGAGCTTAATCCTCATTGGTTCTTTTATTAAGTGTTTTTAAATTAATTAAACTAGATTTACTCTAGCCTAATTCTCATTGGTCCACCTCCAAGGCCATCCAATAGGAATTGGGTACACCTTGTGGGCATCTGGGCTAGGGAGCTGACATGTGTCCCTCATTCCCTTTGTGTAAAGGGAGCTTGTGTGTGTGTGTGTGTGACTTTCTCTCTCATCCCCTACAATCAAGGCTCGCCCCCTCCTATGTAGGGATTTGTAAAGACTTTTGGGACACACACAAAGCATCCAATTCTCCCCATGGTTGACCTTTGGACACAACCTTTGAATTTTGGAACCTTAGCATTTTGGAAGTCCTAATGGGCTGAACCTTAGGGTCTTTTTAGCCCATTGTTGCACATGGCTCTTTTGCAGATGGCCCCCCCTTTGGATCCCTATTTTCCCTCCTTTGGATCCCTACTGTGGTCGGTCTACTAGCTTAACCAATATTCTAGCTTTTTCTCCCCTGGCACTACCCCATATTAAATAATCAATTTAACATGAGAAAATCATTTAGGAGAATTAGATATTGATTATTATGACAAAAGGTACCAAAAAGAGGCTTAGAAAAAAAAAAGTGTGGATGCCCTTTCAAAGTCAAAGTAGAATATCTTGACGGTAACAAAAAGGCCTCTATTTTGTTGTTTCCTCTTCTTGAAGGACATACCCCTGGCAGTCATGAGGATTTATACCACTTACCTGTCCATCCAAATGTGATTGAGTGTTGTATGGAAGATCTATTTGATGTTGGCAATGCACAAAGTGTTGCAAAGATGTCCTTATCAAAAGAGCAATTACATTATGAACGGTCTTCTTGCGTTGATCAAGTGACCTTCAGATTCTTTATGATACAAAAGGAAGTTTCATTGATGTCATTTCAAATATGAAATCAAGGTATTTATTGGGCTATCTCTTTGACTCAAGTACACTTTGTAATTTCTCGTGGTGAAACTAATGCATTTTAGGTATACTTCTCAATTTGTGCTCCAAGGAAAACTTTCTAGGGATGATTGGACGTGTATGTTGACCGAGGCTACAATGCTAAAGAAGCAGGGAAAGGTATCCATAATATTTTGTGCTCGTTTGGGAGAGTTGTAGTGACCAGAAGTTGTTTGAGCATAGTGCCTATTGAAGCTTTTTTTGTGAAAACATGCAGGTGTGCTACTACCAACCTTACAATCCTCATGCAACAAATGACAGTGAAAAGCCCTTTATTCTTATCATTCAAGAAAAATGGATGTTGGAAATGGCTATGCGATTCTCTTGGCATAACTCATGGGCTATTGATAGCACTTTTAAGACGAATGCATTTGGGCTACCACTAGATGCCGTTGTCTTGCCAAACCAACATGGTGTGGGTATTCCAATTTGGTTTATGATGTGCTCTAATGACCCAGGCTCAAACCATGAGAGGATAGCACTAGAGATAACATTATCTACAATCCTATCTAGAATGGGGAATGTTAGACCTACCGCCCTTGTCATTGACAAATCTGCTTTAGAGCTTGAAGCATTCTCAGAGGTCATCAATGGAGATGAATGTTGTTGGCATTCTTATGAAATGGGACCCCCAGAGCAACGTTTTTGCCACATTATTGTGTGTTGGTTCCACACAAAGAAAGCATGGGTGGAAAATCTTCTTCCAAAGGTTTGTGGATTCTTCTTTGTGAATGCAATGCATGTGTGGGTCTCTATGCACCTTGATAACCAATTGTTCTTGTATATGTAGGTACCAAAGGAGCTCCAAGATCATCTTTATTCATCAATCACAACACTTATGCATGCCTTCAACGAGCTAGAATTTGAGAATCACTACCAAGAACTTCTTCAACACTATGCAGCTCATGTTAATGTGCAGAGGTATTTGACAAATGGTTGGTGTGGACATGACTACCCATGGCGCACAAGATGGCCCAAGTTTGGTCGTTTATTCAACTATGGAAATGTTGACACTACCAACTTAGTGGAGAGATTGTGGCAATACATAAAGTATACCTTATTAGACGTGCGGATCAATAGATCTATTTCACTTCTAGTTACACTTGTCTTGATATTCTTCCACTCAATATATGAATTTACATTTGGTTTGCAATATGGTATGCTCTAGGAATTTTTGTGGTGCTCACACCAAATCAACCCCTAGTTCACCCTTAGTTCACTTTTAGTTCACCCTTAGATTACCCCTAGTTCACTCTAAGTTCACCATTCTCAGGCCAAAACCAATGCTCATCCCTAGTTCACCCTTAATCACCACTGTAGGGCCAAAACTCATGCTCTCGGGAATCATTCTCAGATTAGGTCCCTAGTTTATCCCTAGTTCACCCTTACTTTACCACTAAAAGGCCTAAACCATGTTCTCAGGAATCATTCTTAGATTAGGTCCCTAGTTCACCCCTAGTTCACCCTTAGTTCACCGCTGCAAGGCCCAAAACCATCCTCTCAAGAATCATTCTCAGACTTCCTCCCTAGTTTACCCCTAGTTCACCTTACTGCAATTTGATTTGGTCCTTAGTTCACCCCTAGTTCACCCTTAGATCACCCAGATTTCCTCCCTAGTTCACCCTTTGTGCACCCTTAGTTCACCCCTGGGTCACCCCTTATGACTAGTTTGTATCACAAATGGAGGCTTCGTTGTCATGTAATTTGCATTACCTTAGTTTAAGACTCAGCTCCTTATATTTTATAGCAATTCCTCGTTACCATTAGGACCTTTTACCCCTACAATAATTGGTCTATCATTTTGTGTTGATCACCCCATTTCTCGCTTTTCTCACCAACAATTATTGCACTAGCGTAATCTTCACTCGTAAGGTTTTGGCAACAAGTGCACCTACCTCAGTCACTCTTAGAGAATTAGAATCGATCTTAACACATCATTTCTTACATCTCACACATCATTTTTTACATCATAACACATCATTTCTCACATCTTAACACATCATTTCTTACCACACATGAAATAGACAAATTGCACGACATATTGGAGAGAAGAACGACATCCCTCTTAATATGTACAAAAGGTAGGCAATCAATAGCAAGAGTAGATGAACAGAGAGACATATTGGGGAACCAAGATGGATTATATTGCACTATGCTCTCATAAGATCTCAAAAGTTACATTACAAAACTTTTACATATAATAAAGCTATTTCCAATGCATGAGATAAAAAAGAGATGCTACATAGATATCCTAGTATGGGGTGTCCAAAACACATCATCCTTGCACTCCATCAAGTCCTAGAGACATTTTGCTCCATGCTATAAGCTCCTCTTTTAACCTTTGAACGGATTGGTGCTTGAACCAAGTCTTTGTGAGCTGTACATCAAACATAGAGAGTTAGTGAACCATGTAAATCACTAAAGATAGACCATCATATAAAGTTAAGTGTTTTTTCAATGAAAAACATTTACATACCTAGCTCTTTGATCGTTTGCCAAAGGCCCCAGCAATAAGATCCTTCATATAAGCCATAACATAAAACCCACAATCATGGGCCTTTGGTTGACGAGGAACCTAAAGACATGCATCAATTTTCAATAGTGAAAATTCATATAAATTGATCTTATCAACATGACAACACATACGTACAACACTTGAGCCATTGACACACCTCAGGTATTTCTAGTGGTGAAAGTCTTTTTCTCGGTTTTGCCATGAACTCTTTCAAACCCTCGTTCGAACAATTGTGAGATAGAATCTCAAGAACCCTACAAGGAAAGCTCTTAGATCCAACTCTCACCCAATAACCTCTATATTCCTTACCACATACATACCTATAAACACTAGCAAAATAGGTTGTGCCATTAGAATCCGGCAATGAATTGAAGTACATGATAGCATGTGAATCCCATGGAAATTTGTCAAGCTTTTTGAAGTGATTGTTGAAGATGACATAAAAGACCCAATGGTTCCTTAAACAAGACATAAATATGCAACAAATTAAGCATGACAACCAAAGGTACATCACATCACTTTCAAGCTAAAAGAAGATGAATAAAGCATATCTACTAACTATTGGTAGAAAAAGGAACCAATGTTGAGACATATCTAAACCTTGCAAGTAATTCTTGATAACTCCAATGTCTTCATGGTGACATAGTGTAACATAGTCATAGCATAAACTATCCATGAACCAAACTTTGTCTAAAATCTCTTTTGGCAATGTGTTTTCTATCCAACTATCACTATAAAAAACAAAGACATTGCGTTGAAAACTTACATAATACACGAAACATTTTTGAAAGCATACAAATGAGCTTTAAGCTATGCTTACATCATAAACAAGTTCATTTTTTTTGTGGAAGCTTTGGCATGAGAAATATCTTCAAGCATTTTCATGTCCACTTCCGAAATTATATTAGATCGATGAGATCTAAAGTGAATTGATGATCCACTTTCAAAACTATATGTCAAAGCAAATTCATGCATTAACAAATGATAGAGAATGTCAAACCTTTAGAAGATGGTAATATTCACCTTGCTTTTATGGACTCGTTGCCATTACTACTACTTGCTTCCAAGTTAATTCCCACGTTGCTTATCACCAAAGAAAGTGGCATGTCGCCTTTGCAAAGAGGAGAGTCACTAATCATTTGGATTTGCTTTGATGAACCAATGGTCACCCAAATCTGAAGTATATTGACAAGATCAAGAGAAGCCTAGTAACATTATCCACTATATGCATGATTTATATTTCTACAGGAACAAAGTTTTACCCGTTTTCCTCTTTGAATGGACAACAAATTTTCAAGCAAGGAAGCACCTAACGGTACGGGAGTACCCTCTATGAATTTCCTTTCTTTTCCTTGCTTCACGGGTGCAAGCAAAGGACCATGACCATCATCCAATGTGAAATTTGGCTACAAGACATGAAACTCATTTAACACCAAATTCAAAATCTGCATCATACCATACAATTAGTCATTTAAATAACGACACTACAAGCGACATACCGGAGTACATGCTTGCTCAATATCAACTTTCTCCTCTACTTTTTTGTCCTCTACGTTTTCCTCTTCTTTATGTATTTTTCCACCGGGGTTACGCTTCTAAAAAGAGTCGAGAGCGAAAAGCAAAAAAAACTTAATCCTTATAACAAATAAAATGTGATGGTTGCGATATATATGCTTACATTTATTTCGAAGCCACCATCAATCCGTTTTTGTATAGCCCCCATGCGTGCATCTTTTGTGCTCATGTAGTCCCCTAATGCATTGGCCATTTCTCTTTCTACAAAAGCTTCTTTCGACCCCTTTGCTAGCTTCTCACTCTTATCGAAAGCATTCCATTTTCGAAGCAAGGACTTCTCCCTCCCTTGTAGAAACTTTGATTTGTTTCTCTCGAACTTATAAGCCATCCTTGAACCGCACCTTTGATTGCTTCTTGTATGTGTTTGCCCTTGACGAAGTCCGATTCATCATGCCTCGAGGTCGACCACCCTTGCGTAGCGGGATATCACACTCGGTGCCATGATCATCTCAAAGGTGCTCCATCATGTCGACCCTCTTCTCATAACATATTTTGTTAGCCCAGCACTCTTCCGTTGCAATGCATTGACGAGTTTTTCTCCCATTGTCACGCACAATTTCGATGTAGAGCGGCCTCGTATCTTCCATCCCTCGCGATTCTTTGTTTGTGAGCTTCTTGAAGCGGACACTTAATTGAATGCTCCTCTTCCTAAAGCTTAATTGAATGCTCCTCCCCCTAAAGCTTAGGCACAGAGCTGAGGGTATAAGAGAGTATAAGGCATGGTATTAGGCTGTTGTAAACATATAGTGCAATCTTTGCTTCACGGGTCTCCGAGCATATGATACAATCGTAAGTCGCAATGCTTCAACAAGGTAATAAGCATAAGCAAAAATTAAGGAACTAAGGTTGCAAGCAGCATATGAAGCACCCGGAATCAATCGTTGCACGCACCGAAGGCGATGAGCAAGAGGAACTAGTGGTGATTCCCGGGTGATGCAGGCTCGCGCAAGGGCTGACCCGATCATCACTAGAAACCAGGTGATTCCCGGGTGCTGCAGGCCCACTGGGGACCTACCTGACGCAGGAGAACGCACGCAGGTGAACAAAGGGAGGAACGCAGGGGAGGAGAACGCAGGGAGACACGCAATCCAAAACGCAGGGCGCAATAGGGCCTAGTTCACCCTCCACATTGCACGCCAAGGGGGCATTGAATAGGGAGAAGTCCTTGCTTCGAAAATGGAATGCTTTCGATAAGAGTGAGAAGCTAGAAAAGGGATCGAAAGAAGCTTTTGTAGAAAGAGAAATGGCCAATGCATTAGGGGACTACATGAGCACAAAAGATGCACGCATGGCGGCTATAAAAAAACGGATCGATGGTGGCTTCGAAATGAATGTCAACCATCACATTTTATTTGTTATAAGGATTAAGTTTTTTTTGCTTTTCGCTCTCGACTATTTTTAGAAGCGTAACCCCGGTGGAGAAATACATAAAGAAGAGGAAAATGTAGAGGACAAAAAAGTAGAGGAGAAAGTTGGCATTGAGCAAGCATGTACTCCGATATGTTGCATGTAGTGTCGTCATTTAAATGACTAATTGTATGGTATGATGCAGATTTTGAATTTGGTGTTAAATGAGTTACATGTCTTGTAGCCAAATCTCACATTGGATGATGGTCATGGTCCTTTGCTTGCACCCGTGAAGTAAGGAAAAAAAAGGAAATTCATAGAGGGTACTCCCGTACCGTTAGGTGCTTCCTTGCTTGAAAATTCGTTGTCCATTCAAAGAGGAAAACGTGTAAAACTTTATTCATGTAGAAATATAAATCATGCATATAGTAGATAATGTTACTTAGCTTCTCTTGATCTTGTCAATATACTTCAAATTCGGGTGACCATTGGTTTGTCAAAGCAAATCCAAATGATTAGTGACTCTCCTCTTTGCAAAGGCGACATGCCACTTTCTTTGGTGATAAGCAACGTGGGAATTAACTTGGAAGCAAGTAGTAGTAATGGCAATGAGTCCATAAAAGCAAGGTGAATATTACCATCTTCTAAAGGTTTGACATTCTCTATCATTTGTTAATGTATGAATTTGCTTTGACATATAGTTTTGAAAGTGGATCATCAATTCACTTTAGATCTCATCGATCTAATATAATTTCGGAAGTGGACATGAAAATGCTTGAAGATATTTCTCATGCCAAAGCTTCCACAAAAAAAATGAACTTGTTTATGATGTAAGCATAGCTTAAAGCTCATTTGTATGCTTTCAAAAATGTTTCGTGTATTATGTAAGTTTTCAACGCAATGTCTTTGTTTTTTATAGTGATAGTTGGATAGAAAACACATTGCCAAAAGAGATTTTAGACAAAGTTTGGTTCATGGATAGTTTATGCTATGACTATGTTACACTACGTCACCATGAAGACATTGGAGTTATCAAGAATTACTTGAAAGGTTTAGATATGTCTCAACATTGGTTCCTTTTTCTACCAATAGTTAGTAGATATGCTTTATTCATTTTCTTTTAGCTTGAAAGTGATGTGATGTACCTTTGGTTGTCATGCTTAATTTGTTGCATATTTATGTCTTGTTTAAGGAACCATTGGGTCTTTTATGTCATCTTCAACAATCACTTCAAAAAGCTTGACAAATTTCCATGGGATTCACATGCTATCATGTACTTCAATTCATTGCCGGATTCTAATGGCACAACCTATTTTGCTAGTGTTTATAGGTATGTATGTGGTAAGGAATATAGAGGTTATTGGGTGAGAGTTGGATCTAAGAGCTTTCCTTGTAGGGTTCTTGAGATTCTATCTCACAATTGTTCGAACGAGGGTTTGAAAGAGTTCATGGCAAAACCGAGAAAAAGACTTTCACCACTAGAAATACCTGAGGTGTGTCAATGGCTCAAGTGTTGTACGCATGTGTTGTCATGTTGATAAGATCAATTTATATGATTTTTCACTATTGAAAATTGATGCATGTCTTTAGGTTCCTCGTCAACCAAATGCCCATGATTGTGGGTTTTATGTTATGGCTTATATGAAGCATCTTATTGTTGGGGCCTTTGGCAAACGATCAAAGAGCTAGGTATGTAAATGTTTTTCATTGAAAAAACACTTAACTTTATGTGATGGTCTATCTTTAGTGATTTACATGGTTCACTAACTCTCTATGTTTGATGTACAGCTCACAAAGACATGGTTCAAGCACCAATCCGTTCAAAGGCTAAAAGAGGAGCTTATAGCATGGAGCAAAATGTCTCTAGGACTTGATGGAGTGCAAGGATGATGTGTTTTGGACACCCCATACTAGGATATCTATGTAGCATCTCTTTTTTATCTCATGCGTTGGAAATCGCTTTATTATATGTAAAAATTTTGTGATGTAATTTTTGAGATCTTATGAGAGCATAGTGCAACATAATCCATCTTGGTTCCTCCAATATGTCTCTCTGTGCATCTACTCTTGCTATTGATTGCCTACCTTTTGTACATATTAAGAGGGATGTCGTTCTTCTCTCCAATATGTCGTCCAATTTGTCTATTTCATGTGTGGTAAGAAATGATGTGTTAAGACGTGAGAAATGATGTGTGAGATGTAAGAAATGATGTGTTAAGATCGATTCTAATTCTCTAAGAGTGACCGAGGTAGGTGCACTTGTTGCCAAAACCTTACGAGTGAAGATTGCGCTAGTACAATAATTGTTGGTGAGAAAAGCGAGAAATGGGGTGATCAACACAAAATGATAGACCAATTATTGTAGGGGTAAAAGGCCCAAATGGTAACAAGGAATTGATATAAAATATATGGAGCCGAGTCTTGAACTAAGGTAATGCAAATTACATGACAACGAAGCTTCCATTTGTGATATTTCCAAGTCTTTGAGAGCTGGGCAAACCTTCGAGAGTTACCGAGAACAGACTGGAGAGTCTGCTTCCTCAAGATCAGCACAAGCAACTGACTACCTATACATCACTGACAAAGGCCTTCATTCAGAGATTCAAAGAGCAAAAAACAGATGATGAGTTACTTAGTCAGTTGGGGAAGATAAAACAGAAAAAGACCAGCATTAGACAATTTGTGGAGGAGATTTAGAGGTTTAGCCAGACAATTATCCTCCCTACCCGGGAAATTCAAGATTTGTGCATTCATTGTAGGGAGAGCACCATTCCACCAGTGAATGCAGGAGATGTGATTACTGTGAGCGGAGGGGGCATTTATGGCAGGAATGCCCTATCAGACTACCCCGCATACCACTTGTAAGAATAGCAGCCCCTGAGTCACAGACAGCACCACAACCAGCTCAACCATCAAACAATGAAAGGAGACCATACCCCAGGCCAGCACCACGAACGCTGAAGTGCTGGAGATGCGGGAAAGAGGGGCATTTTGCAAGAGACTGCACAGAACCACTAGCAAACCAATAGCCCAGTAACCCCAGGAACATTAACTATCCCAGGGTCAACTTGGTGGTGCCAGAGGTAGCTACAGTAACAAGATCCAAGGACCAGGAATAGCCAGTCAAAGGAAAAACTCATCCAACCAAAGTCTGGCAAAAGCTGAAAAAGGAGGCTGTTCAAATCACTAAAGAGCTACAAAAGCAAGCTCCAGGCATTCCCAGCCAACCAGATCAGAAAGGTCCGAGTAAGAAGACATGGGCACAAAAACTAACTAGCGAAGATGACCAGGAAAAACTGGACCCTGTCAACCCAGGATCAGCAGGCATGATCTATCAAGAAACTCAAGGCGTTGATCAGGCAAGGCAACCAGCGGAGCCCGAAACAGTCAGAAGCAACCTTTGGAAGAGTGTAATGGACAGAGTCGATAAATTATTACTAGAAATGTCCAGATTAATTCAAGTGGTTCCAGAAATAAAAAAACTACTGGAAAAAGAGGGCCTGAAGGACGAGGTGAATAGAACTCGGATCCGAGACGATCAGGCACAAGTAGTAACTGTGGAGTGCAAGGTCTGGAAACACTGGAAACCAGTCGATAAAGCAACCCTAGATGGTGGGGTTGGGGTAAACATCATGTCAGAAAGGATCAGGAAGCACCTGGGTTTGAAATACAGACCAGCACCCTTCAGGTTGCGAATGGTAGACCAGACCATATCAGACCCACTGGGAATGGTAGAAGATGTACCCATTCAAGTAGGAGTCGTCAAGTTTTTCACTTATTCCTGATACTGGACGTGGGGACATCATATGACATACTTTTGGGTGACCTTGGCTGAGAACCGTAGGAGCAGTGCATGACTAGGGCACCAATGAACTGACAATGAAGATATAGAATCGAAAGATCGCTGTGTCGACATCGGCCACCATTATTCCAAGGGTATATCGCACAGGAGAAATATTTTTCTCAGAAGCCCAGGAGTTATGGAAGAAATTAGAAAATAGCAGCATAATCCCCATGGCTGTTGGGATCCTCGTGAGAGGGAGCTTTTTCCCCGGCGGCCGACGGCCCTCCCGCGGTCCATCTTGCCTCAAGCGCCCCATGCGTGGGCTGTCCCTCATGCCCGCCGGCTCCCCACGTTCCCATTCCACCCACAGGCCTCTAGCCTCATATCCCAACGTGGAGGGTGCTTGAGGGGGACCCCGGGTCCATGGTGCCCCGTTTCGGTGAATTGCCCCTCTCTGCGGCCATGCTCCCCGCGGGCCTCCGTATGACCACCTGTGGAACCGTCAACACGGCTCCGGGAGCCCCCGAAAGGCATTTTGCAAAGTGAGAGCCCCGCTTGGGCCGTGGCTAGGTCCCCGGGGTCCCGTGGTCCAAATCGGCCCTGGAAGCGCCCGCGGGGCCGTTTCGGCATTTTTCACAGTTTTTGGAACCGCGGCTCCCTGACGGGACCGACGGGTGATTCTTGAGAGAGATTTCTATCTCAAAGCCTTGTGGCTTGGGCGGTATGCTTGAGCGCCCCGAATTAAAGTACTTATATGGGAGTAGTACTCCACTCTTGGTGATCCGTGCGCATCCTGCCGGGGTAGCTGAGAGGGGGCCGGTTGTTTAACCGGAGCCGGGGTGGCAATCCTCACATCTATAAAACCATCTACCCATATTAGGTTGGAGTTAGGTTAACCCAATCTTCAGAGGCGCCAGAGGGGCCTCCGTCCCTTTTTGTAATCATCTTTTTGGAATCAATACAAAAGCGCCCGTCACGGCTTGTTCTCCAATTCTTGTCTCGCGCGTCCCATTTGAAATACTTGCTCAAAGTGTTGTGAAGTCGGCTAACTTGTGTTCAGGTGAAGGATCGGCGAACGCGCGCGGCCCCTAAGTCCCTTTTACGGGCCGCTCTCCAGGGTCCCGTAACACTTGGTATCAGAGCTAGAAAATCAAAGCCAGTCTATGCCTAGTAGAGGGGCACAGAGACCCACTGGAAGTGATTCGAGCAACACGTCCCTACCCGCTGCAAGATTGGAAGAGATCACAGAGGACGGGGTAGTTGACTCTTGGGAGTATTCCAAGTGGATACGCTCGCAAGGGAGGCTACAACACCTAGACCCTATCAACGAAGCCGACCCAGAGTTTGAGCCCACGCCTTCGTCTCCTAACAAAATGAGTCACCCGGACGAAGACTCGTTTCACGGAGCGGGAGATGACCCTCCCCGAGAAGACAGAATGAACCAGTTGGAGTCTCTGATAGAGACCCAAGCCGCGCTCATGCAACAGCTCGTACAGATCAACCTGATGAACGCCCAAGCCGCTCAGAATGCCCCAGTTGACAAAGGAAAAGGACATGCAAGCACGTCAAGAATTCCCGCGAGTGGGAGTGATGGAATGGGGAGCTTCAAGCCTATCAAGCCGGTCCCTACTCGGGCCAACGGGACTCTCTACTACTAGAAAAATGGATTCGCGACTCTGAGAGGAGCTTCCGCACCAGCAAAATGGAAGAAGGCTTATGGCCGTCCGTAGTGTCTCACTTCCTAGAAGGGGACGCTTACAATTGGTTCCTACTAGAGGAAAGGAAAAATCCATATATCACATGGACCCGCCTCAAGGCTAAGATGCGGGACTACTTCGTTCCGAAGAATGAGGATTTCAGACATCTGGACGAATGGAGGACCCTGTCCCACGGGGAGAGCAAGTTGCAAGAATATGTGTCCAAGTACAGGCAGTCTATGTTGAAAGTGGAGCAGATGACTTGGGAAAGAGTCAGTGTGACATGAAACGTTTCGTGGTTTTGGTCATTTCGGGGTTTCGAGGTTTTAAAACGTTTCGTTTCATAGCGTCAAAAACATGAAACAGGTTTCATAAACAACATTAAATTATATATTAATAAAATATGATAAATATGTATATAATGTAGCACACATGACTCTAGACTTTAATGTCCACGAGAGAGAGAGAGAGAGAGAGAGAGAGAGAGAGAGAGAGAGAGACGTGCTCACTGCTCAGTGCTCACTGCTTAGAAGCGACTTCAAGCGAGCACGATCAAAGAGATGTTCAGTATTGATGAAAGTTAAAACACAGCCACTAGTTTCATGAATCATAACTGATGCATCATTGATTCATTTAGCAAAGTCCTTCTATTGAACAAAGTTTCTGGAAAAAAAGCCCCAATTTTAAAGGTTTCATAAAAAATGCATGTCCGTTTCATGCGTTTCGGCAAAACGTTTCATAGAGTTCGGGGTTTCGGGGTTTCATCCGCATGAAACGCGTTTTTATGTCACACTTGAAAGAGTGAGGCTCCATGGTTTCCTTTATGGGCTCAAGGATTGGGCCCGTAGAGAGATTGAAAAGCAAAATCCTACCGACTACATGGCAGTATTAACCATGGCAGAAAGACTAGTGGACTCCGACTTACGCCGAAAACGGGCCACCAACACAAGGACTGGGGCAAGTGGAACTACCCCTGCGAATTCAAACAAAAGTCAGACTTCAGCTGGCCCTCAGAGAAGTGAGCCCGCAGGTAACACATCGAGCCAGACCCGACCATACGGAGGTTTTCGTAATAACGCTCTAAGTAGCAACAGCAGCTCGTCAGTCAGTAGGAACTTCTCAGTAAACCAACAAGGAGGGACTGCTCAACGGACGCTGCCTTGGAGAGCAACCCCGACCCGAGCCTGCCGTAACTGTGGGGGTGCTCACTGGGATAGTGACTGTCACAAGGTTAACTCAAAGTCTCGAGCTCACTCCACTTGGGCCAATGAGTCTAACGCGGATAGAGCAGAAACATCGCAAGTACAGATCACCGAAATCACTGAGCAAGAAGCAGAAAGCGGACCCAAGGAGTCTACTGAAGGAACAATCCGCGTAGGAGCCGGGTCCCCAGGGTCCCATGGTCCAAATCGGCTCAGGAAGCGCCCGCGGAGCCGTTTCGGCATTTTTCACAGTTTTTGGAATCGCGGACGGGACCGACGGGTGATTCTTGAGAGGGATTTCTATCCCAAAGACTTGGGTCTTGGGCGGTATGCCTGAGCGCCCCGAATTAAAGTACTTTCATGAGAGTAGTACTCCACTCTTGGTGATCCGTGCGTATCTTGCCGGGGTAGCTGAGAGGGGGCCGGTTGTTTAACCGGAGCTGAGGTGGCAATCCTCACATCTATAAAACCATCTACCCATATTAGGTTGGAGTTAGGTTAACCCAGTCTTCAGAGGCGCCCGAGGGGCCTCCGTCTCTTTTTGTAATCATCTTTTTGGAATCAATACAAAAGCGCCCGTCTCATGGGCTTGTTCTCCAATTCTTGTCTCGCGCGTCCCATTTGAAATACTTGCTCAAAGTGTTGTGAAGTCGGCTAACTTGTGTTCAGGTGAAGGATCGGCGAACGCGCACGGCCCCTAAGTCCCTTTTACGAGCCGCTCTCCAGGGTCCCGTAACAATGGCAACCCTAGATTTAAACTGGTGATTGCTGACGTGAAGCTGGCAGCTCAACAGGGGATGTTCCCAGCTCACTTCAGGAACACTGAAGAAGGCATCAAGCAAGTCAGCTACATGGCCAGCCAGGACATGACTGGGGACGAAGTGGAGGAGGTGAGAGGACAGTAAGACTGAACAAGTTACTATCAAAGGAGATTAAACGTGCTTTAACAACCTTATTCCAAGAATTTAGAAATTTGTTTGCATGGGACCACACTGAGCTAAAAGGCATTGACCCAAGGGTGTGTCAACACAAGATACCACTGAAAATGGATGCCAGACCTATTAGAATGCAAAGGTACAGAATGAATCCAAAGTCAGAGAAGAGATAAATGCGTTGCTGAAAGCTTTCATTGCTGTAGTGGAAAGCAGCAACTGGTTGTTTCTCATAGTGGTAGTCCCAAAGAAGAATGCAAACTGAGGATCTTTGTGGATTTCAGGTAGCTGAACAATCAGACCATCAAGGACCCATTTCCCTTACCCTTCACTGATACCATATTGGATCAAGTAGCTGGATATGACATGTATAGCTTCCTGGATGGGTATAGTGGGTATAACCAAATTAAACTAGCTGAGGAAGACAGAAAAATAACGCCATTCATAACCGAATGAGGCGCATTCGTTTACTTGGTGATGCCATTTGGATTATGCAATGCACCGACGACATTCCAGAGAGCAATGATGACAACATTCTCAGAATACCTTCAGAAGTTCATGGCCATTTTTATGGATGCTTTATGGTATATTCTAGTTCAGAGAAACACCTCAAATGTCTGAGGTTGATGTTTGAAAAGTGTAGGGAAATGAGGGTTTGCCTGAATCAATACAAGTGCTTGTTTGGCGCTTACAAGGGGATGTTGTTGGGACGTGTGGTGTCCAAAGAAGAGATTGAGATGTCAGAAGACAAAATAAGAGTCATTCAGGAGGCTTTGGCGCAACCAATGCCAATGAAGGATCAAGCTTTCTGGGATATGTCAACTTTTATAGAAGATTTGTGGACAGTTAGCTGAGCTAGCGGCTCCCATGTATGCACTAACTAAAAAAGATGCGATCTTTTGCTGGGACGAGGCATGCGAAGCAGGGTTTGAAGCCATCAAGAGAATCATTTCAAAGAAACCCATTCTGAGGCAACCAAGGAGGGATCTGATCTTTCATGTACATGTAGATACATCAGGGGTAGCCTTAGGAGCTATACTGGCGCTACCTGAAGGAGAAACAGATCTCCCAATATATTTTGCAAGGAGGAGGTTTTCCCAAGCAGAACAAGCATACACCACCATGGAACGGGAGGCTGTGGGAATGGTGTTTGCGGTACAAAAATTCAAACATTAGTTGTTGGGAAACTTCTTCATTTTCTGAGTGGATCGTCAGGCGCTGTTGTACTTGATTAACTAAGTGGTCATTCAAGGAAGGCTCTTTAGGTGGATGTTAACACTTCAGGAGTTATTCAAAATTATACACAAGCCAAGCAAGAATCACTTTGGGATAGATTTCTTGTTTAGAGCAACTCCAGCAGATAACATCATCACAATGAATAATGACCTTCGGGATGCAGCACTCTTCAGAATTGAAGAGTGACATGGGTGGAGGAGAAATGATACCTACTTACAGACGGGAGAACTTCCAGCCAGATGGCCTAGGAGGAGAAAGAGAGCCTTAATCATTCACGCTAGGAACTTCACCTGGTCGGCGAGAGCTCTATACAAACTGGGGAAAGATGGTATACTGAGAAGGTGCGTGCCTAAGCATGAAAGAATTGGGTTACTCGAAGAAGCTCATGAGGGAGAATCAAGAGGGCACATGTCAAGGGAGGTAATGGCCCGAAAGCTCATACAAGCTAGTTACTGGTGGGAATCCTTATTCAGAGATCCCAAGAATGGGCCAAGGGGTGTGACAAATGTCAATAGAGGGTAGAAAGACCATTGCCCAGAGACATGGGACCATTGCACTCCATTCAGCCTTTGGCACCATTCATGAAATGGGGCATTGATTTCATGGGACCATTCAAGACTATGGGGAAATACAGATACAGTGTAGCGGCCATTGACTATGTTACTAAATGAGTGGAAGCCAAAGCACTCACTAGTAACACAGCCAAGAAAACTGCAAACTTTTTGTATGAGAATATTATCGCCAGATACAGTTGTCCATTGGAATTGGTCAGTGACCACGGAACACACTTCTTGAATGAAAGAGTGGAGGCACTAACTGTAGTATTCAGGGTTAAGCATCAAAATCAAGAACGTATTATCCCAGATGCAATGGACAGGCGGAGAGCACAAATAAGGTTCTGAAAAAGATACTCACAAAGATGGCGTAGACAATGAAGGGTCCCTAGAATATGCAATTGAGCTCACCCATTGTGGGCATACAAAACAGCTTTCAAGGTCTCCACGAAGCAGACACCGTCCCGCCTGGCTTTTGGTCAAGCAGCTGTGGTGCCATTTGAATTCACCATCCCAGCGTTACGAACCTCAGTCCAACATCTGGAATTAGAGAAGCTGGACGAGCAGCGCCAGCGAGAACTATGGAAACAGGAAGTGGCTCATAAGAAGATGAGGCGTACCATGACAGAAAACTAAAGGCTAAAAGTCTGAAGGAGGGGGACCTAGTGTTATGGTTCCAAGAGAATCTGGACACTAAAAAGAAAAGTTTTACTACTGGGTGGTCGGGGCCATATGTGCTTTTCAGGCTACATGACAATGGCTCCACCAAGCTGAGGGACTAGAATTACCAGACAGGGTGAACATAGGCAAGCTCAAAAAGTATCATATTAACCAAACTCAACTCCTGGACCAGGAAATTCAGAATCCAAGCAGTCCAAGGGAAACTCTGGCAGACACCCAGATATCACATCAAGACGGCCACAAAAAGAGGGGTCAGCTGGAAGATCAGGAAGATCCCAGGATGGAAAACGGCTCAAGAGACCAGACCAAAACCCAACCGAAAAGGGAAACCGGGGATTTTCAACATGAAGACCAGCGGGGTGAGCCTCGGGCTGCAGACCAAGAACACCTCGAGGAAAAAAGCCAGCACAAGGGGCTGCAATCCAAAGAACATCAGAGGGTGAGGGAGCCAATAATAACAAGGGCAAAAAGCAGGAAACAGGGCGACCAGAGGTATGGTGATCAGACTCCTACAGCTGACGTGGCATTAACTAGGCCGGACCCCAAATCCTCGAAGAGTGTGGCGCATTAACTGCAGAACATGCACACTTCTTTCCATCATTATATGGTGTCTTATGATGGGATTGTTTGCTCGCATGTCGATGGCAAGAAAAGTGAGCCCAAAAGAGCAAAACGCATACCATAACCCGCTCACAAGCTCTACGCAAGAACCCCCTCACTCTCTACTAGCATCCTCTACCGTCAAGGTTGCTGGTCGGGGGGCACTGCATCCTCGCCGTTGATCTGGACTGCATTACTGCGCAGAATAAACCTGCAGAGCTGCTCGATGCATGACAGGTCAGCAATCACAGAGCAGTTGACAGTCTGCAACCAATCAACGGTCTCCAACTCGGTCACTAGAATGCGATCTCATCATTGCCAATCATTGCATGCCACCTCCGCAGTCGGAATCAATAATGCCATAATTATTGCCCCCCATTCAATCATTTGAAGCCAAGTCAGCGCACGGAATACCTGCCTCCTCCTCGAGTCCTCCAATTAGTGCAAGCCAAATCAGCGTACGTAATAAACTTCTGCAAAAAAAAAAAATCTTGCTGCTCCAGCTGCTCTCGAGTCTCGCCTTGTCAAAACACATTGCATGAACTGTCGTACGCTATCACACGCAACTGCACAATGCAGACAACACTCGCTTGGCCCCCCTCCCAGCGACCTTGACGGCCAGGAATGGTCATTTACTGACCATTCCCATAACATTGACTCCCACCGGTCGCCATGGGGTCGTCAATATTATGCCATTCCCTACCCCATCTCTGTCCCTTGCAGCCAAATCACTCTTTGTGAAACCTTAAACCCTACCACGTCATCTGTTTCTGCAGCATCTTCTTCTCTCCAGTCTGAACAGAGAGCCATGGCCTCATTGTCGCAAACTAAAGCCATACCAAAACCGGTAAAGATGAAAGTTCCTTCTTTCACAGAGGTGGAGAAGGAGCAGTTTGAATAGGCAGGATAGAAACAGTTCTACGAAGTTATGCAGAGACCTGTGGACGAGTCGATAGCGGAAGAAGCTGCAAGAAATTATGACAACGTCACCATGCAAGTTGCAACGAGAGGGGTGACTGTTGACACTGAGGGCTACCAAGGCACAACTAAGCCAACATCTGGGGGTCCCTCTTAAACCATCGGCGGTTGCAAGGATTCCAGACAAGGTGGCACGCTATCTAGACGAACCAAAAGAGGCCACAGAGAAGAGGAAAAAGAGGGAACTCAAGGCATACCAACCAGTGCTCCCCAAAAAAACCTAGGTTTAGTGTAATCCCACCTACAAATTTTGAAATTTACCTCTAAATTTTATTTTTGAAGGTGAGAAAACCTTCAAATTTTGTTATTTTACCTCTGTTGTTTCATGTTTGCCAAGTCTTTGGAAAAAAGTTTTTTCGAGCACTGATACCAACGGCTAAGATCATTTGAGCACAACAAACTCATGAGATTTGTGGCTCAGGCGATTTGCGAGCATGTCTTCATGGATGCAGCCCGGGTGTTTGAGGGAGGACAGGGGGGACTGGGCCAAATTGCTGGAAAAAGCCATGGCTACACAGATGCAGAATGTGACTGAGAAAGGCCAGAAGCTTTATACATGTATCTGGCAGGAGCTGTACTACAAGGAAGAATCCAGTGAGTCAGCTAAATAAAAGGAGTCGGGAGGGGGAGTCGGACAAGAAACGAGGAGAAAAGAGGCGAAAATTGGAAAAAAAACCCCAAGTCAGGTAAAACCCAGCTCGACGCAAACCAGTTACAGAGAGGGGCAAAAACCCTTACATTCCTGAAGGGAGCAGAAGCCAAATCAGAACCAACTGGTAGTCAGGAGGTGCACAAGGAGAAACTAAGTATGCTGATCAGCACCTGGACCACGAACAAGCCTCCGCCATCGTCGGGACCACTGGATAGAATGCAGACGCCTAGCTCAGCTGGACGGTGACGGGCCTGGACCATCAGACGAAAAGGAGAAAGGAGGTAGGCTAATTGACCTGGAAGAGGAGGAAGGAACATAACACGCTGAACCAACCTTGGTACACCTGGGCACAAATAAATGAGAAGCTGACAACACCCAGGCTCGCTCTGAAAGTTTGGAAACATGAGTCCCCAGTGCCCCTCGTTACTAATTGACATTGACACCTCCATTTGGGAGGTGGGATCAATGGCTCACAATCACTGGTTGATCGTGACTGTTGGATTGCCTACGGAATGCAAAGATTCCCACTTTCTCAGATCCGGGACTTGAACCCAGTACCCTCTCCCCCACTGGATTGACTCTAACCACTAGGTTAACGCGCATTCGTTGGAAGGTGTGTGTGGGATAAGTTTATAGATTACGGCGTTGCGGACAAGTTTACACCTAGTTCGCACTGAGTTCACACTAAATTTGGTGTGGTGTGCAGGCCCTCCCCAGTTCACACCTAGTTCATACCGTGTTCACGTCGAGTTCACACTAAATTTGGTGTGGTGCACATATCTCCGAGTTCACGCTTAGTTCACACCTAGTTCAAATGTCGATCGGACGGCCCGGATTGCGTCCACCTCACGACGCCTACTGTGGGTCATTGATCCCACCTCCCTGGGGAGGTGTCATTTAGTAACGAGGCCCATTGCCCATAGGTGACGTTGCCTTTTTAGAAAGTACCAGCTATAACCCTGCTGGAACAAGGAACCCCATATAGTAAAAGGGAGGCTGCATTAAGGGCCATGATGATAGCCCTCACTTCAATAGCTCTCAGGCCCAAACCATAGTATCAAACATTCAAGAGGGACCGAGCGCATCAAGACTAAAAGAGGAGAATGAAAGTTGCAGCAGGCCAACAAGGACCTAACAGAGAGGGTGAAAAGGCTGGAAGGGGAAATGTTGTCTAAGAGGGCTCCCCCATAGGCCCTTTAAAGGGTGGTCCGCTTAAATGGCCATTGGGGAATTTGAGGGCCCTTTAGCTGGAAGGGTAGCGCCCCATACTCTTGGCGTAGCCGGTAGTCAACCTCTAGAACCTTCCCGAACCAACTATTGCTCATGGATCACCTACTACAGCTCAACCTTCAGCCTGACTTCCATTACCTTGTCTACTATACTGCAGTCATACTTCCTACCTTCCTCGCCAACTCTGCCAAAGCCTCGATTGCCTCACCTTGCTGTTCTGGGTACGTTTACTGTCAACCTCTCTCTCTCTCTCTCTCTCTCTCTCTCTCTCTCTCTCTCTCTCTCTCTCTCTCTCTCTCTCTCACACACACACACACACACACACACACACAATTCCTGAGAAGAAGGATCTCATGCAAGCAATGTAGCTCGTCTCTCTCTCTCTCTCTCTCTCTCTCTCTCTCTCTCTCTCTCTCTCTCTCTCTCTCTCTCTCTCTCTCTCTCTCACACACACACACACACACACACACACACACACACACACAAACACACAGAACTTACGTTCATTTCATACAGCAGCATTTCAAGGAGCATCAATTTGCTCCTAAACAGATTCTTCTACTTTCCAACTATTGTTTTATGGATGTGCTGCTAATCGTCGAGCAAGCCATTGGCGCAGTGATCATGGCTACTACAAGAATAGTGCTGAATCATTGGCTCGAAACAATGTCTTACATGCAGTGCGACTCCCAGCTCGTAGAGCTCGATGCATACAGCAAAGATGAAGAGGACGTCATCGAGGTTGTTCTTTCGGTGGTTCAGCTATGTGCGGCTGCATGTGCCCTTGCACAACGGGCTCGCAAGCGCTCCGCCGTGGGAGTTTGGTACGTGAAGCCACGTAGTCAGCACTTTTGGCAAACCTTTCTCAGTTACACTGAAGGAGACGAAATCCGCTTCGAGGAGAATATGAGAATCCCTAGAGCTTGCTTCACTTACGTCTACAACTTGGTGGCAGCCGACTTGCAACAAAAACCCATTGGTATGACAAAAATCACAATTACTCTATGACATTGCAAGCTGTGGTGGATAGTGACATGCGATTCTTGGATATCTTGTGTGGCATGCCAGGAGTCTGCAATGACATACGCATCCTAAGAAACTCCAATTTGTACATGCGGGCACAAAGTAATGCTATCTTGAATGGGCCTTCCATTCTATACAGGAGGCAACGTCGCATACAGGAATATATACTTGGTGATGGGGGCTACCTGAATTTTCCCTGGCTGGTCATGCCATTTCCTGGACCTAACATTGACGAGCACACACAAAAGTTCAACTTCAAGCTCTCAAGCTCTAGGATTGTAGTGGAGAGAACTTTTGGTCGACTCAAGCAAATGTGGGGCTATCTACTTCAACGAATCAAACAACCAGATGTAGAGTTGCTGCCTAGGATAATTGCTACTTGTTGCATTCTACACAATATTTGGCTGCAATTAGGAGTCACGTATGATAGTGATGAGCCTGAGATGGTCGAGGAGCAAACGATGCATGTCCCAAGGGCAGAGGAGGCCATACTAGATGACACTAGGGAAATCCTATTCTCATACATGCGAGCAAGTCACATGGATTGATGTTTTGTACATGGTTGTGTGTTTGGAGATTGTGTGCTTCCCATGCCATAATAAGGGTTTCTTCATGTTGGGTCTAAATTATAATTCTCTTGGTTGTGTGTGTGTGTGTGTGTGTGTGTGTGCTAATCCTGATATCTCATGTCTCTAGCCAATAGTCCAAAGTCCTCTATGAATAGACAATAAAAGCGGCCTCGTACCACACAATATGAAGAGAATGACCAATGTGTTGTAATCTAGCTCTATATATTGACACAACTGGCAAATCCTGGCCTCTACTAGTACTCTTCTAGTCTCAATCTCGAACTGATGCAATCACAGATCATATCCCATGGGATAAATGAGTTTCCATATAGGTCGTCCTGATCACATATTAGTTGGCAAAGTTGCTCTCTATAGAAAGCCAAGTTGTTTACTGTGCTCCTGGTATCCACTTCAATCAGATCCTCAGTACGTATATCCCATGGGATAAATGAGTTTCCATATAGGACGGCCTAATCACATGTTAGATGGCGAAGTTGCTCTCTCTAGAAAGCCAAGCTGTTTACATGTGCTCCTGGTATCCACTTCAATCACATCCTCACATATGTACGAGTCTATTCATCTCTATCCGTGTGACAGATGGGGAGGGTGCATCCAAGGAGTACTGGAACGTAGGTTTGTCAATACGTATTGCATTTTGAGGCAGCCTTCGTATCGATCATGCAAGTTTTGGTAACTCGCCCTCTCATTCACTTGAAATTAGTAGATAGGTAGGAATAAAGGGTGCATATTGCAAATTAACATTCAGTAGTCACAGATGGTGCATGCCAATTCACAGTACCTTTTAAGGAGACAAGCAGGACCATGCATTGCCAAATACAACTTTCATAACGTAAGGAAATCACGGCAGGCTGAAAACTATGTTGGACTATGGGGCAAAAGATATACAATATTGGTCTCATTAGATTGGACATACAACATCGTTGCATGTGATGTCAACATATATCAACAAAAGAACTTCCAATTAACGACATCCTTTCCCACTTAAAATCATGAGTTTGTTCAGAATAAAATGGTCGCACAAATTTGTCATAAAGCAACATGATGATTGGAAAAGTAGGTAGAACATTGGGTTCAAAGGGGTACAAAGAGCGCATTACCGATGGCTCATTAGATTTTACATACACAATCAAGATTATCATTATAGCATACTCAGTCAATAGGCACGCAATAATGACTGAACTAGCCTCACCATACAATAAATTAAATCATGAGTACAGAACACTAATTAAAATGGTGATTCACATCCAAGTGCACAAGGACAATACTCATTGCTTAAATGAAAGGATATTGGAATGATTGTCCCTATACAAACTTAACTGGTACCAGATCAATAGTGAAAAATAGCTTGCAGAGGGGCAATTCACAAGGCCAATATAAGATTGTGCCTATATTTTTCCACTGGCTAGAAGCAAATTGGATTGATCATATCAACCAGATATATATATATATAGAGAGAGAGAGAGAGAGAAAGAGGGAGAGAGAGAGAGATGTAGTAGGGAACCGAACTTAAAAAACCGATCACTGCCGACTGCGAAGGCTGTCTCAAAGGCCACCGAGCGAACGAATCGAATCAGCCAGGTTGTCGAGAGAAGAGCATATTGATTGTGTGTTCTCTCGCGAAATCTGTCCTTGTGCCACTTCGATCTCCTCAAGCCGCTTCCCCCTAGCTTCGTCTCGTGCATCTTTTCTCCCCTCTGTATTGTCCATGAGAGAGATAAGTTTTCTCGTGGACTCTGCAATGTCCTTCATGCTACTGACATTCGTCCTCTCTCTCTTCTTCCTTGCGATCCCTGCTGATTGTGCATCGGTTGTGGCTTCACTACTTGCCGCCACCGTCGCATTCTGTTGAGGAGGGGTTTGCGGGTCCGTGGTGGGCTGATCATTGCTACTGGGATTGTCACCCTCATCACTTGCGAATCACATGTTACTTTCTATGCCAATCACATGTTACTTTAGAAACTGTTTTTTTTTCAAGAAACATGTACTTCTTACAATTTCAGGAAAACAATAGCATACCACTATCTATGCTAATCACATGTTACTTTAGAAATTGATTTTTTAAGGAAACATGCATTTCTTACAATTTCAGGGAAACAACAGCATACCAGCTAAAGGTGTCACATCGTCATCAAGGGAATCATACAAAAGACCGTTGACATCAACATTTCGCCGATCACCAAAGAGGTTATCCATCTTGTCATAAACCTCGAACGGGAAGTCTTCAGTAGGTAGTCCCTTCAGTCGCCTTTCGGCAAAATCCATTTGCCAATAGCTATTGGTGCTAGAAGGGATCTTCTTCTCATGATCTCGTACCCTAGTGAAGAGTGCATGAAGACGCTCCCACTTAGTCTTGCATTGGGATTTAGACTGATGAACACCATGGATGCGACATGTTTCCGCAATCGTATGCCAACGATCACGGGAGCGTATGTAAATACCACCCTCTTCTTTTCTCACTTCCAAGTCCTTCCTTGCCTCGAGTAGGACCATGACTTCTTGCAGGCGCCAATTGACACGAGATGTGGACTAAGAAGGATTTGGTGCAGTAGCACCTTCCATTGCCAGGCTTGCATTGCTTGAGACTACAACAGGAGCAACACCCCATTGAGGTGGTGCTATGGGAGGAGGCCTATGTTGATTTGGTTGAGAGGTAGTGGGGGGAAAGGGCGGACGCATAGTAGGGGTAGGCGGAGGCCTTGCGGTACGCGGAGCTGTGCGCGACGACGTCAAGCAGTGCAACGGTGGATTGGTTGTGCAAGCTGCTGCCGGCAGGACATTGAAGGGGCTGGTTTGTGTGCCAGGTCTTGGAATGGTAATGTGATCATGGCGCTCCACCCCGCTAGTGTTGAAGAATGGGGTAACTGGTGAGTCTTGCATACCCAGCATTGCCGCCACTCCTTCAAGGTCAACTCCTTCATGTATTTGCGTATCCATTGTTGGGACGGAAGAGGGCACCATGTCTGTGTCCTCCATCCACACCTTGTCGAGGTCGACAGGTGCACCATGGCTAGCCATCGGAAGCGAGTGATAGGTTTGAAGATCTCTGCAAGTACCAATTCAAGATGAACCCATCTCAAGCAAGTAGCCTAGAATTAAATCAAACACATATTGGCATCCATGAAACTTGATTTTTGTACATAGAATAGAAATTGGGAGAGGCATGAATCTCTAAATTAATTAGAGGTGCACATAGAAAGCAGAGAGAAAGCTTTTTTTCAAAATGCCATATAAAAGCTTTACCTGCAATACTCAGAAATCATATCTTGAACGACAACCTCTGCTTTTTTCGTTATTTGGAGAAGATGCCTCAGTCTGTGCAAGGTACGCTACCTCAGCAATTGACTATCACTTGCATGTTGAGCAAGGCCCTTCACCTGCGATATGAACAGGCGAGAGACGCAGCAGGAACGCGTCAGTCTTTCATGGTGTATTATAAAGAGAAGTTTCCGTTTTCAGGGCGTCCATCACGGGGAGCTACCGGTTCACCTACTGTAGGCAGTTGCAAATGGTGGATCTCAAATGTAGGGGGTGGTAGAGTCACCCCCCATTGAAAATGTAGCAGTCATCGCCTAGATTGCGAAAGGCGGTTGACATACCGCTCTGAAGGGAGTATGGGCATGGTACATTTTTTTAAAGGGCCCCCTATTTGCACCTTTAAAGGGCCTATGGGGGAGCCCTCTAACCAAGATAAATTGAAGGGTGAGCATAAAAAGGAAAAGAAATACAAGCAACAATCAAAACGAGCTACGTTGAGGGAGGAGAAAGCTGAAGCCAGAGTACGAATATGGACTAAAAATTCAATGAGTCTGCAATGGCCAGTATGATATAGCAAATGTCTGAGGGTTGATAAAAATCCACACACGCCATGCCTACTAACTTTACATAGAGGTCGATGCTCTCTTAGTTGTGCACTTCTTAGTATACATGCCTACTGATTATAGACAAAAAGTTCGATTATAGGCTACGCTAAACTTGCATAAATTTTCTAAGATAATCATTCATGAATAGAGCTCAAGTTCAAGCC
Organism: Adiantum capillus-veneris; assembly: GCF_014529385.1. Classification (NCBI taxonomy): domain Eukaryota; kingdom Viridiplantae; phylum Streptophyta; class Polypodiopsida; order Polypodiales; family Pteridaceae; genus Adiantum; species Adiantum capillus-veneris. The sequence goes on along the minus strand of NC_140954.1, from coordinate 98,882,076 downwards.
TCTTGCAAGGGTTGGAAGAATTCACAAACTTGGCTTGCATTAAGGTTAAGCTTCATCTGTCCATGCTAGCTAACACCACCCTTGAACCCAACTTGTAGGATCTCCTAGTCATGCTCTTTCAAGTGAGGCTTGAGCTTAATCTCAAGCCTCAACTATACATGTAGCTAATAATAGGCACCAAAAGGGCACTTTCCAGTGAGGCTCAAACTTAAGGTCGGGCCTCGGGTGTACACATACTTGCTAATACTAGGTAGGTTATACTTTCTTGTAAATGAGCAAAAATGTTTCAAGTAAGCAAGGGGAGCGGACTTCGAATTTGAGCTCTTGCATGGGTTTGAAAAGCAGTCTCAAGTTGTCTTGAGTGTAAGGATAAACTTGACCTATCCAAGCACATATGGACTCTTGTAATGGTAATCTTGATTATAAGACTAAACTTAACCGTTCCATGCACATATTACCAACAATCTAAGATGCAACTTGTAGTCTCTCTTAGTCCTCTGCATTTTCAAGTGAGGCTCGAACTTAAGCTTGAGCTTTAAGTATACTTATGCTTACTATTTCTAGGCAACAAGGGACTATAGGACTAAACTTAACGTTTCAAATGAGGCTTGAACTAAGGCTTGAGCTTTAAGTGTACTTATGCTTATTATTAAGGGATTATAGGTTGCATGACTTTGTAGAGGCTCCCTTAGAAGTGCAATTCCAAGTGAAGTGCAAACTTAAGCTCTGGCCTCAATGGTACACATGCTTGCTAATTTTTAGGTAGAAAGGTAGGTTGTAGGCTGTTCAAAATTGTAGGCTAGTTAGTCCTGCACTTGCAAGTGAGGGTTGATCACAACCTCATCCACACATGCCATGTCTACTAATTTTACATAGAGATGGATGCTCGCTTAGTTATGCACTTCCAAGAGAGGCTCAAACTTAAGGTTGAGTCTTAGGAGTATAGATGCCTACTAATATAGACAAAAAGATGGCTTATGGGCTATCCTAAACTTGCATAAAATTTCTAAAATAATCATTCACGCATAGAGCTTAAGTTCAAGCCTCTTGCAAGGTTTGGAAGAATTCACAAACTTCGCTTGCATTTAAGGTTAAGCTTCATCTACCCATGCTAGCTAACACCAATCTTGAACCCAACTTGTAGGCTCTCCTAATCATGCTCCTCCAAGTGAGGCTTGAGCTTTAAGCTCAAGCCTCAACCACACATGTAGCTAATAATAGGCACCAAAAGGGCACTTCCAAGTGAGGTTCAAACTTAAGGTCGAGCCTCGGGTGTACAGATGCTTGCTTATACTAGGTAGGTTATAGGTTGGCGTAATTGAGCACAAATTGTTCAAGCAAGCAAGAGAGAGTGGACTTTGAATTTGAGCTCTTGCATGGGTTGGAAAACCAATCTCAAGTGTGGCTTGAATGTAAGGATAAACTTGATCTATCCAAGCACATGTGGATTCTTGTACTAACTAATAATCTTGAATATAAGACTAAACTTAACTAGTCCATGCACATGTTACCAACAATCTAAGATGCAACTTCTAGGCTCTCTTAGTCTTGCATTCCAAGTGAGGCTCAAACTTAAGCTTGAGCTTTAAGTGTACTTATGCTTACTATTTCTAGGCAAGAAGGGATTATATGTTGCATGACTTTGTGGAGGCTCCCTTAGTAGTGCCATTCCAAGTGAGGTGCAAACTTAAGCTATGGCCTCATGTGTACACATGCTCGTAAATTTGTAGGCAAAAAGGTAGGTTGAAGGGTGTTCAGAACTGTAGGTTGGGTAGTCATGCACTTCCAAGAGAGGGTTGATCACAACCTCATCCCCACATGCCACGCCTACTTATTTTACATAGAGGTGGATGATCTCTTAGGTGTGCACTTCCATGAGAGGCTCAAACTTAAGGTTGAGCCTCAGGAGTACACATGCCTACTAATTATTGACAAAAAGGTGGCTTATAGGCTATCCTAAACTTGCATAAATTTGTTAAGATAATCATTCATGAATAGAGCTTAAGTTCAAGCCACTTGCAAGGGTTGGACAAGAATTCACAAACTTTGCTTGCATTTAAGGTTAAGCTTGATTTGCCCACGCTAACTAACACCAATCTTGAACCCAACTTGTAGGCTCTCCTAATCATGCTCATCCAAGTGAGGCTTCAGCTTAAGCTCAAGCCTCAACTAGACACCTAGCTAATTTTAGGCAACAAAAGGATACTTCCAAGTGAGGCTCAAACTTAAGGTCGAAGCCACAAGTGTACACATGCTTGCTAATACTAGGTAGGTTATAGGTTGTCATAAATGAGCATAAATGTTTCAAGTAAGCAAGGGAGAGTGAACTTTGATTTTGAGCTCTTGCATGTGTTGGAGAAGCAATCTCAAGTGTTAAACTTGATGTGTCCATACACGTGTGGCTTGAATGTAGGGCTAACCTTGAAAGTATGAGTAAACTTCACTCGTCCATGTACATGCTACCAACAATGTAAAGTCCAACTTGTAGGCTCTTTTAATCATGTTCTTAAGTCCAACTTGTAGGCTCTTTTAATCATGTTCTTCTAAGTGAGCCTTGAAGTTAAGGTTGCAAGTGCATGTATGCTTGCTAATTCTAATAAAAAGGTGGGTTATAGGGTTTTAAACTTTGTGGAGACTCCTTTAATAGTGCAAATTCCAATTGATGCTCAAACTTTAGGTTGAGCCTCTATACACATGCTTGAAATTGTAGTCAAAAAGTTGGGCCAGAAGTCTTGAAGTTGTAGGCTCTAGTAGTCATGCACTTAAAACACAGGGTTGAGCATGAGTTTAGCCTCATAGACACATCCCTACTAATTTTTCAAACCAAGGTGGAGACTCCAGAGTACTTGTGCACTTCCAAGTGAGGCTCAAACTTGAGTGTGAGCCTAGGTGCACATGTGCTTTCTAATTCTAGACAAAAAATGTGGATTGCAGTTTGTCCTACACTTGCATAAAGTTCTCAAAGTAGTCAATTGAGAATTGACTTCAAGCTTCTTACATAGATTTGACAAGCATTTGCAAATTGATTTCAAGCTTCTTGCACAGATTTGACAAGCATTTGCAATGTGAATTAAATTTAAGGCTAAACTTGATGTGTCATGCTAGATAACAACAATGTAAAATTAAACTTGTAGGATCTCCTACTCTTTCACTAATAAGTGATGCATGAATTTACATTAAAGCCTTAGCTACACATCGTGGCTAGTTTAGGCACAAAAAGGGAACTTGCAAGTGAGGCTCAAACTTAAGGTTGACCCTCATGTGTAGACATGCTTGCTAACGCTAGTAAAAATGATGAGTTACAGGGTCTGCTAAACAAGCATGAAGTTTTTTGTAAGCACGGGAGAGTGGATTTTGGATTTGATCCACTTGTTTGGGTTGGAACAAGCAGTTGCAAGCGAGGCTTAGTTTTAAAGTTATATATGTCCAGCATGTGTGGCTTGAATGCAAGATGAAACTTGACCTATCCATACAGATGTTACCATAGTGTAAGACCCATCTTGTTGACTCTCTTAGTCTTGTACATCAAGTAAGGCTCAAACTTAAGGTTGAGCCTCAGGTGTATATTCGATTTCTAATTCTAAAGGCAAACAGGTGGATTATAGGCTGTCCAACATTTGTGCAGGTTCAAAATTCAAGCTGTTAAGCCTCAAGTGTACACATGCTTGCTAACTCTAGGCAAAAGGTGGGTCATAGATTGTTCAAAGCTCTAGGCTCTTGTAGTCAGACACTTCCGAATTAGGTTTTAATCTAAGTTGAGCCTCATCCATAGAAACCTACTAATTTTAGAAACAAAGGTAAGCTTCCCCTATTTGTAGTGCACTCCAAGTGATGCTCAAACTTAAGGTCAAGCCCAGGATGTATACATGCTTACTAATTCTAGACAAAAAGATATGTTATAGGTTATCTTATAAACTAGCATAAAGTTCTATAGTAAGCAAGGGAGAGTGGGGTCTAGGTTTGAGCCTTTTGCATGGGTTGGACAAGTAGGCTATCTTATAAACTAGCATAAAATTCTATAGTAAGCAAGGAAGAGTGGAGTCTAGGTTTGAGCCTTTTGCATGGGTTGGACAAGTAGTTGGAAATGTAGCTTGAATGTAAGGCTAAATGCCAGCTATTCATGCTAGCTATTAACAATCTAAGACCCAACTTGCAGGCTCCCTTGGTTGTGCACTTCCAAGATAGGTTCAAACTTAAGGTGGAGTTTCAGATGTACCAATGCTTGCTAGTGCTACGCAAAACGGTGGGTTATTTGTTTTCATTAAACCAACATAAAATTATAAAGTTAGAGTGAATTTTGATTTTGATCCTGTTGCATGGGTTGGACAGGGTTTGCAAGTGTGCCTTGAGGGTAAGGTCAAACTTGATCTGTGCATGCCCTTGCGGCTTGAATGAAAGGTTAAACTTCAATGTGGGGTTATACTTGACTTGTCCATGCACATGCTATCAACAACTTAAGATCCAACATTTAGGGTCTCTTAGTCCTGCACTTCCATGTGAAGCTCAAACTTAAGGTTGAGCCTAAGGTGTACATATGGTTGCTAATTCTAGGAAAAAAGTGAGCTATATGCTAAATCACTCCGTTAGTAGTGAACTTCCAAGTAATAGGTCCAACCTCAGGTGTGCACATGCTTGCTACTTCTCGCCAAAAAGATGGGCTATAAGCTATCCTTAACTAGCATAAACTTTTCAAATAAGCAAGGGAGAGGAATTTAACCTTGAGCCTCTTGCTTGTGTTGGACAAGTAGTACCAAGCGTGTCTTGAATGTAAGATGATCTATCCAAGCACATGCTACCAATAATGTAAGACCCAACTTGTATGCTCTCTTAGTAATGCACTTCAAGTGAGGCTGGCTACACAAGCTTGCTAATTCTAGGGCAAAAGGTGGGTTATAGGCTGTGCAAAGCTATAGGCTCTTCCACAACGAACCTAAGTTGAGGTCTTCTTTTGCAATTGGGGTTATGTGAAAGATCCCATATTTTGATAGCCTAATAGTAGGGAACATTAGGGGTGGGGCTGGAGAATATATGAGCTTTTGCATTTCTTTAAAAACCGAGTCAGTAGTAGACCCTTCAATCTTTAGTAGTAGAACCCTTCAATCTTTAATAGTAGATGGCATATACAGTTATTGTTAGGTGGATTGTAGTGCCCAGTTTGACCATGTTTTATTTATACTATCGAGCTCTAGTTCAATTCTTTCACTATTATGTACATATTATACAGATCCCACCTAAAACTCGAGTCGAAACCTCTACCACGTGAAGTATCCTAAATGATGGTAGTTTAAGAAACCATTGTGCATATCATCTATCTGAGGATCAAACTTAATGTCTCCATTCTCTAGTTGGCACTTGCAAATGAGCCCTTGACTTGAGTTAAAGTATCACATGCAAATCCTAACCACCATAAAGGTGTGGATGCTAGAAACTTAGCTCCTAAAAGTCAAGGTGTACACTCTTAACGGTGAACTTAACAAGTGAAACATGAGACCTTCCCTTAGCTATTGTTGCCTTTCAAGTGAGTACCCTAGCTTGAGTCTGCACTTGCTTTTTAAACTCAAGTTTAATTTTCTGCCACAGCCTCTCTTAGCACAATGTCTGCAAGTGAGGTTTAGATGCTAGTGGTCAAGCTCAAACCTTACTTGTACATATTAATCACCATAAAGCTACACAGTGGTCAAATTAATCACGATAAAGCTACACATGCTAGCAAAGACGTGAGGCTAGTGGTCAAATTCTAACTTTCCTTGCATATCCTAGTCACCATAAAGTTGCACATTGTCATGCCAAGCAGACAAAATACCAAAACCTAGGCTACACACTCTTAAAAAGGGGCCTTTAGGCTTTAAACCTTTAGGTTTCAAGTAATGTTTGTATGCTTAATGTATTCAAACTAAACATGATGTGATAGATGTATTCAATTTTGTCTTATTACAAATAGATGTTGTAGAAAATTTGTCTTATTACAAATAGAAATCTCTTAATGACTATCTACTATATTATTATGCTTTTTGAATGAAACAAGACATTTGAATCTCTTTTTCTTCAATGTAATTACTACTTCTACTTCAAATTTTGAAGCTTTTCTTCTTGTTGAAATTTGTCATAGAAATCAGTATGATTGTATGAAATTAGCCCCACCAAGCACAAAAGTATAAGACTATTGATCATTTAGCTTTGAGGAGAACACAACATCTTGGAAACTGACTTGCAAATATGCTTTGGACTTCCTTGATTATTTTGTTCAATGTTTAAGGTGTGATTTTGAATTGCTGGTAAAATCAAAAGGACTTGGCACATTTTTGAGTTATGCTTTCCACATCACCATCAAAAGGTTCATATTATTCGCATGTCTAGCATGGGACAAAAGAGGCTAAAAAAAAGTACCTTGATATTTGAGGGCGAAGTGTAAAGTGTAGCTTGAGGAATGCCATAGAATTTATGGATCAAATGTCAGGGGGATCTTTCCCTTCCCTTTTGTTAGCTTTACAGCAGCTCATAGAATGCAATAATTGAAAGTTTGTGATTGACATACGACGTATTGATTGAGCCCCTTGACCATGTATTCAAGTTCACAGTTTGACTTTTGTGCAAAGCCAATAAAAGAAAGCTGCATCTGCTACAGTACTGTTGCTCGAGCCTTCACCCTCACCCCCTTACAGTCAATGAAATCCTCTTGGGAGAATGTAATAAACTTGACATCCCTTATGGAATGTATTCTCCATGGAGCTCGTAAACTATATTTAGATTGCAAGTGCTATTTTGCAAACATCTTGTTCTTTTAATGTTATCTTAATGTTAAATCAACCTCATTTGAGATCCATGAATTTCAACATTCTTCTTTAAATTGCCTTGAGTTTTAAAAAATTTGGTACATCGGTCAACAGAATGTATAAAGGATATACTAATAACAAACAGACCTTATTAAATGAGTTTTTGTTTCTCATTTTTAATTACGGTGTTGTGTAACACCCCACTCCTATGAGATCCTCTCAATTCCAAACATCTCTTGAACATGCCATCAAGAAACTTTGCCATGCTTGACAAAATATAAGATACATTGCTTTGATACAATGTAATGGAAGTGTGCTAATCTCGAAGTTTTCTTGCATAAGAACAACCACAAATCCATGCTCCTTCCAATAGTGCCCCAATTACACAAATCTAACCGTATAATTGTGTGCTAAAGCTAGATGTGCAAAACCATGGACTAATCACTCTGGAAATAACTTGCGGTGTGCTGAACAACGTTAAGGACTCATGCCCATTTTCTAGTTTAGGTTAAACATGTGAGGCTTGGATTTATTTTGACAATTAGGAAATGGTAGATGTCAAAGTGTCTCATTCCTATACATGGGACAACAATTCATGTACACAGCGTTGATGATATATGACAAAAAAACACTAAAATTGCATCTCAAAATCAAACTTATGATCCTCCTCTTAGTATATAACACATGAGAAACAAGTGATGAGAAAACCTAAGTTCATGCATCCTATGACATGAAGTTGTAAATTTAAAAAGTTATTCTCGCAAATGAGAAACCTCAAACGCATGGTTGCAATAGTTGCCCTAGTCATCCCATGTGTCACGTGGCAAATGAGAAACCTCAAACTTGTGCTCGTAATAGTAGCCCTAGTCACGTGATGTGTCACAAGAAGCAACAAGGAGCAAGAAAGGCTCAAACTTAAGCTTGATTACACTAATAAACAATAAGGAAGTAGTTATGGGTGGAACAAAGCTGAAGCAATATCACCATTTAGCCACTAATGCAAGGTACTTGAGCATCAAACTTAAGGGAAAACGTAAGTATGACCCTCCTTTGAGTATCATATGCATGAAAAGAAAGTGAAGAGAATGCAAGTTTGTGTATCCTAGTCGCATGCTAGCACCTTAATCCTACATGAAACAAGCACTCTGTGTCATAATAATCAATATCTAATTCTCCTAAATGATTTTCTCATGTTAAACTGATCATTTAATATGGGGAAGTGCCAGGGGAGAAAAAGCTAGAATATTGGTTAAGCTAGCAGACCGGCCACAGTAGGGATCCAAAGGAGGGAAAATAGGGATCCAAAGGGGGGGCCATCTGCAAAAGAGCCATGTGCAACAATGGGCTTAAAAGACCCTAAGGTTCAGCCCATTAAGACTTCCAAAATTCTAAGGTTCCAAAATTCAAAGGTTGTGTCCAAAGGGTTAAAGCTTAGGATGAATTGGGTGGTTTGTGTGCTCTCCAAAGTCAACACACATCCCTACACATGAGGGGGCGAGCCCTAAAGGTAGGGGATGAGAGAGAAAGCCACACACACACACACAAGCCCCCTTTACACAAAGGGAATGAAGGACACATGTCAGATGCCTAAGCTAGTTGCTCCTAAAATGTGCTCAATTCCTATTGGATGACCCTTGAAGTGGACAGATGAGAATTAGGCTAGAGTAAATTTAGCCTAATTAATTTTAAAACACTTAATAAAAAGAACCAATGAAAATTAAGTCTCCTGGATGATTATTGGACAGCCTGAGAAGGGGTCCAATAGGAATTGAGCAGCCCAATGGGCTACTTAATTCCTATTGGTCAGAATGGGGAAAGGTCCAATGGGGATTTAATTCACGCTGAGCTTGGCATTGTCCAATAGGGAGCCTGCAAGAGCAAATAGCAAGGGGGCTCGCCCAAGAGAGAGAGAGGGGGCTGATTTTTGCAAGGCATTATCACACACACTCACACAATCTCATGTGTGAAGAAAGAGAAGACTATCTCTTCCCAAGCTTTAATGGAGAGCTCATCACCTACTCCAAGCTTGTGAGATAGAAGCCTACATCGACATACTCTTGGCATGTGGATGCAAATCCAACCAAGAGCCAAGCTTCAATGCATGCTCATCTCCTCTACCAAGCTAATTACTAAGCTAAGCTAATATGAGTGATTATGTGAGGAGATGTACATCTTTCTCGTAAGATACTCCTTCTTCCTCTCAATCTACTCTCATACCCTGCTAGCTCTCACCATCTTCGAAGGTGTGTGAGGTCTTGAGTCTGAGAACGGGGATAATCAAAGTTGTGTTTGCTAAGTGTTTTGCTTAGTGCATGAAGCTTTCATCTTCATTGCACTAGCCAGTCTTGAAGGAACACAAAGAATTGTATTGTACAATGTCTCTCTTGATGGGAGAAACCATAATACAAAGCCTTTTGGAGGGGGGACCGGCTCCATGAAAATCCGGTCCTCAACTGTTGTCAATAGCTTAATTTCTCTCTCTTTTGAAAGTATTGTTGATGATATCTAACTAGGTGTTATGCTTTTTGTTGCTCTCTCCACCCAAGCACTCTTGTAATTCTCATTAGGAATCTATTCTAATGAAACGCCCACTATGTTCATGCTAATTTCCGCTACACATAAGTTATTAGGCCATTAAATGTTACATTGGTATCAGAGCACAAGGTTTCTCTTTTCTTCCTCAAGAAGGGAGGTCCTCAAGCTAGCTATAAATGGTTGGTATTATTAATTGCCTGTGAGTAAGTAGAATAGGGATTTTTCAGCCTTGCAGTGCGCCTGCCTTTGTGCAGTTAACGGGGCATCACCGTCGAGAGCTATGGTCTTAATAGTGGAGTCCTACGGGGCTTGCCTACGGCTTAACCACTATTGAGCTATTAGAAGCTTGACAGGAGCCGGTGCTGTTTTGGTGTCGAAAGACCCTCTCTTCTATTCCTTGCAATTAATGGTATTCGAGCCGCAGGTACAGTAGCTTGAGTGCTTTTTCTAAAGGGGTAAAGAGGAGTAGCAACTAGGGCTTGAAGTGCCAAATTACACCTAAAAAGTTTACACCTAAAAGTTGTTAGAATGGCTGACAATAGTAAAGAGAGTGAAATTAATGTTGATAACTTTGATTTTGCTCATGAGCAAGCTACTAATGATGCTTCAATGCTTGTTAACTATCTTGTTTCTAGGCTTCAACAAGCCATGGGCAATCCATCTCTCCAAAGTGAAGTGCAACGGCAGCTGCGTGCTCACGGGATTCTCCAAGCTCATCACCATGACGAGAGAATACCTAGGAAGCCTCCTTGTGAGACTACCAAAAGAGGTCTCTCTCCGATTCAGGAAGAAGAAGAGAATCCATATGAAGGGCTCAAGAATTTACTTCTTGATGATGTATCTCCTTCCCAAAGGAGAACTCAAGAGCCTCCACCGAATGAACGAGAAAGAAGTGAGTCTCCTGCCACCTCGGCGGAGATGGCTCCACGAAGATGGCGGGCTAAACGCTCTCCATCACCACCAAAGCGGAGAAGACCATCACACTCTTCTCCACGCCATAATTCAAAGAGGGATGATAAAAAGCAAGAGAAGAAAAAGACGAGAAAGAGGACACCCTCTTCTCCATCTTCTTCATCCTCTTCCTCTTATGAAAGCTATGGTGAAGACGACGAAGATCAAGACAAGAAAAAGGCGAGAAAGAGGTCACTCTCTTCTCCACCTTCTTCAAATTCTTCACCTTCTGAAGAAAGTGATGGTGCAACCTTTGAACCATAAAAAATAAGAGGCCATAGGAAATCCTATGCCACATGGAAGAGGTCGTCCAAGCTGAAGAAATTCAAAGAGGGAGGGAAGAGCATCTCTTTCCTTACCTATGATGGCACCTTTGGTGCTACGAGCAAAGTCTTGGCCTTTATCCAGCAATTCGATGCGGCGTTTGGAGATGAGGGCTTCACGGAGTCCTCTAAGCTACGCCATGTAGCTATGCACTTTCAAAAGTCCGCCAGACAATGGTGGTCTAGCCTACGAGCCAACGGTGAAGCTCCACGAACATGGAAAGCTTTAAGATCTTCCATTATGAAGCAGTTTTTGGCCACCGATGCCAAAGACAAAGTACTCACTGAATGGCGAAGCTTAAAGCTCTCTCCCAATGAATCCATCCACAAATATGTAGACAAGTTTTGGGACCTACAACTCAAAGCCACTGTCTTTAAAAAGTTGGATTTTGGAGAGCAAAAGCAACAATTTTGTGCGGGCTTAACCGAAGAAATGGTGGAGTATGTCAACTCCCAAAGGCCACGTACCATATCGGCGGTAATACACCATACTATGGTGGCCTCTCAAATCAATTTCCAAACAGGGGCTAAAAGAAATAATAAGCCCCCGGAAAACAAGGGTTCCAATGAGCCTAAGGGGAAGGACAATGTCCAAAAGTCTCCTAAGGGCAACTCCAACAAAGCTAAAGAGAAGGGAGTTTACAAAGGTAAGAACAAACTCTCTCCTGAAGAGCTTGAGCGTTATCGCAAGGATAACCGGTGTTTCAAGTGCGGCGAACAAGGGCATGCATACCGCGCTTGTCCCCAAAAGAACAACCGCCAAGATCCTCCTAGAGCTTCCTTGGTTGAAATCCAAGAGGAGGAGACTCACCAAACTCATCACAAAGTATCTCCTCTATGCCATTCTTGGGGAAAGGTAAGAGAACATGATGCTTTTATTCTCTTTGACCCTGGTTCTGACCCTGGTTCTACTCACAATTTTATATCTATAGAGTTGGCCACCAAGCTAGGCATACAATCCTATTAGATGGGAGATGTCCTACCCGCAGACAGTGCCTTCAAGGGGCAAGAAGCTTCAGTCACTCCCTTAATCGGGAAATTGAGGCTTCATGTCCAAGGCTATGTGGACAAAGAGGACTTCTTTATCTCTCCTCTCAAGCATAAGGATGTAATCCTAGGGGCACCATGGTTTGATCGCTTGGCTGCCGATGTTAAATTTCCTGAAAGGAGAATCTCCTTTAAGTTCAAGGAAAAAGACATGTATATAGATGCTAAGGAAATGGGTAACACTATCGTCATTGTACATACATCAGCTTTCAACAAGTCAATAAAGAGCTCTATTTCCGTGTACATGATTTTTGTTAAAGATTCTCAAAATGAACCTAATGCTTTAGCAAAAGAAAATAAAAGCAACCAAAAAGAATTAGAGTTATCCAATTTTCTCAAGGGGTTTCAAGATGTTTTTATTGACGACATCCCTTAAGCTTGTGAGCTACCTCCTAAACGAGGTAATGATGACCATGCAATTGAACTTCTTCGAGGAAGTTCACCGCCTAACAAACCTCCTTATAGAGTTTCTCAAGCTCAACAAGAGGAGATTATGCGGCAAGTGCATGAGTTAGTTGAGAAGGGCATGGTTAGGCCTAGCTCATCTCCATTTTGCTCACCCGTGCTATTAGTGCAAAAGAAAGACGACACATATCGTATGTGTGTCGACTATAGAGCACTAAATAGGATCACTATCAAAAATAGGTTTCCCGTTCCACGGGTAGAAGACCTATTTGATAAGCTACAAGGATCGACCTACTTCAGTAGGATTGACCTAAAAAGTGGCTATCATCAAATAAGGATAGTTCATCAAGACATTGTAAAGACCGCATTTCGCACCACCTTTGGTCTTTACGAATACATTGTCATGCCTTTTGGCTTGACCAATGCACCAGCCACATTCAACCGCTTGATGGAGAAGCTGTTCAGGCCTCATCGAACCTTCACTGGAGTGTTCTGTGATGATATTATCATCTACTCTAATTCATTAGACGAACACAAGCAACACCTCCAGGTAATATTTCAAGTTTTGAGAGAGAATAAACTTTATGTTAATCGAAAGAAAAGTGAAATTTTCTTGCAAGAGATTCAGTATTTAGGTCACATTATCTCTCAAGATGGCATCCAAATGGATCCATCAAAGTTAGAGGTAATAAAAGGATGGCCTAAACCAAGGAATCTTCATGAACTAAGAAGCTTTATAGGTATGTGTGCATACTATAGACGCTTCATAGAAAAGTTCTCACAAATTGCGGGACCATTACATGACCTAACAAAGAAAAGTGTTAGGTATACATGGTCTGCTAAGGAGAACAATGCCTTCGAAAAGCTTTATCTCTCAACCTGTGCTTACACTACCGGATCTTTCAAAACCATTTGAAGTCCAATGTGATGCTTGTGGTGATTGCCTTGGAGCTGTTTTGCTCCAAGAAGGGCACGCCATAGGCTATGAGAGTCGAAGGCTCGACCCTGTTGAGCAAGCTCTAGGCATATATGAAAAGGAACTCCTTGCAGTTCTACATGCCTTAGACTCATGGAAGCACTATTTATTGGGGACTCCTTTCATTCTGCGAACGGATCACCAAAGTCCTAAGTACTTCATGACGCAGACCAAGCTCTCCGACAAACAAATGAGGTGGGCAAATTTCCTTTCGCAATTTCATTTTCATATTGCTCACATTGCTGGCAAGCATAATCAAGTAGCTGATGCACTCTCAAGACGGCCGAGAGTGAATGCGGTTTCCATAGCAACTCACAATGATCTATCTTCAATGATAGATGAGTACACTATTGATATCGATTTTAGAGATGTAATTTCAGCCCTTGCATTAGGGAAGAAAGAAGAACCATTCACTTTACAAGATGGTTATCTTCTCTATGGCAATAGACTATGCGTTACTAACTCACTACGTGAGAAAGTAATGTATGAATCTCATGCTCCACCTTATGCGGGGCATAGAGGGATTCAGTTTACCTTAAAGGGAATTGAAACATATTTCTATTGGCCTACCATGAAAGTGAACATACAAGAGTATGTTTCTAAATGTGTGGTATGCCAAAAGACAAAATTTGATAGAGGGAAGCAACTTGGATTGCTTCAACACTTGCCAATCCCTAATTCACCATGGGAGAGCATATCCATGGATTTTATCTTTGGATTGCCTAAGTCTATCCATGGGAATACGGGAATATGGACGATAGTAGATAGGTTCAGTAAACAAGCTCATTTTATACCTGTCAAAAAGACTATCAAAGCCCATCAAATGGCAACCCTCTTCATTTCACAAATTTTCAAGTACCATGGCTTGCCAATGTCCATAGTGTCGGATAGAGATCCTAGAATGACCAGTAATTTCTTGAAGGGTCTCTTTGAGAATTTAGGGACAAGGCTAAACTTCTCTTCGACCTATCATCCACAAACGGATGGCCAAAGTGAAATAGCTAACCTAACCATTCTCGATCTACTAAAAGCCTATGTAACGGAAGTAGATCAAAGATCCCAATGTGAGAAGTACTTACCCTTAGTGGAGTATGCTTACAATAACACTGTATATACTTCCACGGGAAAAGCACCTTTCGAGGTAATTGAGGGAAGATCAAAAAGTCCCTTGCTACTTAAGGTACATGGGAAGATCTTCGCTGCAGATGAGTATAGCCGAGACCTACAAGAATCTTTTCAAAAGATTAAGGATGCTATCTCTATCTCACAGCGAAGGCAAAAGGCTGCTGCTGACAAGCACAGAAGAGCCCAAGCCTTTAAAGAAAACGATTGGGTCTTGTTAAAGTTTCCCAAGGCTCGAGTAAGGCACACGACGGGCAAGAATCCTACGGGCCACCAAAAGTACTATGCTAAACTAGCAAAAAGGTACTATGGTCCCTTCCAGATTCTTAGGCCAATCAATGAGATGGCCTATCAACTCAAGTTTCCCAATCATTGGCTCATACACAATGCTTTCCATGTGAGCCTATTAAAGCCTTACAAAGGAGAGCCACCTCAAGAACCAACTATTGAAGACCCACCAGAGATCGAGGACCAAGAGGAGGTGCTGCAGCCCGAGTCCATTCTCCGACATGAAGACAAGGTATTAAGAGGCGGTAAGACTATCCGACGATATCTTATTAAGTTTAAGAATTATCCTTTTGAAGATGCTAGATGGATGCAAGGCATACAATTAAAGGATAACCTAAACCTTGTCAATGCTTACAATGCTTCCCAAGAGTAAGCAAATGTACAAAATGTTAAAAACGAACAAAGTTTTTTTTGTCTTATAAGACTCTTTTTCTTTATTGTGCACAAAAATGAAGTAGTATGCATGCTTAGATCAAGTTTGCGGAGACGACGTCTCCCAAACACCAAGTAGAGCTTGTCACTCTACTATGGAAGACTGATAGGACTAATGTGCAGACATGCTTGCAGCAGCCTCAGGCTCTCAAGCGCCAAATGGACTAGTCATCCATTGTGCAATGATGTCGTAGGGTAACATAGGGATCCTCTACTCACTAAGAGAAGGACGTATGAATATGCTTTATCTTCTCTACACCATAGTCGAGGACGACTATGATTTCAAGAGAGAGGTAATGTCATAATAATCAATATCCAATTCTCCTAAATGATTTTCTCATGTTAAACTGATCATTTAATATGGGAAAGTGCCAATGGAGAAAAAGCTAGAATATTGGTTAAGCTAGCAGACCGGCCACAGTAGGGATCCAAAGGAGGGAAAATAGGGATCCAAAGAGGGGGCCATCTGCAAAAGAGCCATGTGCAACAATGGGCTTAAAAGACCCTAAGGTTCAGCCAATTAAGACTTCCAAAATGCTAAGGTTCCAAAATTCAAAGGTTGTGTCCAAAGGGTTAAAGCTTAGGATGAATTGGGTGATTTGTGTGCTCTCCAAAGTCAACACACATCCCTACACATGAGGGGGCGAGCCCTAAAGGTAGGGGATGAGAGAGAAAGCCACACACACACACACACACAAGCCCCCTTTACACAAAGGGAATGAAGGACACATTTCAGATGCCTAAGCTAGCTGCTCCCAAAATGTGCTCAATTTCTATTGGATGACCCTTGAAGTGGACCGATGAGAATTAGGCTAGAGTAAATTTAGCCTAATTAATTTTAAAACACTTAATAAAAAGAACCAATGAAAATTAAGTCTTCTGGATGATTATTGGACAGCCTGAGAAGGGGTCCAATAGGAATTGAGCAGCCCAATGGGCTACTTAATTTCTATTGGTCAGAATGGGGAAAGGTCCAATGGGGATTTAATTCACGCTGAGCTTGGCATTGTCCAATAGGGAGCCTGCAAGAGCAAATAGCAAGGGGGCTCGCCCAAGAGAGAGAGGGGGCTGATTTTTGCAAGGCATTATCACACACACTCACACAATCTCATGTGTGAAGAAAGAGAAGACTATCTTTTCCCAAGCTTTAATGGAGAGCTCATCACCTACTCCAAGCTTGTGAGATAGAAGCCTACATCGACATACTCTTGGCATGTGGATGCAAATCCAACCAAGAGCCAAGCTTCAATGCATGCTCATCTCCTCTACTAAGCTAATTACTAAGCTAAGCTAATATGAGTGATTATGTGAGGAGATGTACATCTTTCTCGTAAGATACTCCTTCTTCCTCTCAATCTACTCTCATACCCTGCTAGCTCTCACCATCTTCGAAGGTGTGTGAGGTCTTGGGTCTGAGAACGGGGATAATCAAAGTTGTGTTTGCTAAGTGTTTTGCTTAGTGCATGAAGCTTTCATCTTCATTGCACTAGCCAGTCTTGAAGGAACACAAAGAATTGTATTGTACAATGTCTCTCTTGATGGGAGAAACCATAATACAAAGCCTTTTGGAGGGGGGACCGGCTCCATGAAAATCCGGTCCTCAACTGTTGTCAATAGCTTAATTTCTCTCTCTTTTGAAAGTATTGTTGATGATATCTAACTAGGTGTTATGCTTTTTGTTGCTCTCTCCACCCAAGCACTCTTGTAATTCTCATTAGGAATCTATTCTAATGAAATGCCCACTATGTTCATGCTAATTTCCGCTACACATAAGTTATTAGGCCATTAAATGTTACACTCTCCATGCACAATCTAGAGGTAAGATGACAAAAAACAGTAAGAATCCAAGTCCCACCAAGAGTAGAGATAGGATGTTTGATGCACATTACAAGAGTGCGTATGTGTAGGTCGGTCTCAGGCTGACAAGCTAACGAGATTGCCTCCATGCACCTACAGGTTGATCGTGTCCTCGGATGATATTTATGTGATTAGGGTTGTGCATGCGAGCATGAGCAAGTTTTCACTCTGGTGCAACTTATACCTTCACTCATTAGAATTTGATTTTTTGAGCAAAAGATTAACCCTACATGCACCTTCTCTTGTCTTATTAAAACTTGGCATACCTTATAGATACTTTGATGATATCCTCCTTATCAACTCTCAAGACCCATCCTTCTTTATGATTTTCAAAGAATTTACCCAAGCAATCTCTCTATTAGACCAAATGGCATAATTAGGAACTTATATATTCCATAATTGGTCCTGAAGGCCGTCTTACGGATATCTTCAGGGTCTATCCTTATCTGCTGATAGCCACTCTTTAAGTCAATCCTACTGTAATAGGACGATCCTTGACCTATCAAAAAGATGCCTTCAATCCTTTTGAGACCGGAAATCTGTTCTTTATAGTGCTCTTGTTTAGTGCACGATACTCCACACACATGCGGTATAAGCCATCCTTCTTTTGCACTAGTAGCACAAGGGAACAGAATGGTGAAGAGCTAGGTTGAATCGTGCCCTTTTCTAGAAGTTCATTAACTTGAGCCATTATATCTTCTTGTTGAGCTAGAGAGACCATATATTGTGGTCTGTTAGGTGGGGACGTGCCTGGAACCAAGTCTATTAGATGGTCATCTACACCTCTTGAGGGTAGAAGGTCAACTGTATGGTTTCCAATGTGCATGCTCGTCTAAGAAAGACTTAAGAGTAGTATCTAACTTTGAAAGAGATTCACTAGCATCATTAGACGTAGACATGCGATCTCTTACACGAGTAAATTGATGATTTCATTGATTTATGAAAAACTACATGATTAACTAAGGGTATGGTGTCCCCTTTCTTTTGAGTGCGGATAAGAACATCTTTGCCTTTGTGAGAAAGAGTGATAAGTCTTTCAAGATAAATAAGCCTAGTGGATTTTCTATGAAACATAGGGGTGCCTAAGATGACATCTTGAGACAAAAGAGGAGCGACATAAAATTCCTTTATTCAACATAACTTTGCGCATGAACTCAGAGCTTGCCAATCAGTGGTGTGACCGGCACTTCTTGTCCCTTGAATGTGCCTTGTGCTTCTAGAGGAGGTCCCATCTCTCCTGCCTTTATTCCCAGCTTCTCTGCTAGCTTCCTCAAAATATCTTATGTGTTGAACATGGATCCATTAAAACTAAATCATTTTGATCCTGGATTTTATCCCACACATAGCATATTTGACTAGCAGATGGAGAATCATCATGAGGAGTAGCTATAACATTGCTTACCTTGAGAGGCTTGCATCGTGCATCGTGTTGTGGACATTCACGATAGGCATGGCCAATTGTTCCACATTAGAAGCAACGATTCTCTCTTTGGTAGCGCGCCATCTCTTCAGGTGAGAGACGGTTGCTCCCTTGTTTGGTCTTTTAAGTAACTTGTTTCTTCCCACTTGACTTTGCGTTCAGGCTACCGTTTCCCCTATCTCCCTTAGGAGGATTCTTCATTTTGAAGATCTTGAGATCTTCTCTTGCATAGTGGATCACTGCAGCAATAGTCTTAGGCCGGAGTGCCTGCACATAAGTGCGCATGTCCTCGGATATGTCCTCGGATAAACCGGCATAAAACTGTTGCTTCTTCTCTATGAAGCTGATGCTTCTATAGACTGTAGCTTTGAGACATGTGTCCCAAAACTTCTCTATGTAGCTCTGGAAGGACTCACCTTCATGAAATTTAATGCTTTGCCAAACCGCGAGTACATTGTCCTTCGCATCATCATGAAGAAATTTCTTCATGATGGCAATTCTGCATGCCCTCCAAGTCTTTGGAGCTTCTCTTTGAGCACGGAGACTAGACCACCAATGCTGAGCCGACTTCGTGAGATGCAATCGTGATGTTACGAAGCTTAGAGGATTCAGTCAAGCCTTTTCCTCCAAAAGCAGCGTCAAACTGTTGTATGAAAGGGAGAAAATTGTCTACGTTCCCATATAAACCATTATAGGTTTGGAACAAGATGCTCTTCCCACATCCCTTGAACTTTTGCAGCTTCTTTGAGCTTCCAGGCATGTTGCTTTCGCCTTGGGTACCTCTCTTTGATCTCTTCCAGGCATGTTGCTTTCGCCTTGGGTCCCTCTCTTTGATCTCTTCCAGGCATGTTGCTTTCGCCTTGGGTACCTCTCTTTTTGAGACAAAGAAGCTTTGCTTGAAGAGCATTCATCATCCACAAGGGATGAAGAAGGATTAGAAGGGGAAGAAGGTGATTTTCTCTTCTTCTTGGAGAACCGTCCATGTGAGCTTAGGCCACTTTTGGAAGACGAAGAATCATTGCTAGAGTCTTTTCTTCTCCTCTTGTCTCTCCTTGGTGCGGTTCCTCCTCCTACCGTGAGTAGGAGATGCATCATGAGCATCCTTGGGTATTTCACCCTCCTCGAGAGCCTTGCCTTTACGGTTATCATGATGTTGACGAGGCTTCTTTGGAGCACCATCATCTGGCATGGATCCATGCTCCATCAGAACTTCTCCCTTAGCTTCTGTGTGTATAGGCTGCACACTAAAAGGAGATCTTTGAGCACTTGTCAACATCAAGTCCTCCGTCATCAACAAGTTGTTGATTGAGGGCTTAAGATGAGGATTAGCTTGTTCTTCTTGTAACTTTGCAAGAACTAGCCTTAGTGCTAGCATGCCTTGTACACTTCCCCCATCATCATGGAAATTGAAAGTTTTGCTAGGACGATGACGGCTCTCCCATGTTGTTTATCCCAAACAACATACTTATGGCCTTTGCAGTGGTTAAATCAGCAACTTAGGCTAGATTAGGAGGGTAACACTGCCAAAACCAATTGACAATAAGAGCTACGAGGCTTATCTTATTTCTCAAAAATAGTGCTTAAACCAAAGGTACCTCCCATAGGAGTGCACTATTAAGTCAACAGCTCCCCTCAATCTCTCTACGCCGCGGAGACAGATAATAACTCCTTTCTACCCTTAGGCTAAGTTACGAGCAAACACTTCTTGCCATTGTGTGGTAGATCACCCTCTCCTTCAGAAAGAAGAGAGAACCTTGAGCTCTGATGCCAATGAAACTAGTTTGCACATAAATTCCACAATTTAAGCGGAATCTAATTGCCAGCTTAGCAACATAAATAACAGAGGGAGAGAACAAGCAAAAACAAAGACAAGGACACAATATTGAGGGCCCGATATATGAGGCGGACCCCCCTCTAAAGGAACTTGTATTGATAACCTTGATTACACATCCCTCTTTGCAAGGTGTTGGAAGATTTGGCCACTTTGTGTTTGCACTTGGAATACTTGGTTGCATGTGCATGAAGAGAAGAAGAAGACTAACTCGCCCTCCCAAGCCCCGTTGTCATACATAGGTGATAGGGATAGGACGGGGAGAGTCAAGATACCTAGAGAGAGAGAGAGAGAGAGTGTGACTCCATCAAGTCCTTAGGGTTAGCTTGAGAGCCCTAGAGAAGACCTAAGTGCAGCCTTGAGAGTCCTGGAGCACTCTCACTTGTTGGCTCAAGAGGTATGCAGCTATGAAATTCAGCCTTATGTATGTACTTGCAACCCACCACCCTGAAACTGAGGCCACGGGAATGCTTTTATAGGCTTTGGGGAGCATGGGGGTGCCTTGCGGCCCACTCTGGGCCAGATTAGGGTTCGAATCCTATCCTTGGAGCCAAAAATAGGGCAAAGCAAGTGTTCAACCTGATTTAGAGGCTCAAGTTCTATATTGGGTGGGTGGTGTGGATGAGAGAGGTGGTCTCCCAATCTAGAGAGAGAAAAAGGGGGGCGCCTAGGGTTTGGGTCCTTGGCCCTGCCTTGGGCCACACTCCACCCCATTTAGCCCCCTTCACATGCCTTGCCCCCCAAGCTAGACCATGCCGCCACCTTGCCCGGACATATTCCCTGTTCCGATCCACAGCCCAAGGGCTTTTGAGTGCTTCTGGGTGCTATTTGGTGCTTTTTGAACTTAATGAACCATTTCAAGCACTAACAACCTTTGATTGAGATTTTGTAAATTGCCCCCTAGCTTTGGAATGATTCCCTAGGCTCGTGTAGACTCCCAGCTTCCATCTTGGCTTAGCAACACTTTGAAACCATGAATCAAGCCTCACTGAAGCTTCGGTCTTTCAGCTCTCTTTTGGACAAATATGACTTGACTGATAAATTCTAGCAATCTTTGTCCCTGGCAAAGCTAAGCATTTCATCAAAATGCAATTTTGATGATCAAAACACAATTTTGATGACAAGAGCACCCTAGTGGACCAGGAGCTTGCCATCGCCTGTTGTGGGACCATGGCACATTAGAGCTATCTTGAAGTCAAAAGGAGGGCCTTTTAGAGGAGAGAGAAAATGGAGCGCGTCCAATAGGGTGGAGGCGAATGTTATGTTGGATATTTTCCATAAACTTAAGGAAATAGGGAAATTTCGATACTGAAAATGCCCGTCCGGTTTTGGCCTCTGTGAAGTCGGCTAAATGTAGGATGTCCTTTTTCAAAGAAAAGCATCTCCCGTGCAGGTAATCTCTCCCCACGTCACACTGCACTTACTCCCTGCTGCCTGACTTCTCCTTCCCCAAACTTGCTCTCCCCGACCTTCTCTTTCCCAAAACTTGCTTAACCCAGAGATTCCTGAACACTATTCCCAAGCTCCATGGCCTCTGCTTCTCATCATATCACTTCTAGATGTTAGCAAGCTCTATGGCCACTACAGAGAGGCCTCGTAGATCTGCAACCTGTGTCTTCTCCATTACCGTGCCTATCTATCTTGGTGATGGTGGATGGACAGAAGTTCTTATTTGCAAAGGGTCCTGGGTACTTATGCAGCCACGTTGACGGAAGAGGAAGCACGGAAAAAGCGTCTTCAAGTGGTCATGGAAGGGTAGAGTTGTGGCTTTCAAAATCCAGTAAGGGAAAATAACAGTTAAAGAAGTCCTTGTGGAGCATGTGTACATGCACCATGAGCTTGTCATGGCACCAGGCCATGCCACAGGGCTACCACCTCTGAGTCCAAATGTGATGTATCTATGTATTGCTTATGTGTATCCCTCTTCCTACAAGGTGTGGCAACCTGTCGAGTGCGTTATTGGGGTCATGAGTGTACGCCATTCAGGCAGTATACAATTCGAAGGGAGAGCTGGGGGTAGCCTTGCTGAGGAAGGGGTGTTCTTTTATGACCACTTCTATTAGCTTGCAGTGGACCAGGCTGACACAAAGGGCTACATTGAGAAGCTCCTTCTAGAGGTAGAGTGGGATAGACTGGGTGGCCAGTACCAGATATTTTTGTGTTGCAGGCTACTCAAAGTAAGCTGTACTAGATGTGCAGAGATCATTGTGAGCCATCATCCCCACAAAACTTGTTAAGATTTCATCTTTATGCCTACCTCTATTTTTGTGGAGCTTTTCGGTATGTTCGATGTGAAGGTGACAAAGACCATGCTAGTCTGCCGGAACGTGGTCATTATGCTATCAGAAAGCTCTTCCACAAACAGTGGTATATGAAGCAGGTCGAACAGGTGCACTGCCACATAGCTTTGGACACACTAGTGGTGAAGTACATGTTTACATTGCAGACCTTCATTCACAAGAAGATTTTGAAAATTTTTCATGTAGGAAAACGGAGTCTTTTCCAGTGTTTTTCATACTGTTTTTCATACAATGAATAACATCATGAGCTTCTGCTCGAGAGACACCGCATACCTAGCTAGGTACGATTGAGGGCAGGGGACCCCCGGCCTCCCCATCGGGCTGGCGGTCCCCTTCCCCAAATCGTACCTCCCTCACAAAAGCTCATGATGTTGAGGTAAGTCACAATGTGGGAATTATTGTGAGAATTTGTCCAAAACTTCTTGTGATTATGTCATTCTGGTATGAAAGGAAGCATTACATTGAGAGTGTCCTTGTGCCTATGGACCAGGAATCTGCTAGCCGAGAGCATAATGTGATGGACAATGAGGTCTTGGATGATGTAGATAATGTTGTGACAGTTATCATTCTTTGACAAGAAAACACTCTTCATCAGCGTCGAATGGATATGCACGAGGAGTCATCACACATGTTGCCGGTGGACTTTTTCTTTGTGCATAAAGGGAAGCGTATGATGAAGAGAAAAGAGTTGCAGATAAAGTGCAATTTTTAAATCTTCATTTCATGTACAAATCGAATCATGTACGAAATACAATTTTTTGATGATCGAATCATGTACAAAATACAATTTTTAAAACTTCATTTTGCTCAAAGAATATGTCTGTGTGGCTTGAATATCATGATCATCATCTTGCATACCAGAAATTCGTATAAGACAAAAGTTATCTTGTAGGCTATCTTAGGCACATCTGCTGGATGAACCTTATCTGATGGTATCCACGTTTCAAATTGATCATGCTGAAAATAAAAGAACCCTGCAATCTATCCAAAATATCATCAATCCTTGGAATAGGAAACTTGTTCTTGATTGTGATCTTGTTTAAGACCCTGTAGTCAATGCACATTCTCCAAGATCCATCCTTCTTCTGAACTAGCAAGATTGGTGAGCAAAAGGGCAATGAGCTAGGTCATATCAAGCCCTTTTCTAGCATTCATTAACCTATTGCGTGATTTTGTCTTGCTGGCCGTAATAACTCTGTAAGCAAGCTTATTCGAAGCATAATTATGAGGAAGGAGATCAATAGGATAATCCTCAGGACGTTCTGGTGGCAACTTATCCAGTAAAGCTTTTGAAAAAAGCATACTGATCCCAACAAAGCTAACTTTGCTTCTCATCTGTACTACTCAAGTTGGAACATTTATTGTCTTCCCTTTTCCTTCACAAAGATCAAATGAGCAGAAAGATTACTTTTGGTTAATTTAAGAACAGCCTAAACCGATACAAGAGGCACTAACTGGCCTTTGAGCTTTACATTCCAAAATAACTGTCCTTCCCTTAGACTCTACAATAACCTGCATAATGAGAGTATCCAAAATACCCTTGTGGTCAGAGAACTACACCATGCCCAAGAGAACATCACACCCTTCGAGATGCATTATGAAAAATTCTTCATGACCCACATAGCCCTGAATATGAAGCCGAAGCTTCCCAGTAGGAGGAGTCATGAGTGCTTCTAAGTCCTGGAGCTGCCAGAGAAGCTGAGTAGGCAGGCCCCATTTCTTCCAGCTTTACGGCTAGCTTCTGTGCAAATTCCGGGGAGATGAAATTTGCCTGTGTGCCTGGGTCAAAGAAGATAAGTGGCGAATGATCTCTGGCGTTTCCTTAAGATTTGCAAAGCTCTGTCTTCGCATGACTCCTGAATGTTACAGGTATACCGTCTCTTGATATGGGTACACCTTCATCTGGTACCTGTGTTCTAAGATTGCTGCAA
Organism: Adiantum capillus-veneris; assembly: GCF_014529385.1. Classification (NCBI taxonomy): domain Eukaryota; kingdom Viridiplantae; phylum Streptophyta; class Polypodiopsida; order Polypodiales; family Pteridaceae; genus Adiantum; species Adiantum capillus-veneris. The sequence continues at coordinate 98,857,885 of NC_140954.1, read as the reverse complement.
CCAGACCATCAGGATCAACGGACACCTCCTCCTCTTCAATATGCACTTCTGTGGCATTGAGAGTAGAGTCAGACATAGTTCCCTTCAAGTTTTAGGTATCCCGACAATGGAACTGTAAACCGGCCTGGGACAAGAGTCACAGGCAGTGACCCACACACACTTGGGGAGACCACCAAGTTTCGGAGAAGATTGGCCCCTCAACCGGTGGCCCTTGCGATATTTCTTTACTATTATATAAGGGGTATGAGCCTCCCTAAAAAACGGCCACGGGAGGGGACCCCCCACCTAGACACGCTAGCTTCACTCCACGCACTCGTGCACCGTGGGGACTCCGCGCAAAGTTCCCCACAGCACACGCTATGACCCTCCGTGAGTGCGGGGGAACCTGAGGCTACGTGGGGCTAGGGACCCGGAACGCAAGACCCGCGAAACGCACCACGGCCGCCGACCCACGGAACGCAACCACGTCCGAGCCGGTCCCGTCCGAGCCGGGCCTCCTTGAAGGCAACTCCGTCCGAGCCGGTCCCGTCCGAGCCGGGCCCCTTTGGAAGACAACCGAAACTACGCCCGAGCCGGTCCCGTCCGAGCCGAGCCCCTGAGCCGGTCCCGTCCGAGCCAGGCCCCTTGAAGACAAACGCACCTTGACCTGAGCCGGTCTCGTCCGAGCCGGGCCCTTTTCTCCGCAAACGCGCCCACCACGCTTCTCCGCATTGACAGCCCAACCTCCGGATCGTCACACTTGGTATCAGAGCTACGTTTCCGCGACGGCCCAACCTCTGGGTCGTCACATATTAGCACTCACACAATGTGTGTCAAGTACAAGACAGTCACAGATTCTCCCTTAGAACCGAATGCAACTGGCACTGAGGCCATCCTTTTATACAAGTCATGCTCCTAGAAAAGCCTAGTTGCTTTTCTTTGCTCACACACACACACACACACACACACACACACACACACTTAGGATCAGAATTCGTAAGTCAAAGTGGCTTTTATGCTGCCCACGTAAATCCCAAAAAGGTTGTTTATTGGCACTGCCGTAAGGCAGGGTCTATAGGGAGAAAATTTGCTAGCATGGCCATAGGGGATTACGCCAATGGGGAGTGGCCGAGTAAGGTTCTTTTTTTTGGGTGGAGGGCATGCATGAGATTTCTATTTTTGTTTGGTGGTTTGGGTGCATTTTGGGCGTGGAAATTTGATTGTGTGTGTGTACTTTTTCTCTGCTGCAATTGATAGCGAGGTTGTGAGAGGGAGGAAAGGATCGTGCGATTTTGAAGAGGTCTCTCTCTCTCTCTCTCTCATCATCTATGTTATTTACAGCTTCGATTACTTGGTCTACAAGTTTGTGTGTGTGTGTGTGTGTGTGTGAGAGAGAGAGAGAGAGAGGTGGGATTCTCTGTAGCTCTATAGTATTCATTTTGTTTGGGTTTTGTGCTTGTTCAGAAATTTGATGAGGTTTGGATCTATGCTATACTTTGCGCAAGGTATTAAGCAACAATTTAATTAGGGGGTTAATCATGTCATCAATGCAGATTAAGACTATGATGGAAATGTTTCATTTGTTGAGAGTGTAAATATTCAAATTAATATCGTGTTTTTATGTCTGGGTACGTGCTGATTATTGTTTTTGTGCATTTGTGTAAAATGATGCTCTATTTTTAGTGTTTTGAGTTTTGAAAGACCCGAACAGTAGTTCTTTTTTGTTGTCTTTATTTAATATTGTAGAGACTTTAATCGGAGTGTGTCTAGAGGTATCCCATCTACGTTGGCGGGACCTGATAATGAGAGGCAGCAACAAGGAATTTAGAAGAGCAACTCGACATGGCAACAGAGCCAGACTCATTCGAAGAGTCGAAGCTAGATCATTTCAATATTGGATACAATGAGGGTGGTGAAATGCAAGTGGTTTCGGAGAGTGTGTGTCCACTTGTCTTCTACTATTGTGCATGTGTAGGCACATGCTCTCAAGCAGGCCAAGAAGATTACTTTATTAGGGAAAGTGACCTCCTTGGCCATCTTCTCATAAAACTTGAGGGCAGTCAGACAACTCCCATTTTCTACACAGTTGGTTATGATTACATCCCAGGAAACAACATCATGGGCGGTCATTTTATGAAAAATGGAACATGCTTCCCATAAATACGGACACTTTGCATAAAAATCAATTAATGCATTTCCAATTTGAATGTCTGATTCGAGCATTCTTTTGATGATCGAATCATGTACTTCTCTCCCATAGTCTATAGCCTCAATGCTTTTACACGCTTTTAAAGTAGAAAGGAAGACGGCAAGAGTCGGCACCAAACCTTCATGCTGTAAAAACTCGAATATTTTGTAATAGGAGAACAGCTGAGAGGGAAGATGGCAATGGAAATAAGTGTTGTCGCCTCAGTCTCGTGCTATTTGTAGCAATTATCACTGCCAACTCGGTTGCTGATTGCGCAGTTGTTTGCGAGCTTCCCTGAGGTGTTGTCGCCTCACTGCAGTAGCAGATGGGCTGCTCTCAATAGACTTTCCGCCTTGCTTCACTTCCCTGTAGATTTTAGATATAGCCTCGGTATTCAGAGATGTACTTTCTTTTGGAACAATGCTGGCTACAGCTTTTCATGTTTCGCGGTGCAAATTTAATTGCTTTTGGGGCTGTTATCAAGGTGCCCGTTTGTGGTTTTATCCTGCAATCATAGCCTTTATACCTTCGCCCTAAATAGACTTGAACATGTCAATTGTAAGATGGCTGTGGCCATGCTCTGCATGTTCAGATATGAGTGCAGACCATGATACAACATCTCTGTTAGGCAACACACAAAATACCACATAAGCATCAGCAACACATCCACATTTTGCATACATATCGACAAGAGTGTTTCCAACCTTAAGATCTACCTTAAGCCCATTCTCTACCGCAAGTGCACGTAGTAAAAAACCATAGATTATGTGTCTTATAGAATTGTATGCTTTGAACACACAGATAAATGTCACTCTGCTTGGTTCTATGTCATTTTGCGTCATTCTTTCAAGGAGTGCGAATCAGCAACCAATGGAGGAAGGTATTAGGGGGTGAAGAGGCTGCACAGGAGGGCTAAAGGTGGTGTGGCTATGAGAGGTGAAAAGAGGTACTGCTTACCGACTACTGTAAAGCAAGATAAATGGTGTTAGAATGGCCAGAGATGTGGTGGCTTCGGGAAATTATGTAGGTAGGTGCAAGATGAGTCTGGTTGGCTTGGTATAACCAATGCTTGATTAACCAAGCCCACTGATTTGATAGAAGGGGGAGGGAAACTAGGCATCTGCAAGAGCGACACATGCTCTTCTAGCTCATTAAGGACAATTTTTATGAAACGCATGTCATTCCTAAGATTTTTGGAATGAGAAGAGTGAGAAAGCTCTGGGCTATTTTGGTCCGATGTGAAGGCTATTTTCCTAGGCTGATGTCATCGGATGCAAGGCGAGTATATTCCCCAATTTGCAATTACTCATGCTTGCACCTGGCATTGTATGCTATGGGCTGTTTCCATCAAATGCAGAGTGACGGGTTCTCTCATATTTTTTATTATGTGTGGTCGGATCTGGGCAACAGAGGCAAGAAGCTGTAGATTACCGCAGCTTTGCATTCGCAAGAAGCAGCATAAGGCTTCTCCAGATGGGCTTCTGGAGAGGATTCCTTTGTTACAGTCCAGGTCCACCGTGCCATCAAGACTTTTGAACTCTGTCTCTAATTGCACATACTGGTTTGTAGCTGCGACTGACATGCACATAGAAAATGCCGGCTTTACGCACTGCCCTTTGCACTGCGATACCGCCCCGGATATAGTTGTGCAATGTCTCCCGATAATGGTCTCGACATATTCAAGCCTTAAATACATCCTTGAAGGATGTAGCTGTCATTACCGTTTCCCTTACCATCCTCAAGGCTCTTGCACCCATGGAGATCAGACAAGCCGACCGATAAATCTCAAGCAGAATGGTTCATGCTTGTTGGGGGGGAGAAATAAAGAAAATTGTCTACGTCTCCCAGTCTCCCAGATATGTTTTTTGTGCTATCTCTTCAAGCTTGGAAGTCGAACTTCTTGGCGAGCATTCCATTGCAAGAATCGAGCACGGCTCTGGATATATAAGGACTTTCTGTTCTATTTTTTTGTGTAGTAGTAAACTGTAAGGATACTTGCATAGAGGACTTGCACCTGACTGGTTCGAGCTTGCCTTTTCGTTGAGGATTAGCATGTGATTGTCATTCTCATAGCCCAACTGGATGCTCTCTTTTGTTGTCAATCAAGGATTTTGATAAGACAAAGCCTTTTCATTCTTCGAGAGAGCTCTCTGACTTGCACCCACTTTCAGCTTCGTGTTCAATACAAGGTGATTTCCAGGAGTGAGAAGTTGAAAAGACGTCACCCGCCCCGAGCTTTCAAGCTCGTGAATATTCTTGCTCACTTCATACGTGCCCAACACATTCAACCCGTGGAGCTTTTGACTGGCTGAGTCAGATGGCCTGTCTTTTGCTTGCTGGACATGTTAAAGAGGTGGCGAATACATTGCGAAGCTCAGATGCGAACTCCGGTTGCAATCATACATGATTGTAGCATGAGAGAGTCCATCACTTTGCATTGATAAAACAACCCACAGCTTTTTCACAGCCCACTTTCAGCACAAGCCTTGTAGAAGCTTGAGCAGCAGCAATTGCGAGAAAGACAATGACTCATATCTTTTCACTTCTCAAAAACTCATGAAGGAAATTCTTTCCTTGAAAGCCTTGGAAGGGAAGACTTCCCTTCATCGGAATGCAATCAACGAGATTACCACTGGTAGATACTCAGCTTGTTCAAATCATCTCCTCGGAAATTCTGTCATCCATATAAACGTCTTGTGCAAGTCCACAGACCTTCAAGTGAGAGCAATCACCTCTGAAAGCAACATAGAACGAAAGGCCTTCCCTTGTTAGGTGATTGCATCTGGTGAAAGGCCTTCTCTTATTAGGTGATTGCGTCTTGTGAAAGATCTTCAAATCTGCGATTCGTCCCTGCTTTGTGGACAGAGAACGGATGAGGCAGAAAGTGTCTATGCACACACTACCTTGAGGAAAGTTAAGGAGCTCCCGAACACAAGTTGCTAGGGAGAGTGTGTGTGAGTGTGTGCATATGTGTGTCTGTGTGTGCGTGCGTGCGGTTTATTTGCTGTTCATGAGCATCTAGTTTCGCACGGAAAAATTGATTGAGCTTCACTATGCCGTGCAAAAGGGATTTTAGTCCTTTGATCTCACTTCCTGAATCATAGACAAAAACTTTGGTTGCAGCCTCATCCAAGTGTGATAGCTGTGATATCAATTGCGTCATCTCAGCCATGACTTTACTACTAATAAGAACCATCTTGCCAGCTTTGGGAGAGCTCCAAGGCAAGTGAAGAGACTGTTTCAGCGCTTGCGAGAAACCGAACATTGATTGTTCATTCTGTAACTGTAGATGTCAGTCAATAGGAAATTCTAGGCAGTACTTGTGAACAACTATATGAGCCTAGTTTCTATGCGGTTTTCTTTGATTAGGTTTTCTTCCGCTACGTGTTCTTCTTCCTCGTGGTAGCTCTTTGATCGCATCTGAAAACCATCCGTGAGTTGAGACTCTTTTTATTCCTTGAAGACAAATATGATGCTATATGTGACTGTGTGGGAGATAGGCGTGTCCTACGTAAGTGTATTATTTTAGATTCATGGCAATGACTGTTTCATACTCTCATCTTAGAGCTTTTTTGGAATCTAGATTTGATTGTTCTGTCATTGTCTTGTGTGTATGATTTTTTATGCTGGTAATGGGAGGGCAAATGACGAGCTCTTGAAATCTTATTATGCACTCTGATTTATTTAGTTGATGCTTAATTAGTTCCGACGAATTGATGCCACTCTAGTAGCTTTATGCAAATGTAATGACGATGTAAGATTTACCAAATTTAGAAAAGTTTGGGGCACGAATCTTGAATCAGAGTTTTCTTCGGGTGTAGGGTTAAGTATTGAAAAAGAATGATTGCTCTGACTAGAATGGAAAGGCATCTCCATTTCCACTCTTAACTTATTATGGTAAAGCAAAAGATTTCCACTAAACCTAGGTTTTTTTGGGCACTGCGGCTATTTTAAACCATAGATCTTCCTATCAAGGCAATGTCTTTTTTTGTTATTGGAAGAAGTTAAATTTGTTTACATCGTTTAACTATTTTCTATGCAGCTCTTTGCAAGTAGATATCTGAAAGGGAAGCCGACGAGGTTATTTGCAGTAAGGTGTGTAATTATGCTCTTGGTTTGATTGCCGGTCACATGTTTTGGGAAATCGGGGTGTGGTCAACGTTTCGAATTTGTTGTGCGTGCATGAAACTCATATGCCAACTAATTTAATAATGTGAAGTGAAGTTAATGGAGTTTATGCTTGTAATGTGTGGCAGTGTATGGGATTGAAATATATTTACCAATATTTTGGGCTAGTACGCTTATTGGGTTTGGTTGAGAGAGATTTCTTGCTTCATGGGAGTATGATGTAGGCTTTGGTAATTTCGGTGGAGGAGCAGATCAGCCTTGACATTTTGCTCTAGATCAGTTAGTGTGCTCTACACTAGCTCCTTGGCGTGCTTATTTAGATCAGCTTGAGTTTTCAGCAGTAGCATTCAGCCCCAATACTTTTTTCTTGCATCTCCAGATCAGCCCTAGCGTTTTCCATCTTTGTAAAACAGCCCTAGCGTTTTTAGTTTTCATCCCTTTCCTCGTCTGATTGCTTCGATTTGGCCTCGCTAGCCTCTTTGTGGTGATCCGGTACTCCGTTATTTTCTACTGTCGGCCTCATTGAAACCTGCATTTTTAGCCCTAGTTTATATGATAAATCTGTTGCATTTTGCGTGCCAAATCCACGTTATGGGTGCCACCTATCAGTTTTCATTGGCTGGCTGGTCTCTGATGATTCCCCTACTCTCTGGTTCTCCACTGACACCCTGCAAAACTTGTTTGGATACTTCTTTCACGCAAAGCCAAGCTTTCCGCCTTTACTTTGTCGAAAACGCAAACAATGGGCTAGCTCAAAAAATTCCACTCCAAATGCAACCAAACTCTTCAGATGATCTTTCCTAATATATATGCAAGTGCACGAAGCAAAATTCTTGAATTCCCTGCTCTGAATCTCTAGATATGACTGAAATTGTGTCGTGGAAGATTTTCGGCATCAAAGCGCTATGGACATTGCGATGGTCATTCGCTGGCAACGAAATGAATAGGGCTCAATTCCCAGATGCTACTGCGAGTGTGAGAACCGGAATTCCCAACTTTCGTACTTCCAATCACTCCTGAAGCTCTGTGTGTGCTCTAGGCGGTTTTCTGCAAAAAAACGCTAAAAACACCGATATGGTCAATACGATAACGATATGGTAACCAAATGAGCACAAGTCAACCTACTCGTGATGGCGGAAGTATGGAAGCAAGATTTCTCAAGTTCCACTTCTCGAATCGCAACCTGTGACCAAAAATCTGCTCTAGGCCGAATCTGTCCCTGAAAAGCAAGCTACATAACAAAGCATATGGACATACATAGCTCGCAATTGCAACCTGAACGTAAGCATGAGACATCACCAAAATCATAAACTAATTATACTACTACTAAACAAAAACAAAAACAAAATGCGAACTAGGAACAAAGAAAACGCAAAAGAAGATGACAGAGGTGGGTAGTCGAACCTAACTAAAATCCGCTCGCTCTCTGATCACCTAGTCTATCCTAAGTCTACTATCCCTTGTGCATGGACTTGATGTTGAGCACCAAAACCACTACTTGAGTCTCCTAACCTAGCTGGAAGGTCGAAAAGTGCACCCGACTCTCGAACCAACCATACATGAGCAATATCGTTCAATAGCCTCTATTCTACAGTTTGTCCTTGCACTAGTGCATGGACATCTTCATTACCACCTTTTTTGTAGCGAGATCTTATAGCATGTCACCCCATGAATACCACAGTATACCTCAATGTTCCCTGCAACCTATAATGAATTGGCGAAGTACTGGATCACAATGAAGAGGCTAGCGAGGCGAGGTCCGAGCCAAATCCACGGGAGAAGGGCTAAAAACTGAAAACGCCAAGAGTGATCTAGAGTAATGCATAGTACCATAACACAATTGATCCTTATCTGCTTCGATACCTTTATCAGTGAGTATAACCATCAAGAGTTTTAAAATCAAGATCAGTGTTAGCGCCAAAATGTGTTGCAGGCAACAGGTCATAGATGGCATTTTCGAGGGGATTTTGTCTAGTTCTTGTAGGTTTGTGGAACTATCTATTGCTTGATCTTTTGTGATACTCGCCCCCATGTACAGACGTAGCAAAGGAAGCCTCACACACAGAAGCTGAGGCGGGAAACCGTTTCCCAAGTCAAGTAAGTAGAAAGAGTACAAACACAAGAAATTCAAAGCAAAAGCAAAATCTGGTGGTGAGGCCTATCAATGGAGGATTATGTCATCTCTTGGCATCTCGCCAGATGAAATCCCAAGGTTCACTCGCCCGACATATTGGCTGACTTACTTTCGTGACAATGTCGTTGAAGATCTCAAGTCTCTTGGTGCCGGTGTTGATTGGCATCGATCATTCATCACCACAGACATGAATTCTTATCACAACTCTTTTGTCAAATGGCAGTTCATAGCTTTAAAGAAACAGGGAAAAGTGGTCAAGGAATTGCGGTACGCCATATACTCTCCTCGTGATAGGCAGCCTTGTAGCAATCACGACAGAGCCTCTGTTGAAGGTGTCGAGCGAAAACAGTACACAATTATCAAGCTGCATGTTCAACTTCCTCTTTTCGACAAGTTGCGAGCCTTGGACAATAAGCAAGTTTTTCTGGCAGCTGCAACCACACGACCAGAGACTATGTATGAGCAAACCAATACATGGGTGTTTCCCGAGGGAGAGTATGGTGCTTTTAAGATAAATGAGGCTGATGTGTTTATCATGACTAGTAGAGCTGCATATAATTTGGCTTTTCAATGATTGCCAAGGGTGCTGGAGAGACCCACTTGCTTATTGAAGGTGACTGGCCATGACTTGATTGGCTTACCGCTCACTGCTCCATTATGCAGCTACAAGAGTGTGTATGTTCTGCCGATGTCAACTATTTCCTTTGACAAGGGGAACTGGCATAGTAGTAAGTGTTCCTTGTAACTCATCACACGATTGCATAGCGCTTTCTGAGCTAAAGACTAAACCTCTAGATCAGCTAGCGTGCTCCGCAGTAGCTCCTTGGCATACTTATTTAGATCAGCTTGAGTTTCAGCAGTAGCATTCAGCCCCGATACTTTTTTCTTGCATCTCCAGATCAGCCCTAGCGTTTTTCATCTCTGTAAAACAGCCCTAGCGTTTTTCATTTTCAGCCCTTCCCTCATCGGATTGCTTGGATCTGGCCTCGCTAGCCTCTTTGTGGTGATCCGGTACTCCGTTTGTTTCACTATCGGCCTCATTGAAACCTGCATTTTTAGCCTTGGTTTATATGATAAATCTGTTGCATTTTGTGTGCCAAATCCACGTTATGGGTGCCACCTATCAGTTTTCATTGGCTGGCTGGTCTCTGATGATTCCCCTACTCTCTGGATGTTCACTGACACCTTGCAAAACTTGTTTGGATACTTCTTTCACGCAAAGCCAAGCTTTCCGCCTTTACTTTGTCGAAAAACGCAAACAATGGGCTAGCTCAAAAAATTCCACTCCAAATGCAACCAAACTCTTCAGATGATCTTTCCTAATATATATGCAAGTGCATGAAGAAAAATTCTTGAACTCCCTACTCTGAATCTCTAGATATGACTGAAATTGTGTCGTGGACGATTTCCGGCATCAAAGCGCTATGGACATTGTGATGGTCATTCGCTAGCAACGAAATGAGTAGGGCTCAATTCCCAGATGCTAGTGCGAGTGTGAGAACCGAAATTCCCAACTTTCGTACTTCCGATCACTCCTGAAGCTCTGTGTGTGCTCCAGGCGGTTTTCTGCAAAAAAACACTAAAAACGCTAAAAACACCGATATGGTCAATACGATAACGAAATGGTAACCAAATGAGCACAAGTCAACCTACTCGTGATGACGGAAGTATGGAAACAAGATTTCTCAAGTTCCACTTCTCGAATCGCAATCTGTGACCTGTAATCTGCTGTAGGCCGAACTTGTCCCTGAAAAGCAAGCTGCATAACAAAGTATACGGACATACATAGCTCGCAATTGCAACCTGAACGTAAGCATGAGACATCACCAAAACCATAAACTAATTATAGTACTACTAAACAAAAACAAAAACAAAATGCGAACTAGGAACAAAGAAAATGCAAGATGACAGAGGTGGGTAGTCGACCCTAACTAAAATCCGCTCGCTCTCTGATCACCTAGTCTACCCTAAGTCTATCCCTTGTGCGTGGACTCGATGCCGAGCACCAAAACCACTACTTGAGTCTCCTAATCTAGCTGGAAGGTCGAAGAATGCACCGGACTCTCAAACCGACCATACATGAGCAATATTGTTCAATAGCTTCTATTCTACAATTTGTCCTTGCACTAGTGTATGGACATCTTCATTGCCACCTTTTTTGTAGCAAGATCTTACAGCAGATCACCCCATGAACACCACAATATACCTCAACGTTCCCTGCAGCCTATAATGGATTGGTGAAGTACTGGATCACATTGAAGAGGCTAGGTCCGAGCCAAATTCGTAGGAGAAGGGCTAAAAATTGAAAACGCCAAGAGTGATCTAGAGTGATGCATAGTACCAGAACATAATTGATCCTTATCTGCTTCAATATCTTTATCAGTGAGTATAACCATCAAGAGTTTTAAAATCAAGAGCAGTGTTAGCGTCAAAATGTGTTGCAGGCAGCAGGTCATGGTTGGCATTTTCGAGGGGATTCTGTTTAGTTCTTGTAGGTTTGTGGAACTATGTATTGCTTGCTCTTTTGTGATACTCGGCCCCCATGTACAAACGTAGCAAAGGAAGCCTCACACACAGAAGCTGAGGCAGGAAACCGTTTTCCCAGGTCAAGTAATCAGAAAGAGTACAAACGTAAGAAATTCAAAGCAGAAGCAGAATCTGGTGTTGAGGCCTATCAATGGAGGATTATGTCATCTCTTGGCATCTCGCCAAATGAAATCCCAAGGTTCACTCGCCCAGCATATTGGCTGACTTACTTTCGTGACAATGTCATTGAAGATCTCAAGTCTCTTGGTGCCGGTGTTGATCGGCGTCGATCATTCATCACCACAGACATGAATCCTTACCACGACTCTTTTGTCAAATGGCTGTTCAGAGCTTTGAAGAAGCAGGGAAAAGTGGTCAAGAAATTGCGGTACGCCAGACACTCTCCTCGTGATAGGCAGCCTTGTAGCAATCACGACAGAGCCTCTGGTAAAGGTGTCGAGCGAAAACAATACACAATTATCAAGCTGCATTTTCAACCTCGTCTTTCAGACAAGTTACGAGCCTTGGACAACAAACAAGTTTTTCTGGCAGCTGCAACCACACGACCAGAGGCCATGTATGAGCAAACCAATGCATGGGTGTTTCCTGAGGGAGAATATGGTGCTTTTAAGATAAATGAGGCTCATGTGTTTATCATGACTAGTAGAGCTGCGCACAATTTGGCTGGAGAGACCCACATGCTAATTGAAGCTGTCTGGCCACTACTTGATTGGGTTACCGCTCACTGCTCCATTATGTAGCTACAAGACTGTGTACACTCTGTCGATGTCAACCATTTTTATTGACAAGCGGAATTGACATAGTGGTAAGTGTTCCTAGTAACTCACTACACGATTACATAGCACTTTCCGAGCTAAAGACCAAACCAAATGTTAGAGATAGCCATTGATAATAAGACCTATTGATACTTGGATCTGTTGAAGATAATCGATTTGAACCATTGCCTTTGTTCTTTGTAGGTCTTTTGTTTTGTATTTTGTCCAGGTGTCGTTGCTTGTTTGTGTTTGTTTAATGTGTTGAAGCTTAGATGATTGAAGCTTCTTCCGTTGCAAGATTCATTAGTCAAATATTTGGTGCTCTATTCATTGGGTTTAAATTTTTTTGATGGTATGTAGGGGTATTTTTGAGAGGCCAAATTAGTAGCTCTTCTAGTGTATATGTTTGTTTCTAGAAAGTATTAGATTTTTCTTTATAATATGTTTGATTTCCAAAAACAAAAATCTTGTAAATTTGTCTTGATATGATATTCTGAGAATATAGCTATGCAAATAAAAAAGAAATAATGTTGAAATTGAATTATAAGAAGTAGATATACTAAAAAAATGAAACTCCAAATCATATATGAAGCAACTTTTGATTAGGACATACTCAGTTCTAGTTTTTTTTTAAATTTGCACTTTGCTGTCCTCTCAGGACGTATTTGTACAGGAAAAATAGAAAATAAGTGTATGTTTAAATACACACCATCGTCTTTTCTTAAAGACTTGGTTGTGTTCCCAACAAAAAAAAAATTAAAAAAATTTGCATGTAAGTATACTCTTACGTCTTCAAAGATAGAGTAGTACAAAAGAAATACAAAATTTCCCGCTTGAATGTACGCTAGTGTCTTCTCTTGAAGACTTGGTAGTGTTTCTTCAAAGCAAATAAAGTATTGTAATCAATCTTATCAATAATTTATATGCTTGATACTCATGTTAAATTATATAAATTTAACAATCTTTTTTAAATGTTGTACATACTAAAAATAATAATATAATTTATGGTATTGATTTGTAAATGTCAGTTAAGTCTCTATAATGATGATGATATTTTGTTTAGTATTTTTTATGTTGCGTTTGAAAATTCATTTAACAAGAATTATATTTTGCATTAAAAAAAAAGATAGTTCGTGAAGTTTTATATGTGTATTTAAGAGGTTTCTTTATCAAAATTTGATGCTCATTGGTCACAATCAAGTAGTGCATTGTAAATTGTCATATTTAAAACTTTTTTTGTCTATTGAGAATTTAATGGTTTTGATTTTTGATAATTCAATGATTGACTCATATATAATTCCTACTCATGTTCTTTTGTTTGGATAGAAAAATATATTTCTATCTTGCTTGAATCTATGCTTATGTCTTTATGTAGACTCTATTTATCTTGTTCAAAAAATTGTTTTGACTGATCAAACTTTCATGTTTATTAACCATAATCGAGAATACGGTTTGGATTATCGTATTTAAAAGTCATTTTGTGCTTCGATAATTTAATGATTAGTCCGTGTATAATTCATAGTTGTATTTTTTTCATGAGTAAAAAATATGTTTATGCTCCACGTGAATGTATACTTATATTTCTGTGTAGGATTTGTTTATCTTGCTTAGAAGATTGTTATAATCATATACATTGCATGCATTTTAAGAAATAACCTGTCCTAAAAAAATTCATATTTATACATAAGAACAAAGTTTTTCATTGATCAGATTTCTATGCTAATTAGCCCGATTGAATAATAGGGTAGAATAATGGAGTACAAAATGGTATGATCATTTTGTCTTACAACGGTTTATAATATATTTGATTTATACTTAAGAGACATATACTCTAGAAGGGAAAAAACAAGTTCTTTATTGGCTAAATTTTGATAGTAATGGGTTACAGACAAGTAATGAAACACAAAACAGTTCTTTTATAGATAGGAGATGTATTTTTTACTGTTTAACTTTTCATATTAGGTAATTCTGATCAAGTAAATGCGTGAAAAATAATATGTTTATTTTGTCTTCCAATGATTTGCAGTATACTTAGTTCACGCTCGAAAAACTTGATCTCTAATACTGACTTCTATGTTTGTATATGAATAATATTCTTTTTTAATAATTGATTGTAAGTAATTAGTTAGTCATGTATCGCAGTATCAACTATTGTATTTGAAAATAATTTTATTTTATAATAATTTATTGCGTTTTATTTTTTTGGATAGATTAATTTCTTTTAAACAATGGAATGAATTTTGCATAGTTTGATATTTTGAACTAGTGCCTATTTATATTGATTTGAAAATATAGAAACATGTATATAATTATTTAAAAGTACGAAACTATTTTTCACTAAATACTTATATAAAAATATACTTATTAACAACTTTCATTAAACTACCTATAATTTCTTAGATTCAATTATGCTTTAAAAAAAATTTAGTAAGAGCAAGAAATTGCAAATCAATATACTAGAACATGCTGTGATTTTGCATTGATTTCCTTGTTTATGATTGTTAACTAATATTCACTCTCTTCTTTGATGCTGAATATAACTGTCATTATTTTAATGGAGATCATGGAAATTTCAAGAGAAAAGAGGGGTTTAGATACAGAGGAGCGTCGGTGTGTGGTGGCTACAATTGTTAGAAGATGCTTGGCTTTCACCGACCAAGAGCTTGATTTTTTTTTCATCGTACTTGTACTTATCTACAGGAGTTATTAGCAATATTGCAAGAAGCAAGTGCTGCTAGTTTGAAAGCCACATGGCCTTATTTTGAACATTGCAATAAATTTCTTTCTTCAAAATCTTTTCTTAATAAAATAAGCAGAGGCTTTGGTGAATTTAAAAGATCGTTTTTGTAATTAGAACAAAAAGATCACAAAAATACTTCTATTGTATTGAAAGTAGAAAAAATAGAGCAGCTATACAAAAAATTTCAAGCAGCAAAAGGAAACCGAAAGTATGTACAGATGGACTATGCACAAACCAAAAAAATTAACCATGGTGGAGAACCATCTCAACACGTGCAGCTTATCTTGTTGCAGCGTCGGCAATTCATTTTTATGAAGACTCACAACGGATTCAGCATGGCTATGGTACTTACTCTTGTACGTGCAAAATTCTAGATCAGTTGTTTATGGAAAACACGTATACAACAAAAAAAATTTATTGCCATGGAAAATATTACTTCGCCCGAATTGCGAGCAGCCTCTGAAGCTACAAGCATATCTATAAATCATAGTGGCATTATATTACCGCTTGGTCTCTGTCGTAGTGAAGAAGAGTCCATTGTGATATACCCTTTCTGGACGGACTTGCACTCACAAATTGGACATGGTTAGGAGCTTCAGAAAGTACTACTACACCACCTAAGCATTATGTCAGTATCTCCCAGAAGGTTGGTACAAAAGAACGTTTCAAGGCACATATATTCGACATTATTAATGGATTGGAAAAAACTATAAGCTACATACATTTGAATGGCTATTTGCACAATGACTTGCAGCTACAGAATATTTATTTGTATTTCTCAGAGAAAACAAAAGACGTTTATGTAGAAATTTCGAACTGGGAAAAAAGTACGAGCATCAGTACGAAGAAAACGCACGAACCATTGCCAGACAACAGAAAAGAGACCGTTGAAGCATACAAAAAGCGTTATCCATGGGTCGCTCCCGAAGTTTTTAGTTCTAAACCAGCAGTTTATAGCCTAGCAATTGAAATTTATTCCTTTGGCAAAACTCTTCTTAGGCTTTTGAAGTTTTTTTGACCTGAGGGTAACGAGCCGAAAAATATATTTATAAGAGATTTGTATGAATTTGTAGAACGCTGTACTCGTACAAATCCACTGGAAAGGCCTAGATTGTACGAGTTATTTGCTATGTTGAGAAATGCTCATAAGTACAGTCTCTATATAGATGTAGATGCCAATCTGCGAGCGACCGAATTGTAAATAGAAAATTTGCCTTTTTTTCAAAATTACCAGCTCAATCTGCACTGATTTTGACTTCTTAATAAGTAATTTTGTCTTCTTAATAATTAATTCTATAAAAAAGTATATTGTGTATAGATTGTTTATTACTTGGTCTTTTTTTAAATAATAACGAATGTATATTTTATAAGCCTTTATCTCAATTCGTAATTTTATAAAAAAATATTATAAAAAATTATATATTATAATAAATTTTATATGTACTCCTATATTAAAAACAAGCTTATATTATATATTATTAAGCACTTAAAAGTATAGCTTATGAAATGTTTTTATGGTTGATTTAAAAAAACATTAATTAGATCATCATTTGATATAATTTTAATATGTTTGTATAAGAATTGATATTTATATATACGTATAAAAAATGTGTTTTGATTATATAAAATTTAATACTATGATTTTTTTTAATGTGTGTGAAGTATAACAGAATAACAATAAAAAATATTTTCTCCGTATACTAAATAATATTGAATTTTTACAATATATATGTCGAGTATAGTTATACTCTCTCTCTCTCTCTCTCTCTACTGTTGGTATTTAATTAAACTCGTGCATTTCAAAAATACATGCTTTTAAATAGACTATTTATCAATAGAGTATAAAAGTAAATGTACAGATTAATTGCTTTGTTCTTTAACTTTTTAATATTTATTAATTAACAAACATATGCATGATGTTTTTCAGAAGATTTTCAAAAGAACAGTTCTAAATGGAGTTAACACTAGAATGGTAACAGGACACTTTTATGTCCTTGGACACTTTTGTGTCCTCTTAAGTGACCATTTTGCTTGAATTATTTGAAGAGTAAGAGAATGGATTTCTAGGTGCTATATATCCACAAAGTTGTCTTATGAGCTGAAAAAAATTTAGCATTTTTTTTGGAGTATCGATCTCACCATTAACACTAGGTTGGTAACCTAACAGGACATAAAAGTGTCCTTTCAGGGTTTTGAAAAATACTTCCAAAACCATAGTAGAATCCTTTCATGAGGTTATAGTTCAAGGCCTACTACACATGGAAAAAATAAGAAACTTGTAAAATTTCTCATCTTTTGGTCACACCAAGCCTCCAAAGTTGATGGACCAGTACATTTTCATCAAAACAGTCATTTCTTACGTTTTGTTGCATAAAAATAAGATTACGGATTTTTGTAGGACTTGAGGTAAATTCCCTAGTTAACTTCAATGGGTTGGTGATCAGAACATATGATTGCTTCTCTCTCACTATTTTTTGTTTTGCCAAAAGAAATAGGTACAAAAAGGTTGAATTTTTACCATTCTGCAAACCTATCATCAAAGTTGCTATAGCCACGCTCAATACAAATAATATATGCATGTTTTCTTAGTTTCTTATTGTCCTTTAGGTTCATAAGGAGCCATGGAGCATGTCAAAAGAATAATACATCTCTTACCAAGAGGAATCTTGGGGACAAAGATGAAGTGCTAAATACAACAAACATGAAAAAACTGGGTTCAACATTATGAGTTGTAGAATCCCATAGAAACTATTCAATATCTAGCCAAATTTGATCCTTATGACTAGATATGGTTACTACCTACCAAATGCATGTAGTTGTCACAAGAAACTAACAATATTGAAAAAGCTATACTTGATATACTAGAATGTTTCGTTTTCTTCTATAATTGAAAAAAATCAACCATCGTTGTCTACTATGAAAAATAGGGTATTAGGTGCCCCAAAACTCAAGGAATATTAGCTTTATGTTACAATATGCGACATAGAAAATCAAAACTGCATTTGGATATCATGAAAGCCACCAAAAAAATCATAGAAGAGCTAAAACTGGCTAAAAAACAGGATTTGACAATTTTTGTAATTTGGTCATAACTTACAACTTTAACATTTATTTCTCCCTAGAAGCATCAGGACATGTTGAGGACTACTAAAGATAGTTCTCTAGCATTATAGACCTCACAAACATGAATTCTAGAGTGGTATAGTTGCAAAAAGTTGAAAAAAGCCAAAAACAGGACCCATTTTTTCACACAGTTTAGGTTGTGAAATGTTGTGTAAGGACAAGGTTAAAGATGTAATTGATATTCCAAAAAAAGGTCGAGTTTTTTTCAGCTCATGAGACAACTTTCTAGAGAGATAGCACCTCAAAATCCATTTTGAAACTCTTGACATAATTCAAGGAAAATGGTCACTTAACAGGACATAAAAGTGTCCCATTACCAACCTAGTGTTAACCTTACTCTTGCACAACATTTTTGAACCTAAACTGTGTGAAAAAACGGGTCCTGTTTTTGGCTTTTTTCCAATTTTTGGCAACTATACCACTCTAAACTTCATGTTTGTGAGGTTTAGATGGCTAGAGGTTAGGCCTTCATAGTTCTCAACATGTTTTGATGCTTGTAGAGAGAGCTAAGTGTTAAAATTGAAAGTTATGACCAATTTACAAGAATTGCATAATCCTGTTTTTTGGCCAAAATTAGCACTTTTATGATTTTTTTGGGGGCTTTCTTGATATCCAAATTCAAATTGGATTGTGTAAGTATAATATGTAACATAAAGCTAATCTTCGTTGAGTTTTGGGGGACCTAATATTCTATATAGCATAGTATATAATGATGGTTGAGTTTTTTGATTGCTGAAGAATACGATACATTTTAGAGTAACAAGTATAACTTTCTCAATATTGCTAGTTTATTAGGCCAATTGTGTGTATTTTGTAGGTAGTAACCATATCTAATCATAGACTACAAACTTGGCTAGATATTGAGTAGTTTCTATGGGTTTCTAGAGGTCATAATGCTAAACCCAATTTTTTCATGTTTGCTGTATTTAGCACTTTATCATTGCCCCCAAGGTTCCAATTGTAAGAGATCCATTATCCTTTTGACATGCTCCATGGCTCCTTTTGAATCCAAAGGCCCAAAGGGAACTAAGAAAACATGTATATAGTATCTGTATCGAGCGTGACTATAGAAACTTTGATGATAGGTCTGCAGAATGGCAAACATGCAACTTTTTTGTACCTATTTTTTTTGCCCAAAAAAAAATTAGTGAGGTAAAAGCAACCATATGTTTTGGTCACCAACCCATTGAAGTTAACGGGGCATTTTATCTCATGTCCTACAAAAATCCCCACTCTTATCTATATGCAATCAACCGTAAGAAAATTGCGTTTTGGGCAAAATGCAATGGTCCATCAACTTTGGAGGCTTGTAGTGACCAAGGGATGAGAAAAATTACAAGTTTCTCATTTTTTCCATATGTAGTAGTTATTGAACTATAAGCTCATGAAAGGATTTTTCAAAATGAGTGGATCTAATATGGTTTTGGAAATTTTCCCCAAAACCCTGAAAGGACACTTTTATGTCCTGTTAGGTTACCATTCTAGTGTTAAGCAATCCGATTGCTCCTTCAAATGACTCGACTCCAGTATTCATTTCCCTAGCTAGTAATAGTTCTGCCAAACAAGTACAGAAACTTCGTTGCTCTTGATAGCGAATACAGAAAGTGCTTGGCGGAGTAAGAAAAGAATAGAAGGATATATTGATGTACATGATTCAGAAGAGTTAATAGTTCAAGACTTTCTTTTGGGTTTTGAACCAGAAGAACGCAGTGACGAGAACGCTATTGAAGAAGCTACCAAAAACTATTCCAAAAAAACAAAATAAATATTGTTTATAATGGATATTTAGATAGCTTGTACTATGGAACCCATGTTCCGAATAATGTTTAAAGTATACAGCTGACACGTTTTCTAGAAAAGATCTGATTACTTTAGACCAACTTCTTCTATTTTTGTATTTAGGTAATCTGCAAAAGATATAATATATGAAATTATCGATACGACAATTGTTTATTTGAATAACTTTTATGACGTTCGATAAAATAGCGATTTTTGAAAGAGCCTAGCATGGTATGCTTTACACTTTTGCATTTGACATTAATATCGTGTTTGTATTTATTTGTTGATTCTTTTTCTACTAGTTTGCATTTATAAAAGTTAGAAAAGATATTGTTTAGTCTCTCTACATGGGCTTTTATCTCTATGATTTGTATTCATTTAAAGAAATATTTATATGATATTATTAAATTGATCTTTTATATTTTAAGCTTTCATTCTTATATTTAGTATTTGTTGATAGAATATCTATACAATATTATTAAATCACTGATTTTCTATATTTGGCTAGTATATCAAATGGTTGCATTTTACAATAATATACGATTACAACTTTAATAATATATATATATGTGTGTGTGTGTGTGTGTGTGTGTGTGTGTGTGTATCCAAAGCTATAACACATTCTTGGTTATCAACGTACAAAATCTTATTTGAAATTACACATTTAGAAAATCAAAACTGTAGTATGTATATGTATCTTTCAAATCATCTTATAATTGAAAATAAAAAAGTACCATTTTCTATGCATTCTTTTATCTTTGTTCTCATTATAGAAATGATTATAATTAATAAAATATAGCAAATAATTCTCTTTTAATCATTTAACTTAACTAAAGTAGACTATATTTAAGTAATTCTTGAAATTTAAGAGATTCTTTAAAATTGGTATATAGCATTGAGCTTGATTTTTTCTTTCTTGGTTACAGATAGATTTAATGGCATATTTATGTAAGTTGCCTCTTGAATGTGCAAAGAAAATATTTCTCCCGATTCACACACGGCAGCATCCGTTTGCTACGAAGAAGTCATTTGAAAATTAGCAACGGGCCCAGACAGCTTCAATTAAGCATGTGGGTCTCTCCACCAAATTGTGCGCAGCACCTCTACTAGTCATGATAAACACATGAGCCTCATTTATCTTAAAAGCACCATATTCTCCCTCAGGAAACACCCATGCATTGGTTTGCTCATACATGGCCTCTGGTCGTGTGGTTGCAGTGCCAGAAAAACTTGTTTTGTTGTCCAAGGCTCGTAAACTTGTATGAAAGACGAGGTTGAAAATGCAGCTTGATAATTGTGTATTGTTTTCGCTCGACACCTTTACCAGAGGCTCTGTCGTGATTGCTACAAGGCTGCCTATCACGAGGAGAGTGTCTGGGTACCGCAATTTCTTGACCACTTTTCCCTGCTTCTTCAAAGCTCTGAACAGCCATTTGACAAAAGAGTCGTGGTAAGGATTCATGTCTGTGGTGATGAATGATCGACGCCGATCAACACCGGCACCAAGAGACTTGAGATCTTCAATGACATTGTCACGAAAGTAAGTCAGCCAATATGCTGGGCGAAGTGAACCTTGGGATTTCATTTGGCGAGATGCCAAGAGATGACATAATCCTCCATTGATAGGCCTCAACACCAGATTCTGCTTCTGCTTTGAATTTCTTACGTTTTGTACTCTTTCTGATTACTTGACTGGGAAAAACGGTTTCCTGCCTCAGCTTCTGTGTGTGAGGCTTCCTTTGCTACGTTTGTACATGGGGGCCGAGTATCACAAAAGAGCAAGCAATACATAGTTCCACAACCTACAAGAACTAAACAGAATCCCCTCGAAAATGCCAACCATGACTGCTGCCTGCAACACATTTTGACGCTAACATGCTCTTGATTTTTAAACTCTGATGGTTATTACTCACTGATAAAGATATTGAAGCAGATAAGGATCAATTATGTTCTTGGTACTATGCATCACTCTAGATCACTCTTGGCGTTTTCAATTTTTAGCCCTTCTCCTACGAATTTGGCTCGGACTAGCCTCTTCAATGTGTGATCCAGTACTTCACCAATCCATTATAGGCTGCAGGGAACGTTGAGTATATGTGGTGTTCATGGGGTGATCTGCTGTAAGATCTTGCTACAAAAAAGGTGGCAATGAAGATGTCCATACACTAGTGCAAGGACAAATTGTAGAATAGAAGCTATTGAACCAATTTGCCTCATGTATGGTCGGTTTGAGAGTCCGGTGCATTCTTCGACCTTCCAGCTAGATTAGGAGACTCAAGTAGTGGTTTTGGTGCTCGGCATCGAGTCCACGCACAAGGGATAGACATAGGGTAGACTAGGTGATCAGAGGCGAGCGGATTTAGTTAGGGGTCGGACTACCCACCTCTGTCATCTTGCATTTTCTTTGTTCCTAGTTCGATTTTTGTTTTTGTTTTTGTTTAGTAGTACTATAATTAGTTTATGGTTTTGGTGATGTCTCATGCTTACTGTTCAGGTTGCAATTGCGAAGCTATGTATGTCCGGTTATATACTTTGTTATGCAGCTTGCTTTTCAGGGACAAGTTCGGCTACAGCAGATTACAGGTCACAGATTGCGATTCGAGAAGTGGAACTTGAGAAATCTTGTTCCATACTTCCGTCATCACGAGTAGGTTGACTTGTGCTCATTGGTTACCATTTCGTTATCGTATTGACATATCGGTTTGTTTTAGCGTTTTTAGTGTTTTTTTGCAGAAACCGCCTGGAGCACACACAGAGCTTCAGGATAGTGATCGGAAGTACGAAAGTTGGGAATTTCGGTTCTCACTCTCGCACTAGCATCTGGGAATTGAGCCCTACTCATTTCGTTGCTAGCGAATGACCATCACAATGTCCATAGCGCTTTGATGCCGGAAAGCGAATCGTCCACGACACAATTTCAGTCATATCTAGAGATTCAGAGTAGGGGAGTTCAAGAATTTTTCTTCATGCACTTGCATATATATTAGGAAAGATCATCTGGAAGAGTTTGGTTGCATTTGGAGTGGAATTTTTTGAGCTAGCCCATTGTTTGCGTTTTTTTCGACAAAGTAAAGGCGGGGAAAGCTTGGCTTTGCGTGAAAGAAGTATCAAACAAGTTTTGCAAGGTGTCAGTGAACATCCAGAGAGTAGGGGAATCATCAGAGACCAGCCAGCCAATGAAAACTGATAGGTGGCACCAATAACGTGGATTTGGACACAAAATGCAACAGATTTATCATATAAACCAAGGCTAAAAAATGCAGGTTTCAATGAGGCCGATAGTGAAACAAAACGGAGTACCGGATCACCACAAAGAGGCTAGCGAGGCCAGATCCAAGCAATCCGATGAGGGAAGGGCTGAAAATGAAAAACGTAGGGCTGTTTTACAGAGATGAAAAACGCTAGGGCTGATCTGGAGATGCAAGAAAAAGTATCGGGGTGAAGGCTGAATGCTACTGCTGAAACTCAAGCTGATCTAAATAAGTATGCCAAGGAGCTACTGCGGAGCACGCTAGCTGATCTAGAGGTTTAGTCTTTAGCTCAGAAAGCGCTATGCAATCGTCTTTGTGATGAGTTACAAGGAACACTTACTACTATGCCAGTTCCCCTTGTCAAAGGAAATAGTTGACATCGGCAGAACATACACATCTTGTAGCTGCATAATGGAGCAGTGAGCGGTAAGCCAATCAAGTCATGGCCAGTCACCTTCAATAAGCAAGTGGGTCTCTCCAGCACCCTTGGCAATCATTGAAAAGCCAAATTATATGCAGCTCTACTAGTCATGATAAACACATCAGCCTCATTTTATCTTAAAAGCACCATACTCTCCCTCGGGAAACACCCATGTATTGGTTTGCTCATACATAGTCTCTGGTCGTGTGGTTGCAGCTGCCAGAAAAACTTGCTTATTGTCCAAGGCTCGCAAACTTGTCGAAAAGAGGAAGTTGAACATGCAGCTTGATAATTGTGTACTGTTTTCGCTCGACACCTTCAACAGAGGCTCTGTCGTGATTGCTACAAGGGCTGCCTATCACGAGGAGAGTATATGGCGTACCGCAATTCCTTGACACTTTTCCCTGTTTCTTTAAAGCTATGAACTGCCATTTGACAAAAGAGTTGTGATATAAGAATTCATGTCTGTGGTGATGAATGATCGATGCCAATCAACACCCGGCACCAAGAGACTTGAGATCTTCAACGACATTGTCACGAAAGTAAGTCAGCCAATATGTCGGAGCGAGTGAACCTTGGGATTTCATCTGGCGAGATGCCAAGAGATGAATAATCCTCCATGATAGGCCTCACCACCAGATTTTGCTTTTGCTTTGAATTTCTTGTGTTTGTACTCTTTCTACTTACTTGACTTGGGAAACGGTTTCCGCCTCAGCTTCTGTGTGTGAGGCTTCCTTTGCTACGTTGTACATGGGGGCGAGTATCACAAAAGATCAAGCAATAGATAGTTCCACAAAACTACAAGAACTAGACAAAATCCCTCGAAAATGCCATCTATGACTGTTGCCTGCAACACATTTTGGCGCTAACACTGATCTTGATTTTAAAACTCTGATGGTTATACTCACTGATAAAGGTTATCGAAGCAGATAAGGATCAATTGTGTTATGGTACTATGCATTACTCTAGATCACTCTTGGCGTTTTCAGTTTTTAGCCCTTCTCCCGTGGATTTTGGCTCGGACCTCGCCTCGCTAGCCTCTTCATTGTGATCCAGTACTTCGCAATTCATTATAGGTTGCAGGGAACATTGAGGTATACTGTGGTATTCATGGGGTGACATGCTATAAGATCTCGCTACAAAAAAGGTGGTAATGAAGATGTCCATGCACTAGTGCAAGGACAAACTGTAGAATAGAGGCTATTGAACGATATTGCTCATGTATGGTTGGTTCGAGAGTCGGGTGCACTTTTCGGACCTTCCAGCTAGGTTAGGAGATCAAGTAGTGGTTTTGGTGCTCAACATCAAGTCCATGCACAAGGGATAGTAGACTTAGGATAGACTAGGTGATCAGAGAGCGAGCGGATTTTAGTTAGGTTCGACTACCCACTCTGTCATCTTCTTTTGCGTTTTCTTTGTTCCTAGTTCGCATTTTGTTTTTGTTTTTGTTTAGTAGTAGTATAATTAGTTTATGATTTTGGTGATGTCTCATGCTTACGTTCAGGTTGCAATTGCGAGCTATGTATGTCCATATGCTTTGTTATGTAGCTTGCTTTTCAGGGACAGATTCGGCCTAGAGCAGATTTTTGGTCACAGGTTGCGATTCGAGAAGTGAAACTTGAGAAAATCTTGCTTCCATACTTCCGCCATCACGAGTAGGTTGACTTGTGTCATTTGGTTATAACACAAAAATTAGAATATAAATCAATTTATAAAAGTGGTCAGATTCAACCACGATATGGAATTGAAGCTTTACTTGATTTGGTTTATACTATGTTATATAAAGAATATGCAGTACAAATTCATGAAGAATTTATTCAACAACTCCTTAGTCTCCGATCTTCAGAATCTAATAACAATATACATGATCTTAGTTCATTGGATAATACAAACTTTGAAAATCACAACATCGAAAATAGCGAACTTCGTGAAGAAGCAGTCGAGCCACATACAGATACTTTAATACACAATTTTTTAGATTTGAACGACTTTTTTGATGCTTCTTCAAATGTTTTAACTATTGTGCTTTGCCAAAACAAAAAACCATTAGGTATATTTGTTGATAAAGACTCCGAAGAACTAAATTTTCCTTCCCTTTTTTATGGAAAAAGACGCTACAAACCACTTGGACCCTACTGATATACATACCAAGACATTTGTCAGTGGGAAATCACAAACAAAGATCGACGATTTGCTAACCATATAACAAACATATTTTTTAAGACAATAAAAATAATGATTCATCAGATTCACTCATCAACATGGAGAAGACTTAGAAAAGATACACTAAACAATCGAGTACTATGTGTCAAAGACGTCAAAATAAAAGAAAACCTTGAGAATATACTACATTCAAATATTGGCTATAGAGACCTTCAACGATTACGAATTTCTCCAGATTACTATGAGCAATTACGGAAAAATGTTTTTGCAATGATCCGTCAGCTTGGACCACTTACTTTTTTTGTTACATTTACAAGCGGAGAACGTAATTGAAAGCCATTACAAAAAGCACTACAAACTCTCTCAAAAGGCAAACCACTCCAAAAGCAACAACCAAGTTTGCAAGACTACATAAGAGAAGATCCAGTTACATGTGCATGGTATTAACCACAGAACAACACGCTTACGGGACACATTGAAGCGTGCTTCATTTATATATGGTACAGTCAAATATTTTTTCTTTGTCACTTAGTTTCAATCACATGGAAGTGAACACGATCAAGGTCTTCTTTGGATTGATAATGCTCCGGTTTATCCGTCAGCTTGGACCACTTACTTTTTTTGTTACATTTACAAGCGGAGAACGTAATTGAAAGCCATTACAAAAAGCACTACAAACTCTCTCAAAAGGAAAACCACTCCAAAAGCAACAACCAAGTTTGCAAGACTACATAAGAGAAGATCCAGTTACATATGCACGGTATTAACCACAGAACAACACGCTTACGGGACACATTGAAGCGTGCATCATTTATATATGGTACAATCAAATATTTTTTCTCTGTCACTTAGTTTCAATCACATGGAAGTGAACACGATCACGGTCTTCTTTGGATTGATAATGCTCCGGTTTACAATGGAACAAACGAAAAAGAAATAGTCACTTTTGTAGATCGTAACATATCTTGTGATAAGACACAAATCACAGAACATTTGCAACACAGTCAAATATATTTTCACATACACGCATGTAAAAAACATCGTAAAAAAGGCTGTAGATTTAAATTTCCAAAACCACCATTTTTTAATATAATTATTCTTAAACCTCTAGAAAAAATAAAAAACAGTGATAAAGAAAATGTTAATAAAATTCAACAATACCTAGAAATATACGATGATAGCAACGCCCTTGATTTTTGCCAATTTCTCTTCGCTCTAGAAATGATTGAGACTACTTATTTAAGAGCAATACAATCAACAATTAAAAGACTAACGATTTTTTTGAGGAGAAACTTACAAAATATACGAACAAATGCATTCGCAAAATATCTTCTTAATTATTGGGAAGCTAATATAGACTCTCAGTTTATTTTGGAACCATATGCAGCAGCATAATATTGTACTTCATATTTAACGAAAGTCGATAACAGTCTTACAAAAACCATTTAAGAGATATTAAAACGTGCAAAAATAGAAAAGACAAGTACAATTGAACGAATCAAACAACTTGGATCATCATTACTAAATACGCGGCAAATGCCAATACAGCAAGCAATTTACATAATATTATCATTACCTCTCTTCCATGCAACACACATATTCCAATTCATAAATACAACACCAAAAAATGAACGTGCTTTTGTTTTGAAACATCCACGAGAATTGGAAGGCTTACGAGACGAATCTACAAGTATAATGAAAGAGTCAATTATAGACAAGTACTGTCAGCGACCACCACATTTAAAAGATTGCACATTAGCATATATTGCAACTAAATAGAATTATGATCGATATTTTTAAAAAAAGAAAAAAAGAAAAAGTAATTAGATCAATCAGATATAACAAAGCACGAGATCCTGAGAACTACTATAGAGAAATGACACTTATGCACTTACCTTTTCAAAACAATGAAGATACTCTTATAAATGGGTATATGACATGGAAAGAAGTATTTGAATCTAATGAAAAGAAAATACAAGCAAATTATGATAAATATAACTATCGGTTAAGTAAAATAATACAAAACCAATGAAACAATATTGAAGAACAAAATAAAAATACAGAGAATCATTCAGACTCTGATAGTGATAATAATACCTACATCAAAATTACAAATACACCGGATATAGAAACTATCGATATCGACACTCAAATTGGAAAAATAGAATATAAAACACATAAAAAAGAGCAGCACCAAATACTAACGATTCCTGGTTCAACTCTTGAAACATCTCAACACCATATGCAGATACGAAATCTTAATACACAACAATGACGCTTTTTTGATGATATACAATACAGACTGCATTATGAGTCTCAAAGCCAAATATTTACTTTTATAACAGGTGGAGCTGGAACAGGTAATACAACTCTCTTAAGAGCAATCAATGAAGAACTTGTTAGGTTTTATAATTCCAATAGTAATTGTGAATTGATGAAGCCAAAAGTTCTTAGACTAGCATACACGGGTAAAGCAGCATATAATATTGATGGAACTACAGTTCATTCAGCTCTGCATATACCAATAAACCAAAAAAATCTAACACAGATTCCAGATTTATACCTAGACAATCTGACTAAATCATATAACGAGCTGAAAGCTATCATCATTAATGAAATTTCATTAGTAGGAGCGTGCATGTTTTCGTACATAAATAAACGTCTCCAAACAATCAAACATATTTACCATCTACCATTTGGAGGATTGCATATCTTTTGTTTCGGTGATCTATATTAGCTTCGTCCTGTAAGAGATAAATAGTTATTCTTAGACACTAGTCCACTTACACCAATATCTGGAAAAATTACTTTTGCACTATGAATTAACACAAGTTATGCGGCAAAATGACACGACCTTCATAGAAATATTGAATAGAACCAGAATTAATCAGCAGACAGAAATCGATATCAAAATTTTGAACACATTGTGCTTTAAAAAAATTGAGCATGAGATTCATGTACCTCATTTATTCTATACACAACAAGAAACTCAAAAATATAATAATGATGTTCTTGAATTGACATAAGAATCAACCTTTACTCTTGTCACAATAGACATGCCTCCCATAACTAATCCTACAATTTTAACCAACGCAAACAAGACTGCAGGACTACATACCATTATAAACATTAAAACATCAATGTTATTTGAATTATGTGCAAGAAATTATGATATTTATGACGATCTCGTAAACGGGACAAATGGATATTTTGAAACTATTACAACGTACAATGCAAAAAAAATTATATAGATTTAATTTTTAAACAAAAAAATAGGACAAGAAACACGCACAAAGTATAAATTCCTCTATAATTCTACCATGAATCTTACATGGACATGCATATTTCCAACAAGAAAAGAATTTCAGTTAGAATCGAACACCAGCAAACGAATATACAGAACACAGTTTCCAGTTCAACAAGTTTCTGCTCGAACGGTGCATCGTTCCCAAGGACTCTCATTACATGCAATGGCATTTTCTCATAAGAAATGTAGCAAACATGGATTAACCTACACAGCTTTGTTACGTGTACGAACACTGGAATACTTATATTTATTGGATCCTCTGTATGAGAAAAACTTTGCTTTAAACAAGGATGTCGAAAATGAAACCCACAGACTTTTTACAGAAGCAAAATGGAATACGATAATTCCAAAATTGAACTCTCCAAACAAAGATAGCATCCTGGTAACAACATTAAACACTAAATCATTCTTTAAATATTACGATGATATACAATTACATCCTCTGCTACAATCAAGTGATATAATTTGTTTTCAATAAGTCAATACAATGAATCTTGCTTTATCGTTTTGGAGTAGAAAATTTAACTTGATCTGAACTCAAACTTTTCACAATACAATACTTATATATGATTCATCTATCATACTCATTTTTCAAAACCTATATACACATCTGTTTTTTATGACGTTATCAAAGCAACATTCACAGCTAATGAAGTAAGACACCTACAAATAATAACAGTTTACCGATTTCCAAATACAAATATACAGCCATTTCTTAACATTCTTGAGACAATTTTACTTACATTTTCTCATGATACACAATTACTTATTCTCGGTGATTTCAACATCGACATGCTTAGACCATCTCATCAACGACTAAGCTTACAACAATTAATGAACAAGAATAACTTACAGATTGTAAACAAATTACCAACAACTACATATGTAAGTTTTCTTGATCACATATGGACTAAAAGAACACAAACAATACTCAAAACAAATAACTATCATGTATATTGGTCGGATCCTGATGTTGTCTATGTATCAATATAAAAACAAATCGCTTTCTTACACCAATTAAAATAATACAACAAGACAAAAAATATACTTTTCATACAACACGACATTCTTAAGAACAAAAAGTCTTAATACATATCAGAATCACAAACATTTAATAATATGTATTCTACCATATTATTAAAAAAAAAACAAGATCTTAGACTATCTTATCAATAGCCAAACTTACAACAGCTTGTAAGAAAAAAACAAATTACTAATAATTATATACATAAATTCACTCAATCACATATAGATTAAAAAAATAACAAGACCGCTGAAACAGATGACTATGAATTATAGTACTATATACTACTAATACAAAAAAAGACCGTTTTTTCATACTACTTAAAATAATACAGAACAAAAAGAATAATCCTTCTTTGCTTTATGAGACATTGTTTTTTTGTTTTTTTTTAAAATGTCTTCGGTCAACTTACTGAACATATACAAAAGTTTTTGAAAAACAATGAGCAAGTCTTTCAAATATAATATAGACTAAGACAAATAATAATAATACTCTTTTAAGCTACTACACAATAAACTTCTCGAGGTAAATACACCATCACTATTATAAAAAAAAATCCTTTCAAATAAACTAAAAGAAAAAACCAAACAACTTCAATCAAAGTACAACAAAACAATGAGTAATACTCCATTTCTTTTCTGTATCACTAGACAACCTTTCCATGACAAAAAAACTTAAAAAACATACATATTGCCTTATTCATTGATACAATATGTACAAATACTGCTCGTATCCCATCCTTACTTGTCTTATTATTTTCATCCCAAGGTAAAATCACTTACTACTCTATATTTTATTTCTTCATTTGGATTTCAAATGTCCCAATGCTACGATACTCACTATCATGTCGTTGCTATTTTAAAAATATTGCAGATGGATTCTTCTCAACTATGCATATTCATATGCATAGAGCCATGCAAAACCCAAAGTATACATTGCCCTCAGAAATCTAAACAAAGACTCTCAAAGTGGACATGTGGATATGGTTATACAAGTGGCTCCACCATTGAAATGAGAACAATTATCTTCGAAATGTAGCAATTATGAAGAGACAACAAAACGTAAGTATCAAAGAGAAGCCCCTTCTCTTTCATAAACATTCTCTCGTGCTTTAAGGTGTTTGCTACAATTCTCATATAGAGTCTAATAACAAAATCCATTTGTCTCGTAATGCAAGGATCGACTATCAAAACATAGTTGTAAACGTCGATTAAATCACTACCCACGTAAAACTTAATGGAGAAGACACAAGTGTTGATATTTGGCATGACAACTCACCCCCAACAAAAATCCATCTGCCATTTGAGATTGTACAACCCAAACGGCCAAATATGAAGGACTAACAGAAATTTCACAAAGCCGCCACGACAAAAAAATCTCCCTCAAGAGATTACTGATCTTACCATTAGGTCCATCCTCAGAATCAAACTATCATCTGAAGATACAAAGCTTTTGTTCTAGCAATGGAATTCGAAGGCAAAGGAGAACCCCAAGGACACCTCAACAAAATGGCATTTCTGAAAGGATGAATAGAACAATCATGGAGCGAGCACGAAGCATGCATCTACATGCAGGCCTACCGCTTGAGCTTTGGGCAGAAGCTATAAGTACGTTTGTGTACTTAATCCACCGGTCATCCTCAACGGCATTAGATGGGGGAGTTCTAGAAGAGGCATGGACAGGTAAACCATTGAATTATGCATTTCTCAAAGTGTTTGGGTGTGAGGCTTTCATGCACATAGATAGAAGTCTAAGGTCAAAGCTAGATGCAAAGTCCAAAAAGTGTTTCTTCATTGGCTATGGAGAAGATGACTTTGGGTATCACCTATGGAATCATGAAGATAGTAAAATATTTAGAAGTAGGGGTGTAATTTTCAACAAACAAAATATGTACAAAGATTACTTGGAAAGAAAACAAACAAAGAAACAGGTGATGAGTACATGGAGCTTGAGGACGGTGAAGACTCAAGGACTATAAATGGTGACAATGTGCAACAATGTCAACCAAATGAGGAGCCTCAACTTATTCCACGAAGATCTACAAGAGCAAGTAGACCTCCAGAAAGGTTCGTTCCATCCTTCAACCATCTCTTGATCTTAGATTCTGGAGAGCCGGAATCATACGAAGAAGGTATGCATCATGAATCCCAGGAAGAATGGATGAAGAGCATGCAAGTGGAGATGGACTCATTACATCGTAACCAAACATGGGAGTTGGTTGAGTTGCCTAAAAGTAAGCGGGCAATGCAGAACAAATGGATGTATAAGCTGAAGGAAGAAGAAGGTGGGAAGAAAAGGTACAAGTATAGGCTTGTGGTAAAAGGGTTTTCTCAAAATAAAGGTATTGACTTCAATGAAATATTTTCTCCTTTTGTAAAAATGAACTCAATTAGGCTTGTCTTAAGCCTTGTGGCTTGATTTAAATCTCAAGCAAATGGATGTAAATACGGCATTCCCTCACGGTGACTTAGAGGAGAAAATCTACATGCTTCAACCAAAGGGGTATGAAGTAAAAGGTAAGGAGAAAATGGTTTGCAAATTAAAGAAGAGCTTGTATGGTTTAAAGTAAGCATCAAGACATTTGGGAGATGAGAAGTTCATCATCCTAATGTTGTATGTTGATGACATGTTGATTGTGAGTGCTAACATACATGACAACAAAGACCTAAAAGAGAGTTATCTAAATCTTTTTCAATGAAAGATTTAGGTGTTGCAAAGAGGATACTTGGTATGAAGATATCAAGGGATAGGACGAAGAAGACAATAAAGCTAATGCAAAATGCAAAAACAGTTTCTACACCTTTGGTTGGTCACTTTAAACTAACCAAGGATATGTGTCAAAAGACACAAGAAGAGACAGTGTGTATGTCTAAAGTTCCATATGCTATAGAAATAGGTTCTCTTATATATGCTATGGTTTGGACAAGGCCAGAAATTGCACATGTAGTGGAAGTTGTAAGGAGGTTCATGGACAACCCAGGTAAAGAGCACTGGGAAGCTGTGAAGTGGATACTTAGGTATCTGAAAGGGACAACAACAAATGCTTTGTATTTTGGAGGAACTGATATTTTTCTTCAAGTTTATGCTGATGCAGATATGGCAGGCGACAAAGATACTCAAAGAAGCACTACTTGCTATGTATTCACGGTTGGAGGCACAGTAGTAAGCTGGGCTTCAAAGCTGCAGAAAGTGGTCTCACTTTCTACCACGGAAGCAGATTATGTAGCAATGACGGAGGCAAGCAAAGAAATTATGTGGCTTCACAGATTCTTAGAAGAGCTTGGATTCAAACAAGACAATTGTGTCTTGTACAGTGATAGCCAAAGTGCTATCCATCTTGCGAAGAACTCAGTCTTTCATTCAAGGACAAAGCACATTGAGGTGAGATATCACTTCATACGCACTCTTTTGGAAGAGGGACAACTAAAATTAGGAAAGGTGCATACAAGTGAAAATCCTGCAGACATGTTTACATAGGTGGTTAACAAGGAGAAGTTGAGCTTTTGCTCATCTTCAATTGGCATTCAAGAATAAGAAGCCAGGAAGGAAAGCAGTCAAACAGGTTTGGTTTGGAGATCAGTCTCCAAGTGGGCAATTGTTAAGTATGGAGCCATTTATCCCTTGTAATTTTTTGTGTTAAAAACGCACATTTATAAGTCCCCCATTATGAGGAGAAGCTATCGTGCGTGAAGAAAAATCACTTGCTGGAAAACAAAATCACTTGCCGGAAGCAAAAATTTTCACGCTGATTTTTTTTTCGCCGGAATATTATGGTCGGACGGCGGCCGAAAAGTGGTCGAAAAATGACCGGTCGCTTGGCTGGTTGGCCGGTGGTCTGAAGTCAATGGCTAGTGGGACCGGTGGCCGAATTCAATGGCCAGTGGGGCCGATTTCAGAGGAGAACTTGTCTTCTCAAGGGTAACCACACATGGGTGGATTGGAGGGTCTGATTTGGACTTATCTACACAAGGGCGGCTACACACCACATATCTTTCATAGCCCAAAATTTAGTATTTTCCTAGATCACCATTTATGTTAATTATTACTATAACCTATCGGGCATAATTCAATAACATTTTGAACCAGCAATTTTAATTTTACTTTTAGGCAGTGCCCTTGTCTACTGTAGACGACCTTGTTAACGATGGATGGCTTTTAACTTGATACGTTTGGTGGCTTGATTTAGCAACGATCACTGGCTTTTCTTTAACTTTGTACGGTCTGCTTTTCTGCTCAAAGGTCAGCGTGAGATCTCCTCAGGATTGGTGCTGGTTTTTTTGACTTGCTTTTTTGTTGCTTAGCCACGTCAGCCGCTCAACCACGTTAGCACCTCAATTCAGCCACGTTAGCACCTCAGCCACTTGTTCAACTTGCCACATCATCAGTCATGCAACTTCAGCCAGCCATCAATTGTTACTCAGGCCCCTGTCACACTGGGACAGGCAAAAGCAGTCCAAGCTGAGATGGCGCGCTGCTATTCGTTGGGGGAAAAAAGAAAAGTTGGCCGCGAGGAGGTGTCAGATGGGCGGCCTCACTTGCCCGGCCATCTTCTCAAAATGATGGCCAACTGAAAAAGTGAAGGCGGGAGAGTGCGAAATGGGTAGCATGAAATGTGCACGCACTACCACTTGGACCACTCCTGCTCGCTGCCAAACAAGCTACTTCAATTTTGGAACGGCTCAAGCATGAATTGAGCCAGTTTTTTCCAATGTTCAAAAAAATCATTTTCTGAAACATCCATAAAATCCCTTTGAAGATATTTCCAAGGAGGATTTTGAGTAAATAAATACATGGAAAGAGAGAGAGAGAGAGAGAGAGAGAGAGAGAGAGAGAGAGAGAGAGAGAGAGAGAGAGAGAGAGACAGTAAAACAAAAAAACATGTTATCGACGCAGCCCGTCGCTATGCGCGTCGCTATCCACGTCGCTATGAAACCAGTCGCTATTAGCGACGCGCATAGCAACGACCATAGCAGAAATTTTTTTTCTTGGGCAGAGGACAGGTAGCCTGGCCTGTGCCCAGTTAAAAGATGGACACAGCCACAGCCAGACTTCCTGCCCTCTGCCCAAGAAAGCGAGCAGCACCAAAATATCAACCATGCTCCCGCGCGCAGAAATTTCGGCAGAGTTCCCTTTGTTTTTACATAAACTTTTCAAAAAAAACCATATCATGTATACGCCTCCTACATGCTATCCATGTAGGATCTCACATGAGATTTAAGGCCAATGAAAGACAACCGTACCAACTGAAAAGCATAGCCATAACTTAAAAGCATAACCATAACTTAAAAGCATAACCATAACGAACTATAACCATAACTTAAAAGCATAACCATAACAAACCATAACCATAACTTAAAAGCATAACCATAGTTTAAACCATAACCGGCTATAACCACTTTGATCAAAACCATAATGCAGATAACCATAACCATAAACAAAATTAACAATAACCATAAGCATAACCAGAAAGAGAAACAATAAGTGTCTATACAATGACAATGACAATAATCATAACCATAAGGGAAACAATAACTATCTGAACACTAACTGTTTGTACAAAAAGAGACACAGAAGCATGTCTGTGTCTCACAAAGCATATAGATGAAATTTGGTCCACTAATGACTAGGCGTCGCAACCTGCACATATGACAACTCACAAAATTAGTATTGATATTACTTCACATATACTGACTTAATTAAATCAACTCACACATATTAACGTCCCACCTCAAGCGATCAGCGAGACTGTAAGGCCTCCCAGTCTACAAGCTTTCCTGAAGCTTCAAGATCATTCAGTACTTCATAGATACCTCTGCGATATCCATCTGACTCCTCCTCGCGTGATGGAGCTCGATGCATCGCAAGATTCTGCGTTTATACAAAAATCAAAGTAATAAGAATACATGATTCATCGCGTTTCAAAAAACGCCATAGTTAAGATTGGATTAGAAACTCACAAACTCATAGCGAAAAGTGTCGAAGCCTCCGCTGCCAAGATGAGATGTCCCCCTAGTCATCTGTCGTACCTGCGCGGCCTCACGCTGCTGTCTGAACCGCGTGGCCGTTGTCCGCTTATCCTCCCTGATCTGCAGCCACGTCTCGTGTGGGATGCCCGAAGGCTTCGGCGAGCCGGTCCTGAAAGCCTTCCGTGCTGTATCTCGTTGATGTTTGATGGTGTCCCGTGCAACACCCTTGATCCACCGCGCCGAAACAACGGAAGAACCCAGAGTAGGCTGGTACTCTCTCAGGATGGTCTTCACTATGTAAGTGACTTTTGCCTTTTCTTGCTGATCCCAAGACGTCAGAATGCTGGTCGAAAATTGCAGCTCCACGAGCTGGCGAATCCGCTGTCGCATCTCAGTCGCGACTCTATCCATGTCAACAGAACCATCTCCCCGTACAGTATAGAGCTTGGAGGCACTAAGATCGTGTGCCCCCCAAGGTGTCCGAGGTGTGCCAAGAGGTGTGTCGAGAGGTGTGCTTGGGTAAGACGGGGGTCCTGAGCGAGGAGGGGTCGAAGCATCTGTGGACCCTCCTCCACAGCAACCACCACCTCCACCTGACGATCACCGAGATCGGCGAGTGCGCCTGTGCTGCGGAGATGAGGACGTACCCGCCTCTTCCCCACCCCTAGGTGTCGAAGCGGCTGTGATGGGAGAAGAAGGCGTCGTACCCATAGGCGTCCTGAACCTCGTAGGCGTCCCCCCCTAGGCGTCAGACCCTCGGGTGTGAAGCCTGGAGGCGTAGTACCCGTGCCTCTGGCTACCCAGTACTGAGAAGCCTCTGCCATCTGAGCAGGCGTCATCCGTGTAACGAAGCCCATGAATGCATCTGCACTCATGGAAGCGGGATCTGGAATCTCGTCTGCCATACTAAAGTCCTGCACAAAGAAAGTAAAATAAAGCGTCAGAACACAGTTGTTTAAATTAACTTTAAGCTTAATTTTAAATCAAAGTCTTCACACAAACACTTACAGGCCTAGGCCTCGACGAGTGAGGCATCATCGATAAGATCTTGCACCGTATCATCGTCTATCTCTAATTGCAAACATAACTCTGCCCCAACTCGTTCTGGCAGATTGTCTTCATCCATTGCATCTTCATCTACAAGTGTCAATTCTGGCTCGTCTGCGTCATCCCTCGTATATCTGTCAGCTTCCTCTGCCATACCTTCGTCCATCTCATCTAATGTCACAGTAGTATGGACGTCGTCTGACTGACTTTCCTCCAGGAGATCTTGCCCTTCAAATACTTGTTTATTTCTTGGAGCAACCTGAACCACAAACCACCATTGTCGCTCTCGAGGGTCCGGTACAAAGACCACTTGCTCGCAATGTTGGGGGAGAGCAAATGTGTCGCTCGCATCTGTCCAAGTCTTTGTAGAATCTATTTGCACAAGTTTGTTTCCATCTCTGCGTACCGTTGCATTGCGACCAGAAGTGATCACCTTGAACCACTTCACATCCAACAAAAACACCTCAAACCGCCTGAAGCTTACTTTCAGGATATCTGACACCAGACCACAGTAATCCAGGTTGCTAGTGTTCTCATTCGTGTCTCTAGCACTGGCCCTATTCTTTTGCATGAAACTAACCATTACCCCACTGTCAAACGTGTTTCTTCTGCTGTCAATTTGTTGTGTTCTAAAATGCTTTCCATGTGACCACAATGCCATGTATGTATGATACTTCCAGTCACATCCAATAGCCAGCTCTTCCTCTTCTAGAGATATGGGTTCTCCGATCTGTCGAGCTGCTCTCACTGTCTTGTCCAACCATGCCATTGTAGGGAATTCAGGTAGAGGAGCGAGATAGTCTAGCAAGGGTAAGCCTCTAGTCGTTCGACTTTGCCTGAAATCCTGTCGCTCTAGATTGCGTCTCTCTTTCTCTTCTTCGTACCTTTCAAGCCATTTTTGTATCGACGCTGAATTTAGTATACAGAACTTCACGATCTTTTCTCGCATGGCCAGGTTCATTTTCTTTGACACCTCTTGCCCTTGCGGCTCCTCTCCCACCAGTTTTGCATCCTCCTCATCGCTTCACAGTCGAGGCATTTCTAGGTCAGAAACGGATAGAAATTCGGTCGTCAATACAAGAGACTCTTGCACCAGTCATCCTTCTGCCATGCTCCCCTCTAGACGCGCTTTTTGGCGAACAAAACCCTTAAAGTGTTTTCATGAACCGCTCTAGAAAGAACATCCAACGGCTGTGGACTGTACCTGCCACTGCAACGTCATCTACTACATGGACGAGCAAGTGCATTTGGATAGTTAGGCAGCTCGTGGGTAGATACTTCTCAATCATCCAAACTGCCTCAATGGAGTTAGCCCTTGCGACTGCAATAGATTCCTCCAGTATCTCCTTGGAAGAGATCCACCGCACTAGCTCTGAAATCTTGTATATGCAGGTCCGCACTTCCTCCGTTAAACACCCCTTGATCGCAATTGGAAGAATGAATTGCAAGAACTTATGCCAGTCGTGCGATTTCAACCCTGACAGTTGATCGTCATGGGTGAATGCTGTCTTGAGACATCGCATATATCCTGTTGGCGTCCTGAACTCTGAAATCACCCTTTTCACTTGTCGCTCTTCGTTTTTTAGCAATACCCATGGCTCTCTTGGAAGTTTTGTTTGACCAGCTGCATTGGTGAAAGGCCACAGCTCTGGCATCTTTCCAACCGACTGCAAATCATCTCGTGAAGCTCGATTGTCTTTCATTCCCATGATTGTCTTCCAGAGGAGCTCTCCCACATTCTTGAATATATGCATTGGATCCAGCAAATGGTCAATTAGTAGATCACCCCAGTACGGCAACGTATGGAGAATGGACAAACGTTTCATTCCTGGAACATGTTGCCCCTCATGTTGCTCACATCGGCGACGCCACTCTTGTACATGCATAGGAAGACATTCGATGCGACCAAGCTGGCCTTCGCGCAAGTGATGGCCATCTGGAAGATAACGGTGGTGGCCTTGATAAATTGTCTTTCGAAGAGAGGTAGAATAGCGCACATCCAAAGACTGCCCGCAAATTGGACATGCATTGTATCCCGAAGTTGTTAGTCTTGCATATATCAAAGCATGAATCAAGCCAAGGCAAAGAGCTTGCGAATAGCGAGAATTTTGTAAATCAATAACCATTACCAGAAGCTTCTCTGTATCCTGGCCAATCATGCATAGTCCACATAAGAAGTCCATGGATCTTTGCATGCTGTTGTCCTACTGGTTCAAACGCATCTACTATGTCGATCCCATGCCATAACTCCTGGAGCTCGTCAACTAGTGGAGCTAGATAAACATCCATGTTTTTTGCTTTGAACTTACCAGGTACAATCAAGCTTAAAATCAAATGACCCTTCTTGATAGCAAGCCACGGCGGGAGGTTGTAATTGATAAGGCACACACGCCAAGTGCTCCATGACGAGCTTCTCAAGCCAAATGGATTGACTCCATCCATTGCCATGCCCAAACGCAAATTGCGTGGTTCACTCTTAAAATGTGGCGAGGTATTTTCAATGTGCCTCCAAGCCTTCGAATCAGCGGGCACCCTAAATGTTGCGTCAGTGGATCTATTCGTAGAATGCCACCGCATCAACTTTGCAATGGAACCACAACGAAACATGCTTTTTATCCTAGGAATAATAGGGAAATGCCGGAATACTTTAGCTGGCACTGTCTCACCAACTGCATCTTGTTTGTAGCGCATTGCTCTGCACTTAGGACACGATAGAAAATCTGCGAATTCATTGCAAAAAAGAATGCAATCATTTGGACATGCATGAATCTTGTTGTAGTCCAAGCCAACTGAGGTCAGAAGTTGCTTTGCGTCTGGCCTGGAGAGAGGCATTTCATTGCCAGCCGGGAGAAGTTGCTCCCGCAATAACCTGTTTAAGCCACATTAAATTAAAATTAAAGCTCTCCGAGCACATCACCGTTGCAATTGAGAAATCTCTTTTGTAAATTACGTACCTAAACAAAGCAGTGACGCTTGCATCTGACCACCCGTACACTGACTGAAGATTCAAAAACGCCAGACAAGTACGAAGCACAGATATTTTGGCGCCTTCATAGATTGGTTGACGTGCCAACTTTCTCAACATGTCTTTAGGAGATAGGCGCACGGCTTCTGGTGCTGCTTTGTTCGCGTTCTCCTCGCTTGTCTGGAAGAAGGCATCCAACATCTCCTCCATGCTCTCGTCTTCTGTCTGTAAGCCCTTTTTTGCTTCCATCCGTGGCTCTATATTGGTTGGACCTTCACACATAATCTTTTTTCTCTCTCTCTCTCTCTCAGATGTAGGTGCTATGTCGCAGAAATCAATGCCCGTTCCGTAGGAGTCGTATCGCAGATTCTGTACGGTTTCTCTAGCAAACTCTCCGTACTTGTGCACATGCTCATTACATATCCTACGCTTGCGCAGGATTTGATACTTGCAGAGTGTGCACGAGCATGCAATCTTTTCCTCCATGTTAGTTGATGACGTTGCCATCTACAATGATTATGAATGTTGTTTAAATACACATATATATATATACTCCTCACAATGTAAACTACCTCGCATTCTCTAGTCTTGCCCAATCTCCATACACCTCGGTCCAGAGGTGTAGGGAGATCAGGACCACCGGGTCAAAATCTCGTCTTTATTGGTCAAATCCTATATGGGTAGACACATACGTGCACTCCCAGGTGTACATGGCAA